>NW_027611690.1:1200000-1790339 GCF_964261635.1 Lissotriton helveticus | reverse complement strand
TGCATACATTTTTAGCATACGTTTGCTCCTGCTGGGTCAGCCGAGCAGCGAATTTCTAATTAACCACCTGCTATCATGAGAGACATCAGGGCTGCATGTTTTGAGCCCAGTACTGAGCCTGAAAAGCGTTTCCAACCCAACTTACAAGTGAAACTTGCTAAAATGTGCCTCTCTGCTCTTTACTGAAAAGCTTGGTTCTGCATACATTTTTAGCATACGTTTGCTCCTGCTGGGTCAGCCGAGCAGCAAATTTCTACTTAACCACCTGCTATCATGAGAGACATCAGGGCTGCATCTTTTGAGCCCAGTATTGAGCCTGAAAAGCGTTTCCAACCCCACTTACAAGTGAAACTTGCTAAAATGTGCCTCTCTGCTCTTTACTGAAAAGCTTGGTTCTGCATAAATTTTTAGCAAACGTTTGCTCCTGCCTGGTCAGCCGAGCAGCAAATTTATACTTAACCACCTGCTATCATGAGAGACATCAGGGCTGCATCTTTTGAGCCCAGTACTGAGCCTGAAAAGCGTTCCAACCCCACTTACAAGTGAAACTTGCTAAAATGTGCCTCTCTGTCACTGAAAAGCTTGGTTCTGCATACATTTTTGGCATACATTTGCTCCTGCTGGGTCAGCCGAGGAGCGAATTTCTAATTAACCACCTGCTATCATGAGAGACATCAGGGCAGCATGTTTTGAGCCCAGTACTGAGCCTGAAAAGCATTTCCAACCCAACTTACAAGTGAAACTTGCTAAAATGTGCCTCTCTGCTCTTCACTGAAAAGCTCATTCTGCGTACATTTTTGGCATACGTTTGCTGCTGCTGGGTCAGCCGAGCAGCGAATTTCTACTTAACCACCTGCTATCATGAGAGACATCAGGGCTGCCTCTTTTGAGCCCAGTAGTGAGCCTGAAAAGCATTTCCAACCCCACTTACAATTGAAACTTGCTAAAATGTGCCTGGCTGCTCTTCACTGAAAAGCTTGGTTTTGCATACATTTTTAGCATACGTTTGCTCCTGCTGGGTCAGCCGAGCAGCGAATTTCTAATTAACCACCTGCTATCATGAGAGACATCAGGGCTGCATGTTTTGAGCCCAGTACTGGCCTGAAAAGCGTTTCCAACCCCACTTACAAGTGAAACTTGCTAAAATGTGCCTGGCTGCTCTTCACTGAAAAGCTTGGTTTTGCATACATTTTTAGCATACGTTTGCTCCTGCTGGGTCAGCCGAGCAGCAAATTTCTACTTAACCACCTGCTATCATGAGAGACATCAGGGCTGCATCTTTTGAGCCCAGTACTGAGCCTGAAAAGTATTTCCAACCCCACTTACAAGTGAAACTTGCTAAAATGTGCCTGGCTGCTCTTCATTGAAAAGCTGGTTCTGCAACATTTCTGGCATACGTTTGCTCCTGCTGGGTCAGCCGAGCAGCAAATTTCTACGTAACCACCTGCTACCATGAGAGACATCAGGGCTGCATCTTTTGAGCCCAGTACTGAGCCTGAAAAGCGTTTCCAAGCCCACTTACAAGTGAAACTTGCTAAAATGTGCCTCTCTGCTCTTCACTGAAAATCTCATTCTGCGTACATTTTTGGCATACGTTTGCTCCTGCTGGGTCAGCCGAGCAGCGAATTTCTACTTAACCACCTGCTATCATGAGAGACATCAGGGCTGCATCTCTTGAGCCCAGTACTGAGCCTGAAAAGCATTTCCAACCCCACTTACAAGTGAAACTTGCTAAAATGTGCCTGGCTGCTCTTCACTGAAAAGCTTGGTTCTGCAACATTTTTAGCATACGTTTGCTCCTGCTGGGTCAGCCGAGCAGTACATTTCTACTTAACCACCTGCTATAATGAGAGACATCAGGGCTTCATCTTTTGAGCCCAGTACTGAGCCTGAAAAGCATTTCCAAGCCCACTTACAAGTGAAACTTGCTAAAATGTGCCTGCTCTTTACTGAAAAGCTTGGTTTTGCATACATTTTTAGCATACGTTTGCTCCTGCTGGGTCAGCCGAGCAGCGAATTTCTAATTAACCACCTGCTATCATGAGAGACATCAGGGCTGCATGTTTTGAGCCCAGTACTGAGCCTGAAAAGCGTTTCCAACCCAACTTACAAGTGAAACTTGCTAAAATGTGCCTCTCTGCTCTTTACTGAAAAGCTTGGTTCTGCATACATTTTTAGCATACGTTTGCTCCTGCTGGGTCAGCCGAGCAGCAAATTTCTACTTAACCACCTGCTATCATGAGAGACATCAGGGCTGCATCTTTTGAGCCCAGTACTGAGCCTGAAAAGTATTTCCAACCCCACTTACAAGTGAAACTTACTAAAATGTGCCTGGCTGCTCTTCACTGAAAAGCTGGTTCTGCAACATTTCTGGCATACGTTTGCTCCTGCTGGGTCAGCCGAGCAGCGAATTTCTACTTAACCACCTGCTATCATGAGAGACATCAGGGCTGCATCTTTTGAGCCCAGTACTGAGCCTGAAAAGCATTTCCAAGCCCACTTACAAGTGAAACTTGCTAAAATGTGCCTCTCTGCTCTTTACTGAAAAGCTTGGTTTTGCATACATTTTTAGCATACGTTTGCTCCTGCTGGGTCAGCCGAGCAGCGAATTTCTAATTAACCACCTGCTATCATGAGAGACATCAGGGCTTCATCTTTTGAGCCCAATACTGAGCCTGAAAAGCATTTCCAAGCCAACTTACAAGTGAAACTTGCTAAAATGTGCCTCTCTGCTCTTTACTGAAAAGCTTGGTTTTGCATACATTTTTTAGCATACGTTTGCTCCTGCTGGGTCAGCCGAGCAGCGAATTTCTAATTAACCACCTGCTATCATGAGAGACATCAGGGCTGCATGTTTTGAGCCCAGTACTGAGCCTGAAAAGCATTTCCAACCCCACTTACCAGTGAAACTTGCTAAAATGTGCCTGGCTGCTCTTCACTGAAAAGCTTGGTTTTGCATACATTTTTAGCATACGTTTGCTCCTGCTGGGTCAACCGAGCAGCGAATTTCTAATTAACCACCTGCTATCATGAGAGACATCAGGGCTGCATGTTTTGAGCCCAGTACTGAGCCTGAAAAACGTTTCCAACCCCACTTACAAGTGAAACTTGCTAAAATGTGCCTGGCTGCTCTTCACTGAAAAGCTTGGTTCTGCATACATTTTTAGCATACGTTTGCTCCTGCTGGGTCAGCCGAGCAGCAAATTTCTACTTAACCACCTGCTATCATGAGAGACATCAGGGCTGCATCTTTTGAGCCCAGTACTGAGCCTGAAAAGTATTTCCAACCCCACTTACAAGTCAAACTTGCCAAAATGTGCCTGGCTGCTCTTCATTGAAAAGCTGGTTCTGCAACATTTCTGGCATACGTTTGCTCCTGCTGGGTCAGCCGAGCAGCGAATTTCTACGTAACCACCTGCTATCATGAGAGACACCAGGGCTGCATCTTTTGAGCCCAGTACTGAGCCTGAAAAGCGTTTCCAAGCCCACTTACAAGTGAAACATGCTAAAATGTGCCTCTCTGCTCTTCACTGAAAATCTCATTCTGCGTACATTTTTGGCATACGTTTGCTCCTGCTGGGTCAGCCGAGCAGCGAATTTCTACTTAACCACCTGCTATCATGAGAGACATCAGGGCTGCATCTCTTGAGCCCAGTACTGAGCCTGAAAAGCATTTCCAACCCCACTTACAAGTGAAACTTGCTAAAATGTGCCTGGCTGCTCTTCACTGAAAAGATTGGTTCTGCAACATTTTTAGCATACGTTTGCTCCTGCTGGGTCAGCCGAGCAGTACATTTCTACTTAACCACCTGCTATAATGAGAGACATCAGGGCTTCATCTTTTGAGCCCAGTACTGAGCCTGAAATGCATGTCCAAGCCCACTTACAAGTGAAACTTGCTAAAATGTGCCTCTCTGCTCTTTACTGAAAAGCTTGGTTTTGCATACATTTTTAGCATACGTTTGCTCCTGCTGGGTCAGCCCAGCAGCGAATTTCTAATTAACCACCTGCTATCATGAGAGACATCAGGGCTGCATGTTTTGAGCCCAGTACTGAGCCTGAAAAGCGTTTCCAAACCAACTTACAAGTGAAACTTGCTAAAATGTGCCTCTCTGCTCTTCACTGAAAAGCTCATTCTGCGTACATTTTTGGCATACGTTTGCTCCTGCTGGGTCAGCCGAGCAGCAAATTTCTACTTAACCACCTGCTATCATGAGAGACATCAGGGCTGCATCTTTTGAGCCCAGTACTGAGCCTGAAAAGCATTTCCAACCCCACTTACAAGTGAAACTTGCTAAAATGTGCCTGGCTGCTCTTCACTGAAAAGCTTGGTTTTGCATACATTTTTAGCATACGTTTGCTCCTGCTGGGTCAGCCGAGCAGCGAATTTCTAATTAACCACCTGCTATCATAAGAGACATCAGGACTGCATGTTTTGAGCCCAGTACTGAGCCTGAAAAGCGTTTCCAACCTAACTCACAAGTGAAACTTGCTAAAATGTGCCTCTCTGCTCTACACTGAAAATCTCATTCTGCGTACATTTTTGGCATACGTTTGTTCCTGCTGGGTCAGCCGAGCAGCGAATTTCTACTTAACCACCTGCTATCATGAGAGACATCAGGGCTGCATCTCTTGAGCCCAGTACTGAGCCTGAAAAGCATTTCCAACCCCACTTACAAGTGAAACTTGCTAAAATGTGCCTGGCTGCTCTTCACTGAAAAGCTTGGTTCTGCAACATTTTTAGCATACGTTTGCTCCTGCTGGGTCAGCCGAGCAGTAAATTTCTACTTAACCACCTGCTATCATGAGAGACATCAGGGCTTCATCTTATAAGCCCAGTACTGAGCCTGAAAAGCATTTCCAAGCCCACTTACAAGTGAAACCTGCTAAAATGTGCCTCTCTGCTCTTTACTGAAAAGATTGGTTTTGCATACATTTTTAGCATACGTTTGCTCCTGCTGGGTCAGCCGAGCAGCGAATTTCTAATTAACCACCTGCTATCATGAGAGACATCAGGGCTGCATCTTTTGAGCCCAGTACTGAGCCTGAAAAGCATTTCCAACCCCACTTACAAGTGAAACTTGCTAAAGTGTGCCTGGCTGCTCTTCACTGAAAAGCTTGGTTCTGCATACATTTTTAGCATACGTTTGCTCCTGCTGGGTCAGCCGAGCAGCAAATTTCTACTTAACCACCTGCTATCATGAGAGACATCAGGGCTGCATCTTTTGAGCCCAGTACTGAGCCAGAAAAGTATTTCCAACCCCACTTACAAGTGAAACTTGCTAAAATGTGCCTGGCTGCTCTTCACTGAAAAGCTGGTTCTGCAACATTTCTGGCATACGTTTGCTCCTGCTGGGTCAGCCGAGCAGCGAATTTCTACTTAACCACCTGCTATCATGAGAGACATCAGGGCTGCATCTTTTGAGCCCAGTACTGAGCCTGAAAAGTGTTCCAACCCCACTTACAAGTGAAACTTGCTAAAATGTGCCTCTCTGCTCTTCACTGAAAAGCTTGGTTCTGCATACATTTTTGGCATACGTTTGCTCCTGCTGGGTCAGCCGAGCAGCAAATTTCTACTTAACCACCTGCTATCATGAGAGACATCAGGGCTGCATCTTTTGAGCCCAGTACTGAGCCTGAAAAGCATTTCCAACCCCACTTACAAGTGAAACTTGCTAAAATGTGCCTGGCTGCTCTTCACTGAAAGGCTTGGTTTTGCATACATTTTTAGCATACGTTTGCTCCTGCTGGGTCAGCCGAGCAGCGAATTTCTAATTAACCACCTGCTATCATGAGAGACATCAGGGCTGCATGTTTTGAGCCCAGTACTGAGCCTGAAAAGCGTTTCCAACCCCACTTACAAGTGAAACTTACTAAAATGTGCCTGGCTGCTCTTCACTGAAAAGCTGGTTCTGCAACATTTCTGGCATACGTTTGCTCCTGCTGGGTCAGCCGAGCAGCGAATTTCTACTTAACCACCTGCTATCAGAGAGACATCAGGGCTGCATCTTTTGAGCCCAGTACTGAGCCTGAAAAGCATTTCCAAGCCCACTTACAAGTGAAACTTGCTAAAATGTGCCTCTCTGCTCTTTACTGAAAAGCTTGGTTTTGCATACATTTTTAGCATACGTTTGCTCCTGCTGGGTCAGCCCAGCAGCGAATTTCTAATTAACCACCTGCTATCATGAGAGACATCAGGGCTGCATGTTTTGAGCCCAGTACTGAGCCTGAAAAGCGTTTCCAAACCAACTTACAAGTGAAACTTGCTAAAATGTGCCTCTCTGCTCTTCACTGAAAAGCTCATTCTGCGTACATTTTTGGCATACGTTTGCTCCTGCTGGGTCAGCCGAGCAGCAAATTTCTACTTAACCACCTGCTATCATGAGAGACATCAGGGCTGCATCTTTTGAGCCCAGTACTGAGCCTGAAAAGCATTTCCAACCCCACTTACAAGTGAAACTTGCTAAAATGTGCCTGGCTGCTCTTCACTGAAAAGCTTGGTTTTGCATACATTTTTAGCATACGTTTGCTCCTGCTGGGTCAGCCGAGCAGCGAATTTCTAATTAACCACCTGCTATCATAAGAGACATCAGGACTGCATGTTTTGAGCCCAGTACTGAGCCTGAAAAGCGTTTCCAACCTAACTCACAAGTGAAACTTGCTAAAATGTGCTTTTCTGCTCTACACTGAAAATCTCATTCTGCGTACATTTTTGGCATACGTTTGTTCCTGCTGGGTCAGCCGAGCAGCGAATTTCTACTTAACCACCTGCTATCATGAGAGACATCAGGGCTGCATCTTATGAGCCCAGTACTGAGCCTGAAAAGCATTTCCAAGCCCACTTACAAGTGAAACCTGCTAAAATGTGCCTCTCTGCTCTTTACTGAAAAGCTTGGTTTTGCATACATTTTTAGCATACGTTTGCTCCTGCTGGGTCAGCCGAGCAGCGAATTTCTAATTAACCACCTGCTATCATGAGAGACATCAGGGCTGCATGTTTTGAGCCCAGTACTGAGCCTGAAAAGCGTTTCCAACCCAACTTACAAGTGAAACTTGCTAAAATGTGCCTCTCTGCTCTTCACTGAAAAGCTCATTCTGCGTACATTTTTGGCATACGTCTGCTCCTGCTGGGTCAGCCGAGCAGCGCATTTCTACTTAACCACCTGCTATCATGAGAGACATCAGGGCTGCATGTTTTGAGCCCAGTACTGACCCTGAAAAGCGTTTCCAACCCCACTACAAGTGAAACTTGCTAAAATGTGCCTGGCTGCTCTTCACTGAAAAGCTTGGTTCTGCATACATTTTTAGCATACGTTTGCTCCTGCTGGGTCAGCCGAGCAGCAAGTTTCTACTTAACCACCTGCTATCATGAGAGACATCAGGGCTGCATCTTGTGAGCCCAGTACTGAGCCTGAAAAGCATTTCCAACCCCACTTACAAGTGAAACGTGCTAAAATGTGCCTGGCTGCTCTTCACTGAAAAGCTTGGTTCTGCATACATTTTTAGCATACGTTTGCTCCTGCTGGGTCAGCCGAGCAGCAAATTTCTACTTAACCACCTGCTATCATGAGAGACATCAGGGCTACATCTTTTGAGCCCAGTACTGAGCCTGAAAAGCATTTCCAACCCCACTTACAAGTGAAACTTGCTAAAATGTGCCTGGCTGCTCTTCACTGAAAAGCTTGGTTTTGCATACATTTTTAGCATACGTTTGCTCCTGCTGGGTCAGCCGAGCAGCGAATTTCTAATTAACCACCTGCTATCATGAGAGACATCAGGGCTGCATGTTTTGAGCCCAGTACTGAGCCTGAAAAGTGTTTCCAACCCAACTTACAAGTGAAACTTGCTAAAATGTGCCTGGCTGCTCTTCACTGAAAAGCTCATTCTGCGTACATTTTTGGCATACGTTTGCTCCTGCTGGGTCAGCCGAGCAGCAAATTTCTACTTAACCACCTGCTATCATGAGAGACATCAGGGCTGCATCTCTTGAGCCCAGTACTGAGCCCGAAAAGCATTTCCAACCCCACTTACAAGTGAAACTTGCTAAAATGTGCTTGGCTGCTCTTCACTGAAAAACATGGTTCTGCAACATTTTTAGCATACGTTTGCTCCTGCTGGGTCAGCCGAGCAGCAAATTTCTACTTAACCACCTGCTATCATGAGAGACATCAGGGCTGCATGTTTTGAGCCCAGTACTGAGCCTGAAAAGCGTTTCCAACCTAACTTACAAGTGAAACTTGCTAAAATGTGCCTCTCTGCTCTTCACTGAAAATCTCATTCTGCGTACATTTTTGGCATACGTTTGCTCCTGCTCGGTCAGCCGAGCAGCAAATTTCTACTTAACCACCTGCTATCATGAGAGACATCAGGGCTGCATCTCTTGAGCCCAGTACTGAGCCTGACAAGCATTTCCAACCCCACTTACAATTGAAACTTGCTAAAATGTGCCTGGCTGCTCTTCACTGAAAAGCTTGGTTCTGCAACATTTTTAGCATACGTTTGCTCCTGCTGGGTCAGCCGAGCAGCGAATTTCTACTTAACCACCTGCTATCATGAGAGACATCAGGGCTGCATCTTTTGAGCCCAGTACTGAGCCTGAAAAGCGTTCCACTTACAATGTGCACAAAATGTGCCTGGCTGCTCTTCACTGAAAAGCTTGGTTTTGCATACATTTTTAGCATACGTTTGCTCCTGCTGGTTCAGCCGAGCAGCGAATTTCTAATTAACCACCTGCTATCATGAGAGACATCAGGGCTGCATGTTTTGAGCCCAGTACTGGCCTGAAAAGCATTTCCAACCCCACTTACAAGTGAAACTTGCTAAAATGTGCCTGGCTGCTCTTCACTGAAAAGCTTAGTTCTGCATACATTTTTAGCATACGTTTGCTCCTGCTGGGTCAGCCGAGCAGCAAATTTCTACTTAACCACCTGCTATCATGAGAGACATCAGGGCTGCATCTTTTGAGCCCAGTACTGAGCCTGAAAAGTATTTCCAACCCCACTTACAAGTGAAACTTGCTAGAATGTGCCTGGCTGCTCTTCATTGAAAAGCTGGTTCTGCAACATTTCTGGCATACGTTTGCTCCTGCTGGGTCAGCCGAGCAGCGAATTTCTACTTAACCACCTGCTATCATGAGAGAAATCAGGGCTGCATCTTTTGAGCCCAGTACTGAGCCTGAAAAGCGTTTCCAAGCCCACTTACAAGTGAAACTTGCTAAAATATGCCTCTCTGCTCTTTACTGAAAAGCTTGGTTTTGCATACATTTTCAGCATACGTTTGCTCCTGCTGGGTCAGCCGAGCAGCGAATTTCTAATTAACCACCTGCTATCATGAGAGACATCAGGGCTGCATGTTTTGAGCCCAGTACTGAGCCTGAAAAGCGTTTCCAACCCAACTTACAAGTGAAACTTGCTAAAATGTGCCTCTCTGCTCTTCACTGAAAATCTCATTCTGCGTACATTTTTGGCATACGTTTGCTCCTGCTAGGTCAGCCGAGCAGTGAATTTCTACTTAACCACCTGCTATCATGAGAGACATCAGGGCTGCATCTCTTGAGCCCAGTACTGAGCCTGAAAAGCATTTCCAACCCCACTTACAAGTGAAACTTGCTAAAATGTGCCTGGCTGCTCTTCACTGAAAAGCTTGGTTCTGCAACATTTTTAGCATACGTTTGCTCCTGCTGGGTCAGCCGAGCAGCGAATTTCTACTTAACCACCTGCTATCATGAGAGACATCAGGGCTGCATCTTTTGAGCCCAGTACTGAGCCTGAAAAGCGTTTCCAACCCCACTTACAAGTGAAACTTGCTAAAATGTGCCTCTCTGCTCTTTACTGAAAAGCTTGGTTCTGCATACATTTTTAGCATACGTTTGCTCCTGCTGGGTCAGCCGAGAAGCACATTTCTACTTAACCACCTGCTATCATGAGAGACATCAGGGCTGCATGTTTTGAGCCCAGTACTGAGCCTGAAAAGCGTTTCCAAACCCCACTTACAAGTGAAACTTTCTAAAATGTGCCTCTCTGCTCTTTACTGAAAAGCTTGGTTCTACATACTTTTTTAGCATCCGTTTGCTCCTGCTGGGTCAGCCGAGCAGCAAATTTCTACTTAACCACCTGCTATCATGAGAGACATCAGGGCTACATCTATTGAGCCCAGTACTGAGCTTGAAAAGCGTTTCCAACCCCACTTACAAGTGAAACTTGCTAAAATGTGCCTCTCTGCTCTTTACTGAAAAGATTGGTTCTGCATAAATTTTTAGCAAACGTTTGCTCCTGCTGGGTCAGCCGAGCAGCAAATTTCTGCTTAACCACCTGCTATCATGAGAGACATCAGGGCTGCATCTTTTGAGCCCAGTACTGAGCCTGAAAAGCGTTCCAACCCAACTTACAAGTGAAACTTGCTCAAATGTGCCTCTCTGCTCTTCACTGAAAAGCTTGGTTCTGCATACATTTTTGGCATACGTTTGCTCCTGCTGGGTCAGCCGAGCAGCGAATTTCTAATTAACCACCTGCTATCATGAGAGACATCAGGGCTGCATGTTTTGAGCCCAGTACTGAGCCTGAAAAGCATTTCCAACCCAACTTACAAGTGAAACTTGCTAAAATGTGCCTCTCTGCTCTTCACTGAAAAGCTCATTCTGCGTATATTTTTGGCATACGTTTGCTCCTGCTGGGTCAGCCGAGCAGCGAATTTCTACTTAACCACCTGCTATCATGAGAGACATCAGGGCTGCATCTCTTGAGCCCAGTACTGAGCCTGAAAAGCATTTCCAACCCCACTTACAAGTGAAACTTGCTAAAATGTGCCTGGCTGCTCTTCACTGAAAAGCTTGGTTCTGCATACATTTTTAGCATATGTTTGCTCCTGCTGGGTCAGCCGAGCAGCAAATTTCTACTTAACCACCTGCTATCATGAGAGACATCAGGGCTGCATCTTTTCAGCCCAGTACTGAGCCTGAAAAGTATTTCCAACCCCACTTACAAGTGAAACTTGCTAAAATGTGCCTGGCTGCTCTTCACTGAAAAGCTGGTTCTGCAACATTTCTGGCATACGTTTGCTCCTGCTGGGTCAGCCGAGCAGCGAATTTCTACTTAACCACCTGCTATCATGAGAGACATCAGGGCTGCATCTCTTGAGCCCAGTACTGAGCCTGAAAAGCGTTTCCAACCCCACTTACAAGTGAAACTTGCTAAAATGTGCCTGGCTGCTCTTCACTGAAAAGCTTGGTTCTGCAACATTTTTAGCATACGTTTGCTCCTGCTGGGTCAGCCGAGCAGTACATTTCTACTTAACCACCTGCTATAATGAGAGACATCAGGGCTGCATGTTTTGAGCCCAGTACTGAGCCTGAAAAGCGTTTCCAACCCAACTTACAAGTGAAACTTGCTAAAATGTGCCTCTCTGCTCTTCACTGAAAAGCTCATTCTGCGTACATTTTTGGCATACGTTTGCTCCTGCTGGGTCAGCCGAGCAGCGAATTTCTAATTAACCACCTGCTATCATGAGAGACATCAGGGCTGCATGTTTTGAGCCCAGTACTGAGCCTGAAAAGCATTTCCAACCCCACTTACAAGTGAAACTTGCTAAAATGTGCCTGGCTGCTCTTCACTGAAAAGCTTGGTTCTTCATACATTTTTAGCATACGTTTGCTCCTGCTGGGTCAGCCGAGCAGCACATTTCTACTTAACCACCTGCTATCATGAGAGACATCAGGGCTGCATCTTTTCATCCCAGTACTGAGCCTGAAAAGTATTTCCAACCCCACTTACAAGTGAAACTTGCTAAAATGTGCCTGGCTGCTCTTCACTGAAAAGCTGGTTCTGCAACATTTCTGGCATACGTTTGCTCCTGCTGGGTCAGCCGAGCAGCGAATTTCTACTTAACCACCTGCTATCATGAGAGACATCAGGGCTGCATCTTTTGAGCCCAGTACTGAGCCTGAAAAGCGTTTCCAACCCCACTTACAAGTGAAACTTGCTAAAATGTGCCTCTCTGCTCCTTACTGAAAAGCTTGGTTCTGCATACATTTTTAGCATACGTTTGCTCCTGCTGGGTCAGCCGAGCAGCAAATTTCTACTTAACCACCTGCTATCATGAGAGACATCAGGGCTGCATCTTTTGAGCCCAGTACTGAGCCTGAAAAGCGTTTCCAACCCCACTTACAAGTGAAACTTGCTAAAATGTGCCTCTCTGCTCTTTACTGAAAAGCTTGGTTCTGCATAAATTTTTAGCAAACGTTTGCTCCTGCTGGGTCAGCCGAGCAGCAAATTTATACTTAACCACATGCTGTCATGAGAGACATCAGGGCTGCATCTTTTGAGCCCAGTACTGAGCCTGAAAAGCGTTCCAACCCAACTTACAAGTGAAACTTGCTAAAATGTGCCTCTCTGCTCTTCACTGAAAAGCTTGGTTCTGCATACATTTTTGGCATACGTTTGCTCCTGCTGGGTCAGCCGAGCAGCGAATTTCTAATTAACCACCTGCTATCATGAGAGACATCAGGGCTGCATGTTTTGAGCCCAGTACTGAGCCTGAAAAGCATTTCCAACCCAACTTACAAGTGAAACTTGCTAAAATGTGCCTCTCTGCTCTTCACTGAAAAGCTCATTCTGCGTACATTTTTGGCATACGTTTGCTGCTGCTGGGTCAGCCGAGCAGCGAATTTCTACTTAACCACCTGCTATCATGAGAGACATCAGGGCTGCCTCTTTTGAGCCCAGTACTGAGCCTGAAAAGCATTTCCAACCCCACTTACAAGTGAAACTTGCTAAAATGTGCCTGGCTGCTCTTCACTGAAAAGCTTGGTTTTGCATACATTTTTAGCATACGTTTGCTCCTGCTGGGTCAGCCGAGCAGCGAATTTCTAATTAACCACCTGCTATCATGAGAGACATCAGGGCTGCATGTTTTGAGCCCAGTACTGGCCTGAAAAGCATTTCCAACCCCACTTACAAGTGAAACTTGCTAAAATGTGCCTGGCTGCTCTTCACTGAAAAGCTTAGTTCTGCATACATTTTTAGCATACGTTTGCTCCTGCTGGGTCAGCCGAGCAGCAAATTTCTACTTAACCACCTGCTATCATGAGAGACATCAGGGCTGCATCTTTTGAGCCCAGTACTGAGCCTGAAAAGTATTTCCAACCCCACTTACAAGTGAAACTTGCTAGAATGTGCCTGGCTGCTCTTCATTGAAAAGCTGGTTCTGCAACATTTCTGGCATACGTTTGCTCCTGCTGGGTCAGCCGAGCTGCGAATTTCTACTTAACCACCTGCTATCATGAGAGAAATCAGGGCTGCATCTTTTGAGCCCAGTACTGAGCCTGAAAAGCGTTTCCAAGCCCACTTACAAGTGAAACTTGCTAAAATATGCCTCTCTGCTCTTTACTGAAAAGCTTGGTTTTGCATACATTTTCAGCATACGTTTGCTCCTGCTGGGTCAGCCGAGCAGCGAATTTCTAATTAACCACCTGCTATCATGAGAGACATCAGGGCTGCATGTTTTGAGCCCAGTACTGAGCCTGAAAAGCGTTTCCAACCCAACTTACAAGTGAAACTTGCTAAAATGTGCCTCTCTGCTCTTCACTGAAAATCTCATTCTGCGTACATTTTTGGCATACGTTTGCTCCTGCTAGGTCAGCCGAGCAGCGAATTTCTACTTAACCACCTGCTATCATGAGAGACATCAGGGCTGCATCTCTTGAGCCCAGTACTGAGCCTGAAAAGCATTTCCAACCCCACTTACAAGTGAAACTTGCTAAAATGTGCCTGGCTGCTCTTCACTGAAAAGCTTGGTTCTGCAACATTTTTAGCATACGTTTGCTCCTGCTGGGTCAGCCGAGCAGCGAATTTCTACTTAACCACCTGCTATCATGAGAGACATCAGGGCTGCATCTTTTGAGCCCAGTACTGAGCCTGAAAAGCGTTTCCAACCCCACTTACAAGTGAAACTTGCTAAAATGTGCCTCTCTGCTCTTTACTGAAAAGCTTGGTTTTGCATACATTTTTAGCATACGTTTGCTCCTGCTGGGTCAGCCGAGAAGCACATTTCTACTTAACCACCTGCTATCATGAGAGACATCAGGGCTGCATCTTTTGAGCCCAGTACTGAGCCTGAAAAGCGTTTCCAACCCCACTTACAAGTGAAACTTGCTAAAATGTGCCTCTCTGCTCTTTACTGAAAAGCTTGGTTCTACATACATTTTTAGCATCCGTTTGCTCCTGCTGGGTCAGCCGAGCAGCAAATTTCTACTTAACCACCTGCTATCATGAGAGACATCAGGGCTACATCTATTGAGCCCAGTACTGAGCCTGAAAAGCGTTTCCAACCCCACTTACAAGTGAAACTTGCTAAAATGTGCCTCTCTGCTCTTTACTGAAAAGATTGGTTCTGCATAAATTTTTAGCAAAAGTTTGCTCCTGCTGGGTCAGCCGAGCAGCAAATTTCTGCTTAACCACCTGCTATCATGAGAGACATCAGGGCTGCATCTTTTGAGCCCAGTACTGAGCCTGAAAAGCGTTCCAACCCAACTTACAAGTGAAACTTGCTAAAATGTGCCTCTCTGCTCTTCACTGAAAAGCTCATTCTGCGTAAATTTTTGGCATATGTTTGCTCCTGCTGGGTCAGCCGAGCAGCGAATTTCTAATTAACCACCTGCTATCATGAGAGACATCAGGGCTACATCTATTGAGCCCAGTACTGAGCCTGAAAAGCGTTTCCAACCCCACTTACAAGTGAAACTTGCTAAAATGTGCCTCTCTGCTCTTTACTGAAAAGATTGGTTCTGCATAAATTTTTAGCAAACGTTTGCTCCTGCTGGGTCAGCCGAGCAGCAAATTTCTGCTTAACCATCTGCTATCATGAGAGACATCAGGGCTGCATCTCTTGAGCCCAGTACTGAGCCTGAAAAGCGTTTCCAACCCCACTTACAAGTGAAACTTGCTAAAATGTGCCTGGCTGCTCTTCACTGAAAAGCTTGGTTCTGCAACATTTTTAGCATACGTTTGCTCCTGCTGGGTCAGCCGAGCAGTACATTTCTACTTAACCACCTGCTATAATGAGAGACATCAGGGCTTCATCTTTTGAGCCCAGTACTGAGCCTGAAAAGCATTTCCAAGCCCACTTACAAGTGAAACTTGCTAAAATGTGCCTGGCTGCTCTTTACTGAAAAGCTTGGTTTTGCACACATTTTTAGCATACGTTTGCTCCTGCTGGGTCAGCCGAGCAGCGAATTTCTAATTAACCACCTGCTATCATGAGAGACATCAGGGCTGCATGTTTTGAGCCCAGTACTGAGCCTGAAAAGCGTTTCCAACCCAACTTACAAGTGAAACTTGCTAAAATGTGCCTGGCTGCTCTTCACTGAAAAGCTTGGTTCTGCATACATTTTTAGCATACGTTTGCTCCTGCTGGGTCAGCCGAGCAGCAAATTTCTACTTAACCACCTGCTATCATGAGAGACATCAGGGCTGCATCTTTTCAGCCCAGTACTGAGCCTGAAAAGTATTTCCAACCCCACTTACAAGTGAAACTTGCTAAAATGTGCCTGGCTGCTCTTCACTGAAAAGCTGGTTCTGCAACATTTCTGGCATACGTTTGCTCCTGCTGGGTCAGCCGAGCACCGAATTTCTACTTAACCACCTGCTATCATGAGAGACATCAGGGCTGCATCTCTTGGCCCAGTACTGAGCCTGAAAAGCGTTTCCAACCCCACTTACAAGTGAAACTTGCTAAAATGTGCCTGGCTGCTCTTCACTGAAAAGCTTGGTTCTGCAACATTTTTAGCATACGTTTGCTCCTGCTGGGTCAGCCGAGCAGTACATTTCTACTTAACCACCTGCTATAATGAGAGACATCAGGGCTGCATGTTTTGAGCCCAGTACTGAGCCTGAAAAGCGTTTCCAACCCAACTTACAAGTGAAACTTGCTAAAATGTGCCTCTCTGCTCTTCACTGAAAAGCTCATTCTGCGTACATTTTTGGCATACGTTTGCTCCTGCTGGGTCAGCCGAGCAGCGAATTTCTACTTAACCACCTGCTATCATGAGAGACATCAGGGCTGCATCTCTTGAGCCCAGTACTGAGCCTGAAAAGCATTTCCAACCCCACTTACAAGTGAAACTTGCTAAAATGTGCCTGGCTGCTCTTCACTGAAAAGCTTGGTTTTGCATACATTTTTAGCATACGTTTGCTCCTGCTGGGTCAGCCGAGCAGCGAATTTCTAATTAACCACCTGCTATCATGAGAGACATCAGGGCTGCATGTTTTGAGCCCAGTACTGAGCCTGAAAAGCATTTCCAACCCCACTTACAAGTGAAACTTGCTAAAATGTGCCTGGCTGCTCTTCACTGAAAAGCTGGTTCTGCAACATTTCTGGCATACGTTTGCTCCTGCTGGGTCAGCCGAGCAGCGAATTTCTACTTAACCACCTGCTATCATGAGAGACATCAGGGCTGCATCTTTTGAGCCCAGTACTGAGCCTGAAAAGCATTTCCAACCCCACTTACAAGTGAAACTTGCTAAAATGTGCCTCTCTGCTCTTCACTGAAAAGCTTGGTTCTGCATACATTTTTGGCATACGTTTGCTCCTGCTGGGTCAGTCGAGCAGCGAATTTCTAATTAACCACCTGCTATCATGAGAGACATCAGGGCTGCATGTTTTGAGCCCAGTATTGAGCCTGAAAAGCATTTCCAACCCCACTTACAAGTGAAACTTGCTAAAATGTGCCTGGCTGCTCTTCACTGAAAAGCTTGGTTTTGCATACATTTTTAGCATACGTTTGCTCCTGCTGGGTCAGCCGAGCAGCGAATTTCTAATTAACCACCTGCTATCATGAGAGACATCAGGGCTGCATGTTTTGAGCCCAGTACTGGCCTGAAAAGCGTTTCCAACCCCACTTACAAGTGAAATTTGCTAAAATGTGCCTGGCTGCTCTTCACTGAAAAGCTTGGTTCTGCATACATTTTTAGCATACGTTTGCTCCTGCTGGGTCAGCCGAGCAGCAAATTTCTACTTAACCACCTGCTATCATGAGAGACATCAGGGCTGCACCTTTTGAGCCCAGTACTGAGCCTGAAAAGTATTTCCAACCCCACTTACAAGTGAAACTTGCTAAAATGTGCCTGGCTGCTCTTCATTGAAAAGCTGGTTCTGCAACATTTCTGGCATACGTTTGCTCCTGCTGGGTCAGCCGAGCAGCGAATTTCTACTTAACCACCTGCTATCATGAGAGACATCAGGGCTGCATCTTTTGAGCCCAGTACTGAGCCTAAAAAGCGTTTCCAAGCCCACTTACAAGTGAAACTTGCTAAAATATGCCTCTCTGCTCTTTACTGAAAAGCTTGGTTTTGCATACATTTTTAGCATACGTTTGCTCCTGCTGGGTCAGCCGAGCAGCAAATTTCTACTTAACCACCTGC
This sequence comes from Lissotriton helveticus, assembly GCF_964261635.1. NCBI lineage: Eukaryota > Metazoa > Chordata > Amphibia > Caudata > Salamandridae > Lissotriton > Lissotriton helveticus. Next base: position 1,772,925 of record NW_027611690.1, on the reverse strand, counting down.
TATCATGAGAGACATCAGGGCTGCATCTTTTGAGCCCAGTACTGAGCCTGAAAAGCGTTTCCAACCCCACTTACAAGTGAAACTTGCTAAAATGTGCCTCTCTGCTCTTTACTGAAAAGGTTGGTTCTGCATAAATTTTTAGCAAACGTTTGCTCCTGCTGGGTCAGCCGAGCAGCAAATTTATACTTAACCACCTGCTGTCAAGAGAGACATCAGGGCTGCATCTTTTGAGCCCAGTACTGAGCCTGAAAAGCGTTCCAACCCAACTTACAAGTGAAACTTGCTAAAATGTGCCTCTCTGCTCTTCACTGAAAAGCTTGGTTCTGCATACATTTTTGGCATACGTTTGCTCCTGCTGGGTCAGTCGAGCAGCGAATTTCTAATTAACCACCTGCTATCATGAGAGACATCAGGGCTGCATGTTTTGAGCCCAGTACTGAGCCTGAAAAGCATTTCCAACCCCACTTACAAGTGAAACTTGCTAAAATGTGCCTGGCTGCTCTTCACTGAAAAGCTTGGTTTTGCATACATTTTTAGCATACGTTTGCTCCTGCTGGGTCAGCCGAGCAGCGAATTTCTAATTAACCACCTGCTATCATGAGAGACATCAGGGCTGCATGTTTTGAGCCCAGTACTGGCCTGAAAAGCGTTTCCAACCCCACTTACAAGTGAAACTTGCTAAAATGTGCCTGGCTGCTCTTCACTGAAAAGCTTGGTTCTGCATACATTTTTAGCATACGTTTGCTCCTGCTGGGTCAGCCGAGCAGCAAATTTCTACTTAACCACCTGCTATCATGAGAGACATCAGGGCTGCACCTTTTGAGCCCAGTACTGAGCCTGAAAAGTATTTCCAACCCCACTTACAAGTGAAACTTGCTAAAATGTGCCTGGCTGCTCTTCATTGAAAAGCTGGTTCTGCAACATTTCTGGCATACGTTTGCTCCTGCTGGGTCAGCCGAGCAGCGAATTTCTACTTAACCACCTGCTATCATGAGAGACATCAGGGCTGCATCTTTTGAGCCCAGTACTGAGCCTAAAAAGCGTTTCCAAGCCCACTTACAAGTGAAACTTGCTAAAATATGCCTCTCTGCTCTTTACTGAAAAGCTTGGTTTTGCATACATTTTTAGCATACGTTTGCTCCTGCTGGGTCAGCCGAGCAGCGAGTTTCTAATTAACCACCTGCTATCATGAGAGACATCAGGGCTGCATGTTTTGAGCCCAGTTCTGAGCCTGAAAAGCGTTTCCAACCCAACTTACAAGTGAAACTTGCTAAAATGTGCCTCTCTGCTCTTCACTGAAAATCTCATTCTGCGTACATTTTTGGCATACGTTTGCTCCTGCTGGGTCAGCCGAGCAGCGAATTTCTACTTAACCACCTGCTATCATGAGAGACATCAGGGCTGCATCTCTTGAGCCCAGTACTGAGCCTGAAAAGCATTTCCAACCCCACTTACAAGTGAAACCTGCTAAAATGTGCCTGGCTGCTCTTCACTGAAAAGCTTGGTTCTGCAACATTTTTAGCATACGTTTGCTCCTGCTGGGTCAGCCGAGCAGCGAATTTCTACTTAACCACCTGCTATCATGAGAGACATCAGGGCTGCATCTTTTGAGCCCAGTACTGAGCCTGAAAAGCGTTTCCAACCCCACTTACAAGTGAAACTTGCAAAAATGTGCCTCTCTGCTCTTTACTGAAAAGCTTGGTTCTGCATACATTTTTAGCATACGTTTGCTCCTGCTGGGTCAGCCGAGAAGCAAATTTCTACTTAACCACCTGCTATCATGAGAGACATCAGGGCTGCATCTTTTGAGCCCAGTACTGAGCCTGAAAAGCGTTTCCAACCCCACTTACAAGTGAAACTTGCTAAAATGTGCCTCTCTGCTCTTTACTGAAAAGCTTGGTTCTACATACATTTTTAGCATACGTTTGCTCCTGCTGGGTCAGCCGAGCAGCAAATTTCTACTTAACCACCTGCTATCATGAGAGACATCAGGGCTGCATCTATTGAGCCCAGTACTGAGCCTGAAAAGCGTTTCCATCCTCACTTACAAGTGAAACTTGCTAAAATGTGCCTCTCTGCTCTTTACTGAAAAGCTTGGTTCTGCATAAATTGTTAGCAAACGTTTGCTCCTGCTGGGTCAGCCGAGCAGCACATTTCTGCTTAACCACCTGCTATCATGAGAGACATCAGGGCTGCATCTTTTGAGCCCAGTACTGAGCCTGAAAAGCGTTCCAACCCAACTTACAAGTGAAAATTGCTAAAATGTGCCTCTCTGCTCTTCACTGAAAAGCTCATTCTGCGTACATTTTTGGCATACGTTTGCTCCTGCTGGGTCAGCCGAGAAGCGAATTTCTAATTAACCACCTGCTATCATGAGAGACATCAGGGCTGCATCTCTTGAGCCCAGTACTGAGCCTGAAAAGCGTTTCCAACCCCACTTACAAGTGAAACTTGCTAAAATGTGCCTGGCTGCTCTTCACTGAAAAGCTTGGTTCTGCAACATTTTTAGCATACGTTTGCTCCTGCTGGGTCAGCCGAGCAGTACATTTCTACTTAACCACCTGCTATAATGAGAGACATCAGGGCTTCATCTTTTGAGCCCAGTACTGAGCCTGAAAAGCATTTCCAAGCCCACTTACAAGTGAAACTTGCTAAAAAGTGCCTGGCTGCTCTTTACTGAAAAGCTTGGTTTTGCATACATTTTTAGCATACGTTTGCTCCTGCTGGGTCAGCCGAGCAGCGAATTTCTAATTAACCACCTGCTATCATGAGAGACATCAGGGCTGCATGTTTTGAGCCCAGTACTGAGCCTGAAAAGCGTTTCCAACCCAACTTACAAGTGAAACTTGCTAAAATGTGCCTCTCTGCTCTTCACTGAAAAGCTCATTCTGCGTACATTTTTGGCATACGTTTGCTCCTGCTGGGTCAGCCGAGCAGCGAATTTCTACTTAACCACCTGCTATCATGAGAGACATCAGGGCTGCATCTCTTGAGCCCAGTACTGAGCCTGAAAAGCATTTCCAACCCCACTTACAAGTGAAACTTGCTAAAATGTGCCTGGCTGCTCTTCACTGAAAAGCTTGGTTTTGCAAACATTTCTAGCATACGTTTGCTCCTGCTGGGTCAGCCGAGCAGCGAATTTCTAAATAACCACCTGCTATCATGAGAGACATCAGGGCTGCATGTTTTGAGCCCAGTACTGAGCCTGAAAAGCATTTCCAACCCCACTTACAAGTGAAACTTGCTAAAATGTGCCTGGCTGCTCTTCACTGAAAAGCTTGGTTCTGCATACATTTTTAGCATACGTTTGCTCCTGCTGGGTCAGCCGAGCAGCAAATTTCTACTTAACCACCTGCTATCATGAGAGACATCAGGGCTACATCTTTTCAGCCCAGTACTGAGCCTGAAAAGTATTTCCAACCCCACTTACAAGTGAAACTTGCTAAAATGTGCCTGGCTGCTCTTCACTGAAAAGCTGGTTCTGCAACATTTCTGGCATACGTTTGCTCCTGCTGGGTCAGCCGAGCAGCGAATTTCTACTTAACCACCTGCTATCATGAGGGACATCAGGGCTGCATCTTTTGAGCCCAGTACTGAGCCTGAAAAGCGTTTCCAACCCCACTTACAAGTGAAACTTGCTAAAATGTGCCTCTCTGCTCTTTACTGAAAAGCTTGGTTCTGCATACATTGTTAGCATACGTTTGCTCCTGCTGGGTCAGCCGAGCAGCGAATTTCTAATTAACCACCTGCTATCATGAGAGACATCAGGGCTGCATGTTTTGAGCCCAGTACTGAGCCTGAAAAGCATTTCCAACCCAACTTACAAGTGAAACTTGCTAAAATGTGCCTCTCTGCTCTTCACTGAAAAGCTCATTCTGCGTACATTTTTGGCATACGTTTGCTGCTGCTGGGTCAGCCGAGCAGCAAATTTATACTTAACCACCTGCTATCATGAGAGACATCAGGGCTGCATCTTTTGAGCCCAGTACTGAGCCTGAAAAGCGTTCCAACCCCACTTACAAGTGAAACTTGCTAAAATGTGCCTCTCTGCTCTTCACTGAAAAGCTTGGTTCTGCATACATTTTTGGCATACGTTTGCTCCTGCTGGGTCAGGCGAGCAGCGAATTTCTAATTAACCACCTGCTATCATGAGAGACATCAGGGCTGCCTCTTTTGAGCCCAGTACTGAGCCTGAAAAGCATTTCCAACCCCACTTACAAGTGAAACTTGCTAAAATGTGCCTGGCTGCTCTTCACTGAAAAGCTTGGTTTTGCATACATTTTTAGCATACGTTTGCTCCTGCTGGGTCAGCCGAGCAGCGAATTTCTAATTAACCACCTGCTATCATGAGAGACATCAGGGCTGCATGTTTTGAGCCCAGTACTGAGCCTGAAAAGCGTTTCCAACCCCACTTACAAGTGAAACTTGCTAAAATGTGCCTGGCTGCTCTTCACTGTAAAGCTTGGTTCTGCATACATTTTTAGCATACGTTTGCTTCTGCTGGGTCAGCCGAGCAGCAAATTTCTACTTAACCACCTGCTATCATGAGAGACATCAGGGCTGCATCTTTTGAGCCCAGTACTGAGCCTGAAAAGTATTTCCAACCCCACTTACAAGTGAAACTTGCTAAAATGTGCCTAGCTGCTCTTCATTGAAAAGCTGGTTCTGCAACATTTCTGGCATACGTTTGCTCCTGCTGGGTCAGCCGAGCAGCGAATTTCTACGTAACCTCCTGCTATCATGAGAGACATCAGGGCTGCATCTTTTGAGCCCAGTACTGAGCCTGAAAAGCGTTTCCAAGCCCACTTACAAGTGAAACTTGCTAAAATGTGCCTCTCTGCTCTTCACTGAAAATCTCATTCTGCGTACATTTTTGGCATACGTTTGCTCCTGCTGGGTCAGCCGAGCAGCGAATTTCTACTTAACCACATGCTATCATGAGAGACATCAGGGCTGCATCTCTTGAGCCCAGTACTGAGCCTGAAAAGCATTTCCAACCCCACTTACAAGTGAAACTTGCTAAAATGTGCCTGGCTGCTCTTCACTGAAAAGCTTGGTTCTGCAACATTTTTAGCACACGTTTGCTCCTGCTGGGTCAGCCGAGCAGTAAATTTCTACTTAACCACCTGCTATAATGAGAGACATCAGGGCTTCATCTTTTGAGCCCAGTACTGAGCCTGAAAAGCATTTCCAAGCCCACTTACAAGTGAAACTTGCTAAAATGTGCCTGCTCTTTACTGAAAAGCTTGGTTTTGCATACATTTTTAGCATACGTTTGCTCCTGCTGGGACAGCCGAGCAGCGAATTTCTAATTAACCCCCTGCTATCATGAGAGACATCAGGGCTGCATGTTTTGAGCCCAGTACTGAGCCTGAAAAGCGTTTCCAACCCAACTTACAAGTGAAACTTGCTAAAATGTGCCTCTCTGCTCTTCACTGAAAAGCTCAATCTGCGTACATTTTTGGCAAACGTTTGCTCCTGCTGGGTCAGCCGAGCAGCGAATTTCTACTTAACCACCTGTTATCATGGGAGACATCAGGGCTGCATCTCTTGAGCCCAGTACTGAGCCTGAAAAGCATTTCCAACCCCACTTACAAGTGAAACTTGCTTAAAATGTGCCTGGCTGCTCTTCACTGAAAAGCTTGGTTCTGCAACATTTTTAGCATACGTTTGCTCCTGCTGGGTCAGCCGAGCAGCGAATTTCTACTTAACCACCTGCTATCATGAGAGACATCAGGCCTGCATCTTTTGAGCCCAGTACTGAGCCTGAAAAGCGTTCCAACCCCACTTACAAGTGAAACTTGCTAAAATGTGCCTCTCTGCTCTTCACTGAAAAGCTCATTCTGCGTACATTTTTGGCATACGTTTGCTCCTGCTGGGTCAGCCGAGCAGCGAATTTCTACTTAACCACCTTCTATCATGAGAGACATCAGGGCTGCATCTTTTGAGCCCAGTACTGAGCCTGAAAAGCATTTCCAACCCCACTTACAAGTGAAACTTGCTAAAATGTGCCTGGCTGCTCTTCACTGAAAAGCTCATTCTGCGTACATTTTTGGCATACGTTTGCTCCTGCTGGGTCAGCCGAGCAGCAAATTTCTACTTAACCACCTGCTATCATGAGAGACATCAGGGCTGCATCTTTTGAGCCCAGTACTGAGCCTGAAAAGTGTTCCAACCCCACTTACAAGTGAAACTTGCTAAAATGTGCCTCTCTGCTCTTCACTGAAAAGCTCATTCTGCGTACATTTTTGGCATACGTTTGCTCCTGCTGGGTCAGCCGAGTAGCGAATTTCTGCTTAACCACCTTCTATCATGAGAGACATCAGGGCTGCATCTTTTGAGCCCAGTACTGAGCCTGAAAAGCATTTCCAACCCCACTTACAAGTGAAACTTGCTAAAATGTGCCTGGCTGCTCTTCACTGAAAAGCTTGGTTTTGCATACATTTTTAGCATACGTTTGCTCCTGCTGGGTGAGCCGAGCAGCGAATTTCTAATTAACCACCTGCTATCATGAGAGACATCAGGGCTGCATGTTTTGAGCCCAGTACTGAGCCTGAAAAGTGTTTCCAACCCAACTTACAAGTGAAACTTGCTAAAATGTGCCTGGCTGCTCTTCACTGAAAAGCTCATTCTGCGTACATTTTTGGCATACGTTTGCTCCTGCTGGGTCAGCCGAGCAGCGAATTTCTACTTAACCACCTGCTATCATGAGAGACATCAGGGCTGCATCTCTTGAGCCCAGTCCTGAGCCCGAAAAGCATTTCCAACCCCACTTACAAGTGAAACTTGCTAAAATGTGCTTGGCTGCTCTTCACTGAAAAGCTTGGTTCTGCAACATTTTTAGCATACGTTTGCTCCTGCTGGGTCAGCCGAGCAGTAAATTTCTACTTAACCACCTGCTATAATGAGAGGCATCAGGGCTTCATCTTTTGAGCCCAGTACTGAGCATGAAAAGCATTTCCAAGCCCACTTACAAGTGAAACTTGCTAAAATGTGCCTCTCTGCTCTTTACTGAAAAGCTTGGTTCTGCATAAATTTTTAGCATACGTTTGCTCCTGCTGGGTCAGCCGAGCAGCAAATTTCTACTTAACCACCTGCTATCATGAGAGACATCAGGGCTGCATCTTTTGAGCCCAGTACTGAGCCTGAAAAGCCTTCCAACCCCACTTACAAGTGAAACTTGCTAAAATGTGCCTCTCTGCTCTTCACTGAAAAGCTTGGTTCTGCATACATTTTTGGCATACGTTTGCTCCTGCTGGGTCAGCCGAGCAGAGAATTTCTAATTAACCACCTGCTATCATGAGAGACATCAGGGCTGCATGTTTTGAGCCCAGTACTGAGCCTGAAAAGCATTTCCAACCACACTTACAAGTGAAACTTGCTAAAATGTGCCTGGCTGCTCTTCACTGAAAAGCTTGGTTTTGCATACATTTTTAGAATAAGTTTGCTCCTGCTGGGTCCGCCGAGCAGCGAATTTCTAATTAACCACCTGCTATCATGAGAGACATCAGGGCTGCATCTTTTGAGCCCAGTTCTGAGCCTGAAAAGAGTTTCCAACCCCACTTACAAGTGAAACTTGCTAAAATGTGCCTGGCTGCTCTTCACTGAAAAGCTTGGTTCTGCATACATTTTTAGCATACGTTTGCTCCTGCTGGGTCAGCCGAGCAGCAAATTTCTACTTAACCACCTGCTATCATGAGAGACATCAGGGCTGCATCTTTTGAGCCCAGTACTGAGCCTGAAAAGTATTTCCAACCCCACTTACAAGTGAAACTTGCTAAAATGTGCCTGGCTGCTTTTCACTGAAAAGCTGGTTCTGCAACATTTTTGGCATACGTTTGCTCCTGCTGGGTCAGCCGAGCAGCGAATTTCTACTTAACCACCTGCTATCATGAGAGACATCAGGGCTGCATCTTTTGAGCCCAGTACTGAGCCTGAAAAGCGTTCCAACCCCACTTACAAATGAAACTTGCTAAAATGTGCCTCTCTGCTCTTCACTGAAAAGCTTGGTTCTGCATACATTTTTGGCATACGTTTGCTCCTGCTGGGTCAGCCGAGCAGCGAATTTCTACTTAACCACCTGCTATCATGAGAGACATCAGGGCTGCATCTTTTGAGCCCAGTACTGAGCCTGAAAAGCATTTCCAACCCCACTTACAAGTGAAACTTGCTAAAATGTGCCTGGCTGCTCTTCACTGAAAAGCTTGGTTCTGCATACATTTTTGGCATACGTTTGCTCCTGCTGGGTCAGCCGAGCAGCGAATTTCTACTTAACCACCTGCTATCATGAGAGACATCAGGGCTGCATCGTTTGAGCCCAGTACTGAGCCTGAAAAGCGTTTCCAACCCCACTTACAAGTGAAACTTGCTAAAATGTGCCTCTCTGCTCTTTACTGAAAAGCTTGGTTCTGCATACATTTTTAGCATACGTTTGCTCCTGCTGGGTCAGCCAAGAAGCAAATTTCTACTTAACCACCTGCTATCATGGGAGACATAAGGGCTGCATCTTTTGAGCCCAGTACTGAGCCTGAAAAGCGTTTCCAACCCCACTTACAAGTGAAACTTGCTAAAATGTGCCTCTCTGCTCTTTACTGAAAAGCTTGGTTCTGCATACATTTTTAGCATACGTTTGCTCCTGCTGGGTCAGCCGAGCAGCAAATTTCTACTTAACCACCTGCTATCATGAGAGACATCAGGGCTGCATCTATTGAGCCCAGTACTGAGCCTGAAAAGCGTTTCCAACCCCACTTACAAGTGAAACTTGCTAAAATGTGCCTCTCTGCTCTTTACTGAAAAGCTTGGTTCTGCATAAATTTTTAGCAAACGTTTGCTCCTGCTGGGTCAGCCGAGCAGCAAATTTCTACTTAACCACCTGCTATCATGAGAGACATCAGGCTGCATCTTTTGAGCCCAGTACTGAGCCTGAAAAGCGTTCCAACCCAACTTACAAGTGAAACTTGCTAAAATGTGCCTATCTGCTCTTCACTGAAAAGCTCATTCTGCGTACATTTTTGGCATACGTTTGCTCCTGCTGGGTCAGCCGAGCAGTACATTTCTACTTAACCACCTGCTATAATGAGAGACATCAGGGCTTCATCTTTTGAGCCCAGTACTGAGCCTGAAAAGCATTTCCAACCCAACTTATAAGTGAAACTTGCTAAAATGTGCCTCTCTGTTCTTCACTGAAAAGCTCATTCTGCGTACATTTTTGGCATACGTTTGCTCCTGCTGGGTCAGCCGAGCAGCAAATTTCTACTTAACCACCTGCTATCATGAGAGACATCAGGGCTGCATCTCTTGAGCCCAGTACTGAGCCTGAAAAGCATTTCCAACCCCACTTACAAATGAAACTTGCTAAAATGTGCCTGGCTGCTCTTCACTGAGAAGCTTGGTTTTGCATAAATTTTTAGCATACGTTTGCTCCTGCTGGGTCAGCCGAGCAGCGAATTTCTAATTAACCACCTGCTATCATGAGAGACATCAGGGCTGCATGTTTTGAGCCCAGTACTGAGCCTGAAAAGCGTTTCCAACCCCACTTACAAGTGAAACTTGCTAAAATGTGCCTGGCTGCTCTTCACTGAAAAGCTTGGTTCTGCATACATTTTTAGCATACGTTTGCTCCTGCTGGGTCAGCCGAGCAGCAAATTTCTACTTAACCACCTGCTATCATGAGAGACATCAGGGCTGCATCTTTTCAGCCCAGTACTGAGCCTGAAAAGTATTTCTAACCCCACTTACAAGTGAAACTTGCTAAAATGTACCTGGCTGCTCTTCACTGAAAAGCTGGTTCTGCAACATTTCTGGCATACGTTTGCTCCTGCTGGGTCAGCCGAGCAGCGAATTTCTACTTAACCACCTGCTATCATGAGAGACATCAGGGCTGCATCTTTTGAGCCCAGTACTGAGCCTGAAAAGCGTTTCCAACCCCACTTACAAGTGAAACTTGCTAAAATGTGCCTCTCTGCTCTTTACTGAAAAGCTTGGTTCTGCATACATTTTTAGCATACGTTTGCTCCTGCTGGGTCAGCCGAGCAGCAAATTTCTACTTAACCACCTGCTATCATGAGAGACATCAGGGCTTCATCTTTTGAGCCCAGTACTGAGCCTGAAAAGCGTTTCCAACCCCACTTACAAGTGAAACTTGCTAAAATGTGCCTCTCTGCTCTTTACTGAAAAGCTTGGTTCTGCATAAATTTTTAGCAAACGTTTGCTCCTGCTGGGTCAGCCGAGCAGCAAATTTCTACTTAACCACCTGCTATCATGAGAGACATCAGGGCTGCATCTTTTGAGCCCAGTACTGAGCCTGAAAAGCGTTCCAACCCCACTTACAAGTGAAACTTGCTAAAATGTGCCTCTCTGCTCTTCACTGAAAAGCTTGGTTCTGCATACATTTTTGGCATACATTTGCTCCTGCTGGGTCAGCCGAGCAGCGAATTTCTAATTAACCACCTGCTATCATGAGAGACATCAGGGCTGCATGTTTTGAGCCCAGTACTGAGCCTGAAAAGCATTTCCAACCCAACTTACAAGTGAAACTTGCTAAAATGTGCCTCTCTGCTCTTCACTGAAAAGCTCATTCTGCGTACATTTTTGGCATACGTTTGCTGCTGCTGGGTCAGCCGAGCAGCGAATTTCTACTTAACCACCTGCTATCATGAGAGACATCAGGGCTGCCTCTTTTGAGCCCAGTACTGAGCCTGAAAAGCATTTCCAACCCCACTTACAAGTGAAACTTGCTAAAATGTGCCTGGCTGCTCTTCACTGAAAAGCTTGGTTTTGCATACATTTTTAGCATACGTTTGCTCCTGCTGGGTCAGCCGAGCAGCAAATTTCTACTTAACCACCTGCTATCATGAGAGACATCAGGGCTGCATCTTTTGAGCCCAGTACTGAGCCTGAAAAGTATTTCCAACCCCACTTACAAGTGAAACTTGCTAAAATGTGCCTGGCTGCTCTTCATTGAAAAGCTGGTTCTGCAACATTTCTGGCATACGTTTGCTCCTGCTGGGTCAGCCGAGCAGCAAATTTCTACGTAACCACCTGCTACCATGAGAGACATCAGGGCTGCATCTTTTGAGCCCAGTACTGAGCCTGAAAAGCGTTTCCAAGCCTACTTACAAGTGAAACTTGCTAAAATGTGACTCTCTGCTCTTCACTGAAAATCTCATTCTGCGTACATTTTTGCCATACGTTTGCTCCTGCTGGGTCAGCCGAGCAGCGAATTTCTACTTAACCACCTGCTATCATGAGAGACATCAGGGCTGCATCTCTTGAGCCCAGTACTGAGCCTGAAAAGCATTTCCAACCCCACTTACAAGTGAAACTTGCTAAAATGTGCCTGGCTGCTCTTCACTGAAAAGCTTGGTTCTGCAACATTTTTAGCATACGTTTGCTCCTGCTGGGTCAGCCGAGCAGTACATTTCTACTTAACCACCTGCTATAATGAGAGACATCAGGGCTTCATCTTTTGAGCCCAGTACTGAGCCTGAAAAGCATTTCCAAGCCCACTTACAAGTGAAACTTGCTAAAATGTGCCTGCTCTTTACTGAAAAGCTTGGTTTTGCATACACGTTTAGCATACGTTTGCTCCTGCTGGGTCAGCCGAGCAGCGAATTTCTAATTAACCACCTGCTATCATGAGAGACATCAGGGCTGCATGTTTTGAGCCCAGTACTGAGCCTGAAAAGCGTTTCCAACCCAACTTACAAGTGAAACTTGCTAAAATGTGCCTCTCTGCTCTTTACTGAAAAGCTTGGTTCTGCATACATTTTTAGCATACGTTTGCTCCTGCTGGGTCAGCCGAGCAGCAAATTTATACTTAACCACCTGCTATCATGAGAGACATCAGGGCTGCATCTTTTAAGCCCAGTACTGAGCCTGAAAAGCGTTCCAACCCCACTTACAAGTGAAACTTGCTAAAATGTGCCTCTCTGCTCTTCACTGAAAAGCTTGGTTCTGCATACATTTTTGGCATACATTTGCTCCTGCTGGGTCAGCCGAGCAGCGAATTTCTAATTAACCACCTGCTATCATGAGAGACATCAGGGCTGCATGTTTTGAGCCCAGTACTGAGCCTGAAAAGCATTTCCAACCCAACTTACATGTGAAACTTGCTAAAATGTGCCTCTCTGCTCTTCACTGAAAAGCTTGGTTCTGCATACATTTTTGGCATACATTTGCTCCTGCTGGGTCAGCCGAGCAGCGAATTTCTAATTAACCACCTGCTATCATGAGAGACATCAGGGCTGCATGTTTTGAGCCCAGTACTGAGCCTGAAAAGCATTTCCAACCCCACTTACAAGTGAAATTTGCTAAAATGTGCCTGGCTGCTCTTCACTGAAAAGCTTGGTTCTGCATACATTTTTAGCATACGTTTGCTCCTGCTGGGTCAGCCGAGCAGCAAATTTCTACTTAACCACCTGCTATCATGAGAGACATCAGGGCTGCATCTTTTCAGCCCAGTACTGAGCCTGAAAAGTATTTCTAACCCCACTTACAAGTGAAACTTGCTAAAATGTGCCTGGCTGCTCTTCACTGAAAAGCTGGTTCTGCAACATTTCTGGCATACGTTTGCTCCTGCTGGGTCAGCCGAGCAGCGAATTTCTACTTAACCACCTGCTATCATGAGAGACATCAGGGCTGCATCTTTTGAGCCCAGTACTGAGCCTGAAAAGCGTTTCCAACCCCACTTACAAGTGAAACTTGCTAAAATGTGCCTCTCTGCTCTTTACTGAAAAGCTTGGTTCTGCATACATTTTTAGCATACGTTTGCTCCTGCTGGGTCAGCCGAGCAGCAAATTTCTACTTAACCACCTGCTATCATGAGAGACATCAGGGCTGCATCTTTTGAGCCCAGTACTGAGCCTGAAAAGCGTTTCCAACCCCACTTACAAGTGAAACTTGCAAAAATGTGCCTCTCTGCTCTTTACTGAAAAGCTTGGTTCTGCATAAATTTTTAGCAAACGTTTGCTCCTGCTGGGTCAGCCGAGCAGCAAATTTCTACTTAACCACCTGCTATCATGAGAGACATCAGGGCTGCATCTTTTGAGCCCAGTACTGAGCCTGAAAAGCGTTCCAACCCCACTTACAAGTGAAACTTGCTAAAATGTGCCTCTCTGCTCTTCACTGAAAAGCTTGGTTCTGCATACATTTTTGGCATACGTTTGCTCCTGCTGGGTCAGCCGAGCAGCGAATTTCTAATTAACCACCTGCTATCATGAGAGACATCAGGGCTGCATGTTTTGAGCCCAGTACTGAGCCTGAAAAGCATTTCCAACCCAACTTACAAGTGAAACTTGCTAAAATGTGCCTCTCTGCTCTTCACTGAAAAGCTCATTCTGCGTACATTTTTGGCATACGTTTGCTGCTGCTGGGTCAGCCGAGCAGCGAATTTCTACTTAACCACCTGCTATCATGAGAGACATCAGGGCTGCCTCTTTTGAGCCCAGTACTGAGCCTGAAAAGCATTTCCAACCCCACTTACATGTGAAACTTGCTAAAATGTGCCTGGCTGCTCTTCACTGAAAAGCTTGGTTTTGCATACATTTTTAGCATACGTTTGCTCCTGCTGGGTCAGCCGAGCAGCAAATTTCTACTTAACCACCTGCTATCATGAGAGACATCAGGGCTGCATCTTTTGAGCCCAGTACTGAGCCTGAAAAGTATTTCCAACCCCACTTACAAGTGAAACTTGCTAAAATGTGCCTAGCTGCTCTTCATTGAAAAGCTGGTTCTGCAACATTTCTGGCATACGTTTGCTCCTGCTGGGTCAGCCGAGCAGCAAATTTCTACGTAACCACCTGCTACCATGAGAGACATCAGGGCTGCATCTTTTGAGCCCAGTACTGAGCCTGAAAAGCGTTTCCAAGCCCACTTACAAGTGAAACTTGCTAAAATGTGCCTCTCTGCTCTTCACTGAAAATCTCATTCTGCGTACATTTTTGGCATACGTTTGCTCCTGCTGGGTCAGCCGAGCAGCGAATTTCTACTTAACCACCTGCTATCATGAGAGACATCAGGGCTGCATCTCTTGAGCCCAGTACTGAGCCTGAAAAGCATTTCCAACCCCACTTACAAGTGAAACTTGCTAAAATGTGCCTGGCTGCTCTTCACTGAAAAGCTTGGTTCTGCAACATTTTTAGCATACGTTTGCTCCTGCTGGGTCAGCCGAGCAGTACATTTCTACTTAACCACCTGCTATAATGAGAGACATCAGGGCTTCATCTTTTGAGCCCAGTACTGAGCCTGAAAAGCATTTCCAAGCCCACTTACAAGTGAAACTTGCTAAAATGTGCCTGCTCTTTACTGAAAAGCTTGGTTTTGCATACATTTTTAGCATACGTTTGCTCCTGCTGGGTCAGCCGAGCAGTGAATTTCTAATTAACCACCTGCTATCATGAGAGACATCAGGGCTGCATGTTTTGAGCCCAGTACTGAGCCTGAAAAGCGTTTCCAACCCAACTTACAAGTGAAACTTGCTTAAAAAAATGTGCCTCTCTGCTCTTTACTGAAAAGCTTGGTTCTGCATACATTTTTAGCATACGTTTGCTCCTGCTGGGTCAGCCGAGCAGCAAATTTCTACTTAACCACCTGCTATCATGAGAGACATCAGGGCTGCATCTTTTGAGCCCAGTATTGAGCCTGAAAAGCGTTTCCAACCCCACTTACAAGTGAAACTTGCTAAAATGTGCCTCTCTGCTCTTTACTGAAAAGCTTGGTTCTGCATAAATTTTTAGCAAACGTTTGCTCCTGCCTGGTCAGCCGAGCAGCAAATTTATACTTAACCACCTGCTATCATGAGAGACATCAGGGCTGCATCTTTTGAGCCCAGTACTGAGCCTGAAAAGCGTTCCAACCCCACTTACAAGTGAAACTTGCTAAAATGTGCCTCTCTGCTCTTCACTGAAAAGCTTGGTTCTGCATACATTTTTGGCATACATTTGCTCCTGCTGGGTCAGCCGAGCAGCGAATTTCTAATTAACCACCTGCTATCATGAGAGACATCAGGGCAGCATGTTTTGAGCCCAGTACTGAGCCTGAAAAGCATTTCCAACCCAACTTACAAGTGAAACTTGCTAAAATGTGCCTCTCTGCTCTTCACTGAAAAGCTCATTCTGCGTACATTTTTGGCATACGTTTGCTGCTGCTGGGTCAGCCGAGCAGCGAATTTCTACTTAACCACCTGCTATCATGAGAGACATCAGGGCTGCCTCTTTTGAGCCCAGTACTGAGCCTGAAAAGCGTTTCCAACCCAACTTACAAGTGAAACTTGCTAAAATGTGCCTCTCTGCTCTTTACTGAAAAGCTTGGTTCTGCATACATTTTTAGCATACGTTTGCTCCTGCTGGGTCAGCCGAGCAGCAAATTTATACTTAACCACCTGCTATCATGAGAGACATCAGGGCTGCATCTTTTGAGCCCAGTACTGAGCCTGAAAAGCGTTCCAACCCCACTTACAAGTGAAACTTGCTAAAATGTGCCTCTCTGCTCTTCACTGAAAAGCTTGGTTCTGCATACATTTTTGGCATACATTTGCTCCTGCTGGGTCAGCCGAGCAGCGAATTTCTAATTAACCACCTGCTATCATGAGAGACATCAGGGCTGCATGTTTTGAGCCCAGTACTGAGCCTGAAAAGCATTTCCAACCCAACTTACATGTGAAACTTGCTAAAATGTGCCTCTCTGCTCTTCACTGAAAAGCTTGGTTCTGCATACATTTTTGGCATACATTTGCTCCTGCTGGGTCAGCCGAGCAGCGAATTTCTAATTAACCACCTGCTATCATGAGAGACATCAGGGCTGCATGTTTTGAGCCCAGTACTGAGCCTGAAAAGCATTTCCAACCCCACTTACAAGTGAAATTTGCTAAAATGTGCCTGGCTGCTCTTCACTGAAAAGCTTGGTTCTGCATACATTTTTAGCATACGTTTGCTCCTGCTGGGTCAGCCGAGCAGCAAATTTCTACTTAACCACCTGCTATCATGAGAGACATCAGGGCTGCATCTTTTCAGCCCAGTACTGAGCCTGAAAAGTATTTCTAACCCCACTTACAAGTGAAACTTGCTAAAATGTGCCTGGCTGCTCTTCACTGAAAAGCTGGTTCTGCAACATTTCTGGCATACGTTTGCTCCTGCTGGGTCAGCCGAGCAGCAAATTTCTACGTAACCACCTGCTACCATGAGAGACATCAGGGCTGCATCTTTTGAGCCCAGTACTGAGCCTGAAAAGCGTTTCCAAGCCCACTTACAAGTGAAACTTGCTAAAATGTGCCTCTCTGCTCTTCACTGAAAATCTCATTCTGGTACATTTTTGGCATACGTTTGCTCCTGCTGGGTCAGCCGAGCAGCGAATTTCTACTTAACCACCTGCTATCATGAGAGACATCAGGGCTGCATCTCTTGAGCCCAGTACTGAGCCTGAAAAGCGTTTCCAACCCAACTTACAAGTGAAACTTGCTAAAATGTGCCTGGCTGCTCTTCACTGAAAAGCTTGGTTTTGCATACATTTTTAGCATACGTTTGCTCCTGCTGGGTCAGCCGAGCAGCGAATTTCTAATTAACCACCTGCTATCATGAGAGACATCAGGGCTGCATGTTTTGAGCCCAGTACTGGCCTGAAAAGCGTTTCCAACCCCACTTACAAGTGAAACTTGCTAAAATGTGCCTGGCTGCTCTTCACTGAAAAGCTTGGTTCTGCATACATTTTTAGCATACGTTTGCTCCTGCTGGGTCAGCCGAGCAGCAAATTTCTACTTAACCACCTGCTATCATGAGAGACATCAGGGCTGCATCTTTTGAGCCCAGTACTGAGCCTGAAAAGTATTTCCAACCCCACTTACAAGTGAAACTTGCTAAAATGTGCCTGGCTGCTCTTCATTGAAAAGCTGGTTCTGCAACATTTCTGGCATACGTTTGCTCCTGCTGGGTCAGCCGAGCAGCGAATTTCTACTTAACCACCTGCTATCATGAGAGACATCAGGGCTGCATCTTTTGAGCCCAGTACTGAGCCTGAAAAGCGTTTCCAAGCCCAATTACAAGTGAAACTTGCTAAAATATCCCTCTCTGCTCTTTACTGAAAAGCTTGGTTTTGCATACATTTTTAGCATACGTTTGCTCCTGCTGGGTCAGCCGAGCAGCGAATTTCTAATTAACCACCTGCTATCATGAGAGACATCAGGGCTGCATGTTTTGAGCCCAGTACTGAGCCTGAAAAGCGTTTCCAACCCAACTTACAAGTGAAACTTGCTAAAATGTGCCTCTCTGCTCTTCACTGAAAATCTCATTCTGCGTACATTTTTGGCATACGTTTGCTCCTGCTGGGTCAGCCGAGCAGCGAATTTCTACTTAACCACCTGCTATCATGAGAGACATCAGGGCTGCATCTCTTGAGCCCAGTACTGAGCCTGAAAAGCATTTCCAACCCCACTTACAAGTGAAACTTGCTAAAATGTGCCTGGCTGCTCTTCACTGAAAAGCTTGGTTCTGCAACATTTTTAGCATACGTTTGCTCCTGCTGGGTCAGCCGAGCAGCGAATTTCTACTTAACCACCTGCTATCATGAGAGACATCAGGGCTGCATCTTTTGAGCCCAGTACTGAGCCTGAAAAGCGTTTCCAACCCCACTTGCAAGTGAAACTTGCTAAAATGTGCCTCTCTGCTCTTTACTGAAAAGCTTGGTTCTACATACATTTTTAGCATACGTTTGCTCCTGCTGGGTCAGCCGAGCAGCAAATTTCTACTTAACCACCTGCTATCATGAGAGACATCAGGGCTGCATCTTTTGAGCCCAGTACTGAGCCTGAAAAGCGTTTCCAACCCCACTTACAAGTGAAACTTGCTAAAATGTGCCTCTCTGCTCTTTACTGAAAAGCTTGGTTCTACATACATTTTTAGCATATGTTTGCTCCTGCTGGGTCAGCCGAGCAGCAAATTTCTACTTAACCACCTGCTATCATGAGAGACATCAGGGCTGCATCTATTGAGCCCAGTACTGAGCCTGAAAAGCGTTTCCAACCCCACTTACAAGTGAAACTTGCTAAAATGTGCCTCTCTGCTCTTCACTGAAAAGCTCATTCTGCGTACATTTTTGGCATACGTTTGCTCCTGCTGGGTCAGCCGAGCAGCGAATTTCTAATTAACCACCTGCTATCATGAGAGACATCAGGGCTGCATCTCTTGAGCCCAGTACTGAGCCTGAAAAGCGTTTCCAACCCCACTTACAAGTGAAACTTGCTAAAATGTGCCTGGCTGCTCTTCACTGAAAAGCTTGGTTCTGCAACATTTTTAGCATACGTTTGCTCCTGCTGGGTCAGCCGAGCAGTACATTTCTACTTAACCACCTGCTATAATGAGAGACATCAGGGCTTCATCTTTTGAGCCCAGTACTGAGCCTGAAAAGCATTTCCAAGCCCACTTACAAGTGAAACTTGCTAAAATGTGCCTGGCTGCTCTTTACTGAAAAGCTTGGTTTTGCATACATTTTTAGCATACGTTTGCTCCTGCTGGGTCAGCCGAGCAGCGAATTTCTAATTAACCACCTGCTATCATGAGAGACATCAGGGCTGCATGTTTTGAGCCCAGTACTGAGCCTGAAAAGCGTTTCCAACCCAACTTACAAGTGAAACTTGCTAAAATGTGCCTCTCTGCTCTTCACTGAAAAGCTCATTCTGCGTATATTTTTGGCATATGTTTGCTCCTGCTGGGTCAGCCGAGCAGCGAATTTCTACTTAACCACCTGCTATCATGAGAGACATCAGGGCTGCATCTCTTGAGCCCAGTACTGAGCCTGAAAAGCATTTCCAACCCCACTTACAAGTGAAACTTGCTAAAATGTGCCTGGCTGCTCTTCACTGAAAAGCTTGGTTTTGCATACATTTTTAGCATACGTTTGCTTCTGCTGGGTCAGCCGAGAAGCGAATTTCTAATTAACCACCTGCTATCATGAGAGACATCAGGGCTGCATGTTTTGAGCCCAGTACTGAGCCTGAAAAGCATTTCCAACCCCACTTACAAGTGAAACTTGCTAAAATGTGCCTGGCTGCTCTTCACTGAAAAGATTGGTTCTGCATACATTTTTAGCATACGTTTGCTCCTGCTGGGTCAGCCGAGCAGCGAATTTCTACTTAACCACCTGCTATCATGAGAGACATCAGGGCTGCATCTCTTGAGCCCAGTACTGAGCCTATAAAGCGTTTCCAACCCCACTTACAAGTGAAACTTGCTAAAATGTGCCTGGCTGCTCTTCACTGAAAAGCTTGGTTCTGCAACATTTTTAGCATACGTTTGCTCCTGCTGGGTCAGCCGAGCAGTACATTTCTACTTAACCACCTGCTATAATGAGAGACATCAGGGCTGCATGTTTTGAGCTTAGTACTGAGCCTGAAAAGCATTTCCAACCCCACTTACAAGTGAAACTTGCTAAAATGTGCCTGGCTGCTCTTCACTGAAAAGCTTGGTTTTGCATACATTTTTAGCATACGTTTGCTCCTGCTGGGTCAGCCGAGCAGCGAATTTCTAATTAACCACCTGCTATCATGAGAGACATCAGGGCTGCATGTTTTGAGCCCAGTACTGAGCCTGAAAAGCATTTCCAACCCCACTTACAAGTGAAACTTGCTAAAATGTGCCTGGCTGCTCTTCACTGAAAAGCTTGGTTCTGCATACATTTTTAGCATACGTTTGCTCCTGCTGGGTCAGCCGAGCAGCACATTTCTACTTAACCACCTGCTATCATGAGAGACATCAGGGCTGCATCTTTTCAGCCCAGTACTGAGCCTGAAAAGTATTTCCAACCCCACTTACAAGTGAAACTTGCTAAAATGTGCCTGGCTGCTCTTCACTGAAAAGCTGGTTCTGCATCATTTCTGGCATACGTTTGCTCCTGCTGGGTCAGCCGAGCAGCGAATTTCTACTTAACCACCTGCTATCATGAGAGACATCAGGGCTGCATCTTTTGAGCCCAGTACTGAGCCTGAAAAGCGTTTCCAACCCAACTTACAAGTGAAACTTGCTAAAATGTGCCTCTCTGCTCTTTACTGAAAAGCTTGGTTCTGCATACATTTCTAGCATACGTTTGCTCCTGCTGGGTCAGCCGAGCAGCAAATTTCTACTTAACCACCTGCTATCATGAGAGACATCAGGGCTGCATCTTTTGAGCCCAGTACTGAGCCTGAAAAGCGTTTCCAACCCCACTTACAAGTGAAACTTGCTAAAATGTGCCTCTCTGCTCTTTACTGAAAAGCTTGGTTCTGCATACATTTTTAGCATACGTTTGCTCCTGCTGGGTCAGCCGAGCAGCAAATTTCTACTTAACCACCTGCTATCATGAGAGACATCAGGGCTGCATCTTTTGAGCCCAGTACTGAGCCTGAAAAGCGTTTCCAACCCCACTTACAAGTGAAACTTGCAAAAATGTACCTCTCTGCTCTTTACTGAAAAGCTTGGTTCTGCATAAATTTTTAGCAAACGTTTGCTCCTGCTGGGTCAGCCGAGCAGCAAATTTCTACTTAACAACCTGCTATCATGAGAGACATCAGGGCTGCATCTTTTGAGCCCAGTACTGAGCCTGAAAAGCGTTCCAACCCCACTTACAAGTGAAACTTGCTAAAATGTGCCTCTCTGCTCTTCACTGAAAAGCTTGGTTCTGCATACATTTTTGGCATACGTTTGCTCCTGCTGGGTCAGCCGAGCAGCGAATTTCTAATTAACCACCTGCTATCATGAGAGACATCAGGGCTGCATGTTTTGAGCCCAGTACTGAGCCTGAAAAGCATTTCCTACCCAACTTACAAGTGAAACTTGCTAAAATGTGCCTCTCTGCTCTTCACTGAAAAGCTCATTCTGCGTACATTTTTGGCATACGTTTGCTGCTGCTGGGTCAGCCGAGCAGCGAATTTCTACTTAACCACCTGCTATCATGAGAGACATCAGGGCTGCCTCTTTTGAGCCCAGTACTGAGCCTGAAAAGCATTTCCAACCCCACTTACAAGTGAAACTTGCTAAAATGTGCCTGGCTGCTCTTCACTGAAAAGCTTGGTTTTGCATACATTTTTAGCATACGTTTGCTCCTGCTGGGTCAGCCGAGCAGCAAATTTCTACTTAACCACCTGCTATCATGAGAGACATCAGGGCTGCATCTTTTGAGCCCAGTACTGAGCCTGAAAAGTATTTCCAACCCCACTTACAAGTGAAACTTGCTAAAATGTGCCTGGCTGCTCTTCATTGAAAAGCTGGTTCTGCAACATTTCTGGCATACGTTTGCTCCTGCTGGGTCAGCCGAGCAGCAAATTTCTACGTAACCACCTGCTACCATGAGAGACATCAGGGCTGCATCTTTTGAGCCCAGTACTGAGCCTGAAAAGCGTTTCCAAGCCCACTTACAAGTGAAACTTGCTAAAATGTGCCTCTCTGCTCTTCACTGAAAATCTCATTCTGCGTACATTTTTGGCATACGTTTGCTCCTGCTGGGTCAGCCGAGCAGCGAATTTCTACTTAACCACCTGCTATCATGAGAGACATCAGGGCTGCATCTCTTGAGCCCAGTACTGAGCCTGAAAAGCATTTCCAACCCCACTTACAAGTGAAACTTGCTAAAATGTGCCTGGCTGCTCTTCACTGAAAAGCTTGGTTCTGCAACATTTTTAGCATACGTTTGCTCCTGCTGGGTCAGCCGAGCAGTACATTTCTACTTAACCACCTGCTATAATGAGAGACATCAGGGCTTCATCTTTTGAGCCCAGTACTGAGCCTGAAAAGCATTTCCAAGCCCACTTACAAGTGAAACTTGCTAAAATGTGCCTGCTCTTTACTGAAAAGCTTGGTTTTGCATACATTTTTAGCATACGTTTGCTCCTGCTGGGTCAGCCGAGCAGCGAATTTCTACTTAACCACCTGCTATCATGAGAGACATCAGGGCTGCATGTTTTGAGCCCAGTACTGAGCCTGAAAAGCGTTTCCAACCCAACTTACAAGTGAAACTTGCTAAAATGTGCCTCTCTGCTCTTTACTGAAAAGCTTGGTTCTGCATACATTTTTAGCATACGTTTGCTCCTGCTGGGTCAGCCGAGCAGCAAATTTCTACTTAACCACCTGCTATCATGAGAGACATCAGGGCTGCATCTTTTGAGCCCAGTATTGAGCCTGAAAAGCGTTTCCAACCCCACTTACAAGTGAAACTTGCTAAAATGTGCCTCTCTGCTCTTTACTGAAAAGCTTGGTTCTGCATAAATTTTTAGCAAACGTTTGCTCCTGCCTGGTCAGCCGAGCAGCAAATTTATACTTAACCACCTGCTATCATGAGAGACATCAGGGCTGCATCTTTTGAGCCCAGTACTGAGCCTGAAAAGCGTTCCAACCCCACTTACAAGTGAAACTTGCTAAAATGTGCCTCTCTGCTCTTCACTGAAAAGCTTGGTTCTGCATACATTTTTGGCATACATTTGCTCCTGCTGGGTCAGCCGAGCAGCGAATTTCTAATTAACCACCTGCTATCATGAGAGACATCAGGGCAGCATGTTTTGAGCCCAGTACTGAGCCTGAAAAGCATTTCCAACCCAACTTACAAGTGAAACTTGCTAAAATGTGCCTCTCTGCTCTTCACTGAAAAGCTCATTCTGCGTACATTTTTGGCATACGTTTGCTGCTGCTGGGTCAGCCGAGCAGCGAATTTCTACTTAACCACCTGCTATCATGAGAGACATCAGGGCTGCCTCTTTTGAGCCCAGTACTGAGCCTGAAAAGCATTTCCAACCCCACTTACAAGTGAAACTTGCTAAAATGTGCCTGGCTGCTCTTTACTGAAAAGCTTGGTTTTGCATACATTTTTAGCATACGTTTGCTCCTGCTGGGTCAGCCGAGCAGCGAATTTCTAATTAACCACCTGCTATCATGAGAGACATCAGGGCTGCATGTTTTGAGCCCAGTACTGGCCTGAAAAGCGTTTCCAACCCCACTTACAAGTGAAACTTGCTAAAATGTGCCTGGCTGCTCTTCACTGAAAAGCTTGGTTCTGCATACATTTTTAGCATACGTTTGCTCCTGCTGGGTCAGCCGAGCAGCAAATTTCTACTTAACCACCTGCTATCATGAGAGACATCAGGGCTGCATCTTTTGAGCCCAGTACTGAGCCTGAAAAGTATTTCCAACCCCACTTACAAGTGAAACTTGCTAAAATGTGCCTGGCTGCTCTTCATTGAAAAGCTGGTTCTGCAACATTTCTGGCATACGTTTGCTCCTGCTGGGTCAGCCGAGCAGCGAATTTCTACTTAACCACCTGCTATCATGAGAGACATCAGGGCTGCATCTTTTGAGCCCAGTACTGAGCCTGAAAAGCGTTTCCAAGCCCAATTACAAGTGAAACTTGCTAAAATATCCCTCTCTGCTCTTTACTGAAAAGCTTGGTTTTGCATACATTTTTAGCATACGTTTGCTCCTGCTGGGTCAGCCGAGCAGCGAATTTCTAATTAACCACCTGCTATCATGAGAGACATCAGGGCTGCATGTTTTGAGCCCAGTACTGAGCCTGAAAAGCGTTTCCAACCCAACTTACAAGTGAAACTTGCTAAAATGTGCCTCTCTGCTCTTCACTGAAAATCTCATTCTGCGTACATTTTTGGCATACGTTTGCTCCTGCTGGGTCAGCCGAGCAGCGAATTTCTACTTAACCACCTGCTATCATGAGAGACATCAGGGCTGCATCTCTTGAGCCCAGTACTGAGCCTGAAAAGCATTTCCAACCCCACTTACAAGTGAAACTTGCTAAAATGTGCCTGGCTGCTCTTCACTGAAAAGCTTGGTTCTGCAACATTTTTAGCATACGTTTGCTCCTGCTGGGTCAGCCGAGCAGCGAATTTCTACTTAACCACCTGCTATCATGAGAGACATCAGGGCTGCATCTTTTGAGCCCAGTACTGAGCCTGAAAAGCGTTTCCAACCCCACTTGCAAGTGAAACTTGCTAAAATGTGCCTCTCTGCTCTTTACTGAAAAGCTTGGTTCTACATACATTTTTAGCATATGTTTGCTCCTGCTGGGTCAGCCGAGCAGCAAATTTCTACTTAACCACCTGCTATCATGAGAGACATCAGGGCTGCATCTTTTGAGCCCAGTACTGAGCCTGAAAAGCGTTTCCAACCCCACTTACAAGTGAAACTTGCTAAAATGTGCCTCTCTGCTCTTTACTGAAAAGCTTGGTTCTACATACATTTTTAGCATATGTTTGCTCCTGCTGGGTCAGCCGAGCAGCAAATTTCTACTTAACCACCTGCTATCATGAGAGACATCAGGGCTGCATCTATTGAGCCCAGTACTGAGCCTGAAAAGCGTTTCCAACCCCACTTACAAGTGAAACTTGCTAAAATGTGCCTCTCTGCTCTTCACTGAAAAGCTCATTCTGCGTACATTTTTGGCATACGTTTGCTCCTGCTGGGTCAGCCGAGCAGCGAATTTCTAATTAACCACCTGCTATCATGAGAGACATCAGGGCTGCATCTCTTGAGCCCAGTACTGAGCCTGAAAAGCGTTTCCAACCCCACTTACAAGTGAAACTTGCTAAAATGTGCCTGGCTGCTCTTCACTGAAAAGCTTGGTTCTGCAACATTTTTAGCATACGTTTGCTCCTGCTGGGTCAGCCGAGCAGTACATTTCTACTTAAGCACCTGCTATAATGAGAGACATCAGGGCTTCATCTTTTGAGCCCAGTACTGAGCCTGAAAAGCATTTCCAAGCCCACTTACAAGTGAAACTTGCTAAAATGTGCCTGGCTGCTCTTCACTGAAAAGCTTGGTTTTGCATACATTTTTAGCATACGTTTGCTCCTGCTGGGTCAGCTGAGCAGCGAATTTCTACTTAACCACCTGCTATCATGAGAGACATCAGGGCTGCATCTCTTGAGCCCAGTACTGAGCCTGAAAAGCATTTCCAACCCCACTTACAAGTGAAACTTGCTAAAATGTGCCTGGCTGCTCTTCACTGAAAAGCTTGGTTTTGCATACATTTTTAGCATACGTTTGCTTCTGCTGGGTCAGCCGAGAAGCGAATTTCTAATTAACCACCTGCTATCATGAGAGACATCAGGGCTGCATGTTTTGAGCCCAGTACTGAGCCTGAAAAGCATTTCCAACCCCACTTACAAGTGAAACTTGCTAAAATGTGCCTGGCTGCTCTTCACTGAAAAGATTGGTTCTGCATACATTTTTAGCATACGTTTGCTCCTGCTGGGTCAGCCGAGCAGCGAATTTCTACTTAACCACCTGCTATCATGAGAGACATCAGGGCTGCATCTCTTGAGCCCAGTACTGAGCCTATAAAGCGTTTCCAACCCCACTTACAAGTGAAACTTGCTAAAATGTGCCTGGCTGCTCTTCACTGAAAAGCTTGGTTCTGCAACATTTTTAGCATAGGTTTGCTCCTGCTGGGTCAGCCGAGCAGTACATTTCTACTTAACCACCTGCTATAATGAGAGACATCAGGGCTGCATGTTTTGAGCCCAGTACTGAGCCTGAAAAGCATTTCCAACCCCACTTACAAGTGAAACTTGCTAAAATGTGCCTGGCTGCTCTTCACTGAAAAGCTTGGTTTTGCATACATTTTTAGCATACGTTTGCTCCTGCTGGGTCAGCCGAGCAGCGAATTTCTAATTAACCACCTGCTATCATGAGAGACATCAGGGCTGCATGTTTTGAGCCCAGTACTGAGCCTGAAAAGCATTTCCAACCCCACTTACAAGTGAAACTTGCTAAAATGTGCCTGGCTGCTCTTCACTGAAAAGCTTGGTTCTGCATACATTTTTAGCATACGTTTGCTCCTGCTGGGTCAGCCGAGCAGCACATTTCTACTTAACCACCTGCTATCATGAGAGACATCAGGGCTGCATCTTTTCAGCCCAGTACTGAGCCTGAAAAGTATTTCCAACCCCACTTACAAGTGAAACTTGCTAAAATGTGCCTGGCTGCTCTTCACTGAAAAGCTGGTTCTGCATCATTTCTGGCATACGTTTGCTCCTGCTGGGTCAGCCGAGCAGCGAATTTCTACTTAACCACCTGCTATCATGAGAGACATCAGGGCTGCATCTTTTGAGCCCAGAACTGAGCCTGAAAAGCGTTTCCAACCCAACTTACAAGTGAAACTTGCTAAAATGTGCCTCTCTGCTCTTTACTGAAAAGCTTGGTTCTGCATACATTTCTAGCATACGTTTGCTCCTGCTGGGTCAGCCGAGCAGCAAATTTCTACTTAACCACCTGCTATCATGAGAGACATCAGGACTGCATCTTTTGAGCCCAGTACTGAGCCTGAAAAGCGTTTCCAACCCCACTTACAAGTGAAACTTGCTAAAATGTGCCTCTCTGCTCTTTACTGAAAAGCTTGGTTCTGCATAAATTTTTAGCAAACGTTTGCTCCTGCTGGGTCAGCCGAGCAGCAAATTTATACTTAACCACCTGCTATCATGAGAGACATCAGGGCTGCATCTTTTGAGCCCAGTACTGAGCCTGAAAAGCGTTCCACCCCACTTACAAGTGAAACTTGCTAAAATGTGCCTCTCTGCTCTTCACTGAAAAGCTTGGTTCTGCATACATTTTTGGCATACATTTGCTCCTGCTGGGTCAGCCGAGCAGCGAATTTCTAATTAACCACCTGCTATCATGAGAGACATCAGGGCTGCATGTTTTGAGCCCAGTACTGAGCCTGAAAAGCATTTCCAACCCAACTTACAAGTGAAACTTGCTAAAATGTGCCTCTCTGCTCTTCACTGAAAAGCTCATTCTGCGTACATTTTTGGCATACGTTTGCTGCTGCTGGGTCAGCCGAGCAGCGAATTTCTACTTAACCACCTGCTATCATGAGAGACATCAGGGCTGCCTCTTTTGAGCCCAGTACTGAGCCTGAAAAGCATTTCCAACCCCACTTACAAGTGAAACTTGCTAAAATGTGCCTGGCTGCTCTTCACTGAAAAGCTTGGTTTTGCATACATTTTTGGCATACGTTTGCTCCTGCTGGGTCAGCCGAGCAGCGAATTTCTACTTAACCACCTGCTATCATGAGAGACATCAGGGCTGCATCTCTTGAGCCCAGTACTGAGCCTGAAAAGCATTTCCAACCCCACTTACAAGTGAAACTTGCTAAAATGTGCCTGGCTGCTCTTCACTGAAAAGCTTGGTTCTGCAACATTTTTAGCATACGTTTGCTCCTGCTGGGTCAGCCGAGCAGCGAATTTCTACTTAACCACCTGCTATCATGAGAGACATCAGGGCAGCATGTTTTGAGCCCAGTACTGAGCCTGAAAAGCATTTCCAACCCAACTTACAAGTGAAACTTGCTAAAATGTGCCTCTCTGCTCTTCACTGAAAAGCTCATTCTGCGTACATTTTTGGCATACGTTTGCTGCTGCTGGGTCAGCCGAGCAGCGAATTTCTACTTAACCACCTGCTATCATGAGAGACATCAGGGTTGCCTCTTTTGAGCCCAGTACTGAGCCTGAAAAGCATTTCCAACCCCACTTACTAGTGAAACTTGCTAAAATGTGCCTGGCTGCTCTTCACTGAAAAGCTTGGTTCTGCATACATTTTTAGCATACGTTTGCTTCTGCTGGGTCAGCCGAGCAGCGAATTTCTACTTAACAACCTGCTATCATGGGAGACATCAGGGCTGCATCTTTTGAGCCCAGTACTGAGCCTGAAAAGCATTTCCAACCCCACTTACAAGTGAAACTTGCTAAAATGTGCCTCTCTGCTCTTCACTGAAAAGCTCATTCTGCGTACATTTTTGGCAAAGGTTTGCTCCTGCTGGGTCAGCCGAGCAGCAAATTTCTACTTAACCACCTGCTATCATGAGAGACATCAGGGCTGCATCTTTTGAGCCCAGTACTGAGCCTGAAAAGCATTTCCAACCCCACTTACAAGTGAAACTTGCTAAAATGTGCCTGGCTGCTCTTCATTGAAAAGCTGGTTCTGCAACATTTCTGGCATACGTTTGCTCCTGCTGGGTCAGCCGAGCAGTGAATTTCTACTTAACCACCTGCTATCATGAGAGACATCAGGGCTGCATCTTTTGAGCCCAGTACTGAGCCTGAAAAGCGTTTCCAAGCCCAATTACAAGTGAAACTTGCTAAAATATCCCTCTCTGCTCTTTACTGAAAAGCTTGGTTTTGCATACATTTTTAGCATACGTTTGCTCCTGCTGGGTCAGCCGAGCAGCAAATTTCTAATTAACCACCTGCTATCATGAGAGACATCAGGGCTGCATGTTTTGAGCCCAGTACTGAGCCTGAAAAGCGTTTCCAACCCAACTTACAAGTGAAACTTGCTAAAATGTGCCTCTCTGCTCTTCACTGAAAATCTCATTCTGCGTACATTTTTGGCATACGTTTGCTCCTGCTGGGTCAGCCGAGCAGCGAATTTCTACTTAACCACCTGCTATCATGAGAGACATCAGAGCTGCATCTCTTGAGCCCAGTACTGAGCCTGAAAAGCATTTCCAACCCCACTTACAAGTGAAACTTGCTAAAATGTGCCTGGCTGCTCTTCACTGAAAAGCTTGGTTCTGCAACATTTTTAGCATACGTTTGCTCCTGCTGGGTCAGCCGAGCAGCGAATTTCTACTTAACCACCTGCTATCATGAGAGACATCAGGGCTGCATCTTTTGAGCCCAGTACTGAGCCTGAAAAGCGTTTCCAACCCCACTTGCAAGTGAAACTTGCTAAAATGTGCCTCTCTGCTCTTTACTGAAAAGCTTGGTTCTACATACATTTTTAGCATACGTTTGCTCCTGCTGGGTCAGCCGAGCAGCAAATTTCTACTTAACCACCTGCTATCATGAGAGACATCAGGGCTGCATCTTTTGAGCCCAGTACTGAGCCTGAAAAGCGTTTCCAACCCCACTTACAAGTGAAACTTGCTAAAATGTGCCTCTCTGCTCTTTACTGAAAAGCTTGGTTCTACATACATTTTTAGCATATGTTTGCTCCTGCTGGGTCAGCCGAGCAGCAAATTTCTACTTAACCACCTGCCATCATGAGAGACATCAGGGCTGCATCTATTGAGCCCAGTACTGAGCCTGAAAAGCGTTTCCAACCCCACTTACAAGTGAAACTTGCTAAAATGTGCCTCTCTGCTCTTCACTGAAAAGCTCATTCTGCGTACATTTTTGGCATACGTTTGCTCCTGCTGGGTCAGCCGAGCAGCGAATTTCTAATTAACCACCTGCTATCATGAGAGACATCAGGGCTGCATCTCTTGAGCCCAGTACTGAGCCTGAAAAGCGTTTCCAACCCCATTTACAAGTGAAACTTGCTAAAATGTGCCTGGCTGCTCTTCACTGAAAAGCTTGGTTCTGCAACATTTTTAGCATACGTTTGCTCCTGCTGGGTCAGCCGAGCAGTACATTTCTACTTAACCACCTGCTATAATGAGAGACATCAGGGCTTCATCTTTTGAGCCCAGTACTGAGCCTGAAAAGCATTTCCAAGCCCACTTACAAGTGAAACTTGCTAAAATGTGCCTGGCTGCTCTTTACTGAAAAGCTTGGTTTTGCATACATTTTTAGCATACGTTTGCTCCTGCTGGGTCAGCCGAGCAGCGAATTTCTAATTAACCACCTGCTATCATGAGAGACATCAGGGCTGCATGTTTTGAGCCCAGTACTGAGCCTGAAAAGCGTTTCCAACCCAACTTACAAGTGAAACTTGCTAAAATGTGCCTCTCTGCTCTTCACTGAAAAGCTCATTCTGCGTATATTTTTGGCATACGTTTGCTCCTGCTGGGTCAGCCGAGCAGCGAATTTCTACTTAACCACCTGCTATCATGAGAGACATCAGGGCTGCATCTCTTGAGCCCAGTACTGAGCCTGAAAAGCATTTCCAACCCCACTTACAAGTGAAACTTGCTAAAATGTGCCTGGCTGCTCTTCACTGAAAAGCTTGGTTTTGCATACATTTTTAGCATACGTTTGCTCCTGCTGGGTCAGCCGAGAAGCGAATTTCTAATTAACCACCTGCTATCATGAGAGACATCAGGGCTGCATGTTTTGAGCCCAGTACTGAGCCTGAAAAGCATTTCCAACCCCACTTACAAGTGAAACTTGCTAAAATGTGCCTGGCTGCTCTTCACTGAAAAGATTGGTTCTGCATACATTTTTAGCATACGTTTGCTCCTGCTGGGTCAGCCGAGCAGCGAATTTCTACTTAACCACCTGCTATCATGAGAGACATCAGGGCTGCATCTCTTGAGCCCAGTACTGAGCCTATGAAGCGTTTCCAACCCCACTTACAAGTGAAACTTGCTAAAATGTGCCTGGCTGCTCTTCACTGAAAAGCTTGGTTCTGCAACATTTTTAGCATACGTTTGCTCCTGCTGGGTCAGCCGAGCAGTACATTTCTACTTAACCACCTGCTATAATGAGAGACATCAGGGCTGCATGTTTTGAGCCCAGTACTGAGCCTGAAAAGCATTTCCAACCCCACTTACAAGTGAAACTTGCTAAAATGTGCCTGGCTGCTCTTCACTGAAAAGCTTGGTTTTGCATACATTTTTAGCATACGTTTGCTCCTGCTGGGTCAGCCGAGCAGCGAATTTCTAATTAACCACCTGCTATCATGAGAGACATCAGGGCTGCATGTTTTGAGCCCAGTACTGAGCCTGAAAAGCATTTCCAACCCCACTTACAAGTGAAACTTGCTAAAATGTGCCTGGCTGCTCTTCACTGAAAAGCTTGGTTCTGCATACATTTTTAGCATACGTTTGCTCCTGCTGGGTCAGCCGAGCAGCACATTTCTACTTAACCACCTGCTATCATGAGAGACATCAGGGCTGCATCTTTTCAGCCCAGTACTGAGCCTGAAAAGTATTTCCAACCCCACTTACAAGTGAAACTTGCTAAAATGTGCCTGGCTGCTCTTCACTGAAAAGCTGGTTCTGCATCATTTCTGGCATACGTTTGCTCCTGCTGGGTCAGCCGAGCAGCGAATTTCTACTTAACCACCTGCTATCATGAGAGACATCAGGGCTGCATCTTTTGAGCCCAGTACTGAGCCTGAAAAGCGTTTCCAACCCAACTTACAAGTGAAACTTGCTAAAATGTGCCTCTCTGCTCTTTACTGAAAAGCTTGGTTCTGCATACATTTTTAGCATACGTTTGCTCCTACTGGGTCAGCCGAGCAGCAAATTTCTACTTAACCACCTGCTATCATGAGAGACATCAGGGCTGCATCTTTTGAGCCCAGTACTGAGCCTGAAAAGCGTTTCCAACCCCACTTACAAGTGAAACTTGCTAAAATGTGCCTCTCTGCTCTTTACTGAAAAGCTTGGTTCTGCATTAATTTTTAGCAAACGTTTGCTCCTGCTGGGTCAGCCGAGCAGCAAATTTATACTTAACCACCTGCTATCATGAGAGACATCAGGGCTGCATCTTTTGAGCCCAGTACTGAGCCTGAAAAGCGTTCCAACCCCACTTACAAGTGAAACTTGCTAAAATGTGCCTCTCTGCTCTTCACTGAAAAGCTTGGTTCTGCATACATTTTTGGCATACATTTGCTCCTGCTGGGTCAGCCGAGCAGCGAATTTCTAATTAACCACCTGCTATCATGAGAGACATCAGGGCTGCATGTTTTGAGCCCAGTACTGAGCCTGAAAAGCATTTCCAACCCAACTTACAAGTGAAACTTGCTAAAATGTGCCTCTCTGCTCTTCACTGAAAAGCTCATTCTGCGTACATTTTTGGCATACGTTTGCTGCTGCTGGGTCAGCCGAGCAGCGAATTTCTACTTAACCACCTGCTATCATGAGAGACATCAGGGCTGCCTCTTTTGAGCCCAGTACTGAGCCTGAAAAGCATTTCCAACCCCACTTACAAGTGAAACTTGCTAAAATGTGCCTGGCTGCTCTTCACTGAAAAGCTTGGTTTTGCATACATTTTTGGCATACGTTTGCTCCTGCTGGGTCAGCCGAGCAGCGAATTTCTACTTAACCACCTGCTATCATGAGAGACATCAGGGCTGCATCTCTTGAGCCCAGTACTGAGCCTGAAAAGCATTTCCAACCCCACTTACAAGTGAAACTTGCTAAAATGTGCCTGGCTGCTCTTCACTGAAAAGCTTGGTTCTGCAACATTTTTAGCATACGTTTGCTCCTGCTGGGTCAGCCGAGCAGCGAATTTCTACTTAACCACCTGCTATCATGAGAGACATCAGGGCTGCATCTTTTGAGCCCAGTACTGAGCCTGAAAAGCGTTTCCAACCCCACTTGCAAGTGAAACTTGCTAAAATGTGCCTCTCTGCTCTTTACTGAAAAGCTTGGTTCTACATACATTTTTAGCATACGTTTGCTCCTGCTGGGTCAGCCGAGCAGCAAATTTCTACTTAACCACCTGCTATCATGAGAGACATCAGGGCTGCATCTTTTGAGCCCAGTACTGAGCCTGAAAAGCGTTTCCAACCCCACTTACAAGTGAAACTTGCTAAAATGTGCCTCTCTGCTCTTTACTGAAAAGCTTGGTTCTACATACATTTTTAGCATATGTTTGCTCCTGCTGGGTCAGCCGAGCAGCAAATTTCTACTTAACCACCTGCTATCATGAGAGACATCAGGGCTGCATCTATTGAGCCCAGTACTGAGCCTGAAAAGCGTTTCCAACCCCACTTACAAGTGAAACTTGCTAAAATGTGCCTCTCTGCTCTTCACTGAAAAGCTCATTCTGCGTACATTTTTGGCATACGTTTGCTCCTGCTGGGTCAGCCGAGCAGCGAATTTCTAATTAACCACCTGCTATCATGAGAGACATCAGGGCTGCATCTCTTGAGCCCAGTACTGAGCCTGAAAAGCGTTTCCAACCCCACTTACAAGTGAAACTTGCTAAAATGTGCCTGGCTGCTCTTCACTGAAAAGCTTGGTTCTGCAACATTTTTAGCATACGTTTGCTCCTGCTGGGTCAGCCGAGCAGTACATTTCTACTTAACCACCTGCTATAATGAGAGACATCAGGGCTTCATCTTTTGAGCCCAGTACTGAGCCTGAAAAGCATTTCCAAGCCCACTTACAAGTGAAACTTGCTAAAATGTGCCTGGCTGCTCTTCACTGAAAAGCTTGGTTTTGCATACATTTTTAGCATACGTTTGCTCCTGCTGGGTCAGCTGAGCAGCGAATTTCTACTTAACCACCTGCTATCATGAGAGACATCAGGGCTGCATCTCTTGAGCCCAGTACTGAGCCTGAAAAGCATTTCCAACCCCACTTACAAGTGAAACTTGCTAAAATGTGCCTGGCTGCTCTTCACTGAAAAGCTTGGTTTTGCATACATTTTTAGCATACGTTTGCTTCTGCTGGGTCAGCCGAGAAGCGAATTTCTAATTAACCACCTGCTATCATGAGAGACATCAGGGCTGCATGTTTTGAGCCCAGTACTGAGCCTGAAAAGCATTTCCAACCCCACTTACAAGTGAAACTTGCTAAAATGTGCCTGGCTGCTCTTCACTGAAAAGATTGGTTCTGCATACATTTTTAGCATACGTTTGCTCCTGCTGGGTCAGCCGAGCAGCGAATTTCTACTTAACCACCTGCTATCATGAGAGACATCAGGGCTGCATCTCTTGAGCCCAGTACTGAGCCTATAAAGCGTTTCCAACCCCACTTACAAGTGAAACTTGCTAAAATGTGCCTGGCTGCTCTTCACTGAAAAGCTTGGTTCTGCAACATTTTTAGCATAGGTTTGCTCCTGCTGGGTCAGCCGAGCAGTACATTTCTACTTAACCACCTGCTATAATGAGAGACATCAGGGCTGCATGTTTTGAGCCCAGTACTGAACCTGAAAAGCATTTCCAACCCCACTTACAAGTGAAACTTGCTAAAATGTGCCTGGCTGCTCTTCACTGAAAAGCTTGGTTTTGCATACATTTTTAGCATACGTTTGCTCCTGCTGGGTCAGCCGAGCAGCGAATTTCTAATTAACCACCTGCTATCATGAGAGACATCAGGGCTGCATGTTTTGAGCCCAGTACTGAGCCTGAAAAGCATTTCCAACCCCACTTACAAGTGAAACTTGCTAAAATGTGCCTGGCTGCTCTTCACTGAAAAGCTTGGTTCTGCATACATTTTTAGCATACGTTTGCTCCTGCTGGGTCAGCCGAGCAGCACATTTCTACTTAACCACCTGCTATCATGAGAGACATCAGGGCTGCATCTTTTCAGCCCAGTACTGAGCCTGAAAAGTATTTCCAACCCCACTTACAAGTGAAACTTGCTAAAATGTGCCTGGCTGCTCTTCACTGAAAAGCTGGTTCTGCATCATTTCTGGCATACGTTTGCTCCTGCTGGGTCAGCCGAGCAGCGAATTTCTACTTAACCACCTGCTATCATGAGAGACATCAGGGCTGCATCTTTTGAGCCCAGTACTGAGCCTGAAAAGCGTTTCCAACCCAACTTACAAGTGAAACTTGCTAAAATGTGCCTCTCTGCTCTTTACTGAAAAGCTTGGTTCTGCATACATTTCTAGCATACGTTTGCTCCTGCTGGGTCAGCCGAGCAGCAAATTTCTACTTAACCACCTGCTATCATGAGAGACATCAGGACTGCATCTTTTGAGCCCAGTACTGAGCCTGAAAAGCGTTTCCAACCCCACTTACAAGTGAAACTTGCTAAAATGTGCCTCTCTGCTCTTTACTGAAAAGCTTGGTTCTGCATAAATTTTTAGCAAACGTTTGCTCCTGCTGGGTCAGCCGAGCAGCAAATTTATACTTAACCACCTGCTATCATGAGAGACATCAGGGCTGCATCTTTTGAGCCCAGTACTGAGCCTGAAAAGCGTTCCACCCCACTTACAAGTGAAACTTGCTAAAATGTGCCTCTCTGCTCTTCACTGAAAAGCTTGGTTCTGCATACATTTTTGGCATACATTTGCTCCTGCTGGGTCAGCCGAGCAGCGAATTTCTAATTAACCACCTGCTATCATGAGAGACATCAGGGCTGCATGTTTTGAGCCCAGTACTGAGCCTGAAAAGCATTTCCAACCCAACTTACAAGTGAAACTTGCTAAAATGTGCCTCTCTGCTCTTCACTGAAAAGCTCATTCTGCGTACATTTTTGGCATACGTTTGCTGCTGCTGGGTCAGCCGAGCAGCGAATTTCTACTTAACCACCTGCTATCATGAGAGACATCAGGGCTGCCTCTTTTGAGCCCAGTACTGAGCCTGAAAAGCATTTCCAACCCCACTTACAAGTGAAACTTGCTAAAATGTGCCTGGCTGCTCTTCACTGAAAAGCTTGGTTTTGCATACATTTTTGGCATACGTTTGCTCCTGCTGGGTCAGCCGAGCAGCGAATTTCTACTTAACCACCTGCTATCATGAGAGACATCAGGGCTGCATCTCTTGAGCCCAGTACTGAGCCTGAAAAGCATTTCCAACCCCACTTACAAGTGAAACTTGCTAAAATGTGCCTGGCTGCTCTTCACTGAAAAGCTTGGTTCTGCAACATTTTTAGCATACGTTTGCTCCTGCTGGGTCAGCCGAGCAGCGAATTTCTACTTAACCACCTGCTATCATGAGAGACATCAGGGCAGCATGTTTTGAGCCCAGTACTGAGCCTGAAAAGCATTTCCAACCCAACTTACAAGTGAAACTTGCTAAAATGTGCCTCTCTGCTCTTCACTGAAAAGCTCATTCTGCGTACATTTTTGGCATACGTTTGCTGCTGCTGGGTCAGCCGAGCAGCGAATTTCTACTTAACCACCTGCTATCATGAGAGACATCAGGGTTGCCTCTTTTGAGCCCAGTACTGAGCCTGAAAAGCATTTCCAACCCCACTTACTAGTGAAACTTGCTAAAATGTGCCTGGCTGCTCTTCACTGAAAAGCTTGGTTCTGCATACATTTTTAGCATACGTTTGCTTCTGCTGGGTCAGCCGAGCAGCGAATTTCTACTTAACAACCTGCTATCATGGGAGACATCAGGGCTGCATCTTTTGAGCCCAGTACTGAGCCTGAAAAGCATTTCCAACCCCACTTACAAGTGAAACTTGCTAAAATGTGCCTCTCTGCTCTTCACTGAAAAGCTCATTCTGCGTACATTTTTGGCAAAGGTTTGCTCCTGCTGGGTCAGCCGAGCAGCAAATTTCTACTTAACCACCTGCTATCATGAGAGACATCAGGGCTGCATCTTTTGAGCCCAGTACTGAGCCTGAAAAGCATTTCCAACCCCACTTACAAGTGAAACTTGCTAAAATGTGCCTGGCTGCTCTTCATTGAAAAGCTGGTTCTGCAACATTTCTGGCATACGTTTGCTCCTGCTGGGTCAGCCGAGCAGTGAATTTCTACTTAACCACCTGCTATCATGAGAGACATCAGGGCTGCATCTTTTGAGCCCAGTACTGAGCCTGAAAAGCGTTTCCAAGCCCAATTACAAGTGAAACTTGCTAAAATATCCCTCTCTGCTCTTTACTGAAAAGCTTGGTTTTGCATACATTTTTAGCATACGTTTGCTCCTGCTGGGTCAGCCGAGCAGCAAATTTCTAATTAACCACCTGCTATCATGAGAGACATCAGGGCTGCATGTTTTGAGCCCAGTACTGAGCCTGAAAAGCGTTTCCAACCCAACTTACAAGTGAAACTTGCTAAAATGTGCCTCTCTGCTCTTCACTGAAAATCTCATTCTGCGTACATTTTTGGCATACGTTTGCTCCTGCTGGGTCAGCCGAGCAGCGAATTTCTACTTAACCACCTGCTATCATGAGAGACATCAGAGCTGCATCTCTTGAGCCCAGTACTGAGCCTGAAAAGCATTTCCAACCCCACTTACAAGTGAAACTTGCTAAAATGTGCCTGGCTGCTCTTCACTGAAAAGCTTGGTTCTGCAACATTTTTAGCATACGTTTGCTCCTGCTGGGTCAGCCGAGCAGCGAATTTCTACTTAACCACCTGCTATCATGAGAGACATCAGGGCTGCATCTTTTGAGCCCAGTACTGAGCCTGAAAAGCGTTTCCAACCCCACTTGCAAGTGAAACTTGCTAAAATGTGCCTCTCTGCTCTTTACTGAAAAGCTTGGTTCTACATACATTTTTAGCATACGTTTGCTCCTGCTGGGTCAGCCGAGCAGCAAATTTCTACTTAACCACCTGCTATCATGAGAGACATCAGGGCTGCATCTTTTGAGCCCAGTACTGAGCCTGAAAAGCGTTTCCAACCCCACTTACAAGTGAAACTTGCTAAAATGTGCCTCTCTGCTCTTTACTGAAAAGCTTGGTTCTACATACATTTTTAGCATATGTTTGCTCCTGCTGGGTCAGCCGAGCAGCAAATTTCTACTTAACCACCTGCCATCATGAGAGACATCAGGGCTGCATCTATTGAGCCCAGTACTGAGCCTGAAAAGCGTTTCCAACCCCACTTACAAGTGAAACTTGCTAAAATGTGCCTCTCTGCTCTTCACTGAAAAGCTCATTCTGCGTACATTTTTGGCATACGTTTGCTCCTGCTGGGTCAGCCGAGCAGCGAATTTCTAATTAACCACCTGCTATCATGAGAGACATCAGGGCTGCATCTCTTGAGCCCAGTACTGAGCCTGAAAAGCGTTTCCAACCCCACTTACAAGTGAAACTTGCTAAAATGTGCCTGGCTGCTCTTCACTGAAAAGCTTGGTTCTGCAACATTTTTAGCATACGTTTGCTCCTGCTGGGTCAGCCGAGCAGTACATTTCTACTTAACCACCTGCTATAATGAGAGACATCAGGGCTTCATCTTTTGAGCCCAGTACTGAGCCTGAAAAGCATTTCCAAGCCCACTTACAAGTGAAACTTGCTAAAATGTGCCTGGCTGCTCTTTACTGAAAAGCTTGGTTTTGCATACATTTTTAGCATACGTTTGCTCCTGCTGGGTCAGCCGAGCAGCGAATTTCTAATTAACCACCTGCTATCATGAGAGACATCAGGGCTGCATGTTTTGAGCCCAGTACTGAGCCTGAAAAGCGTTTCCAACCCAACTTACAAGTGAAACTTGCTAAAATGTGCCTCTCTGCTCTTCACTGAAAAGCTCATTCTGCGTATATTTTTGGCATACGTTTGCTCCTGCTGGGTCAGCCGAGCAGCGAATTTCTACTTAACCACCTGCTATCATGAGAGACATCAGGGCTGCATCTCTTGAGCCCAGTACTGAGCCTGAAAAGCATTTCCAACCCCACTTACAAGTGAAACTTGCTAAAATGTGCCTGGCTGCTCTTCACTGAAAAGCTTGGTTTTGCATACATTTTTAGCATACGTTTGCTCCTGCTGGGTCAGCCGAGAAGCGAATTTCTAATTAACCACCTGCTATCATGAGAGACATCAGGGCTGCATGTTTTGAGCCCAGTACTGAGCCTGAAAAGCATTTCCAACCCCACTTACAAGTGAAACTTGCTAAAATGTGCCTGGCTGCTCTTCACTGAAAAGATTGGTTCTGCATACATTTTTAGCATACGTTTGCTCCTGCTGGGTCAGCCGAGCAGCGAATTTCTACTTAACCACCTGCTATCATGAGAGACATCAGGGCTGCATCTCTTGAGCCGAGTACTGAGCCTATAAAGCGTTTCCAACCCCACTTACAAGTGAAACTTGCTAAAATGTGCCTGGCTGCTCTTCACTGAAAAGCTTGGTTCTGCAACATTTTTAGCATACGTTTGCTCCTGCTGGGTCAGCCGAGCAGTACATTTCTACTTAACCACCTGCTATAATGAGAGACATCAGGGCTGCATGTTTTGAGCCCAGTACTGAGCCTGAAAAGCATTTCCAACCCCACTTACAAGTGAAACTTGCTAAAATGTGCCTGGCTGCTCTTCACTGAAAAGCTTGGTTTTGCATACATTTTTAGCATACGTTTGCTCCTGCTGGGTCAGCCGAGCAGCGAATTTCTAATTAACCACCTGCTATCATGAGAGACATCAGGGCTGCATGTTTTGAGCCCAGTACTGAGCCTGAAAAGCATTTCCAACCCCACTTACAAGTGAAACTTGCTAAAATGTGCCTGGCTGCTCTTCACTGAAAAGCTTGGTTCTGCATACATTTTTAGCATACGTTTGCTCCTGCTGGGTCAGCCGAGCAGCACATTTCTACTTAACCACCTGCTATCATGAGAGACATCAGGGCTGCATCTTTTCAGCCCAGTACTGAGCCTGAAAAGTATTTCCAACCCCACTTACAAGTGAAACTTGCTAAAATGTGCCTGGCTGCTCTTCACTGAAAAGCTGGTTCTGCATCATTTCTGGCATACGTTTGCTCCTGCTGGGTCAGCCGAGCAGCGAATTTCTACTTAACCACCTGCTATCATGAGAGACATCAGGGCTGCATCTTTTGAGCCCAGTACTGAGCCTGAAAAGCGTTTCCAACCCAACTTACAAGTGAAACTTGCTAAAATGTGCCTCTCTGCTCTTTACTGAAAAGCTTGGTTCTGCATACATTTTTAGCATACGTTTGCTCCTACTGGGTCAGCCGAGCAGCAAATTTCTACTTAACCACCTGCTATCATGAGAGACATCAGGGCTGCATCTTTTGAGCCCAGTACTGAGCCTGAAAAGCGTTTCCAACCCCACTTACAAGTGAAACTTGCTAAAATGTGCCTCTCTGCTCTTTACTGAAAAGCTTGGTTCTGCATTAATTTTTAGCAAACGTTTGCTCCTGCTGGGTCAGCCGAGCAGCAAATTTATACTTAACCACCTGCTATCATGAGAGACATCAGGGCTGCATCTTTTGAGCCCAGTACTGAGCCTGAAAAGCGTTCCAACCCCACTTACAAGTGAAACTTGCTAAAATGTGCCTCTCTGCTCTTCACTGAAAAGCTTGGTTCTGCATACATTTTTGGCATACATTTGCTCCTGCTGGGTCAGCCGAGCAGCGAATTTCTAATTAACCACCTGCTATCATGAGAGACATCAGGGCTGCATGTTTTGAGCCCAGTACTGAGCCTGAAAAGCATTTCCAACCCAACTTACAAGTGAAACTTGCTAAAATGTGCCTCTCTGCTCTTCACTGAAAAGCTCATTCTGCGTACATTTTTGGCATACGTTTGCTGCTGCTGGGTCAGCCGAGCAGCGAATTTCTACTTAACCACCTGCTATCATGAGAGACATCAGGGCTGCCTCTTTTGAGCCCAGTACTGAGCCTGAAAAGCATTTCCAACCCCACTTACAAGTGAAACTTGCTAAAATGTGCCTGGCTGCTCTTCACTGAAAAGCTTGGTTTTGCATACATTTTTGGCATACGTTTGCTCCTGCTGGGTCAGCCGAGCAGCGAATTTCTACTTAACCACCTGCTATCATGAGAGACATCAGGGCTGCATCTCTTGAGCCCAGTACTGAGCCTGAAAAGCATTTCCAACCCCACTTACAAGTGAAACTTGCTAAAATGTGCCTGGCTGCTCTTCACTGAAAAGCTTGGTTCTGCAACATTTTTAGCATACGTTTGCTCCTGCTGGGTCAGCCGAGCAGCGAATTTCTACTTAACCACCTGCTATCATGAGAGACATCAGGGCTGCATCTTTTGAGCCCAGTACTGAGCCTGAAAAGCGTTTCCAACCCCACTTGCAAGTGAAACTTGCTAAAATGTGCCTCTCTGCTCTTTACTGAAAAGCTTGGTTCTACATACATTTTTAGCATACGTTTGCTCCTGCTGGGTCAGCCGAGCAGCAAATTTCTACTTAACCACCTGCTATCATGAGAGACATCAGGGCTGCATCTTTTGAGCCCAGTACTGAGCCTGAAAAGCGTTTCCAACCCCACTTACAAGTGAAACTTGCTAAAATGTGCCTCTCTGCTCTTTACTGAAAAGCTTGGTTCTACATACATTTTTAGCATATGTTTGCTCCTGCTGGGTCAGCCGAGCAGCAAATTTCTACTTAACCACCTGCTATCATGAGAGACATCAGGGCTGCATCTATTGAGCCCAGTACTGAGCCTGAAAAGCGTTTCCAACCCCACTTACAAGTGAAACTTGCTAAAATGTGCCTCTCTGCTCTTCACTGAAAAGCTCATTCTGCGTACATTTTTGGCATACGTTTGCTCCTGCTGGGTCAGCCGAGCAGCGAATTTCTAATTAACCACCTGCTATCATGAGAGACATCAGGGCTGCATCTCTTGAGCCCAGTACTGAGCCTCAAAAGCGTTTCCAACCCCACTTACAAGTGAAACTTGCTAAAATGTGCCTGGCTGCTCTTCACTGAAAAGCTTGGTTCTGCAACATTTTTAGCATACGTTTGCTCCTGCTGGGTCAGCCGAGCAGTACATTTCTACTTAACCACCTGCTATAATGAGAGACATCAGGGCTGCATGTTTTGAGCCCAGTACTGAGCCTGAAAAGCATTTCCAACCCCACTTACAAGTGAAACTTGCTAAAATGTGCCTGGCTGCTCTTCACTGAAAAGCTTGGTTTTGCATACATTTTTAGCATACGTTTGCTCCTGCTGGGTCAGCCGAGCAGCGAATTTCTAATTAACCACCTGCTATCATGAGAGACATCAGGGCTGCATGTTTTGAGCCCAGTACTGAGCCTGAAAAGCATTTCCAACCCCACTTACAAGTGAAACTTGCTAAAATGTGCCTGGCTGCTCTTCACTGAAAAGCTTGGTTCTGCATACATTTTTAGCATACGTTTGCTCCTGCTGGGTCAGCCGAGCAGCACATTTCTACTTAACCACCTGCTATCATGAGAGACATCAGGGCTGCATCTTTTCAGCCCAGTACTGAGCCTGAAAAGTATTTCCAACCCCACTTACAAGTGAAACTTGCTAAAATGTGCCTGGCTGCTCTTCACTGAAAAGCTGGTTCTGCATCATTTCTGGCATACGTTTGCTCCTGCTGGGTCAGCCGAGCAGCGAATTTCTACTTAACCACCTGCTATCATGAGAGACATCAGGGCTGCATCTTTTGAGCCCAGTACTGAGCCTGAAAAGCGTTTCCAACCCAACTTACAAGTGAAACTTGCTAAAATGTGCCTCTCTGCTCTTTACTGAAAAGCTTGGTTCTGCATACATTTTTAGCATACGTTTGCTCCTACTGGGTCAGCCGAGCAGCAAATTTCTACTTAACCACCTGCTATCATGAGAGACATCAGGGCTGCATCTTTTGAGCCCAGTACTGAGCCTGAAAAGCGTTTCCAACCCCACTTACAAGTGAAACTTGCTAAAATGTGCCTCTCTGCTCTTTACTGAAAAGCTTGGTTCTGCATTAATTTTTAGCAAACGTTTGCTCCTGCTGGGTCAGCCGAGCAGCAAATTTATACTTAACCACCTGCTATCATGAGAGACATCAGGGCTGCATCTTTTGAGCCCAGTACTGAGCCTGAAAAGCGTTCCAACCCCACTTACAAGTGAAACTTGCTAAAATGTGCCTCTCTGCTCTTCACTGAAAAGCTTGGTTCTGCATACATTTTTGGCATACATTTGCTCCTGCTGGGTCAGCCGAGCAGCGAATTTCTAATTAACCACCTGCTATCATGAGAGACATCAGGGCTGCATGTTTTGAGCCCAGTACTGAGCCTGAAAAGCATTTCCAACCCAACTTACAAGTGAAACTTGCTAAAATGTGCCTCTCTGCTCTTCACTGAAAAGCTCATTCTGCGTACATTTTTGGCATACGTTTGCTGCTGCTGGGTCAGCCGAGCAGCGAATTTCTACTTAACCACCTGCTATCATGAGAGACATCAGGGCTGCCTCTTTTGAGCCCAGTACTGAGCCTGAAAAGCATTTCCAACCCCACTTACAAGTGAAACTTGCTAAAATGTGCCTGGCTGCTCTTCACTGAAAAGCTTGGTTTTGCATACATTTTTGGCATACGTTTGCTCCTGCTGGGTCAGCCGAGCAGCGAATTTCTACTTAACCACCTGCTATCATGAGAGACATCAGGGCTGCATCTCTTGAGCCCAGTACTGAGCCTGAAAAGCATTTCCAACCCCACTTACAAGTGAAACTTGCTAAAATGTGCCTGGCTGCTCTTCACTGAAAAGCTTGGTTCTGCAACATTTTTAGCATACGTTTGCTCCTGCTGGGTCAGCCGAGCAGCGAATTTCTACTTAACCACCTGCTATCATGAGAGACATCAGGGCTGCATCTTTTGAGCCCAGTACTGAGCCTGAAAAGCGTTTCCAACCCCACTTGCAAGTGAAACTTGCTAAAATGTGCCTCTCTGCTCTTTACTGAAAAGCTTGGTTCTACATACATTTTTAGCATACGTTTGCTCCTGCTGGGTCAGCCGAGCAGCAAATTTCTACTTAACCACCTGCTATCATGAGAGACATCAGGGCTGCATCTTTTGAGCCCAGTACTGAGCCTGAAAAGCGTTTCCAACCCCACTTACAAGTGAAACTTGCTAAAATGTGCCTCTCTGCTCTTTACTGAAAAGCTTGGTTCTACATACATTTTTAGCATATGTTTGCTCCTGCTGGGTCAGCCGAGCAGCAAATTTCTACTTAACCACCTGCTATCATGAGAGACATCAGGGCTGCATCTATTGAGCCCAGTACTGAGCCTGAAAAGCGTTTCCAACCCCACTTACAAGTGAAACTTGCTAAAATGTGCCTCTCTGCTCTTCACTGAAAAGCTCATTCTGCGTACATTTTTGGCATACGTTTGCTCCTGCTGGGTCAGCCGAGCAGCGAATTTCTAATTAACCACCTGCTATCATGAGAGACATCAGGGCTGCATCTCTTGAGCCCAGTACTGAGCCTCAATAGCGTTTCCAACCCCACTTACAAGTGAAACTTGCTAAAATGTGCCTGGCTGCTCTTCACTGAAAAGCTTGGTTCTGCAACATTTTTAGCATACGTTTGCTCCTGCTGGGTCAGCCGAGCAGTACATTTCTACTTAACCACCTGCTATAATGAGAGACATCAGGGCTTCATCTTTTGAGCCCAGTACTGAGCCTGAAAAGCATTTCCAAGCCCACTTACAAGTGAAACTTGCTAAAATGTGCCTGGCTGCTCTTTACTGAAAAGCTTGGTTTTGCATACATTTTTAGCATACGTTTGCTCCTGCTGGGTCAGCCGAGCAGCGAATTTCTAATTAACCACCTGCTATCATGAGAGACATCAGGGCTGCATGTTTTGAGCCCAGTACTGAGCCTGAAAAGCGTTTCCAAGCCAACTTACAAGTGAAACTTGCTAAAATGTGCCTCTCTGCTCTTCACTGAAAAGCTCATTCTGCGTATATTTTTGGCATACGTTTGCTCCTGCTGGGTCAGCCGAGCAGCGAATTTCTACTTAACCACCTGCTATCATGAGAGACATCAGGGCTGCATCTCTTGAGCCCAGTACTGAGCCTGAAAAGCATTTCCAACCCCACTTACAAGTGAAACTTGCTAAAATGTGCCTGGCTGCTCTTCACTGAAAAGCTTGGTTTTGCATACATTTTTAGCATACGTTTGCTCCTGCTGGGTCAGCCGAGCAGCGAATTTCTAATTAACCACCTGCTATCATGAGAGACATCAGGGCTGCATGTTTTGAGCCCAGTACTGAGCCTGAAAAGCATTTCCAACCCCACTTACAAGTGAAACTTGCTAAAATGTGCCTGGCTGCTCTTCACTGAAAAAATTGGTTCTGCATACATTTTTAGCATACGTTTGCTCCTGCTGGGTCAGCCGAGCAGCGAATTTCTACTTAACCACCTGCTATCATGAGAGACATCAGGGCTGCATCTCTTGAGCCCAGTACTGAGCCTATAAAGCGTTTCCAACCCCACTTACAAGTGAAACTTGCTAAAATGTGCCTGGCTGCTCTTCACTGAAAAGCTTGGTTCTGCAACATTTTTAGCATACGTTT
This sequence comes from Lissotriton helveticus, assembly GCF_964261635.1. Classification (NCBI taxonomy): domain Eukaryota; kingdom Metazoa; phylum Chordata; class Amphibia; order Caudata; family Salamandridae; genus Lissotriton; species Lissotriton helveticus. The sequence continues at coordinate 1,728,179 of NW_027611690.1, read as the reverse complement.
GCTCCTGCTGGGTCAGCCGAGCAGTACATTTCTACTTAACCACCTGCTATAATGAGAGACATCAGGGCTGCATGTTTTGAGCCCAGTACTGAGCCTGAAAAGCATTTCCAACCCCACTTACAAGTGAAACTTGCTAAAATGTGCCTGGCTGCTCTTCACTGAAAAGCTTGGTTTTGCATACATTTTTAGCATACGTTTGCTCCTGCTGGGTCAGCCGAGCAGCGAATTTCTAATTAACCACCTGCTATCATGAGAGACATCAGGGCTGCATGTTTTGAGCCCAGTACTGAGCCTGAAAAGCATTTCCAACCCCACTTACAAGTGAAACTTGCTAAAATGTGCCTGGCTGCTCTTCACTGAAAAGCTTGGTTCTGCATACATTTTTAGCATACGTTTGCTCCTGCTGGGTCAGCCGAGCAGCACATTTCTACTTAACCACCTGCTATCATGAGAGACATCAGGGCTGCATCTTTTCAGCCCAGTACTGAGCCTGAAAAGTATTTCCAACCCCACTTACAAGTGAAACTTGCTAAAATGTGCCTGGCTGCTCTTCACTGAAAAGCTGGTTCTGCATCATTTCTGGCATACGTTTGCTCCTGCTGGGTCAGCCGAGCAGCGAATTTCTACTTAACCACCTGCTATCATGAGAGACATCAGGGCTGCATCTCTTGAGCCCAGTACTGAGCCTGAAAAGCATTTCCAACCCCACTTACAAGTGAAACTTGCTAAAATGTGCCTGGCTGCTCTTCACTGAAAAGCTTGGTTTTGCATACATTTTTAGCATACGTTTGCTCCTGCTGGGTCAGCCGAGAAGCGAATTTCTAATTAACCACCTGCTATCATGAGAGACATCAGGGCTGCATGTTTTGAGCCCAGTACTGAGCCTGAAAAGCATTTCCAACCCCACTTACAAGTGAAACTTGCTAAAATGTGCCTGGCTGCTCTTCACTGAAAAGATTGGTTCTGCATACATTTTTAGCATACGTTTGCTCCTGCTGGGTCAGCCGAGCAGCGAATTTCTACTTAACCACCTGCTATCATGAGAGACATCAGGGCTGCATCTCTTGAGCCCAGTACTGAGCCTATAAAGCGTTTCCAACCCCACTTACAAGTGAAACTTGCTAAAATGTGCCTGGCTGCTCTTCACTGAAAAGCTTGGTTCTGCAACATTTTTAGCATACGTTTGCTCCTGCTGGGTCAGCCGAGCAGTACATTTCTACTTAACCACCTGCTATAATGAGAGACATCAGGGCTGCATGTTTTGAGCCCAGTACTGAGCCTGAAAAGCATTTCCAACCCCACTTACAAGTGAAACTTGCTAAAATGTGCCTGGCTGCTCTTCACTGAAAAGCTTGGTTTTGCATACATTTTTAGCATACGTTTGCTCCTGCTGGGTCAGCCGAGCAGCGAATTTCTAATTAACCACCTGCTATCATGAAATACATCAGGGCTGCATGTTTTGAGCCCAGTACTGAGCCTGAAAAGCATTTCCAACCCCACTTACAAGTGAAACTTGCTAAAATGTGCCTGGCTGCTCTTCACTGAAAAGCTTGGTTCTGCATACATTTTTAGCATACGTTTGCTCCTGCTGGGTCAGCCGAGCAGCACATTTCTACTTAACCACCTGCTATCATGAGAGACATCAGGGCTGCATCTTTTCAGCCCAGTACTGAGCCTGAAAAGTATTTCCAACCCCACTTACAAGTGAAACTTGCTAAAATGTGCCTGGCTGCTCTTCACTGAAAAGCTGGTTCTGCATCATTTCTGGCATACGTTTGCTCCTGCTGGGTCAGCCGAGCAGCGAATTTCTACTTAACCACCTGCTATCATGAGAGACATCAGGGCTGCATCTTTTGAGCCCAGTACTGAGCCTGAAAAGCGTTTCCAACCCAACTTACAAGTGAAACTTGCTAAAATGTGCCTCTCTGCTCTTTACTGAAAAGCTTGGTTCTGCATACATTTTTAGCATACGTTTGCTCCTACTGGGTCAGCCGAGCAGCAAATTTCTACTTAACCACCTGCTATCATGAGAGACATCAGGGCTGCATCTTTTGAGCCCAGTACTGAGCCTGAAAAGCGTTTCCAACCCCACTTACAAGTGAAACTTGCTAAAATGTGCCTCTCTGCTCTTTACTGAAAAGCTTGGTTCTGCATTAATTTTTAGCAAACGTTTGCTCCTGCTGGGTCAGCCGAGCAGCAAATTTATACTTTACCACCTGCTATCATGAGAGACATCAGGGCTGCATCTTTTGAGCCCAGTACTGAGCCTGAAAAGCGTTCCAACCCCACTTACAAGTGAAACTTGCTAAAATGTGCCTCTCTGCTCTTCACTGAAAAGCTTGGTTCTGCATACATTTTTGGCATACATTTGCTCCTGCTGGGTCAGCCGAGCAGCGAATTTCTAATTAACCACCTGCTATCATGAGAGACATCAGGGCTGCATGTTTTGAGCCCAGTACTGAGCCTGAAAAGCATTTCCAACCCAACTTACAAGTGAAACTTGCTAAAATGTGCCTCTCTGCTCTTCACTGAAAAGCTCATTCTGCGTACATTTTTGGCATACGTTTGCTGCTGCTGGGTCAGCCGAGCAGCGAATTTCTACTTAACCACCTGCTATCATGAGAGACATCAGGGCTGCCTCTTTTGAGCCCAGTACTGAGCCTGAAAAGCATTTCCAACCCCACTTACAAGTGAAACTTGCTAAAATGTGCCTGGCTGCTCTTCACTGAAAAGCTTGGTTTTGCATACATTTTTGGCATACGTTTGCTCCTGCTGGGTCAGCCGAGCAGCGAATTTCTACTTAACCACCTGCTATCATGAGAGACATCAGGGCTGCATCTCTTGAGCCCAGTACTGAGCCTGAAAAGCATTTCCAACCCCACTTACAAGTGAAACTTGCTAAAATGTGCCTGGCTGCTCTTCACTGAAAAGCTTGGTTCTGCAACATTTTTAGCATACGTTTGCTCCTGCTGGGTCAGCCGAGCAGCGAATTTCTACTTAACCACCTGCTATCATGAGAGACATCAGGGCTGCATCTTTTGAGCCCAGTACTGAGCCTGAAAAGCGTTTCCAACCCCACTTGCAAGTGAAACTTGCTAAAATGTGCCTCTCTGCTCTTTACTGAAAAGCTTGGTTCTACATACATTTTTAGCATACGTTTGCTCCTGCTGGGTCAGCCGAGCAGCAAATTTCTACTTAACCACCTGCTATCATGAGAGACATCAGGGCTGCATCTTTTGAGCCCAGTACTGAGCCTGAAAAGCGTTTCCAACCCCACTTACAAGTGAAACTTGCTAAAATGTGCCTCTCTGCTCTTTACTGAAAAGCTTGGTTCTACATACATTTTTAGCATATGTTTGCTCCTGCTGGGTCAGCCGAGCAGCAAATTTCTACTTAACCACCTGCTATCATGAGAGACATCAGGGCTGCATCTATTGAGCCCAGTACTGAGCCTGAAAAGCGTTTCCAACCCCACTTACAAGTGAAACTTGCTAAAATGTGCCTCTCTGCTCTTCACTGAAAAGCTCATTCTGCGTACATTTTTGGCATACGTTTGCTCCTGCTGGGTCAGCCGAGCAGCGAATTTCTAATTAACCACCTGCTATCATGAGAGACATCAGGGCTGCATCTCTTGAGCCCAGTACTGAGCCTCAAAAGCGTTTCCAACCCCACTTACAAGTGAAACTTGCTAAAATGTGCCTGGCTGCTCTTCACTGAAAAGCTTGGTTCTGCAACATTTTTAGCATACGTTTGCTCCTGCTGGGTCAGCCGAGCAGTACATTTCTACTTAACCACCTGCTATAATGAGAGACATCAGGGCTTCATCTTTTGAGCCCAGTACTGAGCCTGAAAAGCATTTCCAAGCCCACTTACAAGTGAAACTTGCTAAAATGTGCCTGGCTGCTCTTTACTGAAAAGCTTGGTTTTGCATACATTTTTAGCATACGTTTGCTCCTGCTGGGTCAGCCGAGCAGCGAATTTCTAATTAACCACCTGCTATCATGAGAGACATCAGGGCTGCATGTTTTGAGCCCAGTACTGAGCCTGAAAAGCGTTTCCAACCCAACTTACAAGTGAAACTTGCTAAAATGTGCCTCTCTGCTCTTCACTGAAAAGCTCATTCTGCGTATATTTTTGGCATACGTTTGCTCCTGCTGGGTCAGCCGAGCAGCGAATTTCTACTTAACCACCTGCTATCATGAGAGACATCAGGGCTGCATCTCTTGAGCCCAGTACTGAGCCTGAAAAGCATTTCCAACCCCACTTACAAGTGAAACTTGCTAAAATGTGCCTGGCTGCTCTTCACTGAAAAGCTTGGTTTTGCATACATTTTTAGCATACGTTTGCTCCTGCTGGGTCAGCCGAGCAGCGAATTTCTAATTAACCACCTGCTATCATGAGAGACATCAGGGCTGCATGTTTTGAGCCCAGTACTGAGCCTGAAAAGCATTTCCAACCCCACTTACAAGTGAAACTTGCTAAAATGTGCCTGGCTGCTCTTCACTGAAAAGATTGGTTCTGCATACATTTTTAGCATACGTTTGCTCCTGCTGGGTCAGCCGAGCAGCGAATTTCTACTTAACCACCTGCTATCATGAGAGACATCAGGGCTGCATCTCTTGAGCCCAGTACTGAGCCTATAAAGCGTTTCCAACCCCACTTACAAGTGAAACTTGCTAAAATGTGCCTGGCTGCTCTTCACTGAAAAGCTTGGTTCTGCAACATTTTTAGCATACGTTTGCTCCTGCTGGGTCAGCCGAGCAGTACATTTCTACTTAACCACCTGCTATAATGAGAGACATCAGGGCTGCATGTTTTGAGCCCAGTACTGAGCCTGAAAAGCATTTCCAACCCCACTTACAAGTGAAACTTGCTAAAATGTGCCTGGCTGCTCTTCACTGAAAAGCTTGGTTTTGCATACATTTTTAGCATACGTTTGCTCCTGCTGGGTCAGCCGAGCAGCGAATTTCTAATTAACCACCTGCTATCATGAGAGACATCAGGGCTGCATGTTTTGAGCCCAGTACTGAGCCTGAAAAGCATTTCCAACCCCACTTACAAGTGAAACTTGCTAAAATGTGCCTGGCTGCTCTTCACTGAAAAGCTTGGTTCTGCATACATTTTTAGCATACGTTTGCTCCTGCTGGGTCAGCCGAGCAGCACATTTCTACTTAACCACCTGCTATCATGAGAGACATCAGGGCTGCATCTTTTCAGCCCAGTACTGAGCCTGAAAAGTATTTCCAACCCCACTTACAAGTGAAACTTGCTAAAATGTGCCTGGCTGCTCTTCACTGAAAAGCTGGTTCTGCATCATTTCTGGCATACGTTTGCTCCTGCTGGGTCAGCCGAGCAGCGAATTTCTACTTAACCACCTGCTATCATGAGAGACATCAGGGCTGCATCTTTTGAGCCCAGTACTGAGCCTGAAAAGCGTTTCCAACCCCACTTACAAGTGAAACTTGCTAAAATGTGCCTCTCTGCTCTTTACTGAAAAGCTTGGTTCTGCATAAATTTTTAGCAAACGTTTGCTCCTGCTGGGTCAGCCGAGCAGCAAATTTATACTTAACCACCTGCTATCATGAGAGACATCAGGGCTGCATCTTTTGAGCCCAGTACTGAGCCTGAAAAGCGTTCCAACCCCACTTACAAGTGAAACTTGCTAAAATGTGCCTCTCTGCTCTTCACTGAAAAGCTTGGTTCTGCATACATTTTTGGCATACATTTGCTCCTGCTGGGTCAGCCGAGCAGCGAATTTCTAATTAACCACCTGCTATCATGAGAGACATCAGGGCTGCATGTTTTGAGCCCAGTACTGAGCCTGAAAAGCATTTCCAACCCAACGTACAAGTGAAACTTGCTAAAATGTGCCTCTCTGCTCTTCACTGAAAAGCTCATTCTGCGTACATTTTTGGCATACGTTTGCTGCTGCTGGGTCAGCCGAGCAGCGAATTTCTACTTAACCACCTGCTATCATGAGAGACATCAGGGCTGCCTCTTTTGAGCCCAGTACTGAGCCTGAAAAGCATTTCCAACCCCACTTACAAGTGAAACTTGCTAAAATGTGCCTGGCTGCTCTTCACTGAAAAGCTTGGTTTTGCATACATTTTTAGCATACGTTTGCTCCTGCTGGGTCAGCCGAGCAGCGAATTTCTAATTAACCACCTGCTATCATGAGAGACATCAGGGCTGGATGTTTTGAGCCCAGTACTGGCCTGAAAAGCGTTTCCAACCCCACTTACAAGTGAAACTTGCTAAAATGTGCCTGGCTGCTCTTCACTGAAAAGCTTGGTTCTGCATATATTTTTAGCATACGTTTGCTCCTGCTGGGTCAGCCGAGCAGCAAATTTCTACTTAACCACCTGCTATCATGAGAGACATCAGGGCTGCATCTTTTGAGCCCAGTACTGAGCCTGAAAAGTATTTCCAACCCCACTTACAAGTGAAACTTGCTAAAATGTGCCTGGCTGCTCTTCATTGAAAAGCTGGTTCTGCAACATTTCTGGCATACGTTTGCTCCTGCTGGGTCAGCCGAGCAGCGAATTTCTACTTAACCACCTGCTATCATGAGAGACATCAGGGCTGCATCTTTTGAGCCCAGTACTGAGCCTGAAAAGCGTTTCCAAGCCCAATTACAAGTGAAACTTGCTAAAATATGCCTCTCTGCTCTTTACTGAAAAGCTTGGTTTTGCATACATTTTTAGCATACGTTTGCTCCTGCTGGGTCAGCCGAGCAGCGAATTTCTAATTAACCACCTGCTATCATGAGAGACATCAGGGCTGCATGTTTTGAGCCCAGTACTGAGCCTGAAAAGCGTTTCCAACCCAACTTACAAGTGAAACTTGCTAAAATGTGCCTCTCTGCTCTTCACTGAAAATCTCATTCTGCGTACATTTTTGGCATACGTTTGCTCCTGCTGGGTCAGCCGAGCAGCGAATTTCTACTTAACCACCTGCTATCATGAGAGACATCAGGGCTGCATGTTTTGAGCCCAGTACTGAGCCTGAAAAGCATTTCCAACCCCACTTACAAGTGAAACTTGCTAAAATGTGCCTGGCTGCTCTTCACTGAAAAGCTTGGTTTTGCATACATTTTTAGCATACGTTTGCTCCTGCTGGGTCAGCCGAGCAGCGAATTTCTAATTAACCACCTGCTATCATGAGAGACATCAGGGCTGCATGTTTTGAGCCCAGTACTGAGCCTGAAAAGCATTTCCAACCCCACTTACAAGTGAAACTTGCTAAAATGTGCCTGGCTGCTCTTCACTGAAAAGCTTGGTTCTGCATACATTTTTAGCATACGTTTGCTCCTGCTGGGTCAGCCGAGCAGCACATTTCTACTTAACCACCTGCTATCATGAGAGACATCAGGGCTGCATCTTTTCAGCCCAGTACTGAGCCTGAAAAGTATTTCCAACCCCACTTACAAGTGACACTTGCTAAAATGTGCCTGGCTGCTCTTCACTGAAAAGCTGGTTCTGCAACATTTCTGGCATACGTTTGCTCCTGCTGGGTCAGCCGAGCAGCGAATTTCTACTTAACCACCTGCTATCATGAGAGACATCAGGGCTGCATCTTTTGAGCCCAGTACTGAGCCTGAAAAGCGTTTCCAACCCAACTTACAAGTGAAACTTGCTAAAATGTGCCTCTCTGCTCTTTACTGAAAAGCTTGGTTCTGCATACATTTTTAGCATACGTTTGCTCCTGCTGGGTCAGCCGAGCAGCAAATTTCTACTTAACCACCTGCTATCATGAGAGACATCAGGGCTGCATCTTTTGAGCCCAGTACTGAGCCTGAAAAGCGTTTCCAACCCCACTTACAAGTGAAACTTGCTAAAATGTGCCTCTCTGCTCTTTACTGAAAAGCTTGGTTCTGCATACATTTTTAGCAAACGTTTGCTCCTGCTGGGTCAGCCGAGCAGCAAATTTATACTTAACCACCTGCTATCATGAGAGACATCAGGGCTGCATCTTTTGAGCCCAGTACTGAGCCTGAAAAGCGTTCCAACCCCACTTACAAGTGAAACTTGCTAAAATGTGCCTCTCTGCTCTTCACTGAAAAGCTTGGTTCTGCATACATTTTTGGCATACATTTGCTCCTGCTGGGTCAGCCGAGCAGCGAATTTCTAATTAACCACCTGCTATCATGAGAGACATCAGGGCTGCATGTTTTGAGCCCAGTACTGAGCCTGAAAAGCATTTCCAACCCAACTTACAAGTGAAACTTGCTAAAATGTGCCTCTCTGCTCTTCACTGAAAAGCTCATTCTGCGTACATTTTTGGCATATGTTTGCTGCTGCTGGGTCAGCCGAGCAGCGAATTTCTACTTAACCACCTGCTATCATGAGAGACATCAGGGCTGCCTCTTTTGAGCCCAGTACTGAGCCTGAAAAGCATTTCCAACCCCACTTACAAGTGAAACTTGCTAAAATGTACCTGGCTGCTCTTCACTGAAAAGCTTGGTTTTGCATACATTTTTAGCATACGTTTGCTCCTGCTGGGTCAGCCGAGCAGCGAATTTCTAATTAACCACCTGCTATCATGAGAGACATCAGGGCTGCATGTTTTGAGCCCAGTACTGGCCTGAAAAGCGTTTCCAACCCCACTTACAAGTGAAACTTGCTAAAATGTGCCTGGCTGCTCTTCACTGAAAAGCTTGGTTCTGCATACATTTTTAGCATACGTTTGCTCCTGCTGGGTCAGCCGAGCAGCAAATTTCTACTTAACCACCTGCTATCATGAGAGACATCAGGGCTGCATCTCTTGAGCCCAGTACTGAGCCTGAAAAGCGTTTCCAACCCCACTTACAAGTGAAACTTGCTAAAATGTGCCTGGCTGCTCTTCACTGAAAAGCTTGGTTCTGCAACATTTTTAGCATACGTTTGCTCCTGCTGGGTCAGCCGAGCAGTACATTTCTACTTAACCACCTGCTATAATGAGAGACATCAGGGCTTCATCTTTTGAGCCCAGTACTGAGCCTGAAAAGCATTTCCAAGCCCACTTACAAGTGAAACTTGCTAAAATGTGCCTGGCTGCTCTTTACTGAAAAGCTTGGTTTTGCATACATTTTTAGCATACGTTTGCTCCTGCTGGGTCAGCCGAGCAGCGAATTTCTAATTAACCACCTGCTATCATGAGAGACATCAGGGCTGCATGTTTTGAGCCCAGTACTGAGCCTGAAAAGCGTTTCCAACCCAACTTACAAGTGAAACTTGCTAAAATGTGCCTCTCTGCTCTTCACTGAAAAGCTCATTCTGCGTATATTTTTGGCATACGTTTGCTCCTGCTGGGTCAGCCGAGCAGCGAATTTCTACTTAACCACCTGCTATCATGAGAGACATCAGGGCTGCATCTCTTGAGCCCAGTACTGAGCCTGAAAAGCATTTCCAACCCCACTTACAAGTGAAACTTGCTAAAATGTGCCTGGCTGCTCTTCACTGAAAAGCTTGGTTTTGCATACATTTTTAGCATACGTTTGCTCCTGCTGGGTCAGCCGAGCAGCGAATTTCTAATTAACCACCTGCTATCATGAGAGACATCAGGGCTGCATGTTTTGAGCCCAGTACTGAGCCTGAAAAGCATTTCCAACCCCACTTACAAGTGAAACTTGCTAAAATGTGCCTGGCTGCTCTTCACTGAAAAGATTGGTTCTGCATACATTTTTAGCATACGTTTGCTCCTGCTGGGTCAGCCGAGCAGCGAATTTCTACTTAACCAACTGCTATCATGAGAGACATCAGGGCTGCATCTCTTGAGCCCAGTACTGAGCCTATAAAGCGTTTCCAACCCCACTTACAAGTGAAACTTGCTAAAATGTGCCTGGCTGCTCTTCACTGAAAAGCTTGGTTCTGCAACATTTTTAGCATACGTTTGCTCCTGCTGGGTCAGCCGAGCAGTACATTTCTACTTAACCACCTGCTATAATGAGAGACATCAGGGCTGCATGTTTTGAGCCCAGTACTGAGCCTGAAAAGCATTTCCAACCCCACTTACAAGTGAAACTTGCTAAAATGTGCCTGGCTGCTCTTCACTGAAAAGCTTGGTTTTGCATACATTTTTAGCATACGTTTGCTCCTGCTGGGTCAGCCGAGCAGCGAATTTCTAATTAACCACCTGCTATCATGAGAGACATCAGGGCTGCATGTTTTGAGCCCAGTACTGAGCCTGAAAAGCATTTCCAACCCCACTTACAAGTGAAACTTGCTAAAATGTGCCTGGCTGCTCTTCACTGAAAAGCTTGGTTCTGCATACATTTTTAGCATACGTTTGCTCCTGCTGGGTCAGCCGAGCAGCACATTTCTACTTAACCACCTGCTATCATGAGAGACATCAGGGCTGCATCTTTTCAGCCCAGTACTGAGCCTGAAAAGTATTTCCAACCCCACTTACAAGTGAAACTTGCTAAAATGTGCCTGGCTGCTCTTCACTGAAAAGCTGGTTCTGCATCATTTCTGGCATACGTTTGCTCCTGCTGGGTCAGCCGAGCAGCGAATTTCTACTTAACCACCTGCTATCATGAGAGACATCAGGGCTGCATCTTTTGAGCCCAGTACTGAGCCTGAAAAGCGTTTCCAACCCCACTTACAAGTGAAACTTGCTAAAATGTGCCTCTCTGCTCTTTACTGAAAAGCTTGGTTCTGCATAAATTTTTAGCAAACGTTTGCTCCTGCTGGGTCAGCCGAGCAGCAAATTTATACTTAACCACCTGCTATCATGAGAGACATCAGGGCTGCATCTTTTGAGCCCAGTACTGAGCCTGAAAAGCGTTCCAACCCCACTTACAAGTGAAACTTGCTAAAATGTGCCTCTCTGCTCTTCACTGAAAAGCTTGGTTCTGCATACATTTTTGGCATACATTTGCTCCTGCTGGGTCAGCAGAGCAGCGAATTTCTAATTAACCACCTGCTATCATGAGAGACATCAGGGCTGCATGTTTTGAGCCCAGTACTGAGCCTGAAAAGCATTTCCAACCCAACTTACAAGTGAAACTTGCTAAAATGTGCCTCTCTGCTCTTCACTGAAAAGCTCATTCTGCGTACATTTTTGGCATACGTTTGCTGCTGCTGGGTCAGCCGAGCAGCGAATTTCTACTTAACCACCTGCTATCATGAGAGACATCAGGGCTGCCTCTTTTGAGCCCAGTACTGAGCCTGAAAAGCATTTCCAACCCCACTTACAAGTGAAACTTGCTAAAATGTGCCTGGCTGCTCTTCACTGAAAAGCTTGGTTTTGCATACATTTTTAGCATACGTTTGCTCCTGCTGGGTCAGCCGAGCAGCGAATTTCTAATTAACCACCTGCTATCATGAGAGACATCAGGGCTGGATGTTTTGAGCCCAGTACTGGCCTGAAAAGCGTTTCCAACCCCACTTACAAGTGAAACTTGCTAAAATGTGCCTGGCTGCTCTTCACTGAAAAGCTTGGTTCTGCATATATTTTTAGCATACGTTTGCTCCTGCTGGGTCAGCCGAGCAGCAAATTTCTACTTAACCACCTGCTATCATGAGAGACATCAGGGCTGCATCTTTTGAGCCCAGTACTGAGCCTGAAAAGTATTTCCAACCCCACTTACAAGTGAAACTTGCTAAAATGTGCCTGGCTGCTCTTCATTGAAAAGCTGGTTCTGCAACATTTCTGGCATACGTTTGCTCCTGCTGGGTCAGCCGAGCAGCGAATTTCTACTTAACCACCTGCTATCATGAGAGACATCAGGGCTGCATCTTTTGAGCCCAGTACTGAGCCTGAAAAGCGTTTCCAAGCCCAATTACAAGTGAAACTTGCTAAAATATGCCTCTCTGCTCTTTACTGAAAAGCTTGGTTTTGCATACATTTTTAGCATACGTTTGCTCCTGCTGGGTCAGCCGAGCAGCGAATTTCTAATTAACCACCTGCTATCATGAGAGACATCAGGGCTGCATGTTTTGAGCCCAGTACTGAGCCTGAAAAGCGTTTCCAACCCAACTTACAAGTGAAACTTGCTAAAATGTGCCTCTCTGCTCTTCACTGAAAATCTCATTCTGCGTACATTTTTGGCATACGTTTGCTCCTGCTGGGTCAGCCGAGCAGCGAATTTCTACTTAACCACCTGCTATCATGAGAGACATCAGGGCTGCATGTTTTGAGCCCAGTACTGAGCCTGAAAAGCATTTCCAACCCCACTTACAAGTGAAACTTGCTAAAATGTGCCTGGCTGCTCTTCACTGAAAAGCTTGGTTTTGCATACATTTTTAGCATACGTTTGCTCCTGCTGGGTCAGCCGAGCAGCGAATTTCTAATTAACCACCTGCTATCATGAGAGACATCAGGGCTGCATGTTTTGAGCCCAGTACTGAGCCTGAAAAGCATTTCCAACCCCACTTACAAGTGAAACTTGCTAAAATGTGCCTGGCTGCTCTTCACTGAAAAGCTTGGTTCTGCATACATTTTTAGCATACGTTTGCTCCTGCTGGGTCAGCCGAGCAGCACATTTCTACTTAACCACCTGCTATCATGAGAGACATCAGGGCTGCATCTTTTCAGCCCAGTACTGAGCCTGAAAAGTATTTCCAACCCCACTTACAAGTGACACTTGCTAAAATGTGCCTGGCTGCTCTTCACTGAAAAGCTGGTTCTGCAACATTTCTGGCATACGTTTGCTCCTGCTGGGTCAGCCGAGCAGCGAATTTCTACTTAACCACCTGCTATCATGAGAGACATCAGGGCTGCATCTTTTGAGCCCAGTACTGAGCCTGAAAAGCGTTTCCAACCCAACTTACAAGTGAAACTTGCTAAAATGTGCCTCTCTGCTCTTTACTGAAAAGCTTGGTTCTGCATACATTTTTAGCATACGTTTGCTCCTGCTGGGTCAGCCGAGCAGCAAATTTCTACTTAACCACCTGCTATCATGAGAGACATCAGGGCTGCATCTTTTGAGCCCAGTACTGAGCCTGAAAAGCGTTTCCAACCCCACTTACAAGTGAAACTTGCTAAAATGTGCCTCTCTGCTCTTTACTGAAAAGCTTGGTTCTGCATACATTTTTAGCAAACGTTTGCTCCTGCTGGGTCAGCCGAGCAGCAAATTTATACTTAACCACCTGCTATCATGAGAGACATCAGGGCTGCATCTTTTGAGCCCAGTACTGAGCCTGAAAAGCGTTCCAACCCCACTTACAAGTGAAACTTGCTAAAATGTGCCTCTCTGCTCTTCACTGAAAAGCTTGGTTCTGCATACATTTTTGGCATACATTTGCTCCTGCTGGGTCAGCCGAGCAGCGAATTTCTAATTAACCACCTGCTATCATGAGAGACATCAGGGCTGCATGTTTTGAGCCCAGTACTGAGCCTGAAAAGCATTTCCAACCCAACTTACAAGTGAAACTTGCTAAAATGTGCCTCTCTGCTCTTCACTGAAAAGCTCATTCTGCGTACATTTTTGGCATATGTTTGCTGCTGCTGGGTCAGCCGAGCAGCGAATTTCTACTTAACCACCTGCTATCATGAGAGACATCAGGGCTGCCTCTTTTGAGCCCAGTACTGAGCCTGAAAAGCATTTCCAACCCCACTTACAAGTGAAACTTGCTAAAATGTACCTGGCTGCTCTTCACTGAAAAGCTTGGTTTTGCATACATTTTTAGCATACGTTTGCTCCTGCTGGGTCAGCCGAGCAGCGAATTTCTAATTAACCACCTGCTATCATGAGAGACATCAGGGCTGCATGTTTTGAGCCCAGTACTGGCCTGAAAAGCGTTTCCAACCCCACTTACAAGTGAAACTTGCTAAAATGTGCCTGGCTGCTCTTCACTGAAAAGCTTGGTTCTGCATACATTTTTAGCATACGTTTGCTCCTGCTGGGTCAGCCGAGCAGCAAATTTCTACTTAACCACCTGCTATCATGAGAGACATCAGGGCTGCATCTCTTGAGCCCAGTACTGAGCCTGAAAAGCGTTTCCAACCCCACTTACAAGTGAAACTTGCTAAAATGTGCCTGGCTGCTCTTCACTGAAAAGCTTGGTTCTGCAACATTTTTAGCATACGTTTGCTCCTGCTGGGTCAGCCGAGCAGTACATTTCTACTTAACCACCTGCTATAATGAGAGACATCAGGGCTTCATCTTTTGAGCCCAGTACTGAGCCTGAAAAGCATTTCCAAGCCCACTTACAAGTGAAACTTGCTAAAATGTGCCTGGCTGCTCTTTACTGAAAAGCTTGGTTTTGCATACATTTTTAGCATACGTTTGCTCCTGCTGGGTCAGCCGAGCAGCGAATTTCTAATTAACCACCTGCTATCATGAGAGACATCAGGGCTGCATGTTTTGAGCCCAGTACTGAGCCTGAAAAGCGTTTCCAACCCAACTTACAAGTGAAACTTGCTAAAATGTGCCTCTCTGCTCTTCACTGAAAAGCTCATTCTGCGTATATTTTTGGCATACGTTTGCTCCTGCTGGGTCAGCCGAGCAGCGAATTTCTACTTAACCACCTGCTATCATGAGAGACATCAGGGCTGCATCTCTTGAGCCCAGTACTGAGCCTGAAAAGCATTTCCAACCCCACTTACAAGTGAAACTTGCTAAAATGTGCCTGGCTGCTCTTCACTGAAAAGCTTGGTTTTGCATACATTTTTAGCATACGTTTGCTCCTGCTGGGTCAGCCGAGCAGCGAATTTCTAATTAACCACCTGCTATCATGAGAGACATCAGGGCTGCATGTTTTGAGCCCAGTACTGAGCCTGAAAAGCATTTCCAACCCCACTTACAAGTGAAACTTGCTAAAATGTGCCTGGCTGCTCTTCACTGAAAAGATTGGTTCTGCATACATTTTTAGCATACGTTTGCTCCTGCTGGGTCAGCCGAGCAGCGAATTTCTACTTAACCAACTGCTATCATGAGAGACATCAGGGCTGCATCTCTTGAGCCCAGTACTGAGCCTATAAAGCGTTTCCAACCCCACTTACAAGTGAAACTTGCTAAAATGTGCCTGGCTGCTCTTCACTGAAAAGCTTGGTTCTGCAACATTTTTAGCATACGTTTGCTCCTGCTGGGTCAGCCGAGCAGTACATTTCTACTTAACCACCTGCTATAATGAGAGACATCAGGGCTGCATGTTTTGAGCCCAGTACTGAGCCTGAAAAGCATTTCCAACCCCACTTACAAGTGAAACTTGCTAAAATGTGCCTGGCTGCTCTTCACTAAAAAGCTTGGTTTTGCATACATTTTTAGCATACGTTTGCTCCTGCTGGGTCATCCGAGCAGCGAATTTCTAATTAACCACCTGCTATCATGAGAGACATCAGGGCTGCATGTTTTGAGCCAAGTACTGAGCCTGAAAAGCATTTCCAACCCCACTTAAAGTGAAACTTGCTAAAATGTGCCTGGCTGCTCTTCACTGAAAAGCTTGGTTCTGCATACATTTTTAGCATACGTTTGCTCCTGCTGGGTCAGCCGAGCAGCACATTTCTACTTAACCACCTGCTATCATGAGAGACATCAGGGCTGCATCTTTTCAGCCCAGTACTGAGCCTGAAAAGTATTTCCAACCCCACTTACAAGTGAAACTTGCTAAAATGTGCCTGGCTGCTCTTCACTGAAAAGCTGGTTCTGCATCATTTCTGGCATACGTTTGCTCCTGCTGGGTCAGCCGAGCAGTGAATTTCTACTTAACCACCTGCTATCATGAGAGACATCAGGGCTGCATCTTTTGAGCCCAGTACTGAGCCTGAAAAGCGTTTCCAACCCAACTTACAAGTGAAACTTGCTAAAATGTGCCTCTCTGCTCTTTACTGAAAAGCTTGGTTCTGCATACATTTTTAGCATACGTTTGCTCCTGCTGGGTCAGCCGAGCAGCAAATTTCTACTTAACCACCTGCTATCATGAGAGACATCAGGGCTGCATCTTTTGAGCCCAGTACTGAGCCTGAAAAGCGTTTCCAACCCCACTTACAAGTGAAACTTGCTAAAATGTGCCTCTCTGCTCTTTACTGAAAAGCTTGGTTCTGCATAAATTTTTAGCAAACGTTTGCTCCTGCTGGGTCAGCCGAGCAGCAAATTTATACTTAACCACCTGCTATCATGAGAGACATCAGGGCTGCATCTTTTGAGCCCAGTACTGAGCCTGAAAAGCGTTCCAACCCCACTTACAAGTGAAACTTGCTAAAATGTGCCTGGCTGCTCTTCACTGAAAAGCTTGGTTTTGCATACATTTTTAGCATACGTTTGCTCCTGCTGGGTCAGCCGAGCAGCGAATTTCTAATTAACCACCTGCTATCATGAGAGACATCAGGGCTGCATGTTTTGAGCCCAGTACTGAGCCTGAAAAGCATTTCCAACCCCACTTACAAGTGAAACTTGCTAAAATGTGCCTGGCTGCTCTTCACTGAAAAGCTTGGTTCTGCATACATTTTTAGCATACGTTTGCTCCTGCTGGGTCAGCCGAGCAGCACATTTCTACTTAACCACCTGCTATCATGAGAGACATCAGGGCTGCATCTTTTCAGCCCAGTACTGAGCCTGAAAAGTATTTCCAACCCCACTTACAAGTGACACTTGCTAAAATGTGCCTGGCTGCTCTTCACTGAAAAGCTGGTTCTGCAACATTTCTGGCATACGTTTGCTCCTGCTGGGTCAGCCGAGCAGCGAATTTCTACTTAACCACCTGCTATCATGAGAGACATCAGGGCTGCATCTTTTGAGCCCAGTACTGAGCCTGAAAAGCGTTTCCAACCCAACTTACAAGTGAAACTTGCTAAAATGTGCCTCTCTGCTCTTTACTGAAAAGCTTGGTTCTGCATACATTTTTAGCATACGTTTGCTCCTGCTGGGTCAGCCGAGCAGCAAATTTCTACTTAACCACCTGCTATCATGAGAGACATCAGGGCTGCATCTTTTGAGCCCAGTACTGAGCCTGAAAAGCGTTTCCAACCCCACTTACAAGTGAAACTTGCTAAAATGTGCCTCTCTGCTCTTTACTGAAAAGCTTGGTTCTGCATACATTTTTAGCAAACGTTTGCTCCTGCTGGGTCAGCCGAGCAGCAAATTTATACTTAACCACCTGCTATCATGAGAGACATCAGGGCTGCATCTTTTGAGCCCAGTACTGAGCCTGAAAAGCGTTCCAACCCCACTTACAAGTGAAACTTGCTAAAATGTGCCTCTCTGCTCTTCACTGAAAAGCTTGGTTCTGCATACATTTTTGGCATACATTTGCTCCTGCTGGGTCAGCCGAGCAGCGAATTTCTAATTAACCACCTGCTATCATGAGAGACATCAGGGCTGCATGTTTTGAGCCCAGTACTGAGCCTGAAAAGCATTTCCAACCCAACTTACAAGTGAAACTTGCTAAAATGTGCCTCTCTGCTCTTCACTGAAAAGCTCATTCTGCGTACATTTTTGGCATATGTTTGCTGCTGCTGGGTCAGCCGAGCAGCGAATTTCTACTTAACCACCTGCTATCATGAGAGACATCAGGGCTGCCTCTTTTGAGCCCAGTACTGAGCCTGAAAAGCATTTCCAACCCCACTTACAAGTGAAACTTGCTAAAATGTACCTGGCTGCTCTTCACTGAAAAGCTTGGTTTTGCATACATTTTTAGCATACGTTTGCTCCTGCTGGGTCAGCCGAGCAGCGAATTTCTAATTAACCACCTGCTATCATGAGAGACATCAGGGCTGCATGTTTTGAGCCCAGTACTGGCCTGAAAAGCGTTTCCAACCCCACTTACAAGTGAAACTTGCTAAAATGTGCCTGGCTGCTCTTCACTGAAAAGCTTGGTTCTGCATACATTTTTAGCATACGTTTGCTCCTGCTGGGTCAGCCGAGCAGCAAATTTCTACTTAACCACCTGCTATCATGAGAGACATCAGGGCTGCATCTCTTGAGCCCAGTACTGAGCCTGAAAAGCGTTTCCAACCCCACTTACAAGTGAAACTTGCTAAAATGTGCCTGGCTGCTCTTCACTGAAAAGCTTGGTTCTGCATACATTTTTAGCATACGTTTGCTCCTGCTGGGTCAGCCGAGCAGCACATTTCTACTTAACCACCTGCTATCATGAGAGACATCAGGGCTGCATCTTTTCAGCCCAGTACTGAGCCTGAAAAGTATTTCCAACCCCACTTACAAGTGACACTTGCTAAAATGTGCCTGGCTGCTCTTCACTGAAAAGCTGGTTCTGCAACATTTCTGGCATACGTTTGCTCCTGCTGGGTCAGCCGAGCAGCGAATTTCTACTTAACCACCTGCTATCATGAGAGACATCAGGGCTGCATCTTTTGAGCCCAGTACTGAGCCTGAAAAGCGTTTCCAACCCAACTTACAAGTGAAACTTGCTAAAATGTGCCTCTCTGCTCTTTACTGAAAAGCTTGGTTCTGCATACATTTTTAGCATACGTTTGCTCCTGCTGGGTCAGCCGAGCAGCAAATTTCTACTTAACCACCTGCTATCATGAGAGACATCAGGGCTGCATCTTTTGAGCCCAGTACTGAGCCTGAAAAGCGTTTCCAACCCCACTTACAAGTGAAACTTGCTAAAATGTGCCTCTCTGCTCTTTACTGAAAAGCTTGGTTCTGCATACATTTTTAGCAAACGTTTGCTCCTGCTGGGTCAGCCGAGCAGCAAATTTATACTTAACCACCTGCTATCATGAGAGACATCAGGGCTGCATCTTTTGAGCCCAGTACTGAGCCTGAAAAGCGTTCCAACCCCACTTACAAGTGAAACTTGCTAAAATGTGCCTCTCTGCTCTTCACTGAAAAGCTTGGTTCTGCATACATTTTTGGCATACATTTGCTCCTGCTGGGTCAGCCGAGCAGCGAATTTCTAATTAACCACCTGCTATCATGAGAGACATCAGGGCTGCATGTTTTGAGCCCAGTACTGAGCCTGAAAAGCATTTCCAACCCAACTTACAAGTGAAACTTGCTAAAATGTGCCTCTCTGCTCTTCACTGAAAAGCTCATTCTGCGTACATTTTTGGCATATGTTTGCTGCTGCTGGGTCAGCCGAGCAGCGAATTTCTACTTAACCACCTGCTATCATGAGAGACATCAGGGCTGCCTCTTTTGAGCCCAGTACTGAGCCTGAAAAGCATTTCCAACCCCACTTACAAGTGAAACTTGCTAAAATGTACCTGGCTGCTCTTCACTGAAAAGCTTGGTTTTGCATACATTTTTAGCATACGTTTGCTCCTGCTGGGTCAGCCGAGCAGCGAATTTCTAATTAACCACCTGCTATCATGAGAGACATCAGGGCTGCATGTTTTGAGCCCAGTACTGGCCTGAAAAGCGTTTCCAACCCCACTTACAAGTGAAACTTGCTAAAATGTGCCTGGCTGCTCTTCACTGAAAAGCTTGGTTCTGCATACATTTTTAGCATACGTTTGCTCCTGCTGGGTCAGCCGAGCAGCAAATTTCTACTTAACCACCTGCTATCATGAGAGACATCAGGGCTGCATCTCTTGAGCCCAGTACTGAGCCTGAAAAGCGTTTCCAACCCCACTTACAAGTGAAACTTGCTAAAATGTGCCTGGCTGCTCTTCACTGAAAAGCTTGGTTCTGCAACATTTTTAGCATACGTTTGCTCCTGCTGGGTCAGCCGAGCAGTACATTTCTACTTAACCACCTGCTATAATGAGAGACATCAGGGCTTCATCTTTTGAGCCCAGTACTGAGCCTGAAAAGCATTTCCAAGCCCACTTACAAGTGAAACTTGCTAAAATGTGCCTGGCTGCTCTTTACTGAAAAGCTTGGTTTTGCATACATTTTTAGCATACGTTTGCTCCTGCTGGGTCAGCCGAGCAGCGAATTTCTAATTAACCACCTGCTATCATGAGAGACATCAGGGCTGCATGTTTTGAGCCCAGTACTGAGCCTGAAAAGCGTTTCCAACCCAACTTACAAGTGAAACTTGCTAAAATGTGCCTCTCTGCTCTTCACTGAAAAGCTCATTCTGCGTATATTTTTGGCATACGTTTGCTCCTGCTGGGTCAGCCGAGCAGCGAATTTCTACTTAACCACCTGCTATCATGAGAGACATCAGGGCTGCATCTCTTGAGCCCAGTACTGAGCCTGAAAAGCATTTCCAACCCCACTTACAAGTGAAACTTGCTAAAATGTGCCTGGCTGCTCTTCACTGAAAAGCTTGGTTTTGCATACATTTTTAGCATACGTTTGCTCCTGCTGGGTCAGCCGAGCAGCGAATTTCTAATTAACCACCTGCTATCATGAGAGACATCAGGGCTGCATGTTTTGAGCCCAGTACTGAGCCTGAAAAGCATTTCCAACCCCACTTACAAGTGAAACTTGCTAAAATGTGCCTGGCTGCTCTTCACTGAAAAGATTGGTTCTGCATACATTTTTAGCATACGTTTGCTCCTGCTGGGTCAGCCGAGCAGCGAATTTCTACTTAACCAACTGCTATCATGAGAGACATCAGGGCTGCATCTCTTGAGCCCAGTACTGAGCCTATAAAGCGTTTCCAACCCCACTTACAAGTGAAACTTGCTAAAATGTGCCTGGCTGCTCTTCACTGAAAAGCTTGGTTCTGCAACATTTTTAGCATACGTTTGCTCCTGCTGGGTCAGCCGAGCAGTACATTTCTACTTAACCACCTGCTATAATGAGAGACATCAGGGCTGCATGTTTTGAGCCCAGTACTGAGCCTGAAAAGCATTTCCAACCCCACTTACAAGTGAAACTTGCTAAAATGTGCCTGGCTGCTCTTCACTAAAAAGCTTGGTTTTGCATACATTTTTAGCATACGTTTGCTCCTGCTGGGTCATCCGAGCAGCGAATTTCTAATTAACCACCTGCTATCATGAGAGACATCAGGGCTGCATGTTTTGAGCCAAGTACTGAGCCTGAAAAGCATTTCCAACCCCACTTAAAGTGAAACTTGCTAAAATGTGCCTGGCTGCTCTTCACTGAAAAGCTTGGTTCTGCATACATTTTTAGCATACGTTTGCTCCTGCTGGGTCAGCCGAGCAGCACATTTCTACTTAACCACCTGCTATCATGAGAGACATCAGGGCTGCATCTTTTCAGCCCAGTACTGAGCCTGAAAAGTATTTCCAACCCCACTTACAAGTGAAACTTGCTAAAATGTGCCTGGCTGCTCTTCACTGAAAAGCTGGTTCTGCATCATTTCTGGCATACGTTTGCTCCTGCTGGGTCAGCCGAGCAGTGAATTTCTACTTAACCACCTGCTATCATGAGAGACATCAGGGCTGCATCTTTTGAGCCCAGTACTGAGCCTGAAAAGCGTTTCCAACCCAACTTACAAGTGAAACTTGCTAAAATGTGCCTCTCTGCTCTTTACTGAAAAGCTTGGTTCTGCATACATTTTTAGCATACGTTTGCTCCTGCTGGGTCAGCCGAGCAGCAAATTTCTACTTAACCACCTGCTATCATGAGAGACATCAGGGCTGCATCTTTTGAGCCCAGTACTGAGCCTGAAAAGCGTTTCCAACCCCACTTACAAGTGAAACTTGCTAAAATGTGCCTCTCTGCTCTTTACTGAAAAGCTTGGTTCTGCATAAATTTTTAGCAAACGTTTGCTCCTGCTGGGTCAGCCGAGCAGCAAATTTATACTTAACCACCTGCTATCATGAGAGACATCAGGGCTGCATCTTTTGAGCCCAGTACTGAGCCTGAAAAGCGTTCCAACCCCACTTACAAGTGAAACTTGCTAAAATGTGCCTCTCTGCTCTTCACTGAAAAGCTTGGTTCTGCATACATTTTTGGCATACATTTGCTCCTGCTGGGTCAGCCGAGCAGCGAATTTCTAATTAACCACCTGCTATCATGAGAGACATCAGGGCTGCATGTTTTGAGCCCAGTACTGAGCCTGAAAAGCATTTCCAACCCAACTTACAAGTGAAACTTGCTAAAATGTGCCTCTCTGCTCTTCACTGAAAAGCTCATTCTGCGTACATTTTTGGCATACGTTTGCTGCTGCTGGGTCAGCCGAGCAGCGAATTTCTACTTAACCACCTCCTATCATGAGAGACATCAGGGCTGCCTCTTTTGAGCCCAGTACTGAGCCTGAAAAGCATTTCCAACCCCACTTACAAGTGAAACTTGCTAAAATGTGCCTGGCTGCTCTTCACTGAAAAGCTTGGTTTTGCATACATTTTTAGCATACGTTTGCTCCTGCTGGGTCAGCCGAGCAGCGAATTTCTAATTAACCACCTGCTATCATGAGAGACATCAGGGCTGAATGTTTTGAGCCCAGTACTGGCCTGAAAAGCGTTTCCAACCCCACTTACAAGTGAAACTTGCTAAAATGTGCCTGGCTGCTCTTCACTGAAAAGCTTGGTTCTGCATATATTTTTAGCATACGTTTGCTCCTGCTGGGTCAGCCGAGCAGCAAATTTCTACTTAACCACCTGCTATCATGAGAGACATCAGGGCTGCATCTTTTGAGCCCAGTACTGAGCCTGAAAAGTATTTCCAACCCCACTTACAAGTGAAACTTGCTAAAATGTGCCTGGCTGCTCTTCATTGAAAAGCTGGTTCTGCAACATTTCTGGCATACGTTTGCTCCTGCTGGGTCAGCCGAGCAGCGAATTTCTACTTAACCACCTGCTATCATGAGAGACATCAGGGCTGCATCTTTTGAGCCCAGTACTGAGCCTGAAAAGCGTTTCCAAGCCCAATTACAAGTGAAACTTGCTAAAATATGCCTCTCTGCTCTTTACTGAAAAGCTTGGTTTTGCATACATTTTTAGCATACGTTTGCTCCTGCTGGGTCAGCCGAGCAGCGAATTTCTAATTAACCACCTGCTATCATGAGAGACATCAGGGCTGCATGTTTTGAGCCCAGTACTGAGCCTGAAAAGCGTTTCCAACCCAACTTACAAGTGAAACTTGCTAAAATGTGCCTCTCTGCTCTTCACTGAAAATCTCATTCTGCGTACATTTTTGGCATACGTTTGCTCCTGCTGGGTCAGCCGAGCAGCGAATTTCTACTTAACCATCTGCTATCATGAGAGACATCAGGGCTGCATCTCTTGAGCCCAGTACTGAGCCTGAAAAGCATTTCCAACCCCACTTACAAGTGAAACTTGCTAAAATGTGCCTGGCTGCTCTTCACTGAAAAGCTTGGTTCTGCAACATTTTTAGCATACATTTGCTCCTGCTGGGTCAGCCGAGCAGCGAATTTCTACTTAACCACCTGCTATCATGAGAGACATCAGGGCTGCATCTTTTGAGCCCAGTACTGAGCCTGAAAAGCGTTTCCAACCCCACTTACAAGTGAAACTTGCTAAAATGTGCCTCTCTGCTCTTTACTGAAAAGCTTGGTTCTACATACATTTTTAGCATACGTTTGCTCCTGCTGGGTCAGCCGAGCAGCAAATTTCTACTTAACCACCTGCTATCATGAGAGACATCAGGGCTGCATCTTTTAAGCCCAGTACTGAGCCTGAAAAGCGTTTCCAACCCCACTTACAAGTGAAACTTGCTAAAATGTGCCTCTCTGCTCTTTACTGAAAAGCTTGGTTCTGCATAAATTTTTAGCAAACGTTTGCTCCTGCTGGGTCAGCCGAGCAGCAAATTTATACTTAACCACCTGCTATCATGAGAGACATCAGGGCTGCATCTTTTGAGCCCAGTGCTGAGCCTGAAAAGCGTTCCAACCCCACTTACAAGTGAAACTTGCTAAAATGTGCCTCTCTGCTCTTCACTGGAAAGCTTGGTTCTGCATACATTTTTGGCATACATTTGCTCCTGCTGGGTCAGCCGAGCAGCGAATTTCTAATTAACCACCTGCTATCATGAGAGACATCAGGGCTGCATGTTTTGAGCCCAGTACTGAGCCTGAAAAGCATTTCCAACCCAACTTACAAGTGAAACTTGCTAAAATGTGCCTCTCTGCTCTTCACTGAAAAGCTCATTCTGTGTACATTTTTGGCATACGTTTGCTGCTGCTGGGTCAGCCGAGCAGCGAATTTCTACTTAACCACCTGCTATCATGAGAGACATCAGGGCTGCCTCTTTTGAGCCCAGTACTGAGCCTGAAAAGCATTTCCAACCCCACTTACAAGTGAAACTTGCTAAAATGTGCCTGGCTGCTCTTCACTGAAAAGCTTGGTTTTGCATACATTTTTAGCATACGTTTGCTCCTGCTGGGTCAGCCGAGCAGCGAATTTCTAATTAACCACCTGCTATCATGAGAGTCATCAGGGCTGCATGTTTTGAGCCCAGTACTGGCCTGAAAAGCGTTTCCAACCCCACTTACAAGTGAAACTTGCTAAAATGTGCCTGGCTGCTCTTCACTGAAAAGCTTGGTTCTGCATACATTTTTAGCATACGTTTGCTCCTGCTGGGTCAGCCGAGCAGCAAATTTCTACTTAACCACCTGCTATCATGAGAGACATCAGGGCTGCATCTTTTGAGCCCAGTACTGAGCCTGAAAAGTATTTCCAACCCCACTTACAAGTGAAACTTGCTAAAATGTGCCTGGCTGCTCTTCATTGAAAAGCTGGTTCTGCAACATTTCTGGCATACGTTTGCTCCTGCTGGGTCAGCCGAGCAGCGAATTTCTACTTAACCACCTGCTATCATGAGAGACATCAGGGCTGCATCTTTTGAGCCCAGTACTGAGCCTGAAAAGCGTTTCCAAGCCCAATTACAAGTGAAACTTGCTAAAATATGCCTCTCTGCTCTTTACTGAAAA
This sequence comes from Lissotriton helveticus, assembly GCF_964261635.1. Lineage (NCBI taxonomy): Eukaryota > Metazoa > Chordata > Amphibia > Caudata > Salamandridae > Lissotriton > Lissotriton helveticus. The sequence goes on along the minus strand of NW_027611690.1, from coordinate 1,703,538 downwards.
GCTTGGTTTTGCATACATTTTTAGCATACGTTTGCTCCTGCTGGGTCACCCGAGCAGCGAATTTCTAATTAACCACCTGCTATCATGAGAGACATCAGGGCTGCATGTTTTGAGCCCAGTACTGAGCCTGAAAAGCGTTTCCAACCCAACTTACAAGTGAAACTTGCTAAAATGTGCCTCTCTGCTCTTCACTGAAAATCTCATTCTGCGTACATTTTTGGCATACGTTTGCTCCTGCTGGGTCAGCCGAGCAGCGAATTTCTACTTAACCACCTGCTATCATGAGAGACATCAGGGCTGCATCTCTTGAGCCCAGTACTGAGCCTGAAAAGCATTTCCAACCCCACTTACAAGTGAAACTTGCTAAAATGTGCCTGGCTGCTCTTCACTGAAAAGCTTGGTTCTGCAACATTTTTAGCATACGTTTGCTCCTGCTGGGTCAGCCGAGCAGCGAATTTCTACTTAACCACCTGCTATCATGAGAGACATCAGGGCTGCATCTATTGAGCCCAGTACTGAGCCTGAAAAGCGTTTCCAACCCCACTTACAAGTGAAACTTGCTAAAATGTGCCTCTCTGCTCTTCACTGAAAAGCTCATTCTGCGTACATTTTTGGCATACGTTTGCTCCTGCTGGGTCAGCCGAGAAGCGAATTTCTAATTAACCACCTGCTATCATGAGAGACATCAGGGCTGCATCTCTTGAGCCCAGTACTGAGCCTGAAAAGCGTTTCCAACCCCACTTACAAGTGAAACTTGCTAAAATGTGCCTGGCTGCTCTTCACTGAAAAGCTTGGTTCTGCAACATTTTTAGCATACGTTTGCTCCTGCTGGGTCAGCCGAGCAGTACATTTCTACTTAACCACCTGCTATAATGAGAGACATCAGGGCTTCATCTTTTGAGCCCAGTACTGAGCCTGAAAAGCATTTCCAAGCCCACTTACAAGTGAAACTTGCTAAAATGTGCCTGGCTGCTCTTTACTGAAAAGCTTGGTTTTGCATACATTTTTAGCATACGTTTGCTCCTGCTGGGTCAGCCGAGCAGCGAATTTCTAATTAACCACCTGCTATCATGAGAGACATCAGGGCTGCATGTTTTGAGCCCAGTACTGAGCCTGAAAAGCGTTTCCAACCCAACTTACAAGTGAAACTTGCTAAAATGTGCCTCTCTGCTCTTCACTGAAAAGCTCATTCTGCGTACATTTCTGGCATACGTTTGCTCCTGCTGGGTCAGCCGAGCAGCGAATTTCTACTTAACCACCTGCTATCATGAGAGACATCAGGGCTGCATCTCTTGAGCCCAGTACTGAGCCTATAAAGCATTTCCAACCCCACTTACAAGTGAAACTTGCTAAAATGTGCCTGGCTGCTCTTCACTGAAAAGCTTGGTTCTGCAACGTTTTTAGCATACGTTTGCTCCTGCTGGGTCAGCCGAGCAGTACATTTCTACTTAACCACCTGCTATAATGAGAGACATCAGGGCTGCATGTTTTGAGCCCAGTACTGAGCCTGAAAAGCATTTCCAACCCCACTTACAAGTGAAACTTGCTAAAATGTGCCTGGCTGCTCTTCACTGAAAAGCTTGGTTTTGCATACATTTTTAGCATACGTTTGCTCCTGCTGGGTCAGCCGAGCAGCGAATTTCTAATTAACCACCTGCTATCATGAGAGACATCAGGGCTGCATGTTTTGAGCCCAGTACTGAGCCTGAAAAGCATTTCCAACCCCACTTACAAGTGAAACTTGCTAAAATGTGCCTGGCTGCTCTTCACTGAAAAGCTTGGTTCTGCATACATTTTTAGCATACGTTTGCTCCTGCTGGGTCAGCCGAGCAGCACATTTCTACTTAACCACCTGCTATCATGAGAGACATCAGGGCTGCATCTTTTCAGCCCAGTACTGAGCCTGAAAAGTATTTCCAACCCCACTTACAAGTGAAACTTGCTAAAATGTGCCTGGCTGCTCTTCACTGAAAAGCTGGTTCTGCAACATTTCTGGCATACGTTTGCTCCTGCTGGGTCAGCCGAGCAGCGAATTTCTACTTAACCACCTGCTATCATGAGAGACATCAGGGCTGCATCTTTTGAGCCCAGTACTGAGCCTGAAAAGCGTTTCCAACCCAACTTACAAGTGAAACTTGCTAAAATGTGCCTCTCTGCTCTTTACTGAAAAGCTTGGTTCTGCATACATTTTTAGCATACGTTTGCTCCTGCTGGGTCAGCCGAGCAGCAAATTTCTACTTAACCACCTGCTATCATGAGAGACATCAGGGCTGCATCTTTTGAGCCCAGTACTGAGCCTGAAAAGCGTTTCCAACCCCACTTACAAGTGAAACTTGCTAAAATGTGCCTCTCTGCTCTTTACTGAAAAGCTTGGTTCTGCATACATTTTTAGCAAACGTTTGCTCCTGCTGGGTCAGCCGAGCAGCAAATTTATACTTAACCACCTGCTATCATGAGAGACATCAGGGCTGCATCTTTTGAGCCCAGTACTGAGCCTGAAAAGCGTTCCAACCCCACTTACAAGTGAAACTTGCTAAAATGTGCCTGGCTGCTCTTCACTGAAAAGCTTGGTTTTGCATACATTTTTGGCATACGTTTGCTCCTGCTGGGTCAGCCGAGCAGCGAATTTCTACTTAACCACCTGCTATCATGAGAGACATCAGGGCTGCATCTCTTGAGCCCAGTACTGAGCCTGAAAAGCATTTCCAACCCCACTTACAAGTGAAACTTGCTAAAATGTGCCTGGCTGCTCTTCACTGAAAAGCTTGGTTCTGCAACATTTTTAGCATACGTTTGCTCCTGCTGGGTCAGCCGAGCAGCGAATTTCTACTTAACCACCTGCTATCATGAGAGACATCAGGGCTGCATCTTTTGAGCCCAGTACTGAGCCTGAAAAGCGTTTCCAACCCCACTTGCAAGTGAAACTTGCTAAAATGTGCCTCTCTGCTCTTTACTGAAAAGCTTGGTTCTACATACATTTTTAGCATACGTTTGCTCCTGCTGGGTCAGCCGAGCAGCAAATTTCTACTTAACCACCTGCTATCATGAGAGACATCAGGGCTGCATCTTTTGAGCCCAGTACTGAGCCTGAAAAGCGTTTCCAACCCCACTTACAAGTGAAACTTGCTAAAATGTGCCTCTCTGCTCTTTACTGAAAAGCTTGGTTCTACATACATTTTTAGCATATGTTTGCTCCTGCTGGGTCAGCCGAGCAGCAAATTTCTACTTAACCACCTGCTATCATGAGAGACATCAGGGCTGCATCTATTGAGCCCAGTACTGAGCCTGAAAAGCGTTTCCAACCCCACTTACAAGTGAAACTTGCTAAAATGTGCCTCTCTGCTCTTCACTGAAAAGCTCATTCTGCGTACATTTTTGGCATACGTTTGCTCCTGCTGGGTCAGCCGAGCAGCGAATTTCTAATTAACCACCTGCTATCATGAGAGACATCAGGGCTGCATCTCTTGAGCCCAGTACTGAGCCTCAAAAGCGTTTCCAACCCCACTTACAAGTGAAACTTGCTAAAATGTGCCTGGCTGCTCTTCACTGAAAAGCTTGGTTCTGCAACATTTTTAGCATACGTTTGCTCCTGCTGGGTCAGCCGAGCAGTACATTTCTACTTAACCACCTGCTATAATGAGAGACATCAGGGCTTCATCTTTTGAGCCCAGTACTGAGCCTGAAAAGCATTTCCAAGCCCACTTACAAGTGAAACTTGCTAAAATGTGCCTGGCTGCTCTTTACTGAAAAGCTTGGTTTTGCATACATTTTTAGCATACGTTTGCTCCTGCTGGGTCAGCCGAGCAGCGAATTTCTAATTAACCACCTGCTATCATGAGAGACATCAGGGCTGCATGTTTTGAGCCCAGTACTGAGCCTGAAAAGCGTTTCCAAGCCAACTTACAAGTGAAACTTGCTAAAATGTGCCTCTCTGCTCTTCACTGAAAAGCTCATTCTGCGTATATTTTTGGCATACGTTTGCTCCTGCTGGGTCAGCCGAGCAGCGAATTTCTACTTAACCACCTGCTATCATGAGAGACATCAGGGCTGCATCTCTTGAGCCCAGTACTGAGCCTGAAAAGCATTTCCAACCCCACTTACAAGTGAAACTTGCTAAAATGTGCCTGGCTGCTCTTCACTGAAAAGCTTGGTTTTGCATACATTTTTAGCATACGTTTGCTCCTGCTGGGTCAGCCGAGCAGCGAATTTCTAATTAACCACCTGCTATCATGAGAGACATCAGGGCTGCATGTTTTGAGCCCAGTACTGAGCCTGAAAAGCATTTCCAACCCCACTTACAAGTGAAACTTGCTAAAATGTGCCTGGCTGCTCTTCACTGAAAAAATTGGTTCTGCATACATTTTTAGCATACGTTTGCTCCTGCTGGGTCAGCCGAGCAGCGAATTTCTACTTAACCACCTGCTATCATGAGAGACATCAGGGCTGCATCTCTTGAGCCCAGTACTGAGCCTATAAAGCGTTTCCAACCCCACTTACAAGTGAAACTTGCTAAAATGTGCCTGGCTGCTCTTCACTGAAAAGCTTGGTTCTGCAACATTTTTAGCATACGTTTGCTCCTGCTGGGTCAGCCGAGCAGTACATTTCTACTTAACCACCTGCTATAATGAGAGACATCAGGGCTGCATGTTTTGAGCCCAGTACTGAGCCTGAAAAGCATTTCCAACCCCACTTACAAGTGAAACTTGCTAAAATGTGCCTGGCTGCTCTTCACTGAAAAGCTTGGTTTTGCATACATTTTTAGCATACGTTTGCTCCTGCTGGGTCAGCCGAGCAGCGAATTTCTAATTAACCACCTGCTATCATGAGAGACATCAGGGCTGCATGTTTTGAGCCCAGTACTGAGCCTGAAAAGCATTTCCAACCCCACTTACAAGTGAAACTTGCTAAAATGTGCCTGGCTGCTCTTCACTGAAAAGCTTGGTTCTGCATACATTTTTAGCATACGTTTGCTCCTGCTGGGTCAGCCGAGCAGCACATTTCTACTTAACCACCTGCTATCATGAGAGACATCAGGGCTGCATCTTTTCAGCCCAGTACTGAGCCTGAAAAGTATTTCCAACCCCACTTACAAGTGAAACTTGCTAAAATGTGCCTGGCTGCTCTTCACTGAAAAGCTGGTTCTGCATCATTTCTGGCATACGTTTGCTCCTGCTGGGTCAGCCGAGCAGCGAATTTCTACTTAACCACCTGCTATCATGAGAGACATCAGGGCTGCATCTCTTGAGCCCAGTACTGAGCCTGAAAAGCATTTCCAACCCCACTTACAAGTGAAACTTGCTAAAATGTGCCTGGCTGCTCTTCACTGAAAAGCTTGGTTTTGCATACATTTTTAGCATACGTTTGCTCCTGCTGGGTCAGCCGAGAAGCGAATTTCTAATTAACCACCTGCTATCATGAGAGACATCAGGGCTGCATGTTTTGAGCCCAGTACTGAGCCTGAAAAGCATTTCCAACCCCACTTACAAGTGAAACTTGCTAAAATGTGCCTGGCTGCTCTTCACTGAAAAGATTGGTTCTGCATACATTTTTAGCATACGTTTGCTCCTGCTGGGTCAGCCGAGCAGCGAATTTCTACTTAACCACCTGCTATCATGAGAGACATCAGGGCTGCATCTCTTGAGCCCAGTACTGAGCCTATAAAGCGTTTCCAACCCCACTTACAAGTGAAACTTGCTAAAATGTGCCTGGCTGCTCTTCACTGAAAAGCTTGGTTCTGCAACATTTTTAGCATACGTTTGCTCCTGCTGGGTCAGCCGAGCAGTACATTTCTACTTAACCACCTGCTATAATGAGAGACATCAGGGCTGCATGTTTTGAGCCCAGTACTGAGCCTGAAAAGCATTTCCAACCCCACTTACAAGTGAAACTTGCTAAAATGTGCCTGGCTGCTCTTCACTGAAAAGCTTGGTTTTGCATACATTTTTAGCATACGTTTGCTCCTGCTGGGTCAGCCGAGCAGCGAATTTCTAATTAACCACCTGCTATCATGAGAGACATCAGGGCTGCATGTTTTGAGCCCAGTACTGAGCCTGAAAAGCATTTCCAACCCCACTTACAAGTGAAACTTGCTAAAATGTGCCTGGCTGCTCTTCACTGAAAAGCTTGGTTCTGCATACATTTTTAGCATACGTTTGCTCCTGCTGGGTCAGCCGAGCAGCACATTTCTACTTAACCACCTGCTATCATGAGAGACATCAGGGCTGCATCTTTTCAGCCCAGTACTGAGCCTGAAAAGTATTTCCAACCCCACTTACAAGTGAAACTTGCTAAAATGTGCCTGGCTGCTCTTCACTGAAAAGCTGGTTCTGCATCATTTCTGGCATACGTTTGCTCCTGCTGGGTCAGCCGAGCAGCGAATTTCTACTTAACCACCTGCTATCATGAGAGACATCAGGGCTGCATCTTTTGAGCCCAGTACTGAGCCTGAAAAGCGTTTCCAACCCAACTTACAAGTGAAACTTGCTAAAATGTGCCTCTCTGCTCTTTACTGAAAAGCTTGGTTCTGCATACATTTTTAGCATACGTTTGCTCCTACTGGGTCAGCCGAGCAGCAAATTTCTACTTAACCACCTGCTATCATGAGAGACATCAGGGCTGCATCTTTTGAGCCCAGTACTGAGCCTGAAAAGCGTTTCCAACCCCACTTACAAGTGAAACTTGCTAAAATGTGCCTCTCTGCTCTTTACTGAAAAGCTTGGTTCTGCATTAATTTTTAGCAAACGTTTGCTCCTGCTGGGTCAGCCGAGCAGCAAATTTATACTTAACCACCTGCTATCATGAGAGACATCAGGGCTGCATCTTTTGAGCCCAGTACTGAGCCTGAAAAGCGTTCCAACCCCACTTACAAGTGAAACTTGCTAAAATGTGCCTCTCTGCTCTTCACTGAAAAGCTTGGTTCTGCATACATTTTTGGCATACATTTGCTCCTGCTGGGTCAGCCGAGCAGCGAATTTCTAATTAACCACCTGCTATCATGAGAGACATCAGGGCTGCATGTTTTGAGCCCAGTACTGAGCCTGAAAAGCATTTCCAACCCAACTTACAAGTGAAACTTGCTAAAATGTGCCTCTCTGCTCTTCACTGAAAAGCTCATTCTGCGTACATTTTTGGCATACGTTTGCTGCTGCTGGGTCAGCCGAGCAGCGAATTTCTACTTAACCACCTGCTATCATGAGAGACATCAGGGCTGCCTCTTTTGAGCCCAGTACTGAGCCTGAAAAGCATTTCCAACCCCACTTACAAGTGAAACTTGCTAAAATGTGCCTGGCTGCTCTTCACTGAAAAGCTTGGTTTTGCATACATTTTTGGCATATGTTTGCTCCTGCTGGGTCAGCCGAGCAGCGAATTTCTACTTAACCACCTGCTATCATGAGAGACATCAGGGCTGCATCTCTTGAGCCCAGTACTGAGCCTGAAAAGCATTTCCAACCCCACTTACAAGTGAAACTTGCTAAAATGTGCCTGGCTGCTCTTCACTGAAAAGCTTGGTTCTGCAACATTTTTAGCATACGTTTGCTCCTGCTGGGTCAGCCGAGCAGCGAATTTCTACTTAACCACCTGCTATCATGAGAGACATCAGGGCTGCATCTTTTGAGCCCAGTACTGAGCCTGAAAAGCGTTTCCAACCCCACTTGCAAGTGAAACTTGCTAAAATGTGCCTCTCTGCTCTTTACTGAAAAGCTTGGTTCTACATACATTTTTAGCATACGTTTGCTCCTGCTGGGTCAGCCGAGCAGCAAATTTCTACTTAACCACCTGCTATCATGAGAGACATCAGGGCTGCATCTTTTGAGCCCAGTACTGAGCCTGAAAAGCGTTTCCAACCCCACTTACAAGTGAAACTTGCTAAAATGTGCCTCTCTGCTCTTTACTGAAAAGCTTGGTTCTACATACATTTTTAGCATATGTTTGCTCCTGCTGGGTCAGCCGAGCAGCAAATTTCTACTTAACCACCTGCTATCATGAGAGACATCAGGGCTGCATCTATTGAGCCCAGTACTGAGCCTGAAAAGCGTTTCCAACCCCACTTACAAGTGAAACTTGCTAAAATGTGCCTCTCTGCTCTTCACTGAAAAGCTCATTCTGCGTACATTTTTGGCATACGTTTGCTCCTGCTGGGTCAGCCGAGCAGCGAATTTCTAATTAACCACCTGCTATCATGAGAGACATCAGGGCTGCATCTCTTGAGCCCAGTACTGAGCCTCAAAAGCGTTTCCAACCCCACTTACAAGTGAAACTTGCTAAAATGTGCCTGGCTGCTCTTCACTGAAAAGCTTGGTTCTGCAACATTTTTAGTATACGTTTGCTCCTGCTGGGTCAGCCGAGCAGTACATTTCTACTTAACCACCTGCTATAATGAGAGACATCAGGGCTTCATCTTTTGAGCCCAGTACTGAGCCTGAAAAGCATTTCCAAGCCCACTTACAAGTGAAACTTGCTAAAATGTGCCTGGCTGCTCTTTACTGAAAAGCTTGGTTTTGCATACATTTTTAGCATACGTTTGCTCCTGCTGGGTCAGCCGAGCAGCGAATTTCTAATTAACCACCTGCTATCATGAGAGACATCAGGGCTGCATGTTTTGAGCCCAGTACTGAGCCTGAAAAGCGTTTCCAACCCAACTTACAAGTGAAACTTGCTAAAATGTGCCTCTCTGCTCTTCACTGAAAAGCTCATTCTGCGTATATTTTTGGCATACGTTTGCTCCTGCTGGGTCAGCCGAGCAGCGAATTTCTACTTAACCACCTGCTATCATGAGAGACATCAGGGCTGCATCTCTTGAGCCCAGTACTGAGCCTGAAAAGCATTTCCAACCCCACTTACAAGTGAAACTTGCTAAAATGTGCCTGGCTGCTCTTCACTGAAAAGCTTGGTTTTGCATACATTTTTAGCATACGTTTGCTCCTGCTGGGTCAGCCGAGCAGCGAATTTCTAATTAACCACCTGCTATCATGAGAGACATCAGGGCTGCATGTTTTGAGCCCAGTACTGAGCCTGAAAAGCATTTCCAACCCCACTTACAAGTGAAACTTGCTAAAATGTGCCTGGCTGCTCTTCACTGAAAAGATTGGTTCTGCATACATTTTTAGCATACGTTTGCTCCTGCTGGGTCAGCCGAGCAGCGAATTTCTACTTAACCACCTGCTATCATGAGAGACATCAGGGCTGCATCTCTTGAGCCCAGTACTGAGCCTCTAAAGCGTTTCCAACCCCACTTACAAGTGAAACTTGCTAAAATGTGCCTGGCTGTTCTTCACTGAAAAGCTTGGTTCTGCAACATTTTTAGCATACGTTTGCTCCTGCTGGGTCAGCCGAGCAGTACATTTCTACTTAACCACCTGCTATAATGAGAGACATCAGGGCTGCATGTTTTGAGCCCAGTACTGAGCCTGAAAAGCATTTCCAACCCCACTTACAAGTGAAACTTGCTAAAATGTGCCTGGCTGCTCTTCACTGAAAAGCTTGGTTTTGCATACATTTTTAGCATACGTTTGCTCCTGCTGGGTCAGCCGAGCAGCGAATTTCTAATTAACCACCTGCTATCATGAGAGACATCAGGGCTGCATGTTTTGAGCCCAGTACTGAGCCTGAAAAGCATTTCCAACCCCACTTACAAGTGAAACTTGCTAAAATGTGCCTGGCTGCTCTTCACTGAAAAGCTTGGTTCTGCATACATTTTTAGCATACGTTTGCTCCTGCTGGGTCAGCCGAGCAGCACATTTCTACTTAACCACCTGCTATCATGAGAGACATCAGGGCTGCATCTTTTCAGCCCAGTACTGAGCCTGAAAAGTATTTCCAACCCCACTTACAAGTGAAACTTGCTAAAATGTGCCTGGCTGCTCTTCACTGAAAAGCTGGTTCTGCATCATTTCTGGCATACGTTTGCTCCTGCTGGGTCAGCCGAGCAGCGAATTTCTACTTAACCACCTGCTATCATGAGAGACATCAGGGCTGCATCTTTTGAGCCCAGTACTGAGCCTGAAAAGCGTTTCCAACCCCACTTACAAGTGAAACTTGCTAAAATGTGCCTCTCTGCTCTTTACTGAAAAGCTTGGTTCTGCATAAATTTTTAGCAAACGTTTGCTCCTGCTGGGTCAGCCGAGCAGCAAATTTATACTTAACCACCTGCTATCATGAGAGACATCAGGGCTGCATCTTTTGAGCCCAGTACTGAGCCTGAAAAGCGTTCCAACCCCACTTACAAGTGAAACTTGCTAAAATGTGCCTCTCTGCTCTTCACTGAAAAGCTTGGTTCTGCATACATTTTTGGCATACATTTGCTCCTGCTGGGTCAGCCGAGCAGCGAATTTCTAATTAACCACCTGCTATCATGAGAGACATCAGGGCTGCATGTTTTGAGCCCAGTACTGAGCCTGAAAAGCATTTCCAACCCAACTTACAAGTGAAACTTGCTAAAATGTGCCTCTCTGCTCTTCACTGAAAAGCTCATTCTGCGTACATTTTTGGCATACGTTTGCTGCTGCTGGGTCAGCCGAGCAGCGAATTTCTACTTAACCACCTGCTATCATGAGAGACATCAGGGCTGCCTCTTTTGAGCCCAGTACTGAGCCTGAAAAGCATTTCCAACCCCACTTACAAGTGAAACTTGCTAAAATGTGCCTGGCTGCTCTTCACTGAAAAGCTTGGTTTTGCATACATTTTTAGCATACGTTTGCTCCTGCTGGGTCAGCCGAGCAGCGAATTTCTAATTAACCACCTGCTATCATGAGAGACATCAGGGCTGGATGTTTTGAGCCCAGTACTGGCCTGAAAAGCGTTTCCAACCCCACTTACAAGTGAAACTTGCTAAAATGTGCCTGGCTGCTCTTCACTGAAAAGCTTGGTTCTGCATATATTTTTAGCATACGTTTGCTCCTGCTGGGTCAGCCGAGCAGCAAATTTCTACTTAACCACCTGCTATCATGAGAGACATCAGGGCTGCATCTTTTGAGCCCAGTACTGAGCCTGAAAAGTATTTCCAACCCCACTTACAAGTGAAACTTGCTAAAATGTGCCTGGCTGCTCTTCATTGAAAAGCTGGTTCTGCAACATTTCTGGCATACGTTTGCTCCTGCTGGGTCAGCCGAGCAGCGAATTTCTACTTAACCACCTGCTATCATGAGAGACATCAGGGCTGCATCTTTTGAGCCCAGTACTGAGCCTGAAAAGCGTTTCCAAGCCCAATTACAAGTGAAACTTGCTAAAATATGCCTCTCTGCTCTTTACTGAAAAGCTTGGTTTTGCATACATTTTTAGCATACGTTTGCTCCTGCTGGGTCAGCCGAGCAGCGAATTTCTAATTAACCACCTGCTATCATGAGAGACATCAGGGCTGCATGTTTTGAGCCCAGTACTGAGCCTGAAAAGCGTTTCCAACCCAACTTACAAGTGAAACTTGCTAAAATGTGCCTCTCTGCTCTTCACTGAAAATCTCATTCTGCGTACATTTTTGGCATACGTTTGCTCCTGCTGGGTCAGCCGAGCAGCGAATTTCTACTTAACCACCTGCTATCATGAGAGACATCAGGGCTGCATGTTTTGAGCCCAGTACTGAGCCTGAAAAGCATTTCCAACCCCACTTACAAGTGAAACTTGCTAAAATGTGCCTGGCTGCTCTTCACTGAAAAGCTTGGTTTTGCATACATTTTTAGCATACGTTTGCTCCTGCTGGGTCAGCCGAGCAGCGAATTTCTAATTAACCACCTGCTATCATGAGAGACATCAGGGCTGCATGTTTTGAGCCCAGTACTGAGCCTGAAAAGCATTTCCAACCCCACTTACAAGTGAAACTTGCTAAAATGTGCCTGGCTGCTCTTCACTGAAAAGCTTGGTTCTGCATACATTTTTAGCATACGTTTGCTCCTGCTGGGTCAGCCGAGCAGCACATTTCTACTTAACCACCTGCTATCATGAGAGACATCAGGGCTGCATCTTTTCAGCCCAGTACTGAGCCTGAAAAGTATTTCCAACCCCACTTACAAGTGACACTTGCTAAAATGTGCCTGGCTGCTCTTCACTGAAAAGCTGGTTCTGCAACATTTCTGGCATACGTTTGCTCCTGCTGGGTCAGCCGAGCAGCGAATTTCTATTTAACCACCTGCTATCATGAGAGACATCAGGGCTGCATCTTTTGAGCCCAGTACTGAGCCTGAAAAGCGTTTCCAACCCAACTTACAAGTGAAACTTGCTAAAATGTGCCTCTCTGCTCTTTACTGAAAAGCTTGGTTCTGCATACATTTTTAGCATACGTTTGCTCCTGCTGGGTCAGCCGAGCAGCAAATTTCTACTTAACCACCTGCTATCATGAGAGACATCAGGGCTGCATCTTTTGAGCCCAGTACTGAGCCTGAAAAGCGTTTCCAACCCCACTTACAAGTGAAACTTGCTAAAATGTGCCTCTCTGCTCTTTACTGAAAAGCTTGGTTCTGCATACATTTTTAGCAAACGTTTGCTCCTGCTGGGTCAGCCGAGCAGCAAATTTATACTTAACCACCTGCTATCATGAGAGACATCAGGGCTGCATCTTTTGAGCCCAGTACTGAGCCTGAAAAGCGTTCCAACCCCACTTACAAGTGAAACTTGCTAAAATGTGCCTCTCTGCTCTTCACTGAAAAGCTTGGTTCTGCATACATTTTTGACATACATTTGCTCCTGCTGGGTCAGCCGAGCAGCGAATTTCTAATTAACCACCTGCTATCATGAGAGACATCAGGGCTGCATGTTTTGAGCCCAGTACTGAGCCTGAAAAGCATTTCCAACCCAACTTACAAGTGAAACTTGCTAAAATGTGCCTCTCTGCTCTTCACTGAAAAGCTCATTCTGCGTACATTTTTGGCATATGTTTGCTGCTGCTGGGTCAGCCGAGCAGCGAATTTCTACTTAACCACCTGCTATCATGAGAGACATCAGGGCTGCCTCTTTTGAGCCCAGTACTGAGCCTGAAAAGCATTTCCAACCCCACTTACAAGTGAAACTTGCTAAAATGTACCTGGCTGCTCTTCACTGAAAAGCTTGGTTTTGCATACATTTTTAGCATACGTTTGCTCCTGCTGGGTCAGCCGAGCAGCGAATTTCTAATTAACCACCTGCTATCATGAGAGACATCAGGGCTGCATGTTTTGAGCCCAGTACTGGCCTGAAAAGCGTTTCCAACCCCACTTACAAGTGAAACTTGCTAAAATGTGCCTGGCTGCTCTTCACTGAAAAGCTTGGTTCTGCATACATTTTTAGCATACGTTTGCTCCTGCTGGGTCAGCCGAGCAGCAAATTTCTACTTAACCACCTGCTATCATGAGAGACATCAGGGCTGCATCTCTTGAGCCCAGTACTGAGCCTGAAAAGCGTTTCCAACCCCACTTACAAGTGAAACTTGCTAAAATGTGCCTGGCTGCTCTTCACTGAAAAGCTTGGTTCTGCAACATTTTTAGCATACGTTTGCTCCTGCTGGGTCAGCCGAGCAGTACATTTCTACTTAACCACCTGCTATAATGAGAGACATCAGGGCTTCATCTTTTGAGCCCAGTACTGAGCCTGAAAAGCATTTCCAAGCCCACTTACAAGTGAAACTTGCTAAAATGTGCCTGGCTGCTCTTTACTGAAAAGCTTGGTTTTGCATACATTTTTAGCATACGTTTGCTCCTGCTGGGTCAGCCGAGCAGCGAATTTCTAATTAACCACCTGCTATCATGAGAGACATCAGGGCTGCATGTTTTGAGCCCAGTACTGAGCCTGAAAAGCGTTTCCAACCCAACTTACAAGTGAAACTTGCTAAAATGTGCCTCTCTGCTCTTCACTGAAAAGCTCATTCTGCGTATATTTTTGGCATACGTTTGCTCCTGCTGGGTCAGCCGAGCAGCGAATTTCTACTTAACCACCTGCTATCATGAGAGACATCAGGGCTGCATCTCTTGAGCCCAGTACTGAGCCTGAAAAGCATTTCCAACCCCACTTACAAGTGAAACTTGCTAAAATGTGCCTGGCTGCTCTTCACTGAAAAGCTTGGTTTTGCATACATTTTTAGCATACGTTTGCTCCTGCTGGGTCAGCCGAGCAGCGAATTTCTAATTAACCACCTGCTATCATGAGAGACATCAGGGCTGCATGTTTTGAGCCCAGTACTGAGCCTGAAAAGCATTTCCAACCCCACTTACAAGTGAAACTTGCTAAAATGTGCCTGGCTGCTCTTCACTGAAAAGATTGGTTCTGCATACATTTTTAGCATACGTTTGCTCCTGCTGGGTCAGCCGAGCAGCGAATTTCTACTTAACCAACTGCTATCATGAGAGACATCAGGGCTGCATCTCTTGAGCCCAGTACTGAGCCTATAAAGCGTTTCCAACCCCACTTACAAGTGAAACTTGCTAAAATGTGCCTGGCTGCTCTTCACTGAAAAGCTTGGTTCTGCAACATTTTTAGCATACGTTTGCTCCTGCTGGGTCAGCCGAGCAGTACATTTCTACTTAACCACCTGCTATAATGAGAGACATCAGGGCTGCATGTTTTGAGCCCAGTACTGAGCCTGAAAAGCATTTCCAACCCCACTTACAAGTGAAACTTGCTAAAATGTGCCTGGCTGCTCTTCACTGAAAAGCTTGGTTTTGCATACATTTTTAGCATACGTTTGCTCCTGCTGGGTCATCCGAGCAGCGAATTTCTAATTAACCACCTGCTATCATGAGAGACATCAGGGCTGCATGTTTTGAGCCAAGTACTGAGCCTGAAAAGCATTTCCAACCCCACTTAAAGTGAAACTTGCTAAAATGTGCCTGGCTGCTCTTCACTGAAAAGCTTGGTTCTGCATACATTTTTAGCATACGTTTGCTCCTGCTGGGTCAGCCGAGCAGCACATTTCTACTTAACCACCTGCTATCATGAGAGACATCAGGGCTGCATCTTTTCAGCCCAGTACTGAGCCTGAAAAGTATTTCCAACCCCACTTACAAGTGAAACTTGCTAAAATGTGCCTGGCTGCTCTTCACTGAAAAGCTGGTTCTGCATCATTTCTGGCATACGTTTGCTCCTGCTGGGTCAGCCGAGCAGTGAATTTCTACTTAACCACCTGCTATCATGAGAGACATCAGGGCTGCATCTTTTGAGCCCAGTACTGAGCCTGAAAAGCGTTTCCAACCCAACTTACAAGTGAAACTTGCTAAAATGTGCCTCTCTGCTCTTTACTGAAAAGCTTGGTTCTGCATACATTTTTAGCATACGTTTGCTCCTGCTGGGTCAGCCGAGCAGCAAATTTCTACTTAACCACCTGCTATCATGAGAGACATCAGGGCTGCATCTTTTGAGCCCAGTACTGAGCCTGAAAAGCGTTTCCAACCCCACTTACAAGTGAAACTTGCTAAAATGTGCCTCTCTGCTCTTTACTGAAAAGCTTGGTTCTGCATAAATTTTTAGCAAACGTTTGCTCCTGCTGGGTCAGCCGAGCAGCAAATTTATACTTAACCACCTGCTATCATGAGAGACATCAGGGCTGCATCTTTTGAGCCCAGTACTGAGCCTGAAAAGCGTTCCAACCCCACTTACAAGTGAAACTTGCTAAAATGTGCCTCTCTGCTCTTCACTGAAAAGCTTGGTTCTGCATACATTTTTGGCATACATTTGCTCCTGCTGGGTCAGCCGAGCAGCGAATTTCTAATTAACCACCTGCTATCATGAGAGACATCAGGGCTGCATGTTTTGAGCCCAGTACTGAGCCTGAAAAGCATTTCCAACCCAACTTACAAGTGAAACTTGCTAAAATGTGCCTCTCTGCTCTTCACTGAAAAGCTCATTCTGCGTACATTTTTGGCATACGTTTGCTGCTGCTGGGTCAGCCGAGCAGCGAATTTCTACTTAACCACCTGCTATCATGAGAGACATCAGGGCTGCCTCTTTTGAGCCCAGTACTGAGCCTGAAAAGCATTTCCAACCCCACTTACAAGTGAAACTTGCTAAAATGTGCCTGGCTGCTCTTCACTGAAAAGCTTGGTTTTGCATACATTTTTAGCATACGTTTGCTCCTGCTGGGTCAGCCGAGCAGCGAATTTCTAATTAACCACCTGCTATCATGAGAGACATCAGGGCTGAATGTTTTGAGCCCAGTACTGGCCTGAAAAGCGTTTCCAACCCCACTTACAAGTGAAACTTGCTAAAATGTGCCTGGCTGCTCTTCACTGAAAAGCTTGGTTCTGCATATATTTTTAGCATACGTTTGCTCCTGCTGGGTCAGCCGAGCAGCAAATTTCTACTTAACCACCTGCTATCATGAGAGACATCAGGGCTGCATCTTTTGAGCCCAGTACTGAGCCTGAAAAGTATTTCCAACCCCACTTACAAGTGAAACTTGCTAAAATGTGCCTGGCTGCTCTTCATTGAAAAGCTGGTTCTGCAACATTTCTGGCATACGTTTGCTCCTGCTGGGTCAGCCGAGCAGCGAATTTCTACTTAACCACCTGCTATCATGAGAGACATCAGGGCTGCATCTTTTGAGCCCAGTACTGAGCCTGAAAAGCGTTTCCAAGCCCAATTACAAGTGAAACTTGCTAAAATATGCCTCTCTGCTCTTTACTGAAAAGCTTGGTTTTGCATACATTTTTAGCATACGTTTGCTCCTGCTGGGTCAGCCGAGCAGCGAATTTCTAATTAACCACCTGCTATCATGAGAGACATCAGGGCTGCATGTTTTGAGCCCAGTACTGAGCCTGAAAAGCGTTTCCAACCCAACTTACAAGTGAAACTTGCTAAAATGTGCCTCTCTGCTCTTCACTGAAAATCTCATTCTGCGTACATTTTTGGCATACGTTTGCTCCTGCTGGGTCAGCCGAGCAGCGAATTTCTACTTAACCATCTGCTATCATGAGAGACATCAGGGCTGCATCTCTTGAGCCCAGTACTGAGCCTGAAAAGCATTTCCAACCCCACTTACAAGTGAAACTTGCTAAAATGTGCCTGGCTGCTCTTCACTGAAAAGCTTGGTTCTGCAACATTTTTAGCATACGTTTGCTCCTGCTGGGTCAGCCGAGCAGCGAATTTCTACTTAACCACCTGCTATCATGAGAGACATCAGGGCTGCATCTTTTGAGCCCAGTACTGAGCCTGAAAAGCGTTTCCAACCCCACTTACAAGTGAAACTTGCTAAAATGTGCCTCTCTGCTCTTTACTGAAAAGCTTGGTTCTACATACATTTTTAGCATACGTTTGCTCCTGCTGGGTCAGCCGAGCAGCAAATTTCTACTTAACCACCTGCTATCATGAGAGACATCAGGGCTGCATCTTTTAAGCCCAGTACTGAGCCTGAAAAGCGTTTCCAACCCCACTTACAAGTGAAACTTGCTAAAATGTGCCTCTCTGCTCTTTACTGAAAAGCTTGGTTCTGCATAAATTTTTAGCAAACGTTTGCTCCTGCTGGGTCAGCCGAGCAGCAAATTTATACTTAACCACCTGCTATCATGAGAGACATCAGGGCTGCATCTTTTGAGCCCAGTGCTGAGCCTGAAAAGCGTTCCAACCCCACTTACAAGTGAAACTTGCTAAAATGTGCCTCTCTGCTCTTCACTGAAAAGCTTGGTTCTGCATACATTTTTGGCATACATTTGCTCCTGCTGGGTCAGCCGAGCAGCGAATTTCTAATTAACCACCTGCTATCATGAGAGACATCAGGGCTGCATGTTTTGAGCCCAGTACTGAGCCTGAAAAGCATTTCCAACCCAACTTACAAGTGAAACTTGCTAAAATGTGCCTCTCTGCTCTTCACTGAAAAGCTCATTCTGTGTACATTTTTGGCATACGTTTGCTGCTGCTGGGTCAGCCGAGCAGCGAATTTCTACTTAACCACCTGCTATCATGAGAGACATCAGGGCTGCCTCTTTTGAGCCCAGTACTGAGCCTGAAAAGCATTTCCAACCCCACTTACAAGTGAAACTTGCTAAAATGTGCCTGGCTGCTCTTCACTGAAAAGCTTGGTTTTGCATACATTTTTAGCATACGTTTGCTCCTGCTGGGTCAGCCGAGCAGCGAATTTCTAATTAACCACCTGCTATCATGAGAGTCATCAGGGCTGCATGTTTTGAGCCCAGTACTGGCCTGAAAAGCGTTTCCAACCCCACTTACAAGTGAAACTTGCTAAAATGTGCCTGGCTGCTCTTCACTGAAAAGCTTGGTTCTGCATACATTTTTAGCATACGTTTGCTCCTGCTGGGTCAGCCGAGCAGCAAATTTCTACTTAACCACCTGCTATCATGAGAGACATCAGGGCTGCATCTTTTGAGCCCAGTACTGAGCCTGAAAAGTATTTCCAACCCCACTTACAAGTGAAACTTGCTAAAATGTGCCTGGCTGCTCTTCATTGAAAAGCTGGTTCTGCAACATTTCTGGCATACGTTTGCTCCTGCTGGGTCAGCCGAGCAGCGAATTTCTACTTAACCACCTGCTATCATGAGAGACATCAGGGCTGCATCTTTTGAGCCCAGTACTGAGCCTGAAAAGCGTTTCCAAGCCCAATTACAAGTGAAACTTGCTAAAATATGCCTCTCTGCTCTTTACTGAAAAGCTTGGTTTTGCATACATTTTTAGCATACGTTTGCTCCTGCTGGGTCACCCGAGCAGCGAATTTCTAATTAACCACCTGCTATCATGAGAGACATCAGGGCTGCATGTTTTGAGCCCAGTACTGAGCCTGAAAAGCGTTTCCAACCCAACTTACAAGTGAAACTTGCTAAAATGTGCCTCTCTGCTCTTCACTGAAAATCTCATTCTGCGTACATTTTTGGCATACGTTTGCTCCTGCTGGGTCAGCCGAGCAGCGAATTTCTACTTAACCACCTGCTATCATGAGAGACATCAGGGCTGCATCTCTTGAGCCCAGTACTGAGCCTGAAAAGCATTTCCAACCCCACTTACAAGTGAAACTTGCTAAAATGTGCCTGGCTGCTCTTCACTGAAAAGCTTGGTTCTGCAACATTTTTAGCATACGTTTGCTCCTGCTGGGTCAGCCGAGCAGCGAATTTCTACTTAACCACCTGCTATCATGAGAGACATCAGGGCTGCATCTATTGAGCCCAGTACTGAGCCTGAAAAGCGTTTCCAACCCCACTTACAAGTGAAACTTGCTAAAATGTGCCTCTCTGCTCTTCACTGAAAAGCTCATTCTGCGTACATTTTTGGCACACGTTTGCTCCTGCTGGGTCAGCCGAGCAGCGAATTTCTAATTAACCACCTGCTATCATGAGAGACATCAGGGCTGCCTCTTTTGAGCCCAGTACTGAGCCTGAAAAGCATTTCCAACCCCACTTACAAGTGAAACTTGCTAAAATGTGCCTGGCTGCTCTTCACTGAAAAGCTTGGTTTTGCATACATTTTTAGCATACGTTTGCTCCTGCTGGGTCAGCCGAGCAGCGAATTTCTAATTAACCACCTGCTATCATGAGAGTCATCAGGGCTGCATGTTTTGAGCCCAGTACTGGCCTGAAAAGCGTTTCCAACCCCACTTACAAGTGAAACTTGCTAAAATGTGCCTGGCTGCTCTTCACTGAAAAGCTTGGTTCTGCATACATTTTTAGCATACGTTTGCTCCTGCTGGGTCAGCCGAGCAGCAAATTTCTACTTAACCACCTGCTATCATGAGAGACATCAGGGCTGCATCTTTTGAGCCCAGTACTGAGCCTGAAAAGTATTTCCAACCCCACTTACAAGTGAAACTTGCTAAAATGTGCCTGGCTGCTCTTCATTGAAAAGCTGGTTCTGCAACATTTCTGGCATACGTTTGCTCCTGCTGGGTCAGCCGAGCAGCGAATTTCTACTTAACCACCTGCTATCATGAGAGACATCAGGGCTGCATCTTTTGAGCCCAGTACTGAGCCTGAAAAGCGTTTCCAAGCCCAATTACAAGTGAAACTTGCTAAAATATGCCTCTCTGCTCTTTACTGAAAAGCTTGGTTTTGCATACATTTTTAGCATACGTTTGCTCCTGCTGGGTCACCCGAGCAGCGAATTTCTAATTAACCACCTGCTATCATGAGAGACATCAGGGCTGCATGTTTTGAGCCCAGTACTGAGCCTGAAAAGCGTTTCCAACCCAACTTACAAGTGAAACTTGCTAAAATGTGCCTCTCTGCTCTTCACTGAAAATCTCATTCTGCGTACATTTTTGGCATACGTTTGCTCCTGCTGGGTCAGCCGAGCAGCGAATTTCTACTTAACCACCTGCTATCATGAGAGACATCAGGGCTGCATCTCTTGAGCCCAGTACTGAGCCTGAAAAGCATTTCCAACCCCACTTACAAGTGAAACTTGCTAAAATGTGCCTGGCTGCTCTTCACTGAAAAGCTTGGTTCTGCAACATTTTTAGCATACGTTTGCTCCTGCTGGGTCAGCCGAGCAGCGAATTTCTACTTAACCACCTGCTATCATGAGAGACATCAGGGCTGCATCTATTGAGCCCAGTACTGAGCCTGAAAAGCGTTTCCAACCCCACTTACAAGTGAAACTTGCTAAAATGTGCCTCTCTGCTCTTCACTGAAAAGCTCATTCTGCGTACATTTTTGGCATACGTTTGCTCCTGCTGGGTCAGCCGAGAAGCGAATTTCTAATTAACCACCTGCTATCATGAGAGACATCAGGGCTGCATCTCTTGAGCCCAGTACTGAGCCTGAAAAGCGTTTCCAACCCCACTTACAAGTGAAACTTGCTAAAATGTGCCTGGCTGCTCTTCACTGAAAAGCTTGGTTCTGCAACATTTTTAGCATACGTTTGCTCCTGCTGGGTCAGCCGAGCAGTACATTTCTACTTAACCACCTGCTATAATGAGAGACATCAGGGCTTCATCTTTTGAGCCCAGTACTGAGCCTGAAAAGCATTTCCAAGCCCACTTACAAGTGAAACTTGCTAAAATGTGCCTGGCTGCTCTTTACTGAAAAGCTTGGTTTTGCATACATTTTTAGCATACGTTTGCTCCTGCTGGGTCAGCCGAGCAGCGAATTTCTAATTAACCACCTGCTATCATGAGAGACATCAGGGCTGCATGTTTTGAGCCCAGTACTGAGCCTGAAAAGCGTTTCCAACCCAACTTACAAGTGAAACTTGCTAAAATGTGCCTCTCTGCTCTTCACTGAAAAGCTCATTCTGCGTACATTTCTGGCATACGTTTGCTCCTGCTGGGTCAGCCGAGCAGCGAATTTCTACTTAACCACCTGCTATCATGAGAGACATCAGGGCTGCATCTCTTGAGCCCAGTACTGAGCCTATAAAGCATTTCCAACCCCACTTACAAGTGAAACTTGCTAAAATGTGCCTGGCTGCTCTTCACTGAAAAGCTTGGTTCTGCAACGTTTTTAGCATATGTTTGCTCCTGCTGGGTCAGCCGAGCAGTACATTTCTACTTAACCACCTGCTATAATGAGAGACATCAGGGCTGCATGTTTTGAGCCCAGTACTGAGCCTGAAAAGCATTTCCAACCCCACTTACAAGTGAAACTTGCTAAAATGTGCCTGGCTGCTCTTCACTGAAAAGCTTGGTTTTGCATACATTTTTAGCATACGTTTGCTCCTGCTGGGTCAGCCGAGCAGCGAATTTCTAATTAACCACCTGCTATCATGAGAGACATCAGGGCTGCATGTTTTGAGCCCAGTACTGAGCCTGAAAAGCATTTCCAACCCCACTTACAAGTGAAACTTGCTAAAATGTGCCTGGCTGCTCTTCACTGAAAAGCTTGGTTCTGCATACATTTTTAGCATACGTTTGCTCCTGCTGGGTCAGCCGAGCAGCACATTTCTACTTAACCACCTGCTATCATGAGAGACATCAGGGCTGCATCTTTTCAGCCCAGTACTGAGCCTGAAAAGTATTTCCAACCCCACTTACAAGTGAAACTTGCTAAAATGTGCCTGGCTGCTCTTCACTGAAAAGCTGGTTCTGCAACATTTCTGGCATACGTTTGCTCCTGCTGGGTCAGCCGAGCAGCGAATTTCTACTTAACCACCTGCTATCATGAGAGACATCAGGGCTGCATCTTTTGAGCCCAGTACTGAGCCTGAAAAGCGTTTCCAACCCAACTTACAAGTGAAACTTGCTAAAATGTGCCTCTCTGCTCTTTACTGAAAAGCTTGGTTCTGCATACATTTTTAGCATACGTTTGCTCCTGCTGGGTCAGCCGAGCAGCAAATTTCTACTTAACCACCTGCTATCATGAGAGACATCAGGGCTGCATCTTTTGAGCCCAGTACTGAGCCTGAAAAGCGTTTCCAACCCCACTTACAAGTGAAACTTGCTAAAATGTGCCTCTCTGCTCTTTACTGAAAAGCTTGGTTCTGCATACATTTTTAGCAAACGTTTGCTCCTGCTGGGTCAGCCGAGCAGCAAATTTATACTTAACCACCTGCTATCATGAGAGACATCAGGGCTGCATCTTTTGAGCCCAGTACTGAGCCTGAAAAGCGTTCCAACCCCACTTACAAGTGAAACTTGCTAAAATGTGCCTCTCTGCTCTTCACTGAAAAGCTTGGTTCTGCATACATTTTTGGCATACATTTGCTCCTGCTGGGTCAGCCGAGCAGCGAATTTCTAATTAACCACCTGCTATCATGAGAGACATCAGGGCTGCATGTTTTGAGCGCAGTACTGAGCCTGAAAAGCATTTCCAACCCAACTTACAAGTGAAACTTGCTAAAATGTGCCTCTCTGCTCTTCACTGAAAAGCTCATTCTGCGTACATTTTTGGCATACGTTTGCTGCTGCTGGGTCAGCCGAGCAGCGAATTTCTACTTAACCACCTGCTATCATGAGAGACATCAGGGCTGCCTCTTTTGAGCCCAGTACTGAGCCTGAAAAGCATTTCCAACCCCACTTACAAGTGAAACTTGCTAAAATGTACCTGGCTGCTCTTCACTGAAAAGCTTGGTTTTGCATACATTTTTAGCATACGTTTGCTCCTGATGGGTCAGCCGAGCAGCGAATTTCTAATTAACCACCTGCTATCATGAGAGACATCAGGGCTGCATGTTTTGAGCCCAGTACTGGCCTGAAAAGCGTTTCCAACCCCACTTACAAGTGAAACTTGCTAAAATGTGCCTGGCTGCTCTTCACTGAAAAGCTTGGTTCTGCATACATTTTTAGCATACGTTTGCTCCTGCTGGGTCAGCCGAGCAGCAAATTTCTACTTAACCACCTGCTATCATGAGAGACATCAGGGCTGCATCTTTTGAGCCCAGTACTGAGCCTGAAAAGTATTTCCAACCCCACTTACAAGTGAAACTTGCTAAAATGTGCCTGGCTGCTCTTCATTGAAAAGCTGGTTCTGCAACATTTCTGGCATACATTTGCTCCTGCTGGGTCAGCCGAGCAGCGAATTTCTACTTAACCACCTGCTATCATGAGAGACATCAGGGCTGCATCTTTTGAGCCCAGTACTGAGCCTGAAAAGCGTTTCCAAGCCCAATTACAAGTGAAACTTGCTAAAATATGCCTCTCTGCTCTTTACTGAAAAGCTTGGTTTTGCATACATTTTTAGCATACGTTTGCTCCTGCTGGGTCAGCCGAGCAGCGAATTTCTAATTTACCACCTGCTATCATGAGAGACATCAGGGCTGCATGTTTTGAGCCCAGTACTGAGCCTGAAAAGCGTTTCCAACCCAACTTACAAGTGAAACTTGCTAAAATGTGCCTCTCTGCTCTTCACTGAAAATCTCATTCTGCGTACATTTTTGGCATATGTTTGTTCCTGCTGGGTCAGCCGAGCAGCGAATTTCTACTTAACCACCTGCTATCATGAGAGACATCAGGGCTGCATCTCTTGAGCCCAGTACTGAGCCTGAAAAGCATTTCCAACCCCACTTACAAGTGAAACTTGCTAAAATGTGCCTGGCTGCTCTTCACTGAAAAGCTTGGTTCTGCAACATTTTTAGCATACGTTTGCTCCTGCTGGGTCAGCCGAGCAGCGAATTTCTACTTAACCACCTGCTATCATGAGAGACATCAGGGCTGCATCTTTTGAGCCCAGTACTGAGCCTGAAAAGCGTTTCCAACCCCACTTACGAGTGAAACTTGCTAAAATGTGCCTCTCTGCTCTTTACTGAAAAGCTTGGTTCTACATACATTTTTAGCATACGTTTGCTCATGCTGGGTCAGCCGAGCAGCAAATTTCTACTTAACCACCTGCTATCATGAGAGACATCAGGGCTGCATCTATTGAGCCCAGTACTGAGCCTGAAAAGCGTTTCCAACCCCACTTACAAGTGAAACTTGCTAAAATGTGCCTCTCTGCTCTTCACTGAAAAGCTCATTCTGCGTACATTTTTGGCATACGTTTGCTCCTGCTGGGTCAGCCGAGCAGCGAATTTCTAATTAACCACCTGCTATCATGAGAGACATCAGGGCTGCATGTTTTGAGCCCAGTACTGAGCCTGAAAAGCATTTCCAACCCAACTTACAAGTGAAACTTGCTAAAATGTGCCTCTCTGCTCTTCACTGAAAAGCTCATTCTGCGTACATTTTTGGCATACGTTTGCTGCTGCTGGGTCAGCAGAGCAGCGAATTTCTACTTAACCACCTGCTATCATGAGAGACATCAGGGCTGCCTCTTTTGAGCCCAGTACTGAGCCTGAAAAGCATTTCCAACCCCACTTACAAGTGAAACTTGCTAAAATGTACCTGGCTGCTCTTCACTGAAAAGCTTGGTTTTGCATACATTTTTAGCATACGTTTGCTCCTGCTGGGTCAGCCGAGCAGCGAATTTCTAATTAACCACCTGCTATCATGAGAGACATCAGGGCTGCATGTTTTGAGCCCAGTACTGGCCTGAAAAGCGTTTCCAACCCCACTTACAAGTGAAACTTGCTAAAATGTGCCTGGCTGCTCTTCACTGAAAAGCTTGGTTCTGCATACATTTTTAGCATACGTTTGCTCCTGCTGGGTCAGCCGAGCAGCAAATTTCTACTTAACCACCTGCTATCATGAGAGACATCAGGGCTGCATCTCTTGAGCCCAGTACTGAGCCTGAAAAGCGTTTCCAACCCCACTTACAAGTGAAACTTGCTAAAATGTGCCTGGCTGCTCTTCACTGAAAAGCTTGGTTCTGCAACATTTTTAGCATACGTTTGCTCCTGCTGGGTCAGCCGAGCAGTACATTTCTACTTAACCACCTGCTATAATGAGAGACATCAGGGCTTCATCTTTTGAGCCCAGTACTGAGCCTGAAAAGCATTTCTAAGCCCACTTACAAGTGAAACTTGCTAAAATGTGCCTGGCTGCTCTTTACTGAAAAGCTTGGTTTTGCATACATTTTTAGCATACGTTTGCTCCTGCTGGGTCAGCCGAGCAGCGAATTTCTAATTAACCACCTGCTATCATGAGAGACATCAGGGCTGCATGTTTTGAGCCCAGTACTGAGCCTGAAAAGCGTTTCCAACCCAACTTACAAGTGAAACTTGCTAAAATGTGCCTCTCTGCTCTTCACTGAAAAGCTCATTCTGCGTATATTTTTGGCATACGTTTGCTCCTGCTGGGTCAGCCGAGCAGCGAATTTCTACTTAACCACCTGCTATCATGAGAGACATCAGGGCTGCATCTCTTGAGCCCAGTACTGAGCCTGAAAAGCATTTCCAACCCCACTTACAAGTGAAACTTGCTAAAATGTGCCTGGCTGCTCTTCACTGAAAAGCTTGGTTTTGCATACATTTTTAGCATACGTTTGCTCCTGCTGGGTCAGCCGAGCAGCGAATTTCTAATTAACCACCTGCTATCATGAGAGACATCAGGGCTGCATGTTTTGAGCCCAGTACTGAGCCTGAAAAGCATTTCCAACCCCACTTACAAGTGAAACTTGCTAAAATGTGCCTGGCTGCTCTTCACTGAAAAGATTGGTTCTGCATACATTTTTAGCATACGTTTGCTCCTGCTGGGTCAGCCGAGCAGCGAATTTCTACTTAACCACCTGCTATCATGAGAGACATCAGGGCTGCATCTCTTGAGCCCAGTACTGAGCCTATAAAGCGTTTCCAACCCCACTTACAAGTGAAACTTGCTAAAATGTGCCTGGCTGCTCTTCACTGAAAAGCTTGGTTCTGCAACATTTTTAGCATACGTTTGCTCCTGCTGGGTCAGCCGAGCAGTACATTTCTACTTAACCACCTGCTATAATGAGAGACATCAGGGCTGCATGTTTTGAGCCCAGTACTGAGCCTGAAAAGCATTTCCAACCCCACTTACAAGTGAAACTTGCTAAAATGTGCCTGGCTGCTCTTCACTGAAAAGCTTGGTTTTGCATACATTTTTAGCATACGTTTGCTCCTGCTGGGTCATCCGAGCAGCGAATTTCTAATTAACCACCTGCTATCATGAGAGACATCAGGGCTGCATGTTTTGAGCCCAGTACTGAGCCTGAAAAGCATTTCCAACCCCACTTACAAGTGAAACTTGCTAAAATGTGCCTGGCTGCTCTTCACTGAAAAGCTTGGTTCTGCATACATTTTTAGCATACGTTTGCTCCTGCTGGGTCAGCCGAGCAGCACATTTCTACTTAACCACCTGCTATCATGAGAGACATCAGGGCTGCATCTTTTCAGCCCAGTACTGAGCCTGAAAAGTATTTCCAACCCCACTTACAAGTGAAACTTGCTAAAATGTGCCTGGCTGCTCTTCACTGAAAAGCTGGTTCTGCATCATTTCTGGCATACGTTTGCTCCTGCTGGGTCAGCCGAGCAGTGAATTTCTACTTAACCACCTGCTATCATGAGAGACATCAGGGCTGCATCTTTTGAGCCGAGTACTGAGCCTGAAAAGCGTTTCCAACCCAACTTACAAGTGAAACTTGCTAAAATGTGCCTCTCTGCTCTTTACTGAAAAGCTTGGTTCTGCATACATTTTTAGCATACGTTTGCTCCTGCTGGGTCAGCCGAGCAGCAAATTTCTACTTAACCACCTGCTATCATGAGAGACATCAGGGCTGCATCTTTTGAGCCCAGTACTGAGCCTGAAAAGCGTTTCCAACCCCACTTACAAGTGAAACTTGCTAAAATGTGCCTCTCTGCTCTTTACTGAAAAGCTTGGTTCTGCATAAATTTTTAGCAAACGTTTGCTCCTGCTGGGTCAGCCGAGCAGCAAATTTATACTTAACCACCTGCTATCATGAGAGACATCAGGGCTGCATCTTTTGAGCCCAGTACTGAGCCTGAAAAGCGTTCCAACCCCACTTACAAAGGAAACTTGCTAAAATGTGCCTCTCTGCTCTTCACTGAAAAGCTTGGTTCTGCATACATTTTTGGCATACATTTGCTCCTGCTGGGTCAGCCGAGCAGCGAATTTCTAATTAACCACCTGCTATCATGAGAGACATCAGGGCTGCATGTTTTGAGCCCAGTACTGAGCCTGAAAAGCATTTCCAACCCAACTTACAAGTGAAACTTGCTAAAATGTGCCTCTCTGCTCTTCACTGAAAAGCTCATTCTGCGTACATTTTTGGCATACGTTTGCTGCTGCTGGGTCAGCCGAGCAGCGAATTTCTACTTAACCACCTGCTATCATGAGAGACATCAGGGCTGCCTCTTTTGAGCCCAGTACTGAGCCTGAAAAGCATTTCCAACCCCACTTACAAGTGAAACTTGCTAAAATGTGCCTGGCTGCTCTTCACTGAAAAGCTTGGTTTTGCATACATTTTTAGCATACGTTTGCTCCTGCTGGGTCAGCCGAGCAGCGAATTTCTAATTAACCACCTGCTATCATGAGAGACATCAGGGCTGAATGTTTTGAGCCCAGTACTGGCCTGAAAAGCGTTTCCAACCCCACTTACAAGTGAAACTTGCTAAAATGTGCCTGGCTGCTCTTCACTGAAAAGCTTGGTTCTGCATATATTTTTAGCATACGTTTGCTCCTGCTGGGTCAGCCGAGCAGCAAATTTCTACTTAACCACCTGCTATCATGAGAGACATCAGGGCTGCATCTTTTGAGCCCAGTACTGAGCCTGAAAAGTATTTCCAACCCCACTTACAAGTGAAACTTGCTAAAATGTGCCTGGCTGCTCTTCATTGAAAAGCTGGTTCTGCAACATTTCTGGCATACGTTTGCTCCTGCTGGGTCAGCCGAGCAGCGAATTTCTACTTAACCACCTGCTATCATGAGAGACATCAGGGCTGCATCTTTTGAGCCCAGTACTGAGCCTGAAAAGCGTTTCCAAGCCCAATTACAAGTGAAACTTGCTAAAATATGCCTCTCTGCTCTTTACTGAAAAGCTTGGTAATGCATACATTTTTAGCATACGTTTTCTCCTGCTGGGTCAGCCGAGCAGCGAATTTCTAATTAACCACCTGCTATCATGAGAGACATCAGGGCTGCATCTTTTGAGCCCAGTACTGAGCCTGAAAAGTATTTCCAACCCCACTTACAAGTGAAACTTGCTAAAATGTGCCTGGCTGCTCTTCATTGAAAAGCTGGTTCTGCAACATTTCTGGCATACGTTTGCTCCTGCTGGGTCAGCCGAGCAGCGAATTTCTACTTAACCACCTGCTATCATGAGAGACATCAGGGCTGCATCTCTTGAGCCCAGTACTGAGCCTGAAAAGCATTTCCAACCCCACTTACAAGTGAAACTTGCTAAAATGTGCCTGGCTGCTCTTCACTGAAAAGCTTGGTTCTGCAACATTTTTAGCATACGTTTGCTCCTGCTGGGTCAGCCGAGCAGCGAATTTCTACTTAACCACCTGCTATCATGAGAGACATCAGGGCTGCATCTTTTGAGCCCAGTACTGAGCCTGAAAAGCGTTTCCAACCACACTTACAAGTGAAACTTGCTAAAATGTGCCTCTCTGCTCTTTACTGAAAAGCTTGGTTCTACATACATTTTTAGCAAACGTTTGCTCCTGCTGGGTCAGCCGAGCAGCAAATTTATACTTAACCACCTGCTATCATGAGAGACATCAGGGCTGCATCTTTTGAGCCCAGTACTGAGCCTGAAAAGCGTTCCAACCCCACTTACAAGTGAAACTTGCTAAAATGTGCCTCTCTGCTCTTCACTGAAAAGCTTGGTTCTGCATACATTTTTGGCATACATTTGCTCCTGCTGGGTCAGCCGAGCAGCGAATTTCTAATTAACCACCTGCTATCATGAGAGACATCAGGGCTGCATGTTTTGAGCCCAGTACTGAGCCTGAAAAGCATTTCCAACCCAACTTACAAGTGAAACTTGCTAAAATGTGCCTCTCTGCTCTTCACTGAAAAGCTCATTCTGCGTACATTTTTGGCATACGTTTGCTGCTGCTGGGTCAGCCGAGCAGCGAATTTCTACTTAACCACCTGCTATCATAAGAGACATCAGGGCTGCCTCTTTTGAGCCCAGTACTGAGCCTGAAAAGCATTTCCAACCCCACTTACAAGTGAAACTTGCTAAAATGTGCCTGGCTGCTCTTCACTGAAAAGCTTGGTTTTGCATACACTTTTAGCATACGTTTGCTCCTGCTGGGTCAGCCGAGCAGCGAATTTCTAATTAACCACCTGCTATCATGAGAGACATCAGGGCTGCATGTTTTGAGCCCAGTACTGGCCTGAAAAGCGTTTCCAACCCCACTTACAAGTGAAACTTGCTAAAATGTGCCTGGCTGCTCTTCACTGAAAAGCTTGGTTCTGCATACATTTTTAGCATACGTTTGCTCCTGCTGGGTCAGCCGAGCAGCAAATTTCTACTTAACCACCTGCTATCATGAGAGACATCAGGGCTGCATCTTTTGAGCCCAGTACTGAGCCTGAAAAGTATTTCCAACCCCACTTACAAGTGAAACTTGCTAAAATGTGCCTGGCTGCTCTTCATTGAAAAGCTGGTTCTGCAACATTTCTGGCATACGTTTGCTCCTGCTGGGTCAGCCGAGCAGCGAATTTCTACTTAACCACCTGCTATCATGAGAGACATCAGGGCTGCATCTTTTGAGCCCAGTACTGAGCCTGAAAAGCGTTTCCAAGCCCAATTACAAGTGAAACTTGCTAAAATATGCCTCTCTGCTCTTTACTGAAAAGCTTGGTTTTGCATACATTTTTAGCATACGTTTGCTCCTGCTGGGTCACCCGAGCAGCGAATTTCTAATTAACCACCTGCTATCATGAGAGACATCAGGGCTGCATGTTTTGAGCCCAGTACTGAGCCTGAAAAGCGTTTCCAACCCAACTTACAAGTGAAACTTGCTAAAATGTGCCTCTCTGCTCTTCACTGAAAATCTCATTCTGCGTACATTTTTGGCATACGTTTGCTCCTGCTGGGTCAGCCGAGCAGCGAATTTCTACTTAACCACCTGCTATCATGAGAGACATCAGGGCTGCATCTCTTGAGCCCAGTACTGAGCCTGAAAAGCATTTCCAACCCCACTTACAAGTGAAACTTGCTAAAATGTGCCTGGCTGCTCTTCACTGAAAAGCTTGGTTCTGCAACATTTTTAGCATACGTTTGCTCCTGCTGGGTCAGCCGAGCAGCGAATTTCTACTTAACCACCTGCTATCATGAGAGACATCAGGGCTGCATCTATTGAGCCCAGTACTGAGCCTGAAAAGCGTTTCCAACCCCACTTACAAGTGAAACTTGCTAAAATGTGCCTCTCTGCTCTTCACTGAAAAGCTCATTCTGCGTACATTTTTGGCATACGTTTGCTCCTGCTGGGTCAGCCGAGCAGCGAATTTCTAATTAACCACCTGCTATCATGAGAGACATCAGGGTTGCATCTCTTGAGCCCAGTACTGAGCCTGAAAAGCGTTTCCAACCCCACTTACAAGTGAAAGTTGCTAAAATGTGCCTGGCTGCTCTTCACTGAAAAGCTTGGTTCTGCAACATTTTTAGCATACGTTTGCTCCTGCTGGGTCAGCCGAGCAGTACATTTCTACTTAACCACCTGCTATAATGAGAGACATCAGGGCTTCATCTTTTGAGCCCAGTACTGAGCCTGAAAAGCATTTCCAAGCCCACTTACAAGTGAAACTTGCTAAAATGTGCCTGGCTGCTCTTTACTGAAAAGCTTGGTTTTGCATACATTTTTAGCATACGTTTGCTCCTGCTGGGTCAGCCGAGCAGCGAATTTCTAATTAACCACCTGCTATCATGAGAGACATCAGGGCTGCATGTTTTGAGCCCAGTACTGAGCCTGAAAAGCGTTTCCAACCCAACTTACAAGTGAAACTTGCTAAAATGTGCCTCTCTGCTCTTCACTGAAAAGCTCATTCTGCGTACATTTCTGGCATACGTTTGCTCCTGCTGGGTCAGCCGAGCAGCGAATTTCTACTTAACCACCTGCTATCATGAGAGACATCAGGGCTGCATCTCTTGAGCCCAGTACTGAGCCTATAAAGCGTTTCCAACCCCACTTACAAGTGAAACTTGCTAAAATGTGCCTGGCTGCTCTTCACTGAAAAGCTTGGTTCTGCAACGTTTTTAGCATACGTTTGCTCCTGCTGGGTCAGCCGAGCAGTACATTTCTACTTAACCACCTGCTATAATGAGAGACATCAGGGCTGCATGTTTTGAGCCCAGTACTGAGCCTGAAAAGCATTTCCAACCCCACTTACAAGTGAAACTTGCTAAAATGTGCCTGGCTGCTCTTCACTGAAAAGCTTGGTTTTGCATACATTTTTAGCATACGTTTGCTCCTGCTGGGTCAGCCGAGCAGCGAATTTCTAATTAACCACCTGCTATCATGAGAGACATCAGGGCTGCATGTTTTGAGCCCAGTACTGAGCCTGAAAAGCATTTCCAACCCCACTTACAAGTGAAACTTGCTAAAATGTGCCTGGCTGCTCTTCACTGAAAAGCTTGGTTCTGCATACATTTTTAGCATACGTTTGCTCCTGCTGGGTCAGCCGAGCAGCACATTTCTACTTAACCACCTGCTATCATGAGAGACATCAGGGCTGCATCTTTTCAGCCCAGTACTGAGCCTGAAAAGTATTTCCAACCCCACTTACAAGTGAAACTTGCTAAAATGTGCCTGGCTGCTCTTCACTGAAAAGCTGGTTCTGCAACATTTCTGGCATACGTTTGCTCCTGCTGGGTCAGCCGAGCAGCGAATTTCTACTTAACCACCTGCTATCATGAGAGACATCAGGGCTGCATCTTTTGAGCCCAGTACTGAGCCTGAAAAGCGTTTCCAACCCCACTTACAAGTGAAACTTGCTAAAATGTGCCTCTCTGCTCTTTACTGAAAAGCTTGGTTCTGCATACATTTTTAGCAAACGTTTGCTCCTGCTGGGTCAGCCGAGCAGCAAATTTATACTTAACCACCTGCTATCATGAGAGACATCAGGGCTGCATCTTTTGAGCCCAGTACTGAGCCTGAAAAGCGTTCCAACCCCACTTACAAGTGAAACTTGCTAAAATATGCCTCTCTGCTCTTCACTGAAAAGCTTGGTTCTGCATACATTTTTGGCATACATTTGCTCCTGCTGGGTCAGCCGAGCAGCGAATTTCTAATTAACCACCTGCTATCATGAGAGACATCAGGGCTGCATGTTTTGAGCGCAGTACTGAGCCTGAAAAGCATTTCCAACCCAACTTACAAGTGAAACTTGCTAAAATGTGCCTCTCTGCTCTTCACTGAAAAGCTCATTCTGCGTACATTTTTGGCATACGTTTGCTGCTGCTGGGTCAGCCGAGCAGCGAATTTCTACTTAACCACCTGCTATCATGAGAGACATCAGGGCTGCCTCTTTTGAGCCCAGTACTGAGCCTGAAAAGCATTTCCAACCCCACTTACAAGTGAAACTTGCTAAAATGTACCTGGCTGCTCTTCACTGAAAAGCTTGGTTTTGCATACATTTTTAGCATACGTTTGCTCCTGCTGGGTCAGCCGAGCAGCGAATTTCTAATTAACCACCTGCTATCATGAGAGACATCAGGGCTGCATGTTTTGAGCCCAGTACTGGCCTGAAAAGCGTTTCCAACCCCACTTACAAGTGAAACTTGCTAAAATGTGCCTGGCTGCTCTTCACTGAAAAGCTTGGTTCTGCATACATTTTTAGCATACGTTTGCTCCTGCTGGGTCAGCCGAGCAGCAAATTTCTACTTAACCACCTGCTATCATGAGAGACATCAGGGCTGCATCTTTTGAGCCCAGTACTGAGCCTGAAAAGTATTTCCAACCCCACTTACAAGTGAAACTTGCTAAAATGTGCCTGGCTGCTCTTCATTGAAAAGCTGGTTCTGCAACATTTCTGGCATACATTTGCTCCTGCTGGGTCAGCCGAGCAGCGAATTTCTACTTAACCACCTGCTATCATGAGAGACATCAGGGCTGCATCTTTTGAGCCCAGTACTGAGCCTGAAAAGCGTTTCCAAGCCCAATTACAAGTGAAACTTGCTAAAATATGCCTCTCTGCTCTTTACTGAAAAGCTTGGTTTTGCATACATTTTTAGCATACGTTTGCTCCTGCTGGGTCAGCCGAGCAGCGAATTTCTAATTTACCACCTGCTATCATGAGAGACATCAGGGCTGCATGTTTTGAGCCCAGTACTGAGCCTGAAAAGCGTTTCCAACCCAACTTACAAGTGAAACTTGCTAAAATGTGCCTCTCTGCTCTTCACTGAAAATCTCATTCTGCGTACATTTTTGGCATATGTTTGTTCCTGCTGGGTCAGCCGAGCAGCGAATTTCTACTTAACCACCTGCTATCATGAGAGACATCAGGGCTGCATCTCTTGAGCCCAGTACTGAGCCTGAAAAGCATTTCCAACCCCACTTACAAGTGAAACTTGCTAAAATGTGCCTGGCTGCTCTTCACTGAAAAGCTTGGTTCTGCAACATTTTTAGCATACGTTTGCTCCTGCTGGGTCAGCCGAGCAGCGAATTTCTACTTAACCACCTGCTATCATGAGAGACATCAGGGCTGCATCTTTTGAGCCCAGTACTGAGCCTGAAAAGCGTTTCCAACCCCACTTACGAGTGAAACTTGCTAAAATGTGCCTCTCTGCTCTTTACTGAAAAGCTTGGTTCTACATACATTTTTAGCATACGTTTGCTCATGCTGGGTCAGCCGAGCAGCAAATTTCTACTTAACCACCTGCTATCATGAGAGACATCAGGGCTGCATCTATTGAGCCCAGTACTGAGCCTGAAAAGCGTTTCCAACCCCACTTACAAGTGAAACTTGCTAAAATGTGCCTCTCTGCTCTTCACTGAAAAGCTCATTCTGCGTACATTTTTGGCATACGTTTGCTCCTGCTGGGTCAGCCGAGCAGCGAATTTCTAATTAACCACCTGCTATCATGAGAGACATCAGGGCTGCATCTCTTGAGCCCAGTACTGAGCCTGAAAAGCGTTTCCAACCCCACTTACAAGTGAAACTTGCTAAAATGTGCCTGGCTGCTCTTCACTGAAAAGCTTGGTTCTGCAACATTTTTAGCATACGTTTGCTCCTGCTGGGTCAGCCGAGCAGTACATTTCTACTTAACCACCTGCTATAATGAGAGACATCAGGGCTTCATCTTTTGAGCCCAGTACTGAGCCTGAAAAGCATTTCCAAGCCCACTTACAAGTGAAACTTGCTAAAATGTGCCTGGCTGCTCTTTACTGAAAAGCTTGGTTTTGTATACATTTTTAGCATACGTTTGCTCCTGCTGGGTCAGCCGAGCAGCGAATTTCTAATTAACCACCTGCTATCATGAGAGACATCAGGGCTGCATGTTTTGAGCCCAGTACTGAGCCTGAAAAGCGTTTCCAACCCAACTTACAAGTGAAACTTGCTAAAATGTGCCTCTCTGCTCTTCACTGAAAAGCTCATTCTGCGTATATTTTTGGCATACGTTTGCTCCTGCTGGGTCAGCCGAGCAGCGAATTTCTACTTAACCACCTGCTATCATGAGAGACATCAGGGCTGCATCTCTTGAGCCCAGTACTGAGCCTGAAAAGCATTTCCAACCCCACTTACAAGTGAAACTTGCTAAAATGTGCCTGGCTGCTCTTCACTGAAAAGCTTGGTTTTGCATACATTTTTAGCATACGTTTGCTCCTGCTGGGTCAGCCGAGCAGCGAATTTCTACTTAACCACCTGCTATCATGAGAGACATCAGGGCTGCATCTCTTGAGCCCAGTACTGAGCCTATAAAGCGTTTCCAACCCCACTTACAAGTGAAACTTGCTAAAATGTGCCTGGCTGCTCTTCACTGAAAAGCTTGGTTCTGCAACATTTTTAGCATACGTTTGCTCCTGCTGGGTCAGCCGAGCAGTACATTTCTACTTAACCACCTGCTATAATGAGAGACATCAGGGCTGCATGTTTTGAGCCCAGTACTGACCCTGAAAAGCATTTCAAACCCCACTTACAAGTGAAACTTGCTAAAATGTGCCTGGATGCTCTTCACTGAAAAGCTTGGTTTTGCATACATTTTTAGCATACGTTTGCTCCTGCTGGGTCAGCCGAGCAGCGAATTTCTAATTAACCACCTGCTATCATGAGAGACACCAGGGCTGCATGTTTTGAGCCCAGTACTGAGCCTGAAAAGCATTTCCAACCCCACTTACAAGTGAAACTTGCTAAAATGTGCCTGGCTGCTCTTCACTGAAAAGCTTGGTTCTGCATACATTTTTAGCATACGTTTGCTCCTGCTGGGTCAGCCGAGCAGCACATTTCTACTTAACCACCTGCTATCATGAGAGACATCAGGGCTGCATCTTTTCAGCCCAGTACTGAGCCTGAAAAGTATTTCCAACCCCACTTACAAGTGAAACTTGCTAAAATGTGCCTGGCTGCTCTTCACTGAAAAGCTGGTTCTGCAACATTTCTGGCATACGTTTGCTCCTGCTGGGTCAGCCGAGCAGCGAATTTCTACTTAACCACCTGCTATCATGAGAGACATCAGGGCTGCATCTTTTGAGCCCAGTACTGAGCCTGAAAAGCGTTTCCAACCCCACTTACAAGTGAAACTTGCTAAAATGTGCCTCTCTGCTCTTTACTGAAAAGCTTGGTTCTGCATACATTTTTAGCATACGTTTGCTCCTGCTGGGTCAGCCGAGCAGCAAATTTCTACTTAACCACCTGCTATCATGAGAGACATCAGGGCTGCATCTTTTGAGCCCAGTACTGAGCCTGAAAAGCGTTTCCAACCCCACTTACAAGTGAAACTTGCTAAAATGTGCCTCTCTGCTCTTTACTGAAAAGCTTGGTTCTGCATAAATTTTTAGCAAACGTTTGCTCCTGCTGGGTCAGCCGAGCAGCAAATTTATACTTAACCACCTGCTGTCATGAGAGACATCAGGGCTGCATCTTTTGAGCCCAGTACTGAGCCTGAAAAGCGTTCCAACCCAACTTACAAGTGAAACTTGCTAAAATGTGCCTCTCTGCTCTTCACTGAAAAGCTTGGTTCTGCATACATTTTTGGCATACGTGTGCTCCTGCTGGGTCAGCCGAGCAGCGAATTTCTAATTAACCGTCTGCTATCATGAGAGACATCAATGCTGCATGTTTTGAGCCCAGTACTGAGCCTGAAAAGCATTTCCAACCCAACTTACAAGTGAAACTTGCTAAAATGTGCCTCTCTGCTCTTCACTGAAAAGCTCATTCTGCGTACATTTTTGGCATACGTTTGCTGCTGCTGGGTCAGCCGAGCAGCGAATTTCTACTTAACCACCTGCTATCATGAGAGACATCAGGGCTGCCTCTTTTGAGCCCAGTACTGAGCCTGAAAAGCATTTCCAACCCCACTTACAAGTGAAACTTGCTAAAATGTGCCTGGCTGCTCTTCACTGAAAAGCTTGGTTTTGCATACATTTCTGGCATACGTTTGCTCCTGCTGGGTCAGCCGAGCAGCACATTTCTACTTAACCACCTGCTATCATGAGAGACATCAGGGCTGCATCTTTTCAGCCCAGTACTGAGCCTGAAAAGTATTTCCAACCCCACTTACAAGTGAAACTTGCTAAAATGTGCCTGGCTGCTCTTCACTGAAAAGCTGGTTCTGCAACATTTCTGGCATACGTTTGCTCCTGCTGGGTCAGCCGAGCAGCGAATTTCTACTTAACCACCTGCTATCATGAGAGACATCAGGGCTGCATCTTTTGAGCCCAGTACTGAGCCTGAAAAGCGTTTCCAACCCCACTTACAAGTGAAACTTGCTAAAATGTGCCTCTCTGCTCTTTACTGAAAAGCTTGGTTCTGCATACATTTTTAGCATACGTTTGCTCCTGCTGGGTCAGCCGAGCAGCAAATTTCTACTTAACCACCTGCTATCATGAGAGACATCAGGGCTGCATCTTTTGAGCCCAGTACTGAGCCTGAAAAGCGTTTCCAACCCCACTTACAAGTGAAACTTGCTAAAATGTGCCTCTCTGCTCTTTACTGAAAAGCTTGGTTCTGCATAAATTTTTAGCAAACGTTTGCTCCTGCTGGGTCAGCCGAGCAGCAAATTTATACTTAACCACCTGCTGTCATGAGAGACATCAGGACTGCATCTTTTGAGCCCAGTACTGAGCCTGAAAAGCGTTCCAACCCAACTTACAAGTGAAACTTGCTAAAATGTGCCTCTCTGCTCTTCACTGAAAAGCTTGGTTCTGCATACATTTTTGGCATACGTGTGCTCCTGCTGGGTCAGCCGAGCAGCGAATTTCTAATTAACCGTCTGCTATCATGAGAGACATCAGGGCTGCATGTTTTGAGCCCAGTACTGAGCCTGAAAAGCATTTCCAACCCAACTTACAAGTGAAACTTGCTAAAATGTGCCTCTCTGCTCTTCACTGAAAAGCTCATTCTGCGTACATTTTTGGCATACGTTTGCTGCTGCTGGGTCAGCCGAGCAGCGAATTTCTACTTAACCACCTGCTATCATGAGAGACATCAGGGCTGCCTCTTTTGAGCCCAGTACTGAGCCTGAAAAGCATTTCCAACCCCACTTACAAGTGAAACTTGCTAAAATGTGCCTGGTTGCTCTTCACTGAAAAGCTTGGTTTTGCATACATTTCTGGCATACGTTTGCTCCTGCTGGGTCAGCCGAGCAGCGAATTTCTAATTAACCACCTGCTATCATGAGAGACATCAGGGCTGCATGTTTTGAGCCCAGTACTGGCCTGAAAAGCGTTTCCAACCCCACTTACAAGTGAAACTTGCTAAAATGTGCCTGGCTGCTCTTCACTGAAAAGCTTGGTTCTGCATACATTTTTAGCATACGTTTGCTCCTGCTGGGTCAGCCGAGCAGCAAATTTCTACTTAACCACCTGCTATCATGAGAGACATCAGGGCTGCATCTTTTGAGCCCAGTACTGAGCCTGAAAAGTATTTCCAACCCCACTTACAAGTGAAACTTGCTAAAATGTGCCTGGCTGCTCTTCATTGAAAAGCTGGTTCTGCAACATTTCTGGCATACGTTTGCTCCTGCTGGGTCAGCCGAGCAGCGAATTTTTACTTAACCACCTGCTATCATGAGAGACATCAGGGCTGCATCTTTTGAGCCCAGTACTGAGCCTGAAAAGCGTTTCCAAGCCCACTTACAAGTGAAACTTGCTAAAATATGCCTCTCTGCTCTTTACTGAAAAGCTTGGTTTTGCATACATTTTTAGCATACATTTGCTCCTGCTGGGTCAGCCGAGCAGCGAATTTCTAATTAACCACCTGCTATCATGAGAGACATCAGGGCTGCATGTTTTGAGCCCAGTACTGAGCCTGAAAAGCGTTTCCAACCCAACTTACAAGTGAAACTTGCTAAAATGTGCCTCTCTGCTCTTCACTGAATATCTCATTCTGCGTACATTTTTGGCATACGTTTGCTCCTGCTGGGTCAGCCGAGCAGCGAATTTCTACTTAACCACCTGCTATCATGAGAGACATCAGGGCTGCATCTCTTGAGCCCAGTACTGAGCCTGAAAAGCATTTCCAACCCCACTTACAAGTGAAACTTGCTAAAATGTGCCTGGCTGCTCTTCACTGAAAAGCTTGGTTCTGCAACATTTTTAGCATACGTTTGCTCCTGCTGGGTCAGCCGAGCAGCGAATTTCTACTTAACCACCTGCTATCATGAGAGACATCAGGGCTGCATCTTTTGAGCCCAGTACTGAGCCTGAAAAGCGTTTCCAACCCCACTTACAAGTGAAACTTGCTAAAATGTGCCTCTCTGCTCTTTACTGAAAAGCTTGGTTCTGCATACATTTTTAGCATACGTTTGCTCCTGCTGGGTCAGCCGAGAAGCAAATTTCTACTTAACCACCTGCTATCATGAGAGACATCAGGGCTGCATCTTTTGAGCCCAGTACTGAGCCTGAAAAGCGTTTCCAACCCCACTTACAAGTGAAACTTGCTAAAATGTGCCTCTCTGCTCTTTACTGAAAAGCTTGGTTCTACATACATTTTTAGCATACGTTTGCTCCTGCTGGGTCAGCCGAGCAGCAAATTTCTACTTAACCACCTGCTATCATGAGAGACATCAGGGCTGCATCTATTGAGCCCAGTACTGAGCCTGAAAAGCGTTTCCAACCCCACTTACAAGTGAAACTTGCTAAAATGTGCCTCTCTGCTCTTTACTGAAAAGCTTAGTTCTGCATATATTTTTAGCAAACGTTTGCTCCTGCTGGGTCAGCCGAGCAGCAAATTTCTGCTTAACCACCTGCTATCATGAGAGACATCAGGGCTGCATCTTTTGAGCCCAGTACTGAGCCTGAAAAGCGTTCCAACCCAACTTACAAGTAAAACTTGCTAAAATGTGCCTCTCTGCTCTTCACTGAAAAGCTCATTCTGCGTACATTTTTGGCATACGTTTGCTCCTGCTGGGTCAGCCGAGCAGCGAATTTCTAATTAACCACCTGCTATCATGAGAGACATCAGGGCTGCATCTCTTGAGCCCAGTACTGAGCCTGAAAAGCGTTTCCAACCCCACTTACAAGTGAAACTTGCTAAAATGTGCCTGGCTGCTCTTCACTGAAAAGCTTGGTTCTGCAACATTTTTAGCATACGTTTGCTCCTGCTGGGTCAGCCGAGCAGTACATTTCTACTTAACCACCTGCTATAATGAGAGACCTCAGGGCTACATCTTTTGAGCCCAGTACTGAGCCTGAAAAGCATTTCCAAGCCCACTTACAAGTGAAACTTGCTAAAATGTGCCTGGCTGCTCTTTACTGAAAAGCTTGGTTTTGCATACATTTTTAGCATAGGTTTGCTCCTGCTGGGTCAGCCGAGCAGCGAATTTCGAATTAACCACCTGCTATCATGAGAGACATCAGGGCTGCATGTTTTGAGCCCAGTACTGAGCCTGAAAAGCGTTTCCAACCCAACTTACAAGTGAAACTTGCTAAAATGTGCCTCTCTGCTCTTCACTGAAAAGCTCATTCTGCGTACATTTTTGGCATACGTTTGCTCCTGCTGGGTCAGCCGAGCAGCGAATTTCTACTTAACCACCTGCTATCATGAACGACATCAGGGCTGCATCTTTTGAGCCCAGTACTGAGCCTGAAAAGCGTTTCCAACCCCACTTACAAGTGAAACTTGCTAAAATGTGCCTCTCTGCTCTTTACTGAAAAGCTTGGTTCTGCATACATTTTTAGCATACGTTTGCTCCTGCTGGGTCAGCCGAGCAGCAAATTTCTACTTAACCACCTGCTATCATGAGAGACATCAGGGCTGCATCTTTTGAGCCCAGTACTGAGCCTGAAAAGCGTTTCCAACCCCACTTACAAGTGAAACTTGCTCAAATGTGCCTCTCTGCTCTTTACTGAAAAGCTTGGTTCTGCATACATTTTTAGCATACGTTTGCTCCTGCTGGGTCAGCCGAGCAGCAAATTTCTACTTTACCACCTGCTATCATGAGAGACATCAGGGCTGCATCTTTTGAGCCCAGTACTGAGCCTGAAAAGCGTTTCCAACCCCACTTACAAGTGAAACTTGCTAAAATGTGCCTCTCTGCTCTTTACTGAAAAGCTTGGTTCTGCATAAATTTTTAGCAAACGTTTGCTCCTGCTGGGTCAGCCGAGCAGCAAATTTATACTTAACCACCTGCTATCATGAGAGACATCAGGGCTGCATCTTTTGAGCCCAGTACTGAGCCTGAAAAAAATTCCAACCCCACTTACAAGTGAAACTTGCTAAAATGTGCCTCTCTGCTCTTCACTGAAAAGCTTGGTTCTGCATAAATTTTTGGCATACGTTTGCTCCTGCTGGGTCAGCCGAGCAGCGAATTTCTAATTAACCACCTGCTATCATGAGAGACATCAGGGCTGCATGTTTTGAGCCCAGTACTGAGCCTGAAAAGCGTTTCCAACCCAACTTACAAGTGAAACTTGCTAAAATGTGCCTCTCTGCTCTTCACTGAAAACCTCATTCTGCGTACATTTTTGGCATACGTTTGCTCCTGCTGGGTCAGCCGAGCAGCGAATTTCTACTTAACCACCTGCTATCATGAGAGACATCAGGGCTGCATCTCTTGAGCCCAGTACTGAGCCTGAAAAGCATTTCCAACCCCACTTACAAGTGAAACTTGCTAAAATGTGCCTGGCTGCTCTTCACTGAAAAGCTTGGTTCTGCAAAATTTTTAGCATACGTTTGCTCCTGCTGGGTCAGCCGAGCAGCGAATTTCTACTTAACCACCTGCTATCATGAGAGACATCAGGGCTGCATCTATTGAGCCCAGTACTGAGACTGAAAAGCGTTTCCAAGCCCACTTACAAGTGAAACTTGCTAAAATGTGCCTGGCTGCTCTTTACTGAAAAGCTTGGTTTTGCATACATTTTTAGCATACGTTTGCTCCTGCTGGGTCAGCCGAGCAGCGAATTTCTAATTAACCACCTGCTATCATGAGAGACATCAGGGCTGCATCTTTTGAGCCCAGTAATGAGCCTGAAAAGCGTTTCCAACCCCACTTACAAGTGAAACTTGCTAAAATGTGCCTCTCTGCTCTTTACTGAAAAGCTTGGTTCTACATACATTTTTAGCATACGTTTGCTCCTGCTGGGTCAGCCGAGCAGCACATTTCTACTTAACCGCCTGCTATCATGAGAGACATCAGGGCTGCATCTATTGAGCCCAGTACTGAGCCTGAAAAGCGTTTCCAACCCCACTTACAAGTGAAACTTGCTAAAATGTGCCTCTCTGCTCTTTACTGAAAAGCTTGGTTCTGCATACATTTTTAGCAAACGTTTGCTCCTGCTGGGTCAGCCGAGCAGCAAATTTCTGCTTAACCACCTGCTATCATGAGAGACATCAGGGCTGCA
This sequence comes from Lissotriton helveticus, assembly GCF_964261635.1. Lineage (NCBI taxonomy): Eukaryota > Metazoa > Chordata > Amphibia > Caudata > Salamandridae > Lissotriton > Lissotriton helveticus. Next base: position 1,661,397 of record NW_027611690.1, on the reverse strand, counting down.
TCTTTTGAGCCCAGTACTGAGCCTGAAAAGCGTTCCAACCCAACTTACAAGTGAAACTTGCTAAAATGTGCCTCTCTGCTCTTCACTGAAAAGCTCATTCTGCGTACATTTTTGGCATACGTTTGCTCCTGCTGGGTCAGCCGAGCAGCGAATTTCTAATTAACCACCTGCTATCATGAGAGACATCAGGGCTGCATCTCTTGAGCGCAGTACTGAGCCTGAAAAGCGTTTCCAACCCCACTTACAAGTGAAATTTGCTAAAATGTGCCTGGCTGCTCTTCACTGAAAAGCTTGGTTCTGCAACATTTTTAGCATACGTTTGCTCCTGCTGGGTCAGCCGAGCAGTACATTTCTACTTAACCACCTGCTATAATGAGAGACCTCAGGGCTACATCTTTTGAGCCCAGTACTGAGCCTGAAAAGCATTTCCAAGCCCACTTACAAGTGAAACTTGCTAAAATGTGCCTGGCTGCTCTTTACTGAAAAGCTTGGTTTTGCATACATTTTTAGCATAGGTTTGCTCCTGCTGGGTCAGCCGAGCAGCGAATTTCGAATTAACCACCTGCTATCATGAGAGACATCAGGGCTGCATGTTTTGAGCCCAGTACTGAGCCTGAAAAGCGTTTCCAACCCAACTTACAAGTGAAACTTGCTAAAATGTGCCTCTCTGCTCTTCACTGAAAAGCTCATTCTGCGTACATTTTTGGCATACGTTTGCTCCTGCTGGGTCAGCCGAGCAGCGAATTTCTACTTAACCACCTGCTATCATGAACGACATCAGGGCTGCATCTTTTGAGCCCAGTACTGAGCCTGAAAAGCGTTTCCAACCCCACTTACAAGTGAAACTTGCTAAAATGTGCCTCTCTGCTCTTTACTGAAAAGCTTGGTTCTGCATACATTTTTAGCATACGTTTGCTCCTGCTGGGTCAGCCGAGCAGCAAATTTCTACTTAACCACCTGCTATCATGAGAGACATCAGGGCTGCATCTTTTGAGCCCAGTACTGAGCCTGAAAAGCGTTTCCAACCCCACTTACAAGTGAAACTTGCTCAAATGTGCCTCTCTGCTCTTTACTGAAAAGCTTGGTTCTGCATACATTTTTAGCATACGTTTGCTCCTGCTGGGTCAGCCGAGCAGCAAATTTCTACTTTACCACCTGCTATCATGAGAGACATCAGGGCTGCATCTTTTGAGCCCAGTACTGAGCCTGAAAAGCGTTTCCAACCCCACTTACAAGTGAAACTTGCTAAAATGTGCCTCTCTGCTCTTTACTGAAAAGCTTGGTTCTGCATAAATTTTTAGCAAACGTTTGCTCCTGCTGGGTCAGCCAAGCAGCAAATTTATACTTAACCACCTGCTATCATGAGAGACATCAGGGCTGCATCTTTTGAGCCCAGTACTGAGCCTGAAAAGCGTTCCAACCCCACTTACAAGTGAAACTTGCTAAAATGTGCCTCTCTGCTCTTCACTGAAAAGCTTGGTTCTGCATACATTTTTGGCATACGTTTGCTCCTGCTGGGTCAGCCGAGCAGCGAATTTCTAATTAACCACCTGCTATCATGAGAGACATCAGGGCTGCATGTTTTGAGCCCAGTACTGAGCCTGAAAAGCGTTTCCAACCCAACTTACAAGTGAAACTTGCTAAAATGTGCCTCTCTGCTCTTCACTGAAAACCTCATTCTGCGTACATTTTTGGCATACGTTTGCTCCTGCTGGGTCAGCCGAGCAGCGAATTTCTACTTAACCACCTGCTATCATGAGAGACATCAGGGCTGCATCTCTTGAGCCCAGTACTGAGCCTGAAAAGCATTTCCAACCCCACTTACAAGTGAAACTTGCTAAAATGTGCCTGGCTGCTCTTCACTGAAAAGCTTGGTTCTGCAACATTTTTAGCATACGTTTGCTCCTGCTGGGTCAGCCGAGCAGCGAATTTCTACTTAACCACCTGCTATCATGAGAGACATCAGGGCTGCATCTATTGAGCCCAGTACTGAGACTGAAAAGCGTTTCCAAGCCCACTTACAAGTGAAACTTGCTAAAATGTGCCTGGCTGCTCTTTACTGAAAAGCTTGGTTTTGCATACATTTTTAGCATACGTTTGCTCCTGCTGGGTCAGCCGAGCAGCGAATTTCTAATTAACCACCTGCTATCATGAGAGACATCAGGGCTGCATCTTTTGAGCCCAGTACTGAGCCTGAAAAGCGTTTCCAACCCCACTTACAAGTGAAACTTGCTAAAATGTGCCTCTCTGCTCTTTACTGAAAAGCTTGGTTCTGCATACATTTTTAGCATACGTTTGCTCCTGCTGGGTCAGCCGAGAAGCAAATTTCTACTTAACCACCTGCTATCATGAGAGACATCAGGGCTGCATCTTTTGAGCCCAGTAATGAGCCTGAAAAGCGTTTCCAACCCCACTTACAAGTGAAACTTGCTAAAATGTGCCTCTCTGCTCTTTACTGAAAAGCTTGGTTCTACATACATTTTTAGCATACGTTTGCTCCTGCTGGGTCAGCCGAGCAGCACATTTCTACTTAACCGCCTGCTATCATGAGAGACATCAGGGCTGCATCTATTGAGCCCAGTACTGAGCCTGAAAAGCGTTTCCAACCCCACTTACAAGTGAAACTTGCTAAAATGTGCCTCTCTGCTCTTTACTGAAAAGCTTGGTTCTGCATACATTTTTAGCAAACGTTTGCTCCTGCTGGGTCAGCCGAGCAGCAAATTTCTGCTTAACCACCTGCTATCATGAGAGACATCAGGGCTGCATCTTTTGAGCCCAGTACTGAGCCTGAAAAGCGTTCCAACCCAACTTACAAGTGAAACTTGCTAAAATGTGCCTCTCTGCTCTTCACTGAAAAGCTCATTCGGCGTACATTTTTGGCATACGTTTGCTCCTGCTGGGTCAGCCGAGCAGCGAATTTCTAATTAACCACCTGCTATCATGAGAGACATCAGGGCTGCATCTCTTGAGCCCAGTACTGAGCCTGAAAAGCGTTTCCAACCCCACTTACAAGTGAAATTTGCTAAAATGTGCCTGGCTGCTCTTCACTGAAAAGCTTGGTTCTGCAACATTTTTAGCATACGTTTGCTCCTGCTGGGTCAGCCGAGCAGTACATTTCTACTTAACCACCTGCTATAATGAGAGACCTCAGGGCTACATCTTTTGAGCCCAGTACTGAGCCTGAAAAGCATTTCCAAGCCCACTTACAAGTGAAACTTGCTAAAATGTGCCTGGCTGCTCTTTACTGAAAAGCTTGGTTTTGCATACATTTTTAGCATAGGTTTGCTCCTGCTGGGTCAGCCGAGCAGCGAATTTCGAATTAACCACCTGCTATCATGAGAGACATCAGGGCTGCATGTTTTGAGCCCAGTACTGAGCCTGAAAAGCGTTTCCAACCCAACTTACAAGTGAAACTTGCTAAAATGTGCCTCTCTGCTCTTCACTGAAAAGCTCATTCTGCGTACATTTTTGGCATACGTTTGCTCCTGCTGGGTCAGCCGAGCAGCGAATTTCTACTTAACCACCTGCTATCATGAGAGACATCAGGGCTGCATCTTTTGAGCCCAGTACTGAGCCTGAAAAGCGTTTCCAACCCCACTTACAAGTGAAACTTGCTAAAATGTGCCTCTCTGCTCTTTACTGAAAAGCTTGGTTCTGCATACATTTTTAGCATACGTTTGCTCCTGCTGGGTCAGCCGAGCAGCAAATTTCTACTTAACCACCTGCTATCATGAGAGACATCAGGGCAGCATCTTTTGAGCCCAGTACTGAGCCTGAAAAGCGTTTCCAACCCCACTTACAAGTGAAACTTGCTCAAATGTGCCTCTCTGCTCTTTACTGAAAAGCTTGGTTCTGCATACATTTTTAGCATACGGTTGCTCCTGCTGGGTCAGCCGAGCAGCAAATTTCTACTTTACCACCTGCTATCATGAGAGACATCAGGGCTGCATCTTTTGAGCCCAGTACTGAGCCTGAAAAGCGTTTCCAACCCCACTTACAAGTGAAACTTGCTAAAATGTGCCTCTCTGCTCTTTACTGAAAAGCTTGGTTCTGCATAAATTTTTAGCAAACGTTTGCTCCTGCTGGGTCAGCCGAGCAGCAAATTTATACTTAACCACCTGCTATCATGAGAGACATCAGGGCTGCATCTTTTGAGCCCAGTACTGAGCCTGAAAAGCGTTCCAACCCCACTTACAAGTGAAACTTGCTAAAATGTGCCTCTCTGCTCTTCACTGAAAAGCTTGGTTCTGCATACATTTTTGGCATACGTTTGCTCCTGCTGGGTCAGCCGAGCAGCGAATTTCTAATTAACCACCTGCTATCATGAGAGACATCAGGGCTGCATGTTTTGAGCCCAGTACTGAGCCTGAAAAGCGTTTCCAACCCAACTTACAAGTGAAACTTGCTAAAATGTGCCTCTCTGCTCTTCACTGAAAATCTCATTCTGCGTACATTTTTGGCATACGTTTGCTCCTGCTGGGTCAGCCGAGCAGCGAATTTCTACTTAACCACCTGCTATCATGAGAGACATCAGGGCTGCATCTCTTGAGACCAGTACTGAGCCTGAAAAGCATTTCCAACCCCACTTACAAGTGAAACGTGCTAAAATGTGCCTGGCTGCTCTTCACTGAAAAGCTTGGTTCTGCAACATTTTTAGCATACGTTTGCTCCTGCTGGGTCAGCCGAGCAGCGAATTTCTACTTACCACCTGCTATCATGAGAGACTTCAGGGCTGCATCTATTGAGCCCAGTACTGAGCCTGAAAAGCGTTTCCAACCCCACTTACAAGTGAAACTTGCTAAAATGTGCCTCTCTGCTCTTCACTGAAAAGCTCATTCTGCGTACATTGTTGGCATACGTTTGCTCCTGCTGGGTCAGCCGAGCAGCGAATTTCTAATTAACCACCTGCTATCATGAGAGACATCAGGGCTGCATCTCTTGAGCCCAGTACTGAGCCTGAAAAGCGTTTCCAACCCCACTTACAAGTGAAACTTGCTAAAATGTGCCTGGCTGCTCTTCACTAAAAAGCTTGGTTCTGCAACATTTTTAGCATACGTTTGCTCCTGCTGGGTCAGCCGAGCAGTACATTTCTACTTAACCACCTGCTATAATGAGAGACATCAGGGCTTCATCTTTTGAGCCCAGTACTGAGCCTGAAAAGCATTTCCAAGCCCACTTACAAGTGAAACTTGCTAAAATGTGCCTGGCTGCTCTTTACTGAAAAGCTTGGTTTTGCATACATTTTTAGCATACGTTTGCTCCTGCTGGGTCAGCCGAGCAGCGAATTTCTAATTAACCACCTGCTATCATGAGAGACATCAGGGCTGCATGTTTTGAGCCCAGTACTGAGCCTGAAAAGCGTTTCCAACCCAACTTACAAGTGAAACTTGCTAAAATGTGCCTCTCTGCTCTTCACTGAAAAGCTCATTCTGCGTACATTTCTGGCATACGTTTGCTCCTGCTGGGTCAGCCGAGCAGCGAATTTCTACTTAACCACCTGCTATCATGAGAGACATCAGGGCTGCATCTCTTGAGCCCAGTACTGAGCCTATAAAGCGTTTCCAACCCTACTTACAAGTGAAACTTGCTAAAATGTGCCTGGCTGCTCTTCACTGAAAAGCTTGGTTCTGCAACATTTTTAGCATACGTTTGCTCCTGCTGGGTCAGCCGAGCAGTACATTTCTACTTGACCACCTGCTATAATGAGAGACATCAGGGCTGCATGTTTTGAGCCCAGTACTGAGCCTGAAAAGCATTTCCAACCCCACTTACAAGTGAAACTTGCTAAAATGTGCCTGGCTGCTCTTCACTGAAAAGCTTGGTTTTGCATACATTTTTAGCATACGTTTGCTCCTGCTGGGTCAGCCGAGCAGCGAATTTCGAATTAACCACCTGCTATCATGAGAGACATCAGGGCTGCATGTTTTGAGCCCAGTACTGAGCCTGAAAAGCGTTTCCAACCCCACTTACAAGTGAAACTTGCTAAAATGTGCCTCTCTGCTCTTTACTGAAAAGCTTGGTTCTGCATACATTTTTAGCATACGTTTGCTCCTGCTGGGTCAGCCGAGCAGCAAATTTCTACTTAACCACCTGCTATCATGAGAGACATCAGGGCAGCATCTTTTGAGCCCAGTACTGAGCCTGAAAAGCGTTTCCAACCCCACTTACAAGTGAAACTTGCTCAAATGTGCCTCTCTGCTCTTTACTGAAAAGCTTGGTTCTGCATACATTTTTAGCATACGTTTGCTCCTGCTGGGTCAGCCGAGCAGCAAATTTCTACTTTACCACCTGCTATCATGAGAGACATCAGGGCTGCATCTTTTGAGCCCAGTACTGAGCCTGAAAAGCGTTTCCAACCCCACTTACAAGTGAAACTTGCTCAAATGTGCCTCTCTGCTCTTTACTGAAAAGCTTGGTTCTGCATACATTTTTAGCATACGTTTGCTCCTGCTGGGTCAGCCGAGCAGCAAATTTCTACTTTACCACCTGCTATCATGAGAGACATCAGGGCTGCATCTTTTGAGCCCAGTACTGAGCCTGAAAAGCGTTTCCAACCCCACTTACAAGTGAAACTTGCTAAAATGTGCCTCTCTGCTCTTTACTGAAAAGCTTGGTTCTGCATAAATTTTTAGCAAACGTTTGCTCCTGCTGGGTCAGCCGAGCAGCAAATTTATACTTAACCACCTGCTATCATGAGAGACATCAGGGCTGCATCTTTTGAGCCCAGTACTGAGCCTGAAAAAAATTCCAACCCCACTTACAAGTGAAACTTGCTAAAATGTGCCTCTCTGCTCTTCACTGAAAAGCTTGGTTCTGCATAAATTTTTGGCATACGTTTGCTCCTGCTGGGTCAGCCGAGCAGCGAATTTCTAATTAACCACCTGCTATCATGAGAGACATCAGGGCTGCATGTTTTGAGCCCAGTACTGAGCCTGAAAAGCGTTTCCAACCCAACTTACAAGTGAAACTTGCTAAAATGTGCCTCTCTGCTCTTCACTGAAAACCTCATTCTGCGTACATTTTTGGCATACGTTTGCTCCTGCTGGGTCAGCCGAGCAGCGAATTTCTACTTAACCACCTGCTATCATGAGAGACATCAGGGCTGCATCTCTTGAGCCCAGTACTGAGCCTGAAAAGCATTTCCAACCCCACTTACAAGTGAAACTTGCTAAAATGTGCCTGGCTGCTCTTCACTGAAAAGCTTGGTTCTGCAAAATTTTTAGCATACGTTTGCTCCTGCTGGGTCAGCCGAGCAGCGAATTTCTACTTAACCACCTGCTATCATGAGAGACATCAGGGCTGCATCTATTGAGCCCAGTACTGAGACTGAAAAGCGTTTCCAAGCCCACTTACAAGTGAAACTTGCTAAAATGTGCCTGGCTGCTCTTTACTGAAAAGCTTGGTTTTGCATACATTTTTAGCATACGTTTGCTCCTGCTGGGTCAGCCGAGCAGCGAATTTCTAATTAACCACCTGCTATCATGAGAGACATCAGGGCTGCATCTTTTGAGCCCAGTAATGAGCCTGAAAAGCGTTTCCAACCCCACTTACAAGTGAAACTTGCTAAAATGTGCCTCTCTGCTCTTTACTGAAAAGCTTGGTTCTACATACATTTTTAGCATACGTTTGCTCCTGCTGGGTCAGCCGAGCAGCACATTTCTACTTAACCGCCTGCTATCATGAGAGACATCAGGGCTGCATCTATTGAGCCCAGTACTGAGCCTGAAAAGCGTTTCCAACCCCACTTACAAGTGAAACTTGCTAAAATGTGCCTCTCTGCTCTTTACTGAAAAGCTTGGTTCTGCATACATTTTTAGCAAAGTTTGCTCCTGCTGGGTCAGCCGAGCAGCAAATTTCTGCTTAACCACCTGCTATCATGAGAGACATCAGGGCTGCATCTTTTGAGCCCAGTACTGAGCCTGAAAAGCGTTCCAACCCAACTTACAAGTGAAACTTGCTAAAATGTGCCTCTCTGCTCTTCACTGAAAAGCTCATTCTGCGTACATTTTTGGCATACGTTTGCTCCTGCTGGGTCAGCCGAGCAGCGAATTTCTAATTAACCACCTGCTATCATGAGAGACATCAGGGCTGCATCTCTTGAGCGCAGTACTGAGCCTGAAAAGCGTTTCCAACCCCACTTACAAGTGAAATTTGCTAAAATGTGCCTGGCTGCTCTTCACTGAAAAGCTTGGTTCTGCAACATTTTTAGCATACGTTTGCTCCTGCTGGGTCAGCCGAGCAGTACATTTCTACTTAACCACCTGCTATAATGAGAGACCTCAGGGCTACATCTTTTGAGCCCAGTACTGAGCCTGAAAAGCATTTCCAAGCCCACTTACAAGTGAAACTTGCTAAAATGTGCCTGGCTGCTCTTTACTGAAAAGCTTGGTTTTGCATACATTTTTAGCATAGGTTTGCTCCTGCTGGGTCAGCCGAGCAGCGAATTTCGAATTAACCACCTGCTATCATGAGAGACATCAGGGCTGCATGTTTTGAGCCCAGTACTGAGCCTGAAAAGCGTTTCCAACCCAACTTACAAGTGAAACTTGCTAAAATGTGCCTCTCTGCTCTTCACTGAAAAGCTCATTCTGCGTACATTTTTGGCATACGTTTGCTCCTGCTGGGTCAGCCGAGCAGCGAATTTCTACTTAACCACCTGCTATCATGAACGACATCAGGGCTGCATCTTTTGAGCCCAGTACTGAGCCTGAAAAGCGTTTCCAACCCCACTTACAAGTGAAACTTGCTAAAATGTGCCTCTCTGCTCTTTACTGAAAAGCTTGGTTCTGCATACATTTTTAGCATACGTTTGCTCCTGCTGGGTCAGCCGAGCAGCAAATTTCTACTTAACCACCTGCTATCATGAGAGACATCAGGGCTGCATCTTTTGAGCCCAGTACTGAGCCTGAAAAGCGTTTCCAACCCCACTTACAAGTGAAACTTGCTCAAATGTGCCTCTCTGCTCTTTACTGAAAAGCTTGGTTCTGCATACATTTTTAGCATACGTTTGCTCCTGCTGGGTCAGCCGAGCAGCAAATTTCTACTTTACCACCTGCTATCATGAGAGACATCAGGGCTGCATCTTTTGAGCCCAGTACTGAGCCTGAAAAGCGTTTCCAACCCCACTTACAAGTGAAACTTGCTAAAATGTGCCTCTCTGCTCTTTACTGAAAAGCTTGGTTCTGCATAAATTTTTAGCAAACGTTTGCTCCTGCTGGGTCAGCCGAGCAGCAAATTTATACTTAACCACCTGCTATCATGAGAGACATCAGGGCTGCATCTTTTGAGCCCAGTACTGAGCCTGAAAAGCGTTCCAACCCCACTTACAAGTGAAACTTGCTAAAATGTGCCTCTCTGCTCTTCACTGAAAAGCTTGGTTCTGCATACATTTTTGGCATACGTTTGCTCCTGCTGGGTCAGCCGAGCAGCGAATTTCTAATTAACCACCTGCTATCATGAGAGACATCAGGGCTGCATGTTTTGAGCCCAGTACTGAGCCTGAAAAGCGTTTCCAACCCAACTTACAAGTGAAACTTGCTAAAATGTGCCTCTCTGCTCTTCACTGAAAACCTCATTCTGCGTACATTTTTGGCATACGTTTGCTCCTGCTGGGTCAGCCGAGCAGCGAATTTCTACTTAACCACCTGCTATCATGAGAGACATCAGGGCTGCATCTCTTGAGCCCAGTACTGAGCCTGAAAAGCATTTCCAACCCCACTTACAAGTGAAACTTGCTAAAATGTGCCTGGCTGCTCTTCACTGAAAAGCTTGGTTCTGCAACATTTTTAGCATACGTTTGCTCCTGCTGGGTCAGCCGAGCAGCGAATTTCTACTTAACCACCTGCTATCATGAGAGACATCAGGGCTGCATCTATTGAGCCCAGTACTGAGACTGAAAAGCGTTTCCAAGCCCACTTACAAGTGAAACTTGCTAAAATGTGCCTGGCTGCTCTTTACTGAAAAGCTTGGTTTTGCATACATTTTTAGCATACGTTTGCTCCTGCTGGGTCAGCCGAGCAGCGAATTTCTAATTAACCACCTGCTATCATGAGAGACATCAGGGCTGCATCTTTTGAGCCCAGTACTGAGCCTGAAAAGCGTTTCCAACCCCACTTACAAGTGAAACTTGCTAAAATGTGCCTCTCTGCTCTTTACTGAAAAGCTTGGTTCTGCATACATTTTTAGCATACGTTTGCTCCTGCTGGGTCAGCCGAGAAGCAAATTTCTACTTAACCACCTGCTATCATGAGAGACATCAGGGCTGCATCTTTTGAGCCCAGTAATGAGCCTGAAAAGCGTTTCCAACCCCACTTACAAGTGAAACTTGCTAAAATGTGCCTCTCTGCTCTTTACTGAAAAGCTTGGTTCTACATACATTTTTAGCATACGTTTGCTCCTGCTGGGTCAGCCGAGCAGCACATTTCTACTTAACCGCCTGCTATCATGAGAGACATCAGGGCTGCATCTATTGAGCCCAGTACTGAGCCTGAAAAGCGTTTCCAACCCCACTTACAAGTGAAACTTGCTAAAATGTGCCTCTCTGCTCTTTACTGAAAAGCTTGGTTCTGCATACATTTTTAGCAAACGTTTGCTCCTGCTGGGTCAGCCGAGCAGCAAATTTCTGCTTAACCACCTGCTATCATGAGAGACATCAGGGCTGCATCTTTTGAGCCCAGTACTGAGCCTGAAAAGCGTTCCAACCCAACTTACAAGTGAAACTTGCTAAAATGTGCCTCTCTGCTCTTCACTGAAAAGCTCATTCTGCGTACATTTTTGGCATACGTTTGCTCCTGCTGGGTCAGCCGAGCAGCGAATTTCTAATTAACCACCTGCTATCATGAGAGACATCAGGGCTGCATCTCTTGAGCCCAGTACTGAGCCTGAAAAGCGTTTCCAACCCCACTTACAAGTGAAATTTGCTAAAATGTGCCTGGCTGCTCTTCACTGAAAAGCTTGGTTCTGCAACATTTTTAGCATACGTTTGCTCCTGCTGGGTCAGCCGAGCAGTACATTTCTACTTAACCACCTGCTATAATGAGAGACCTCAGGGCTACATCTTTTGAGCCCAGTACTGAGCCTGAAAAGCATTTCCAAGCCCACTTACAAGTGAAACTTGCTAAAATGTGCCTGGCTGCTCTTTACTGAAAAGCTTGGTTTTGCATACATTTTTAGCATAGGTTTGCTCCTGCTGGGTCAGCCGAGCAGCGAATTTCGAATTAACCACCTGCTATCATGAGAGACATCAGGGCTGCATGTTTTGAGCCCAGTACTGAGCCTGAAAAGCGTTTCCAACCCAACTTACAAGTGAAACTTGCTAAAATGTGCCTCTCTGCTCTTCACTGAAAAGCTCATTCTGCGTACATTTTTGGCATACGTTTGCTCCTGCTGGGTCAGCCGAGCAGCGAATTTCTACTTAACCACCTGCTATCATGAGAGACATCAGGGCTGCATCTTTTGAGCCCAGTACTGAGCCTGAAAAGCGTTTCCAACCCCACTTACAAGTGAAACTTGCTAAAATGTGCCTCTCTGCTCTTTACTGAAAAGCTTGGTTCTGCATACATTTTTAGCATACGTTTGCTCCTGCTGGGTCAGCCGAGCAGCAAATTTCTACTTAACCACCTGCTATCATGAGAGACATCAGGGCAGCATCTTTTGAGCCCAGTACTGAGCCTGAAAAGCGTTTCCAACCCCACTTACAAGTGAAACTTGCTCAAATGTGCCTCTCTGCTCTTTACTGAAAAGCTTGGTTCTGCATACATTTTTAGCATACGTTTGCTCCTGCTGGGTCAGCCGAGCAGCAAATTTCTACTTTACCACCTGCTATCATGAGAGACATCAGGGCTGCATCTTTTGAGCCCAGTACTGAGCCTGAAAAGCGTTTCCAACCCCACTTACAAGTGAAACTTGCTAAAATGTGCCTCTCTGCTCTTTACTGAAAAGCTTGGTTCTGCATAAATTTTTAGCAAACGTTTGCTCCTGCTGGGTCAGCCGAGCAGCAAATTTATACTTAACCACCTGCTATCATGAGAGACATCAGGGCTGCATCTTTTGAGCCCAGTACTGAGCCTGAAAAGCGTTCCAACCCCACTTACAAGTGAAACTTGCTAAAATGTGCCTCTCTGCTCTTCACTGAAAAGCTTGGTTCTGCATACATTTTTGGCATACGTTTGCTCCTGCTGGGTCAGCCGAGCAGCGAATTTCTAATTAACCACCTGCTATCATGAGAGACATCAGGGCTGCATGTTTTGAGCCCAGTACTGAGCCTGAAAAGCGTTTCCAACCCAACTTACAAGTGAAACTTGCTAAAATGTGCCTCTCTGCTCTTCACTGAAAATCTCATTCTGCGTACATTTTTGGCATACGTTTGCTCCTGCTGGGTCAGCCGAGCAGCGAATTTCTACTTAACCACCTGCTATCATGAGAGACATCAGGGCTGCATCTCTTGAGACCAGTACTGAGCCTGAAAAGCATTTCCAACCCCACTTACAAGTGAAACGTGCTAACATGTGCCTGGCTGCTCTTCACTGAAAAGCTTGGTTCTGCAACATTTTTAGCATACGTTTGCTCCTGCTGGGTCAGCCGAGCAGCGAATTTCTACTTACCACCTGCTATCATGAGAGACTTCAGGGCTGCATCTATTGAGCCCAGTACTGAGCCTGAAAAGCGTTTCCAACCCCACTTACAAGTGAAACTTGCTAAAATGTGCCTCTCTGCTCTTCACTGAAAAGCTCATTCTGCGTACATTGTTGGCATACGTTTGCTCCTGCTGGGTCAGCCGAGCAGCGAATTTCTAATTAACCACCTGCTATCATGAGAGACATCAGGGCTGCATCTCTTGAGCCCAGTACTGAGCCTGAAAAGCGTTTCCAACCCCACTTACAAGTGAAACTTGCTAAAATGTGCCTGGCTGCTCTTCACTAAAAAGCTTGGTTCTGCAACATTTTTAGCATACGTTTGCTCCTGCTGGGTCAGCCGAGCAGTAGATTTCTACTTAACCACCTGCTATAATGAGAGACATCAGGGCTTCATCTTTTGAGCCCAGTACTGAGCCTGAAAAGCATTTCCAAGCCCACTTACAAGTGAAACTTGCTAAAATGTGCCTGGCTGCTCTTTACTGAAAAGCTTGGTTTTGCATACATTTTTAGCATACGTTTGCTCCTGCTGGGTCAGCCGAGCAGCGAATTTCTAATTAACCACCTGCTATCATGAGAGACATCAGGGCTGCATGTTTTGAGCCCAGTACTGAGCCTGAAAAGCGTTTCCAACCCAACTTACAAGTGAAACTTGCTAAAATGTGCCTCTCTGCTCTTCACTGAAAAGCTCATTCTGCGTACATTTCTGGCATACGTTTGCTCCTGCTGGGTCAGCCGAGCAGCGAATTTCTACTTAACCACCTGCTATCATGAGAGACATCAGGGCTGCATCTCTTGAGCCCAGTACTGAGCCTATAAAGCGTTTCCAACCCTACTTACAAGTGAAACTTGCTAAAATGTGCCTGGCTGCTCTTCACTGAAAAGCTTGGTTCTGCAACATTTTTAGCATACGTTTGCTCCTGCTGGGTCAGCCGAGCAGTACATTTCTACTTGACCACCTGCTATAATGAGAGACATCAGGGCTGCATGTTTTGAGCCCAGTACTGAGCCTGAAAAGCATTTCCAACCCCACTTACAAGTGAAACTTGCTAAAATGTGCCTGGCTGCTCTTCACTGAAAAGCTTGGTTTTGCATACATTTTTAGCATACGTTTGCTCCTGCTGGGTCAGCCGAGCAGCGAATTTCGAATTAACCACCTGCTATCATGAGAGACATCAGGGCTGCATGTTTTGAGCCCAGTACTGAGCCTGAAAAGCGTTTCCAACCCCACTTACAAGTGAAACTTGCTAAAATGTGCCTCTCTGCTCTTTACTGAAAAGCTTGGTTCTGCATACATTTTTAGCATACGTTTGCTCCTGCTGGGTCAGCCGAGCAGCAAATTTCTACTTAACCACCTGCTATCATGAGAGACATCAGGGCAGCATCTTTTGAGCCCAGTACTGAGCCTGAAAAGCGTTTCCAACCCCACTTACAAGTGAAACTTGCTCAAATGTGCCTCTCTGCTCTTTACTGAAAAGCTTGGTTCTGCATACATTTTTAGCATACGTTTGCTCCTGCTGGGTCAGCCGAGCAGCAAATTTCTACTTTACCACCTGCTATCATGAGAGACATCAGGGCTGCATCTTTTGAGCCCAGTACTGAGCCTGAAAAGCGTTTCCAACCCCACTTACAAGTGAAACTTGCTAAAATGTGCCTCTCTGCTCTTTACTGAAAAGCTTGGTTCTGCATAAATTTTTAGCAAACGTTTGCTCCTGCTGGGTCAGCCGAGCAGCAAATTTATACTTAACCACCTGCTATCATGAGAGACATCAGGGCTGCATCTTTTGAGCCCAGTACTGAGCCTGAAAAGCGTTCCAACCCCACTTACAAGTGAAACTTGCTAAAATGTGCCTCTCTGCTCTTCACTGAAAAGCTTGGTTCTGCATACATTTTTGGCATACGTTTGCTCCTGCTGGGTCAGCCGAGCAGCGAATTTCTAATTAACCACCTGCTATCATGAGAGACATCAGGGCTGCATGTTTTGAGCCCAGTACTGAGCCTGAAAAGCGTTTCCAACCCAACTTACAAGTGAAACTTGCTAAAATGTGCCTCTCTGCTCTTCACTGAAAATCTCATTCTGCGTACATTTTTGGCATACGTTTGCTCCTGCTGGGTCAGCCGAGCAGCGAATTTCTACTTAACCACCTGCTATCATGAGAGACATCAGGGCTGCATCTCTTGAGACCAGTACTGAGCCTGAAAAGCATTTCCAACCCCACTTACAAGTGAAACGTGCTAAAATGTGCCTGGCTGCTCTTCACTGAAAAGCTTGGTTCTGCAACATTTTTAGCATACGTTTGCTCCTGCTGGGTCAGCCGAGCAGCGAATTTCTACTTAACCACCTGCTATCATGAGAGACATCAGGGCTGCATCTATTGAGCCCAGTACTGAGCCTGAAAAGCGTTTCCAACCCCACTTACAAGTGAAACTTGCTAAAATGTGCCTCTCTGCTCTTCACTGAAAAGCTCATTCTGCGTACATTGTTGGCATACGTTTGCTCCTGCTGGGTCAGCCGAGCAGCGAATTTCTAATTAACCACCTGCTATCATGAGAGACATCAGGGCTGCATCTCTTGAGCCCAGTACTGAGCCTGAAAAGCGTTTCCAACCCCACTTACAAGTGAAACTTGCTAAAATGTGCCTGGCTGCTCTTCACTGAAAAGCTTGGTTCTGCAACATTTTTAGCATACGTTTGCTCCTGCTGGGTCAGCCGAGCAGTACATTTCTACTTAACCACCTGCTATAATGAGAGACATCAGGGCTTCATCTTTTGAGCCCAGTACTGAGCCTGAAAAGCATTTCCAAGCCCACTTACAAGTGAAACTTGCTAAAATGTGCCTGGCTGCTCTTTACTGAAAAGCTTGGTTTTGCATACATTTTTAGCATACGTTTGCTCCTGCTGGGTCAGCCGAGCAGCGAATTTCTAATTAACCACCTGCTATCATGAGAGACATCAGGGCTGCATGTTTTGAGCCCAGTACTGAGCCTGAAAAGCGTTTCCAACCCAACTTACAAGTGAAACTTGCTAAAATGTGCCTCTCTGCTCTTCACTGAAAAGCTCATTCTGCGTACATTTCTGGCATACGTTTGCTCCTGCTGGGTCAGCCGAGCAGCGAATTTCTACTTAACCACCTGCTATCATGAGAGACATCAGGGCTGCATCTCTTGAGCCCAGTACTGAGCCTATAAAGCGTTTCCAACCCTACTTACAAGTGAAACTTGCTAAAATGTGCCTGGCTGCTCTTCACTGAAAAGCTTGGTTCTGCAACATTTTTAGCATACGTTTGCTCCTGCTGGGTCAGCCGAGCAGTACATTTCTACTTAACCACCTGCTATAATGAGAGACATCAGGGCTGCATGTTTTGAGCCCAGTACTGAGCCTGAAAAGCATTTCCAACCCCACTTACAAGTGAAACTTGCTAAAATGTGCCTGGCTGCTCTTCACTGAAAAGCTTGGTTTTGCATACATTTTTAGCATACGTTTGCTCCTGCTGGGTCAGCCGAGCAGCGAATTTCTAATTAACCACCTGCTATCATGAGAGACATCAGGGCTGCATGTTTTGAGCCCAGTACTGAGCCTGAAAAGCATTTCCAACCCCACTTACAAGTGAAACTTGCTAAAATGTGCCTGGCTGCTCTTCACTGAAAAGCTTGGTTCTGCATACATTTTTAGCATACGTTTGCTCCTGCTGGGTCAGCCGAGCAGCACATTTCTACTTAACCACCTGCTATCATGAGAGACATCAGGGCTGCATCTTTTCAGCCCAGTACTGAGCCTGAAAAGTATTTCCAACCCCACTTACAAGTGAAACTTGCTAAAATGTGCCTGGCTGCTCTTCACTGAAAAGCTGGTTCTGCAACATTTCTGGCATACGTTTGCTCCTGCTGGGTCAGCCGAGCAGCGAATTTCTACTTAACCACCTGCTACCATGAGAGACATCAGGGCTGCATCTTTTGAGCCCAGTACTGAGCCTGAAAAGCGTTTCCAACCCAACTTACAAGTGAAACTTGCTAAAATGTGCCTCCCTGCTCTTTACTGAAAAGCTTGGTTCTGCATACATTTTTAGCATACGTTTGCTCCTGCTGGGTCAGCCGAGCAGCAAATTTCTACTTAACTACCTGCTATCATGAGAGACATCAGGGCTGCATCTTTTGAGCCCAGTACTGAGCCTGAAAAGCGTTTCCAACCCCACTTACAAGTGAAACTTGCTAAAATGTGCCTCTCTGCTCTTTACTGAAAAGCTTGGTTCTGCATACATTTTTAGCAAACGTTTGCTCTTGCTGGGTCAGCCGAGCAGCAAATTTATACTTAACCAGCTGCTATCATGAGAGACATCAGGGCTGCATCTTTTGAGCCCAGTACTGAGCCTGAAAAGCGTTCCAACCCCACTTACAAGTGAAACTTGCTAAAATGTGCCTCTCTGCTCTTCACTGAAAAGCTTGGTTCTGCATACATTTTTGGCATACATTTGCTCCTGCTGGGTCAGCCGAGCAGCGAATTTCTAATTAACCACCTGCTATCATGAGAGACATCAGGGCTGCATGTTTTGAGCCCAGTACTGAGCCTGAAAAGCATTTCCAACCCAACTTACAAGTGAAACTTGCTAAAATGTGCCTCTCTGCTCTTCACTGAAAAGCTCATTCTGCGTACATTTTTGGCATACGTTTGCTGCTGCTGGGTCAGCCGAGCAGCGAATTTCTACTTAACCACCTGCTATCATGAGAGACATCAGGGCTGCCTCTTTTGAGCCCAGTACTGAGCCTGAAAAGCATTTCCAACCCCACTTACAAGTGAAACTTGCTAAAATGTACCTGGATGCTCTTCACTGAAAAGCTTGGTTTTGCATACATTTTTAGCATACGTTTGCTCCTGCTGGGTCAGCCGAGCAGCGAATTTCTAATTAACCACCTGCTATCATGAGAGACATCAGGGCTGCATGTTTTGAGCCCAGTACTGGCCTGAAAAGCGTTTCCAACCCCACTTACAAGTGAAACTTGCTAAAATGTGCCTGGCTGCTCTTCACTGAAAAGCTTGGTTCTGCATACATTTTTAGCATACGTTTGCTCCTGCTGGGTCAGCCGAGCAGCAAATTTCTACTTAACCACCTGCTATCATGAGAGACATCAGGGCTGCATCTTTTGAGCCCAGCACTGAGCCTGAAAAGTATTTCCAACCCCACTTACAAGTGAAACTTGCTAAAATGTGCCTGGCTGCTCTTCACTGAAAAGCTGGTTCTGCAACATTTCTGGCATACGTTTGCTCCTGCTGGGTCAGCCGAGCAGCGAATTTCTACTTAACCACCTGCTACCATGAGAGACATCAGGGCTGCATCTTTTTAGCCCAGTACTGAGCCTGAAAAGCGTTTCCAACCCAACTTACAAGTGAAACTTGCTAAAATGTGCCTCTCTGCTCTTTACTGAAAAGCTTGGTTCTGCATACATTTTTAGCATACGTTTGCTCCTGCTGGGTCAGCCGAGCAGCAAATTTCTACTTAACCACCTGCTATCATGAGAGACATCAGGGCTGCATCTTTTGAGCCCAGTACTGAGCCTGAAAAGCGTTTCCAACCCCACTTACAAGTGAAACTTGCTAAAATGTGCCTCTCTGCTCTTTACTGAAAAGCTTGGTTCTGCATACATTTTTAGCAAACATTTGCTCCTGCTGGGTCAGCCGAGCAGCAAATTTATACTTAACCACCTGCTATTATGAGAGACATCAGGGCTGCATCTTTTGAGCCCAGTACTGAGCCTGAAAAGCGTTCCAACCCCACTTACAAGTGAAACTTGCTAAAATGTGCCTCTCTGCTCTTCACTGAAAAGCTTGGTTCTGCATACATTTTTAGCATACGTTTGCTCCTGCTGGGTCAGCCGAGCAGCAAATTTCTACTTAACTACCTGCTATCATGAGAGACATCAGGGCTGCATCTTTTGAGCCCAGTACTGAGCCTGAAAAGCGTTTCCAACCCCACTTACAAGTGAAACTTGCTAAAATGTGCCTCTCTGCTCTTTACTGAAAAGCTTGGTTCTGCATACATTTTTAGCAAACGTTTGCTCCTGCTGGGTCAGCCGAGCAGCAAATTTATACTTAACCAGCTGCTATCATGAGAGACATCAGGGCTGCATCTTTTGAGCCCAGTACTGAGCCTGAAAAGCGTTCCAACCCCACTTACAAGTGAAACTTGCTAAAATGTGCCTCTCTGCTCTTCACTGAAAAGCTTGGTTCTGCATACATTTTTGGCATACATTTGCTCCTGCTGGGTCAGCCGAGCAGCGAATTTCTAATTAACCACCTGCTATCATGAGAGACATCAGGGCTGCATGTTTTGAGCCCAGTACTGAGCCTGAAAAGCATTTCCAACCCAACTTACAAGTGAAACTTGCTAAAATGTGCCTCTCTGCTCTTCACTGAAAAGCTCATTCTGCGTACATTTTTGGCATACGTTTGCTGCTGCTGGGTCAGCCGAGCAGCGAATTTCTACTTAACCACCTGCTATCATGAGAGACATCAGGGCTGCCTCTTTTGAGCCCAGTACTGAGCCTGAAAAGCATTTCCAACCCCACTTACAAGTGAAACTTGCTAAAATGTACCTGGATGCTCTTCACTGAAAAGCTTGGTTTTGCATACATTTTTAGCATACGTTTGCTCCTGCTGGGTCAGCCGAGCAGCGAATTTCTAATTAACCACCTGCTATCATGAGAGACATCAGGGCTGCATGTTTTGAGCCCAGTACTGGCCTGAAAAGCGTTTCCAACCCCACTTACAAGTGAAACTTGCTAAAATGTGCCTGGCTGCTCTTCACTGAAAAGCTTGGTTCTGCATACATTTTTAGCATACGTTTGCTCCTGCTGGGTCAGCCGAGCAGCAAATTTCTACTTAACCACCTGCTATCATGAGAGACATCAGGGCTGCATCTTTTGAGCCCAGCACTGAGCCTGAAAAGTATTTCCAACCCCACTTACAAGTGAAACTTGCTAAAATGTGCCTGGCTGCTCTTCACTGAAAAGCTGGTTCTGCAACATTTCTGGCATACGTTTGCTCCTGCTGGGTCAGCCGAGCAGCGAATTTCTACTTAACCACCTGCTACCATGAGAGACATCAGGGCTGCATCTTTTTAGCCCAGTACTGAGCCTGAAAAGCGTTTCCAACCCAACTTACAAGTGAAACTTGCTAAAATGTGCCTCTCTGCTCTTTACTGAAAAGCTTGGTTCTGCATACATTTTTAGCATACGTTTGCTCCTGCTGGGTCAGCCGAGCAGCAAATTTCTACTTAACCACCTGCTATCATGAGAGACATCAGGGCTGCATCTTTTGAGCCCAGTACTGAGCCTGAAAAGCGTTTCCAACCCCACTTACAAGTGAAACTTGCTAAAATGTGCCTCTCTGCTCTTTACTGAAAAGCTTGGTTCTGCATACATTTTTAGCAAACGTTTGCTCCTGCTGGGTCAGCCGAGCAGCAAATTTATACTTAACCACCTGCTATTATGAGAGACATCAGGGCTGCATCTTTTGAGCCCAGTACTGAGCCTGAAAAGCGTTCCAACCCCACTTACAAGTGAAACTTGCTAAAATGTGCCTCTCTGCTCTTCACTGAAAAGCTTGGTTCTGCATACATTTTTGGCATACATTTGCTCCTGCTGGGTCAGCCGAGCAGCGAATTTCTAATTAACCACCTGCTATCATGAGAGACATCAGGGCTGCATGTTTTGAGCCCAGTACTGAGCCTGAAAAGCATTTCCAACCCAACTTACAAGTGAAACTTGCTAAAATGTGCCTCTCTGCTCTTCACTGAAAAGCTCATTCTGCGTACATTTTTGGCATACGTTTGCTGCTGCTGGGTCAGCCGAGCAGCGAATTTCTACTTAACCACCTGCTATCATGAGAGACATCAGGGCTGCCTCTTTTGAGCCCAGTACTGAGCCTGAAAAGCATTTCCAACCCCACTTACAAGTGAAACTTGCTAAAATGTACCTGGATGCTCTTCACTGAAAAGCTTGGTTTTGCATACATTTTTAGCATACGTTTGCTCCTGCTGGGTCAGCCGAGCAGCGAATTTCTACTTAACCACCTGCTATCATGAGAGACATCAGGGCTGCATCTTTTGAGCCCAGTACTGAGCCTGAAAAGCGTTTCCAAGCCCAATTACAAGTGAAACTTGCTAAAATATGCCTCTCTGCTCTTTACTGAAAAGCTTGGTTTTGCATACATTTTTAGCATACGTTTGCTCCTGCTGGGTCAGCCGAGCAGCGAATTTCTAATTAACCACCTGCTATCATGAGAGACATCAGGGCTGCATGTTTTGAGCCCAGTACTGAGCCTGAAAAGCGTTTCCAACCCAACTTACAAGTGAAACTTGCTAAAATGTGCCTCTCTGCTCTTCACTGAAAATCTCATTCTGCGTACATTTTTGGCATATGTTTGCTCCTGCTGGGTCAGCCGAGCAGCGAATTTCTACTTAACCACCTGCTATCATGAGAGACATCAGGGCTGCATCTCTTGAGCCCAGTACTGAGCCTGAAAAGCATTTCCAACCCCACTTACAAGTGAAACTTGCTAAAATGTGCCTGGCTGCTCTTCACTGAAAAGCTTGGTTCTGCAACATTTTTAGCATACGTTTGCTCCTGCTGCGTCAGCCGAGCAGCGAATTTCTACTTAACCACCTGCTATCATGAGAGACATCAGGGCTGCATCTTTTGAGCCCAGTACTGAGCCTGAAAAGCGTTTCCAACCCCACTTACAAGTGAAACTTGCTAAAATGTGCCTCTCTGCTCTTTACTGAAAAGCTTGGTTCTACATACATTTTTAGCATACGTTTGCTCCTGCTGGGTCAGCCGAGCAGCACATTTCTACTTAACCACCTGCTATCATGAGAGACATCAGGGCTGCATCTTTTGAGCCCAGTACTGAGCCTGAAAAGCGTTTCCAACCCCACTTACAAGTGAAACTTGCTAAAATGTGCCTCTCTGCTCTTTACTGAAAAGCTTGGTTCTACATACATTTTTAGCATACGTTTGCTCCTGCTGGGTCAGCCGAGCAGCAAATTTCTACTTAACCACCTGCTATCATGAGAGACATCAGGGCTGCATCTATTGAGCCCAGTACTGAGCCTGAAAAGCGTTTCCAACCCCACTTACAAGTGAAACTTGCTAAAATGTGCCTCTCTGCTCTTCACTGAAAAGCTCATTCTGCGTACATTTTTGGCATACGTTTGCTCCTGCTGGGTCAGCCGAGCAACGAATTGCTAATTAACCACCTGCTATCATGAGAGACATCAGGGCTGCATCTCTTGAGCCCAGTACTGAGCCTGAAAAGCGTTTCCAACCCCACTTACAAGTGAAACTTGCTAAAATGTGCCTGGCTGCTCTTCACTGAAAAGCTTGGTTCTGCAACATTTTTAGCATACGTTTGCTCCTGCTGGGTCAGCCGAGCAGTACATTTCTACTTAACCACCTGCTATATTGAGAGACATCAGGGCTTCATCTTTTGAGCCCAGTACTGAGCCTGAAAAGCATTTCCAAGCCCACTTACAAGTGAAACTTGCTAAAATGTGCCTGGCTGCTCTTTACTGAAAAGCTTGGTTTTGTATACATTTTTAGCATACGTTTGCTCCTGCTGGGTCAGCCGAGCAGCGAATTTCTAATTAACCACCTGCTATCATGAGAGACATCAGGGCTGCATGTTTTGAGCCCAGTACTGAGCCTGAAAAGCGTTTCCAACCCAACTTACAAGTGAAACTTGCTAAAATGTGCCTCTCTGCTCTTCACTGAAAAGCTCATTCTGCGTATATTTTTGGCATACGTTTGCTCCTGCTGGGTCAGCCGAGCAGCGAATTTCTACTTAACCACCTGCTATCATGAGAGACATCAGGGCTGCATCTCTTGAGCCCAGTACTGAGCCTGAAAAGCATTTCCAACCCCACTTACAAGTGAAACTTGCTAAAATGTGCCTGGCTGCTCTTCACTGAAAAGCTTGGTTTTGCATACATTTTAAGCATACGTTTGCTCCTGCTGGGTCAGCCGAGCAGCGAATTTCTAATTAACCACCTGCTATCATGAGAGACATCAGGGCTGCATGTTTTGAGCCCAGTACTGAGCCTGAAAAGCATTTCCAACCCCACTTACAAGTGAAACTTGCTAAAATGTGCCTGGCTGCTCTTCACTGAAAAGCTTGGTTCTGCATACATTTTTAGCATACGTTTGCTCCTGCTGGGTCAGCCGAGCAGCAAATTTCTACTTAACCACCTGCTATCATGAGAGA
Organism: Lissotriton helveticus; assembly: GCF_964261635.1. Lineage (NCBI taxonomy): Eukaryota > Metazoa > Chordata > Amphibia > Caudata > Salamandridae > Lissotriton > Lissotriton helveticus. The sequence goes on along the minus strand of NW_027611690.1, from coordinate 1,638,511 downwards.
CATCAGGGCTGCATCTTTTCAGCCCAGTACTGAGCCTGAAAAGTATTTCCAACCCCACTTACAAGTGAAACTTGCTAAAATGTGCCTGGCTGCTCTTCACTGAAAAGCTGGTTCTGCAACATTTCTGGCATACGTTTGCTCCTGCTGGGTCAGCCGAGCAGCGAATTTCTACTTAACCACCTGCTATCATGAGAGACATCAGGGCTGCATCTCTTGAGCCCAGTACTGAGCCTATAAAGCGTTTCCAACCCCACTTACAAGTGAAACTTGCTAAAATGTGCCTGGCTGCTCTTCACTGAAAAGCTTGGTTCTGCAACATTTTTAGCATACGTTTGCTCCTGCTGGGTCAGCCGAGCAGTACATTTCTACTTAACCACCTGCTATAATGAGAGACATCAGGGCTGCATGTTTTGAGCCCAGTACTGACCCTGAAAAGCATTTCCAACCCCACTTACAAGTGAAACTTGCTAAAATGTGCCTGGCTGCTCTTCACTGAAAAGCTTGGTTTTGCATACATTTTTAGCATACGTTTGCTCCTGCTGGGTCAGCCGAGCAGCGAATTTCTAATTAACCACCTGCTATCATGAGAGACACCAGGGCTGCATGTTTTGAGCCCAGTACTGAGCCTGAAAAGCATTTCCAACCCCACTTACAAGTGAAACTTGCTAAAATGTGCCTGGCTGCTCTTCACTGAAAAGCTTGGTTCTGCATACATTTTTAGCATACGTTTGCTCCTGCTGGGTCAGCCGAGCAGCAAATTTCTACTTAACCACCTGCTATCATGAGAGACATCAGGGCTGCATCTTTTCAGCCCAGTACTGAGCCTGAAAAGTATTTCCAACCCCACTTACAAGTGAAACTTGCTAAAATGTGCCTGGCTGCTCTTCACTGAAAAGCTGGTTCTGCAACATTTCTGGCATACGTTTGCTCCTGCTGGGTCAGCCGAGCAGCGAATTTCTACTTAACCACCTGCTATCATGAGAGACATCAGGGCTGCATCTTTTGAGCCCAGTACTGAGCCTGAAAAGCGTTTCCAACCCCACTTACAAGTGAAACTTGCTAAAATGTGCCTCTCTGCTCTTTACTGAAAAGCTTGGTTCTGCATACATTTTTAGCATACGTTTGCTCCTGCTGGGTCAGCCGAGCAGCAAATTTCTACTTAACCACCTGCTATCATGAGAGACATCAGGGCTGCATCTTTTGAGCCTAGTACTGAGCCTGAAAAGCGTCTCCAACCCCACTTACAAGTGAAACTTGCAAAAAATGTGCCTCTCTGCTCTTTACTGAAAAGCTTGGTTCTGCATACATTTTTAGCAAACGTTTGCTCCTGCTGGGTCAGCCGAGCAGCAAATTTATACTTAACCACCTGCTGTCATGAGAGACATCAGGGCTGCATCTTTTGAGCCCAGTACTGAGCCTGAAAAGCGTTCCAACCCAACTTACAAGTGAAACTTGCTAAAATGTGCCTCTCTGCTCTTCACTGAAAAGCTTGGTTCTGCATACATTTTTGGCATACGTGTGCTCCTGCTGGGTCAGCCGAGCAGCGAATTTCTAATTAACCGTCTGCTATCATGAGAGACATCAGGGCTGCATGTTTTGAGCCCAGTACTGAGCCTGAAAAGCATTTCCAACCCAACTTACAAGTGAAACTTGCTAAAATGTGCCTCTCTGCTCTTCACTGAAAAGCTCATTCTGCGTACATTTTTGGCATACGTTTGCTGCTGCTGGGTCAGCCGAGCAGCGAATTTCTACTTAACCACCTGCTATCATGAGAGACATCAGGGCTGCATCTCTTTTGAGCCCAGTACTGAGCCTGAAAAGCATTTCCAACCCCACTTACAAGTGAAACTTGCTAAAATGTGCCTGGCTGCAATTCACTGAACAGCTTGGTTTTGCATACATTTCTGGCATACGTTTGCTCCTGCTGGGTCAGCCGAGCAGCGAATTTCTAATTAACCACCTGCTATCATGAGAGACATCAGGGCTGCATGTTTTGAGCCCAGTACTGGCCTGAAAAGCGTTTCCAACCCCACTTACAAGTGAAACTTGCTAAAATGTGCCTGGCTGCTCTTCACTGAAAAGCTTGGTTCTGCATACATTTTTAGCATACGTTTGCTCCTGCTGGGTCAGCCGAGCAGCAAATTTCTACTTAACCACCTGCTATCATGAGAGACATCAGGGCTGCATCTTTTGAGCCCAGTACTGAGCCTGAAAAGTATTTCCAACCCCACTTACAAGTGAAACTTGCTAAAATGTGCCTGGCTGCTCTTCATTGAAAAGCTGGTTCTGCAACATTTCTGGCATACGTTTGCTCCTGCTGGGTCAGCCGAGCAGCGAATTTCTACTTAACCACCTGCTATCATGAGAGACATCAGGGCTGCATATTTTGAGCCCAGTACTGAGCCTGAAAAGCGTTTCCAAGCCCACTTACAAGTGAAACTTGCTAAAATATGCCTCTCTGCTCTTTACTGAAAAGCTTGGTTTTGCATACATTTTTAGCATACGTTTGCTCCTGCTGGGTCAGCCGAGCAGCGAATTTCTAATTAACCACCTGCTATCATGAGAGACATCAGGGCTGCATGTTTTGAGCCCAGTACTGAGCCTGAAAAGCGTTTCCAACCCAACTTACAAGTGAAACTTGCTAAAATGTGCCTCTCTGCTCTTCACTGAATATCTCATTCTGCGTACATTTTTGGCATACGTTTGCTCCTGCTGGGTCAGCTGAGCAGCGAATTTCTACTTAACCACCTGCTATCATGAGAGACATCAGGGCTGCATCTCTTGAGCCCAGTACTGAGCCTGAAAAGCATTTCCAACCCCACTTACAAGTGAAACTTGCTAAAATGTGCCTGGCTGCTCTTCACTGAAAAGCTTGGTTCTGCAACATTTTTAGAATACGTTTGCTCCTGCTGGGTCAGCCGAGCAGCGAATTTCTACTTAACCACCTGCTATCATGAGAGACATCAGGGCTGCATCTTTTGAGCCCAGTACTGAGCCTGAAAAGCGTTTCCAACCCCACTTACAAGTGAAACTTGCTAAAATGTGCCTCTCTGCTCTTTACTGAAAAGCTTGGTTCTGCATACATTTTTAGCATACGTTTGCTCCTGCTGGGTCAGCCGAGAAGCAAATTTCTACTTAACCACCTGCTATCATGAGAGACATCAGGGCTGCATCTCTTGAGCCCAGTACTGAGCCTGAAAAGCATTTCCAACCCCACTTACAAGTGAAACTTGCTAAAATGTGCCTGGCTGCTCTTCACTGAAAAGCTTGGTTCTGCAACATTTTTAGCATACGTTTGCTCCTGCTGCGTCAGCCGAGCAGCGAATTTCTACTTAACCACCTGCTATCATGAGAGACATCAGGGCTGCATCTTTTGAGCCCAGTACTGAGCCTGAAAAGCGTTTCCAACCCCACTTACAAGTGAAACTTGCTAAAATGTGCCTCTCTGCTCTTTACTGAAAAGCTTGGTTCTACATACATTTTTAGCATACGTTTGCTCCTGCTGGGTCAGCCGAGCAGCACATTTCTACTTAACCACCTGCTATCATGAGAGACATCAGGGCTGCATCTTTTGAGCCCAGTACTGAGCCTGAAAAGCGTTTCCAACCCCACTTACAAGTGAAACTTGCTAAAATGTGACCCTCTGCTCTTTACTGAAAAGCTTGGTTCTACATACATTTTTAGCATACGTTTGCTCCTGCTGGGTCAGCCGAGCAGCAAATTTCTACTTAACCACCTGCTATCATGAGAGACATCAGGGCTGCATCTATTGAGCCCAGTACTGAGCCTGAAAAGCGTTTCCAACCCCACTTACAAGTGAAACTTGCTAAAATGTGCCTCTCTGCTCTTCACTGAAAAGCTCATTCTGCGTACATTTTTGGCATACGTTTGCTCCTGCTGGGTCAGCCGAGCAGCGAATTGCTAATTAACCACCTGCTATCATGAGAGACATCAGGGCTGCATCTCTTGAGCCCAGTACTGAGCCTGAAAAGCGTTTCCAACCCCACTTACAAGTGAAACTTGCTAAAATGTGCCTGGCTGCTCTTCACTGAAAAGCTTGGTTCTGCAACATTTTTAGCATACGTTTGCTCCTGCTGGGTCAGCCGAGCAGTACATTTCTACTTAACCACCTGCTATATTGAGAGACATCAGGGCTTCATCTTTTGAGCCCAGTACTGAGCCTGAAAAGCATTTCCAAGCCCACTTACAAGTGAAACTTGCTAAAATGTGCCTGGCTGCTCTTTACTGAAAAGCTTGGTTTTGTATACATTTTTAGCATACGTTTGCTCCTGCTGGGTCAGCCGAGCAGCGAATTTCTAATTAACCACCTGCTATCATGAGAGACATCAGGGCTGCATGTTTTGAGCCCAGTACTGAGCCTGAAAAGCGTTTCCAACCCAACTTACAAGTGAAACTTGCTAAAATGTGCCTCTCTGCTCTTCACTGAAAAGCTCATTCTGCGTATATTTTTGGCATACGTTTGCTCCTGCTGGGTCAGCCGAGCAGCGAATTTCTACTTAACCACCTGCTATCATGAGAGACATCAGGGCTGCATCTCTTGAGCCCAGTACTGAGCCTGAAAAGCATTTCCAACCCCACTTACAAGTGAAACTTGCTAAAATGTGCCTGGCTGCTCTTCACTGAAAAGCTTGGTTTTGCATACATTTTAAGCATACGTTTGCTCCTGCTGGGTCAGCCGAGCAGCGAATTTCTAATTAACCACCTGCTATCATGAGAGACATCAGGGCTGCATGTTTTGAGCCCAGTACTGAGCCTGAAAAGCATTTCCAACCCCACTTACAAGTGAAACTTGCTAAAATGTGCCTGGCTGCTCTTCACTGAAAAGCTTGGTTCTGCATACATTTTTAGCATACGTTTGCTCCTGCTGGGTCAGCCGAGCAGCAAATTTCTACTTAACCACCTGCTATCATGAGAGACATCAGGGCTGCATCTTTTCAGCCCAGTACTGAGCCTGAAAAGTATTTCCAACCCCACTTACAAGTGAAACTTGCTAAAATGTGCCTGGCTGCTCTTCACTGAAAAGCTGGTTCTGCAACATTTCTGGCATACGTTTGCTCCTGCTGGGTCAGCCGAGCAGCGAATTTCTACTTAACCACCTGCTATCATGAGAGACATCAGGGCTGCATCTCTTGAGCCCAGTACTGAGCCTATAAAGCGTTTCCAACCCCACTTACAAGTGAAACTTGCTAAAATGTGCCTGGCTGCTCTTCACTGAAAAGCTTGGTTCTGCAACATTTTTAGCATACGTTTGCTCCTGCTGGGTCAGCCGAGCAGTACATTTCTACTTAACCACCTGCTATAATGAGAGACATCAGGGCTGCATGTTTTGAGCCCAGTACTGACCCTGAAAAGCATTTCCAACCCCACATACAAGTGAAACTTGCTAAAATGTGCCTGGCTGCTCTTCACTGAAAAGCTTGGTTTTGCATACATTTTTAGCATACGTTTGCTCCTGCTGGGTCAGCCGAGCAGCGAATTTCTAATTAACCACCTGCTATCATGAGAGACACCAGGGCTGCATGTTTTGAGCCCAGTACTGAGCCTGAAAAGCATTTCCAACCCCACTTACAAGTGAAACTTGCTAAAATGTGCCTGGCTGCTCTTCACTGAAAAGCTTGGTTCTGCATACATTTTTAGCATACGTTTGCTCCTGCTGGGTCAGCCGAGCAGCAAATTTCTACTTAACCACCTGCTATCATGAGAGACATCAGGGCTGCATCTTTTCAGCCCAGTACTGAGCCTGAAAAGTATTTCCAACCCCACTTACAAGTGAAACTTGCTAAAATGTGCCTGGCTGCTCTTCACTGAAAAGCTGGTTCTGCAACATTTCTGGCATACGTTTGCTCCTGCTGGGTCAGCCGAGCAGCGAATTTCTACTTAACCACCTGCTATCATGAGAGACATCAGGGCTGCATCTTTTGAGCCCAGTACTGAGCCTGAAAAGCGTTTCCAACCCCACTTACAAGTGAAACTTGCTAAAATGTGCCTCTCTGCTCTTTACTGAAAAGCTTGGTTCTGCATACATTTTTAGCATACGTTTGCTCCTGCTGGGTCAGCCGAGCAGCAAATTTCTACTTAACCACCTGCTATCATGAGAGACATCAGGGCTGCATCTTTTCAGCCCAGTACTGAGCCTGAAAAGTATTTCCAACCCCACTTACAAGTGAAACTTGCTAAAATGTGCCTGGCTGCTCTTCACTGAAAAGCTGGTTCTGCAACATTTCTGGCATACGTTTGCTCCTGCTGGGTCAGCCGAGCAGCGAATTTCTACTTAACCACCTGCTATCATGAGAGACATCAGGGCTGCATCTCTTGAGCCCAGTACTGAGCCTATAAAGCGTTTCCAACCCCACTTACAAGTGAAACTTGCTAAAATGTGCCTGGCTGCTCTTCACTGAAAAGCTTGGTTCTGCAACATTTTTAGCATACGTTTGCTCCTGCTGGGTCAGCCGAGCAGTACATTTCTACTTAACCACCTGCTATAATGAGAGACATCAGGGCTGCATGTTTTGAGCCCAGTACTGACCCTGAAAAGCATTTCCAACCCCACTTACAAGTGAAACTTGCTAAAATGTGCCTGGCTGCTCTTCACTGAAAAGCTTGGTTTTGCATACATTTTTAGCATACGTTTGCTCCTGCTGGGTCAGCCGAGCAGCGAATTTCTAATTAACCACCTGCTATCATGAGAGACACCAGGGCTGCATGTTTTGAGCCCAGTACTGAGCCTGAAAAGCATTTCCAACCCCACTTACAAGTGAAACTTGCTAAAATGTGCCTGGCTGCTCTTCACTGAAAAGCTTGGTTCTGCATACATTTTTAGCATACGTTTGCTCCTGCTGGGTCAGCCGAGCAGCAAATTTCTACTTAACCACCTGCTATCATGAGAGACATCAGGGCTGCATCTTTTCAGCCCAGTACTGAGCCTGAAAAGTATTTCCAACCCCACTTACAAGTGAAACTTGCTAAAATGTGCCTGGCTGCTCTTCACTGAAAAGCTGGTTCTGCAACATTTCTGGCATACGTTTGCTCCTGCTGGGTCAGCCGAGCAGCGAATTTCTACTTAACCACCTGCTATCATGAGAGACATCAGGGCTGCATCTTTTGAGCCCAGTACTGAGCCTGAAAAGCGTTTCCAACCCCACTTACAAGTGAAACTTGCTAAAATGTGCCTCTCTGCTCTTTACTGAAAAGCTTGGTTCTGCATACATTTTTAGCATACGTTTGCTCCTGCTGGGTCAGCCGAGCAGCAAATTTCTACTTAACCACCTGCTATCATGAGAGACATCAGGGCTGCATCTTTTGAGCCTAGTACTGAGCCTGAAAAGCGTCTCCAACCCCACTTACAAGTGAAACTTGCAAAAAATGTGCCTCTCTGCTCTTTACTGAAAAGCTTGGTTCTGCATACATTTTTAGCAAACGTTTGCTCCTGCTGGGTCAGCCGAGCAGCAAATTTATACTTAACCACCTGCTGTCATGAGAGACATCAGGGCTGCATCTTTTGAGCCCAGTACTGAGCCTGAAAAGCGTTCCAACCCAACTTACAAGTGAAACTTGCTAAAATGTGCCTCTCTGCTCTTCACTGAAAAGCTTGGTTCTGCATACATTTTTGGCATACGTGTGCTCCTGCTGGGTCAGCCGAGCAGCGAATTTCTAATTAACCGTCTGCTATCATGAGAGACATCAGGGCTGCATGTTTTGAGCCCAGTACTGAGCCTGAAAAGCATTTCCAACCCAACTTACAAGTGAAACTTGCTAAAATGTGCCTCTCTGCTCTTCACTGAAAAGCTCATTCTGCGTACATTTTTGGCATACGTTTGCTGCTGCTGGGTCAGCCGAGCAGCGAATTTCTACTTAACCACCTGCTATCATGAGAGACATCAGGGCTGCCTCTTTTGAGCCCAGTACTGAGCCTGAAAAGCATTTCCAACCCCACTTACAAGTGAAACTTGCTAAAATGTGCCTGGCTGCAATTCACTGAACAGCTTGGTTTTGCATACATTTCTGGCATACGTTTGCTCCTGCTGGGTCAGCCGAGCAGCGAATTTCTAATTAACCACCTGCTATCATGAGAGACATCAGGGCTGCATGTTTTGAGCCCAGTACTGGCCTGAAAAGCGTTTCCAACCCCACTTACAAGTGAAACTTGCTAAAATGTGCCTGGCTGCTCTTCACTGAAAAGCTTGGTTCTGCATACATTTTTAGCATACGTTTGCTCCTGCTGGGTCAGCCGAGCAGCAAATTTCTACTTAACCACCTGCTATCATGAGAGACATCAGGGCTGCATCTTTTGAGCCCAGTACTGAGCCTGAAAAGTATTTCCAACCCCACTTACAAGTGAAACTTGCTAAAATGTGCCTGGCTGCTCTTCATTGAAAAGCTGGTTCTGCAACATTTCTGGCATACGTTTGCTCCTGCTGGGTCAGCCGAGCAGCGAATTTCTACTTAACCACCTGCTATCATGAGAGACATCAGGGCTGCATATTTTGAGCCCAGTACTGAGCCTGAAAAGCGTTTCCAAGCCCACTTACAAGTGAAACTTGCTAAAATATGCCTCTCTGCTCTTTACTGAAAAGCTTGGTTTTGCATACATTTTTAGCATACGTTTGCTCCTGCTGGGTCAGCCGAGCAGCGAATTTCTAATTAACCACCTGCTATCATGAGAGACATCAGGGCTGCATGTTTTGAGCCCAGTACTGAGCCTGAAAAGCGTTTCCAACCCAACTTACAAGTGAAACTTGCTAAAATGTGCCTCTCTGCTCTTCACTGAATATCTCATTCTGCGTACATTTTTGGCATACGTTTGCTCCTGCTGGGTCAGCTGAGCAGCGAATTTCTACTTAACCACCTGCTATCATGAGAGACATCAGGGCTGCATCTCTTGAGCCCAGTACTGAGCCTGAAAAGCATTTCCAACCCCACTTACAAGTGAAACTTGCTAAAATGTGCCTGGCTGCTCTTCACTGAAAAGCTTGGTTCTGCAACATTTTTAGAATACGTTTGCTCCTGCTGGGTCAGCCGAGCAGCGAATTTCTACTTAACCACCTGCTATCATGAGAGACATCAGGGCTGCATCTTTTGAGCCCAGTACTGAGCCTGAAAAGCGTTTCCAACCCCACTTACAAGTGAAACTTGCTAAAATGTGCCTCTCTGCTCTTTACTGAAAAGCTTGGTTCTGCATACATTTTTAGCATACGTTTGCTCCTGCTGGGTCAGCCGAGAAGCAAATTTCTACTTAACCACCTGCTATCATGAGAGACATCAGGGCTGCATCTTTTGAGCCCAGTACTGAGCCTGAAAAGCGTTTCCAACCCCACTTACAAGTGAAACTTGCTAAAATGTGCCTCTCTGCTCTTTACTGAAAAGCTTGGTTCTACATACATTTTTAGCATACGTTTGCTCCTGCTGGGTCAGCCGAGCAGCAAATTTCTACTTAACCACCTGCTATCATGAGAGACATCAGGGCTGCATCTATTGAGCCCAGTACTGAGCCTGAAAAGCGTTTCCAACCCCACTTACAAGTGAAACTTGCTAAAATGTGCCTCTCTGCTCTTTACTGAAAAGCTTGGTTCTGCATACATTTTTAGCAAACGTTTGCTCCTGCTGGGTCAGCCGAGCAGCAAATTTCTGCTTAACCACCTGCTATCATGAGAGACATCAGGGCTGCATCTTTTGAGCCCAGTACTGAGCCTGAAAAGCGTTCCAACCCAACTTACAAGTGAAACTTGCTAAAATGTGCCTCTCTGCTCTTCACTGAAAAGCTCATTCTGCGTACATTTTTGGCATACGTTTGCTCCTGCTGGGTCAGCCGAGCAGCGAATTTCTAATTAACCACCTGCTATCATGAGAGACATCAGGGCTGCATCTCTTGAGCCCAGTACTGAGCCTGAAAAGCGTTTCCAACCCCACTTACAAGTGAAACTTGCTAAAATGTGCCTGGCTGCTCTTCACTGAAAAGCTTGGTTCTGCAACATTTTTAGCATACGTTTGCTCCTGCTGGGTCAGCCGAGCAGTAGATTTCTACTTAACCATCTGCTATAATGAGAGACCTCAGGGCTACATCTTTTGAGCCCAGTACTGAGCCTGAAAAGCATTTCCAAGCCCACTTACAAGTGAAACTTGCTAAAATGTGCCTGGCTGCTCTTTACTGAAAAGCTTGGTTTTGCATACATTTTTAGCATAGGTTTGCTCCTGCTGGGTCAGCCGAGCAGCGAATTTCGAATTAACCACCTTGCTCAAATGTGCCTCTCTGCTCTTTACTGAAAAGCTTGGTTCTGCATACATTTTTAGCATACGTTTGCTCCTGCTGGGTCAGCAGAGCAGCAAATTTCTACTTTACCACCTGCTATCATGAGAGACATCAGGGCTGCATCTTTTGAGCCCAGTACTGAGCCTGAAAAGCGTTTCCAACCCCACTTACAAGTGAAACTTGCTAAAATGTGCCTCTCTGCTCTTTACTGAAAAGCTTGGTTCTGCATAAATTTTTAGCAAACGTTTACTCCTGCTGGGTCAGCCGAGCAGCAAATTCATACGTAACCACCTGCTATCATGAGAGACATCAGGGCTGCATCTTTTGAGCCCAGTACTGAGCCTGAAAAGCGTTCCAACCCCACTTACAAGTGAAACTTGCTAAAATGTGCCTCTCTGCTCTTCACTGAAAAGCTTGGTTCTGCATACATTTTTGGCATACGTTTGCTCCTGCTGGGTCAGCCGAGCAGCGAATTTCTAATTAACCACCTGCTATCATGAGAGACATCAGGGCTGCATGTTTTGAGCCCAGTACTGAGCCTGAAAAGCATTTCCAACCCAACTTACAAGTGAAACTTGCTAAAATGTGCCTCTCTGCTCTTCACTGAAAAGCTCATTCTGCGTACATTTTTGGCATACGTTTGCTGCTGCTGGGTCAGCCGAGCAGCAAATTTATACTTAACCACCTGCTATCATGAGAGACATCAGGGCTGCATCTTTTGAGCCCAGTACTGAGCCTGAAAAGCGTTCCAACCCCACTTACAAGTGAAACTTGCTAAAATGTGCCTCTCTGCTCTTCACTGAAAAGCTTGGTTCTGCATACATTTTTGGCATACGTTTGCTCCTGCTGGGTCAGCCGAGCAGCGAATTTCTAATTAACCACCTGCTATCATGAGAGACATCAGGGCTGCCTCTTTTGAGCCCAGTACTGAGCCTGAAAAGCATTTCCAAGCCCACTTACAAGTGAAACTTGCTAAAATGTGCCTGGCTGCTCTTCACTGAAAAGCTTGGTTTTGCATACATTTTTAGCATACGTTTGCTCCTGCTGGGTCAGCCTTGCAGTGAATTTCTAATTAACCACCTGCTATCATGAGAGACATCAGGGCTGCATGTTTTGAGCCCAGTACTGAGCCTGAAAAGCGTTTCCAACCCCACTTACAAATGAAACTTGCTAAAATGTGCCTGGCTGCTCTTCACTGTAAAGCTTGGTTCTGCATACATTTTTAGCATACGTTTGCTCCTGCTGGGTCAGCCGAGCAGCAAATTTCTACTTAACCACCTGCTATCATGAGAGACATCAGGGCTGCATCTTTTGAGCCCAGTACTGAGCCTGAAAAGTATTTCCAACCCCACTTACAAGTGAAACTTGCTAAAATGTGCCTGGCTGCTCTTCATTGAAAAGCTGGTTCTGCAACATTTCTGGCATACGTTTGCTCCTGCTGGGTCAGCCGAGCAGCAAATTTCTACGTAACCACCTGCTATCATGAGAGACATCAGGGCTGCATCTTTTGAGCCCAGTACTGAGCCTGAAAAGCGTTTCCAAGCCCACTTACAAGTGAAACTTGCTAAAATGCGCCTCTCTGCTCTTCACTGAAAATCTCATTCTGCGTACATTTTTGGCATACGTTTGCTCCTGCTGGGTCAGCCGAGCAGCGAATTTCTACTTAACCACCTGCTATCATGAGAGACATCAGGGCTGCATGCTTTGAGCCCAGTACTGAGCCTGAAAAGCGTTTCCAACCCAACTTACAAGTGAAACTTGCTAAAATGTGCCTCTTTGCTCTTCACTGAAAAGCTCATTCTGCGTACATTTTTGGCATATGTTTGCTCCTGCTGGGTCAGCCGAGCAGCGAATTTCTACTTAACCACCTGCTATCATGAGAGACATCAGGGCTGCATCTCTTGAGCCCAGTACTGAGCCTGAAAAGCATTTTTAACCCCACTTACAAGTGAAACTTGCTTAAAATGTGCCTGGCTGCTCTTCACTGAAAAGCTTGGTTCTGCAACATTTTTAGCATACGTTTGCTCCTGCTGGGTCAGCCGAGCAGCGAATTTCTACTTAACCACCTGCTATCATGAGAGACATCAGGGCTGCATCTTTTGAGCCCAGTACTGAGCCTGAAAAGCGTTCCAACCCCACTTACAAGTGAAACTTGCTAAAATGTGCCTCTCTGCTCTTCACTGAAAAGCTCATTCTGCGTACATTTTTGGCATACGTTTGCTCCTGCTGGGTCAGCCGAGCAGCGAATTTCTACTTAACCACCTGCTATCATGAGAGACATCAGGGCTGCATCTTTTGAGCCCAGTACTGAGCCTGAAAAGTGTTCCAACCCCACTTACAAGTGAAACTTGCTAAAATGTGCCTCTCTGCTCTTCACTGAAAAGCTCATTCTGCGTACATTTTTGGCATACGTTTGCTCCTGCTGGGTCAGCCGAGCAGCGAATTTCTACTTAACCACCTTCTATCATGAGAGACATCAGGGCTGCATCTTTTGAGCCCAGTACTGAGCCTGAAAAGCATTTCCAACCCCACTTACAAGTAAAACTTGCTAAAATGTGCCTGGCTGCTCTTCACTGAAAAGCTTGGTTTTGCATACATTTTTAGCATACGTTTGCTCCTGCTGGGTCAGCCGAGCAGCGAATTTCTAATTAACCACCTGCTATCATGAGAGACATCAGGGCTGCATGTTTTTAGCCCAGTACTGAGCCTGAAAAGTGTTTCCAACCCAACTTACAAGTGAAACTTGCTAAAATGTGCCTGGCTGCTCTTCACTGAAAAGCTCATTCTGCGTACATTTTTGGCATACGTTTGCTCCTGCTGGGTCAGCCGAGCAGCGAATTTCTACTTAACCACCTGCTATCATGAGAGACATCAGGGCTGCATCTCTTGAGCCCAGTACTGAGCCCGAAAAGCATTTCCAACCCCACTTACAAGTGAAACTTGCTAAAATGTGCTTGGCTGCTCTTCACTGAAAAGCTTGGTTCTGCAACATTTTTAGCATACGTTTGCTCCTGCTGGGTCAGCCGAGCAGTACATTTCTACTTAACCACCTGCTATAATGAGAGGCATCAGGGCTTCATCTTTTGAGCCCAGTACTGAGCATGAAAAGCATTTCCAAGCCCACTTACAAGTGAAACTTGCTAAAATGTGCCTCTCTGCTCTTTACTGAAAAGCTTGGTTCTGCATACATTTTTAGCATACGTTTGCTCCTGCTGGGTCAGCCGAGCAGCAAATTTCTACTTAACCACCTGCTATCATGAGAGACATCAGGGCTGCATCTTTTGAGCCCAGTACTGAGCCTGAAAAGCCTTCCAACCCCACTTACAAGTGAAACTTGCTAAAATGTGCCTCTCTGCTCTTCACTGAAAAGCTTGGTTCTGCATACATTTTTGGCATACGTTTGCTCCTGCTGGGTCAGCCGAGCAGCGAATTTCTAATTAACCACCTGCTATCATGAGAGACATCAGGGCTGCATGTTTTGAGCCCAGTACTGAGCCTGAAAAGCATTTCCAACCCCACTTACAAGTGAAACTTGCTAAAATGTGCCTGGCTGCTCTTCACTGAAAAGCTTGGTTTTGCATACATTTTTAGCATACGTTTGCTCCTGCTGGGTCAGCCGAGCAGTAAATTTCTAATTAACCACCTGCTATAATGAGAGACATCAGGACTTCATCTTTTGAGCCCAGTACTGAGCCTGAAAAGCATTTCCAAGCCCACTTACAAGTGAAACTTGCTAAAATGTGCCTGCTCTTTACTGAAAAGCTTGGTTTTGCATAAATTTTTAGCATACGTTTGCTCCTGCTGGGTCAGCCGAGCAGCGAATTTCTAATTAACCACCTGCTATCATGAGAGACATCAGGGCTGCATGTTTTGAGCCCAGTACTGAGCCTGAAAAGCGTTTCCAACCCAACTTACAAGTGAAACTTGCTAAAATGTGCCTCTCTGCTCTTCACTGAAAAGCTCATTCTGCGTACATTTTTGGCATACGTTTGCTCCTGCTGGGTCAGCCGAGCAGCGAATTTCTACTTAACCACCTGCTATCATGAGAGACATCAGGGCTGCATCTCTTGAGCCCAGTACTGAGCCTGAAAAGCATTTCCAACCCCACTTACAAGTGAAACTTGCTTAAAATGTGCCTGGCTGCTCTTCACTGAAAAGCTTGGTTCTGCAACATTTTAAGCATACGTTTGCTCCTGCTGGGTCAGCCGAGCAGCGAATTTCTACTTAACCACCTGCTATCATAAGAGACATCAGGGCTGCATCTTTTGAGCCCAGTACTGAGCCTGAAAAGCGTTCCAACCCCACTTACAAGTGAAACTTGCTAAAATGTGCCTCTCTGCTCTTCACTGAAAAGCTCATTCTGCGTACATTTTTGGCATACGTTTGCTCCTGCTGTCTCAGCCGAGCAGTAAATTTCTACTTAACCACCTGCTATAATGAGAGACATCAGGGCTTCATCTTTTGAGCCCAGTACTGAGCCTGAAAAGCATTTCCAAGCCCACTTACAAGTGAAACTTGCAAAAATGTGCCTGCTCTTTACTGAAAAGCTTGGTTTTGCATACATTTTTAGCATACGTTTGCTCCTGCTGGGTCAGCCGAGCAGCGAATTTCTAATTAACCACCTGCTATCATGAGAGACATCAGGGCTGCATGTTTTGAGCCCAGTACTGAGCCTGAAAAGCGTTTTCAACCCAACTTACAAGTGAAACTTGCTAAAATGTGCCTCTCTGCTCTTCACTGAAAAGCTCATTCTGCGTAAATTTTTGGCATACGTTTGCTCCTGCTGGGTCAGCCGAGCAGCGAATTTCTACTTAACCACCTGCTATCATGAGAGACATCAGGGCTGCATCTCTTGAGCCCAGTACTGAGCCTGAAAAGCATTTCCAACCCCACTTACAAGTGAAACTTGCTTAAAATGTGCCTGGCTGCTCTTTACTGAAAAGCTTGGTTCTGCAACATTTTTAGCATACGTTTGCTCCTGCTGGGTCAGCCGAGCAGCGAATTTCTACTTAACCACCTGCTATCATGAGAGACATCAGGGCTGCATCTTTTGAGCCCAGTACTGAGCCTGAAATGCGTTCCAACCCCACTTACAAGTGAAACTTGCTAAAATGTGCCTCTCTGCTCTTCACTGAAAAGCTCATTCTGCGTACATTTTTGGCATACGTTTGCTCCTGCTGGGTCAGCCGAGCAGCGAATTTCTACTTAACCACCTGCTATCATGAGAGACATCAGGGCTGCATCTTTTGAGCCCAGTACTGAGCCTGAAAAGCGTTCCAACCCCACTTACAAGTGAAACTTGCTAAAATGTGCCTCTCTGCTCTTCACTGAAAAGCTAATTCTGCGTACATTTTTGGCATACGTTTGCTCCTGCTGGGTCAGCCGAGCAGCGAATTTCTACTTAACCACCTGCTATCATGAGAGGCATCAGGGATTCATCTTTTGAGCCCAGTACTGAGCATGAAAAGCATTTCCAAGCCCACTTACAAGTGAAACTTGCTAAAATGTGCCTCTCTGCTCTTTACTGAAAAGCTTGGTTCTGCATACATTTTTAGCATACGTTTGCTCCTGCTGGGTCAACCGAGCAGCAAATTTCTACTTAACCACCTGCTATCATGAGAGACATCAGGACTGCATCTTTTGAGCCCAGTACTGAGCCTGAAAGGCGTTCCAACCCCACTTACAAGTGAAACTTGCTAAAATGTGCCTCTCTGCTCTTCACTGAAAAGCTTGGTTCTGCATACATTTTTGGCATACGTTTGCTCCTGCTGGGTCAGCCGAGCAGTGAATTTCTAATTAACCACCTGCTATCATGCGAGACATCAGGGCTGCATCTTTTGAGCCCAGTACTGAGCCTGAAAAGCGTTTCCAACCCCACTTACAAGTGAAACTTGCTAAAATGTGCCTGGCTGCTCTTCACTGAAAAGCTTGGTTCTGCATACATTTTTAGCATATGTTTGCTCCTGCTGGGTCAGCCGAGCAGCAAATTTCTACTTAACCACCTGCTATCATGAGAGACATCAGGGCTGCATCTTTTGAGCCCAGTACTGAGCCTGAAAAGTATTTCCAACCCCACTTACAAGTGAAACTTGCTAAAATGTGCCTGGCTGCTCTTCACTGAAAAGCTGGTTCTGCAACATTTCTGGCATACGTTTGCTCCTGCTGGGTCAGCCGAGCAGCGAATTTCTACTTAACCACCTGCTATCATGAGAGACATCAGGGCTGCATATTTTGAGCCCAGTACTGAGCCTGAAAAGCGTTCCAACCCCACTTACAAGTGAAACTTGCTAAAATGTGCCTCTCTGCTCTTCACTGAAAAGCTTGGTTCTGCATACATTTTTGGCATACGTTTGCTCCTGCTGGGTCAGCCGAGCAGCGAATTTCTACTTAACCACCTGATATCATGAGAGACATCAGGGCTGCATCTTTTGAGCCCAGTACTGAGCCTGAAAAGCATTTCCAACCCCACTTACAAGTGAAACTTGCTAAAATGTGCCTGGCTGCTCTTCACTGAAAAGCTTGGTTCTGCATACATTTTTGGCATACGTTTGCTCCTGCTGGGTCAGCCGAGCAGCGAATTTCTACTTAACCACCTGCTATCATGAGAGACATCAGGGCTGCATCTTTTGAGCCCAGTACTGAGCCTGAAAAGCATTTCCAACCCCACTTACAAGTGAAACTTGCTAAAATGTGCCTGGCTGCTCTTCACTGAAAAGCTTGGTTTTACATACATTTTTAGCATACGTTTGCTCCTGCTGGGTCAGCCGAGCAGCGAATTTCTAATTAACCACCTGCTATCATGAGAGACATCAGGGCTGCATGTTTTGAGCCCAGTACTGAGCCTGAAAAGCGTTTCCAACCCCACTTACAAGTGAAACTTGCTAAAATGTGCCTGGCTGCTCTTCAGTGAAAAGCTTGGTTCTGCATACATTTTTAGCATACGTTTGCTCCTGCTGGGTCAGCCGAGCAGCAAATTTCTACTTAACCACCTGCTATCTTGAGAGACATCAGGGCTGCATCTTTTGAGCCCAGTACTGAGCCTGAAAAGTATTTCCAACCCCACTTACAAGTGAAACTTACTAAAATGTGCCTGGCTGCTCTTCACTGAAAAGCTGGTTCTGCAACATTTCTGGCATACGTTTGCTCCTGCTGGGTCAGCCGAGCAGCGAATTTCTACTTAACCACCTGCTATTATGAGAGACATGAGGGCTGCATCTTTTGAGCCCAGTACTGAGCCTGAAAAGCATTTCCAAGCCCACTTACAAGTGAAACTTGCTAAAATGTGCCTCTCTGCTCTTTACTGAAAAGCTTGGTTTTGCATACATTTTTAGCATACGTTTGCTCCTACTGGGTCAGCCGAGCAGCGAATTTCTAATTAACCACCTGCTATCATGAGAGACATCAGGGCTTCATCTTTTGAGCCCAGTACTGAGCCTGACAAGCATTTCCAAGCCAACTTACAAGTGAAACTTGCTAAAATGTGCCTCTCTGCTCTTTACTGAAAAGCTTGGTTTTGCATACATTTTTAGCATACGTTTGCTCCTGCTGGGTCAGACGAGCAGCGAATTTCTAATTAACCACCTGCTATCATGAGAGACATCAGGGCTGCATGTTTTGAGCCCAGTACTGAGCCTGAAAAGCGTTTCCAACCCAGCTTACAAGTGAAACTTGCTAAAATGTGCCTCTCTGCTCTCCACTGAAAAGCTCATTCTGCGTACATTTTTGGCATACGTTTGCTCCTGCTGGGTCAGCCGAGCAGCGAATTTCTACTTAACCACCTGCTATCATGAGAGACATCAAGGCTGCATCTTTTGAGCCCAGTACTGAGTCTGAAAAGCATTTCCAACCCCACTTACAAGTGAAACTTGCTAAAATGTGCCTGGCTGCTCTTCACTGAAAAGCTTGGTTTTGCATACATTTTTAGCATACGTTTGCTCCTGCTGGGTCAGCCGAGCAGCGAATTTCTAATTAACCACCTGCTATCATGAGAGACATCAGGGCTGCATGTTTTGAGCCCAGTACTGAGCCTGAAAAGCGTTTCCAACCCCACTTACAAATGAAACTTGCTAAAATGTGCCTGGCTGCTCTTCACTGAAAAGCTTGGTTCTGCATACATTTTTAGCATATGTTTGCTCCTGCTGGGTCAGCCGAGCAGCAAATTTCTACTTAACCACCTGCTATCATGAGAGACATCAGGGCTGCATCTTTTGAGCCCAGTACTGAGCCTGAATAGTATTTCCAACCCCACTTACAAGTGAAACTTGCTAAAATGTGCCTGGCTGCTCTTCATTGAAAAGCTGGTTCTGCAACATTTCTGGCATACGTTTGCTCCTGCTGGGCCAGCCGAGCAGCGAATTTCTACTTAACCACCTGATATCATGAGAGACATCAGGGCTGCATCTTTTGAGCCCAGTACTGAGCCTGAAAAGCGTTTCCAAGCCCACTTACAAGTGAAACTTGCTAAAATATGCCTCTCTGCTCTTTACTGAAAAGCTTGGTTTTGCATACATTTTTAGCATACGTTTGCTCCTGCTGGGTCAGCCGAGCAGCGAATTTCTAATTAACCACCTGCTATCATGAGAGACATCAGGGCTGCATGTTTTGAGCCCAGTACTGAGCCTGAAAAGCGTTTCCAACCCAACTTACAAGTGAAACTTGCTAAAATGTGCCTCTCTGCTCTTCACTGAAAAGCTCATTCTGCGTACATTTTTGGCATACGTTTGCTCCTGCTGGGTCAGCCGAGCAGCGAATTTCTACTTAACCACCTGCTATCATGAGAGACATCAGGGCTGCATCTCTTGAGCCCAGTACTGAGCCTGAAAAACATTTCCAACCCCACTTACAAGTGAAACTTGCTTAAAATGTGCCTGGCTGCTCTTCACTGAAAAGCTTGGTTCTGCAACATTTTTAGCATACGTTTGCTCCTGCTGGGTCAGCCGAGCAGCGAATTTCTACTTAACCACCTGCTATCATGAGAGACATCAGGGCTGCATCTTTTGAGCCCAGTACTGAGCCTGAAAAGCGTTCCAACCCCACTTACAAGTGAAACTTGCTAAAATGTGCCTGGCTGCTCTTCACTGAAAAGCTGGTTCTGCAACATTTCTGGCATACGTTTGCTCCTGCTGGGTCAGCCGAGCAGCGAATTTCTACTTAACCACCTGCTATTATGAGAGACATGAGGGCTGCATCTTTTGAGCCCAGTACTGAGCCTGAAAAGCCTTCCAACCCCACTTACAAGTGAAACTTGCTAAAATGTGCCTCTCTGCTCTTCACTGAAAAGCTTGGTTCTGCATACATTTTTGGCATACGTTTGCTCCTGCTGGGTCAGCCGAGCAGCGAATTTCTAATTAACCACCTGCTATCATGAGAGACATCAGGGCTGCATGTTTTGAGCCCAGTACTGAGCCTGAAAAGCATTTCCAACCCCACTTACAAGTGAAACTTGCTAAAATGTGCCTGGCTGCTCTTCACTGAAAAGCTTGGTTTTGCATACATTTTTAGCATACGTTTGCTCCTGCTGGGTCAGCCGAGCAGTAAATTTCTAATTAACCACCTGCTATAATGAGAGACATCAGGACTTCATCTTTTGAGCCCAGTACTGAGCCTGAAAAGCATTTCCAAGCCCACTTACAAGTGAAACTTGCTAAAATGTGCCTGCTCTTTACTGAAAAGCTTGGTTTTGCATAAATTTTTAGCATACGTTTGCTCCTGCTGGGTCAGCCGAGCAGCGAATTTCTAATTAACCACCTGCTATCATGAGAGACATCAGGGCTGCATGTTTTGAGCCCAGTACTGAGCCTGAAAAGCGTTTCCAACCCAACTTACAAGTGAAACTTGCTAAAATGTGCCTCTCTGCTCTTCACTGAAAAGCTCATTCTGCGTACATTTTTGGCATACGTTTGCTCCTGCTGGGTCAGCCGAGCAGCGAATTTCTACTTAACCACCTGCTATCATGAGAGACATCAGGGCTGCATCTCTTGAGCCCAGTACTGAGCCTGAAAAGCATTTCCAACCCCACTTACAAGTGAAACTTGCTTAAAATGTGCCTGGCTGCTCTTCACTGAAAAGCTTGGTTCTGCAACATTTTAAGCATACGTTTGCTCCTGCTGGGTCAGCCGAGCAGCGAATTTCTACTTAACCACCTGCTATCATAAGAGACATCAGGGCTGCATCTTTTGAGCCCAGTACTGAGCCTGAAAAGCGTTCCAACCCCACTTACAAGTGAAACTTGCTAAAATGTGCCTCTCTGCTCTTCACTGAAAAGCTCATTCTGCGTACATTTTTGGCATACGTTTGCTCCTGCTGTCTCAGCCGAGCAGTAAATTTCTACTTAACCACCTGCTATAATGAGAGACATCAGGGCTTCATCTTTTGAGCCCAGTACTGAGCCTGAAAAGCATTTCCAAGCCCACTTACAAGTGAAACTTGCAAAAATGTGCCTGCTCTTTACTGAAAAGCTTGGTTTTGCATACATTTTTAGCATACGTTTGCTCCTGCTGGGTCAGCCGAGCAGCGAATTTCTAATTAACCACCTGCTATCATGAGAGACATCAGGGCTGCATGTTTTGAGCCCAGTACTGAGCCTGAAAAGCGTTTTCAACCCAACTTACAAGTGAAACTTGCTAAAATGTGCCTCTCTGCTCTTCACTGAAAAGCTCATTCTGCGTAAATTTTTGGCATACGTTTGCTCCTGCTGGGTCAGCCGAGCAGCGAATTTCTACTTAACCACCTGCTATCATGAGAGACATCAGGGCTGCATCTCTTGAGCCCAGTACTGAGCCTGAAAAGCATTTCCAACCCCACTTACAAGTGAAACTTGCTTAAAATGTGCCTGGCTGCTCTTTACTGAAAAGCTTGGTTCTGCAACATTTTTAGCATACGTTTGCTCCTGCTGGGTCAGCCGAGCAGCGAATTTCTACTTAACCACCTGCTATCATGAGAGACATCAGGGCTGCATCTTTTGAGCCCAGTACTGAGCCTGAAATGCGTTCCAACCCCACTTACAAGTGAAACTTGCTAAAATGTGCCTCTCTGCTCTTCACTGAAAAGCTCATTCTGCGTACATTTTTGGCATACGTTTGCTCCTGCTGGGTCAGCCGAGCAGCGAATTTCTACTTAACCACCTGCTATCATGAGAGACATCAGGGCTGCATCTTTTGAGCCCAGTACTGAGCCTGAAAAGCGTTCCAACCCCACTTACAAGTGAAACTTGCTAAAATGTGCCTCTCTGCTCTTCACTGAAAAGCTAATTCTGCGTACATTTTTGGCATACGTTTGCTCCTGCTGGGTCAGCCGAGCAGCGAATTTCTACTTAACCACCTGCTATCATGAGAGGCATCAGGGATTCATCTTTTGAGCCCAGTACTGAGCATGAAAAGCATTTCCAAGCCCACTTACAAGTGAAACTTGCTAAAATGTGCCTCTCTGCTCTTTACTGAAAAGCTTGGTTCTGCATACATTTTTAGCATACGTTTGCTCCTGCTGGGTCAACCGAGCAGCAAATTTCTACTTAACCACCTGCTATCATGAGAGACATCAGGACTGCATCTTTTGAGCCCAGTACTGAGCCTGAAAGGCGTTCCAACCCCACTTACAAGTGAAACTTGCTAAAATGTGCCTCTCTGCTCTTCACTGAAAAGCTTGGTTCTGCATACATTTTTGGCATACGTTTGCTCCTGCTGGGTCAGCCGAGCAGTGAATTTCTAATTAACCACCTGCTATCATGCGAGACATCAGGGCTGCATCTTTTGAGCCCAGTACTGAGCCTGAAAAGCGTTTCCAACCCCACTTACAAGTGAAACTTGCTAAAATGTGCCTGGCTGCTCTTCACTGAAAAGCTTGGTTCTGCATACATTTTTAGCATATGTTTGCTCCTGCTGGGTCAGCCGAGCAGCAAATTTCTACTTAACCACCTGCTATCATGAGAGACATCAGGGCTGCATCTTTTGAGCCCAGTACTGAGCCTGAAAAGTATTTCCAACCCCACTTACAAGTGAAACTTGCTAAAATGTGCCTGGCTGCTCTTCACTGAAAAGCTGGTTCTGCAACATTTCTGGCATACGTTTGCTCCTGCTGGGTCAGCCGAGCAGCGAATTTCTACTTAACCACCTGCTATCATGAGAGACATCAGGGCTGCATCTTTTGAGCCCAGTACTGAGCCTGAAAAGCGTTCCAACCCCACTTACAAGTGAAACTTGCTAAAATGTGCCTCTCTGCTCTTCACTGAAAAGCTTGGTTCTGCATACATTTTTGGCATACGTTTGCTCCTGCTGGGTCAGCCGAGCAGCGAATTTCTACTTAACCACCTGATATCATGAGAGACATCAGGGCTGCATCTTTTGAGCCCAGTACTGAGCCTGAAAAGCATTTCCAACCCCACTTACAAGTGAAACTTGCTAAAATGTGCCTGGCTGCTCTTCACTGAAAAGCTTGGTTCTGCATACATTTTTGGCATACGTTTGCTCCTGCTGGGTCAGCCGAGCAGCGAATTTCTACTTAACCACCTGCTATCATGAGAGACATCAGGGCTGCATCTTTTGAGCCCAGTACTGAGCCTGAAAAGCATTTCCAACCCCACTTACAAGTGAAACTTGCTAAAATGTGCCTGGCTGCTCTTCACTGAAAAGCTTGGTTTTACATACATTTTTAGCATACGTTTGCTCCTGCTGGGTCAGCCGAGCAGCGAATTTCTAATTAACCACCTGCTATCATGAGAGACATCAGGGCTGCATGTTTTGAGCCCAGTACTGAGCCTGAAAAGCGTTTCCAACCCCACTTACAAGTGAAACTTGCTAAAATGTGCCTGGCTGCTCTTCAGTGAAAAGCTTGGTTCTGCATACATTTTTAGCATACGTTTGCTCCTGCTGGGTCAGCCGAGCAGCAAATTTCTACTTAACCACCTGCTATCTTGAGAGACATCAGGGCTGCATCTTTTGAGCCCAGTACTGAGCCTGAAAAGTATTTCCAACCCCACTTACAAGTGAAACTTACTAAAATGTGCCTGGCTGCTCTTCACTGAAAAGCTGGTTCTGCAACATTTCTGGCATACGTTTGCTCCTGCTGGGTCAGCCGAGCAGCGAATTTCTACTTAACCACCTGCTATTAT
Source organism: Lissotriton helveticus (assembly GCF_964261635.1). Lineage (NCBI taxonomy): Eukaryota > Metazoa > Chordata > Amphibia > Caudata > Salamandridae > Lissotriton > Lissotriton helveticus. Next base: position 1,615,139 of record NW_027611690.1, on the reverse strand, counting down.
GAGAGACATGAGGGCTGCATCTTTTGAGCCCAGTACTGAGCCTGAAAAGCATTTCCAAGCCCACTTACAAGTGAAACTTGCTAAAATGTGCCTCTCTGCTCTTTACTGAAAAGCTTGGTTTTGCATACATTTTTAGCATACGTTTGCTCCTACTGGGTCAGCCGAGCAGCGAATTTCTAATTAACCACCTGCTATCATGAGAGACATCAGGGCTTCATCTTTTGAGCCCAGTACTGAGCCTGACAAGCATTTCCAAGCCAACTTACAAGTGAAACTTGCTAAAATGTGCCTCTCTGCTCTTTACTGAAAAGCTTGGTTTTGCATACATTTTTAGCATACGTTTGCTCCTGCTGGGTCAGACGAGCAGCGAATTTCTAATTAACCACCTGCTATCATGAGAGACATCAGGGCTGCATGTTTTGAGCCCAGTACTGAGCCTGAAAAGCGTTTCCAACCCAGCTTACAAGTGAAACTTGCTAAAATGTGCCTCTCTGCTCTCCACTGAAAAGCTCATTCTGCGTACATTTTTGGCATACGTTTGCTCCTGCTGGGTCAGCCGAGCAGCGAATTTCTACTTAACCACCTGCTATCATGAGAGACATCAGGGCTGCATCTTTTGAGCCCAGTACTGAGCCTGAAAAGCGTTCCAACCCCACTTACAAGTGAAACTTGCTAAAATGTGCCTCTCTGCTCTTCACTGAAAAGCTAATTCTGCGTACATTTTTGGCATACGTTTGCTCCTGCTGGGTCAGCCGAGCAGCGAATTTCTACTTAACCACCTGCTATCATGAGAGGCATCAGGGATTCATCTTTTGAGCCCAGTACTGAGCATGAAAAGCATTTCCAAGCCCACTTACAAGTGAAACTTGCTAAAATGTGCCTCTCTGCTCTTTACTGAAAAGCTTGGTTCTGCATACATTTTTAGCATACGTTTGCTCCTGCTGGGTCAACCGAGCAGCAAATTTCTACTTAACCACCTGCTATCATGAGAGACATCAGGACTGCATCTTTTGAGCCCAGTACTGAGCCTGAAAGGCGTTCCAACCCCACTTACAAGTGAAACTTGCTAAAATGTGCCTCTCTGCTCTTCACTGAAAAGCTTGGTTCTGCATACATTTTTGGCATACGTTTGCTCCTGCTGGGTCAGCCGAGCAGTGAATTTCTAATTAACCACCTGCTATCATGCGAGACATCAGGGCTGCATCTTTTGAGCCCAGTACTGAGCCTGAAAAGCGTTTCCAACCCCACTTACAAGTGAAACTTGCTAAAATGTGCCTGGCTGCTCTTCACTGAAAAGCTTGGTTCTGCATACATTTTTAGCATATGTTTGCTCCTGCTGGGTCAGCCGAGCAGCAAATTTCTACTTAACCACCTGCTATCATGAGAGACATCAGGGCTGCATCTTTTGAGCCCAGTACTGAGCCTGAAAAGTATTTCCAACCCCACTTACAAGTGAAACTTGCTAAAATGTGCCTGGCTGCTCTTCACTGAAAAGCTGGTTCTGCAACATTTCTGGCATACGTTTGCTCCTGCTGGGTCAGCCGAGCAGCGAATTTCTACTTAACCACCTGCTATCATGAGAGACATCAGGGCTGCATATTTTGAGCCCAGTACTGAGCCTGAAAAGCGTTCCAACCCCACTTACAAGTGAAACTTGCTAAAATGTGCCTCTCTGCTCTTCACTGAAAAGCTTGGTTCTGCATACATTTTTGGCATACGTTTGCTCCTGCTGGGTCAGCCGAGCAGCGAATTTCTACTTAACCACCTGATATCATGAGAGACATCAGGGCTGCATCTTTTGAGCCCAGTACTGAGCCTGAAAAGCATTTCCAACCCCACTTACAAGTGAAACTTGCTAAAATGTGCCTGGCTGCTCTTCACTGAAAAGCTTGGTTCTGCATACATTTTTGGCATACGTTTGCTCCTGCTGGGTCAGCCGAGCAGCGAATTTCTACTTAACCACCTGCTATCATGAGAGACATCAGGGCTGCATCTTTTGAGCCCAGTACTGAGCCTGAAAAGCATTTCCAACCCCACTTACAAGTGAAACTTGCTAAAATGTGCCTGGCTGCTCTTCACTGAAAAGCTTGGTTTTACATACATTTTTAGCATACGTTTGCTCCTGCTGGGTCAGCCGAGCAGCGAATTTCTAATTAACCACCTGCTATCATGAGAGACATCAGGGCTGCATGTTTTGAGCCCAGTACTGAGCCTGAAAAGCGTTTCCAACCCCACTTACAAGTGAAACTTGCTAAAATGTGCCTGGCTGCTCTTCAGTGAAAAGCTTGGTTCTGCATACATTTTTAGCATACGTTTGCTCCTGCTGGGTCAGCCGAGCAGCAAATTTCTACTTAACCACCTGCTATCTTGAGAGACATCAGGGCTGCATCTTTTGAGCCCAGTACTGAGCCTGAAAAGTATTTCCAACCCCACTTACAAGTGAAACTTACTAAAATGTGCCTGGCTGCTCTTCACTGAAAAGCTGGTTCTGCAACATTTCTGGCATACGTTTGCTCCTGCTGGGTCAGCCGAGCAGCGAATTTCTACTTAACCACCTGCTATTATGAGAGACATGAGGGCTGCATCTTTTGAGCCCAGTACTGAGCCTGAAAAGCATTTCCAAGCCCACTTACAAGTGAAACTTGCTAAAATGTGCCTCTCTGCTCTTTACTGAAAAGCTTGGTTTTGCATACATTTTTAGCATACGTTTGCTCCTACTGGGTCAGCCGAGCAGCGAATTTCTAATTAACCACCTGCTATCATGAGAGACATCAGGGCTTCATCTTTTGAGCCCAGTACTGAGCCTGACAAGCATTTCCAAGCCAACTTACAAGTGAAACTTGCTAAAATGTGCCTCTCTGCTCTTTACTGAAAAGCTTGGTTTTGCATACATTTTTAGCATACGTTTGCTCCTGCTGGGTCAGACGAGCAGCGAATTTCTAATTAACCACCTGCTATCATGAGAGACATCAGGGCTGCATGTTTTGAGCCCAGTACTGAGCCTGAAAAGCGTTTCCAACCCAGCTTACAAGTGAAACTTGCTAAAATGTGCCTCTCTGCTCTCCACTGAAAAGCTCATTCTGCGTACATTTTTGGCATACGTTTGCTCCTGCTGGGTCAGCCGAGCAGCGAATTTCTACTTAACCACCTGCTATCATGAGAGACATCAAGGCTGCATCTTTTGAGCCCAGTACTGAGTCTGAAAAGCATTTCCAACCCCACTTACAAGTGAAACTTGCTAAAATGTGCCTGGCTGCTCTTCACTGAAAAGCTTGGTTTTGCATACATTTTTAGCATACGTTTGCTCCTGCTGGGTCAGCCGAGCAGCGAATTTCTAATTAACCACCTGCTATCATGAGAGACATCAGGGCTGCATGTTTTGAGCCCAGTACTGAGCCTGAAAAGCGTTTCCAACCCCACTTACAAATGAAACTTGCTAAAATGTGCCTGGCTGCTCTTCACTGAAAAGCTTGGTTCTGCATACATTTTTAGCATATGTTTGCTCCTGCTGGGTCAGCCGAGCAGCAAATTTCTACTTAACCACCTGCTATCATGAGAGACATCAGGGCTGCATCTTTTGAGCCCAGTACTGAGCCTGAATAGTATTTCCAACCCCACTTACAAGTGAAACTTGCTAAAATGTGCCTGGCTGCTCTTCATTGAAAAGCTGGTTCTGCAACATTTCTGGCATACGTTTGCTCCTGCTGGGCCAGCCGAGCAGCGAATTTCTACTTAACCACCTGATATCATGAGAGACATCAGGGCTGCATCTTTTGAGCCCAGTACTGAGCCTGAAAAGCGTTTCCAAGCCCACTTACAAGTGAAACTTGCTAAAATATGCCTCTCTGCTCTTTACTGAAAAGCTTGGTTTTGCATACATTTTTAGCATACGTTTGCTCCTGCTGGGTCAGCCGAGCAGCGAATTTCTAATTAACCACCTGCTATCATGAGAGACATCAGGGCTGCATGTTTTGAGCCCAGTACTGAGCCTGAAAAGCGTTTCCAACCCAACTTACAAGTGAAACTTGCTAAAATGTGCCTCTCTGCTCTTCACTGAAAAGCTCATTCTGCGTACATTTTTGGCATACGTTTGCTCCTGCTGGGTCAGCCGAGCAGCGAATTTCTACTTAACCACCTGCTATCATGAGAGACATCAGGGCTGCATCTCTTGAGCCCAGTACTGAGCCTGAAAAACATTTCCAACCCCACTTACAAGTGAAACTTGCTTAAAATGTGCCTGGCTGCTCTTCACTGAAAAGCTTGGTTCTGCAACATTTTTAGCATACGTTTGCTCCTGCTGGGTCAGCCGAGCAGCGAATTTCTACTTAACCACCTGCTATCATGAGAGACATCAGGGCTGCATCTTTTGAGCCCAGTACTGAGCCTGAAAAGCGTTCCAACCCCACTTACAAGTGAAACTTGCTAAAATGTGCCTGGCTGCTCTTCACTGAAAAGCTGGTTCTGCAACATTTCTGGCATACGTTTGCTCCTGCTGGGTCAGCCGAGCAGCGAATTTCTACTTAACCACCTGCTATTATGAGAGACATGAGGGCTGCATCTTTTGAGCCCAGTACTGAGCCTGAAAAGCCTTCCAACCCCACTTACAAGTGAAACTTGCTAAAATGTGCCTCTCTGCTCTTCACTGAAAAGCTTGGTTCTGCATACATTTTTGGCATACGTTTGCTCCTGCTGGGTCAGCCGAGCAGCGAATTTCTAATTAACCACCTGCTATCATGAGAGACATCAGGGCTGCATGTTTTGAGCCCAGTACTGAGCCTGAAAAGCATTTCCAACCCCACTTACAAGTGAAACTTGCTAAAATGTGCCTGGCTGCTCTTCACTGAAAAGCTTGGTTTTGCATACATTTTTAGCATACGTTTGCTCCTGCTGGGTCAGCCGAGCAGTAAATTTCTAATTAACCACCTGCTATAATGAGAGACATCAGGACTTCATCTTTTGAGCCCAGTACTGAGCCTGAAAAGCATTTCCAAGCCCACTTACAAGTGAAACTTGCTAAAATGTGCCTGCTCTTTACTGAAAAGCTTGGTTTTGCATAAATTTTTAGCATACGTTTGCTCCTGCTGGGTCAGCCGAGCAGCGAATTTCTAATTAACCACCTGCTATCATGAGAGACATCAGGGCTGCATGTTTTGAGCCCAGTACTGAGCCTGAAAAGCGTTTCCAACCCAACTTACAAGTGAAACTTGCTAAAATGTGCCTCTCTGCTCTTCACTGAAAAGCTCATTCTGCGTACATTTTTGGCATACGTTTGCTCCTGCTGGGTCAGCCGAGCAGCGAATTTCTACTTAACCACCTGCTATCATGAGAGACATCAGGGCTGCATCTCTTGAGCCCAGTACTGAGCCTGAAAAGCATTTCCAACCCCACTTACAAGTGAAACTTGCTTAAAATGTGCCTGGCTGCTCTTCACTGAAAAGCTTGGTTCTGCAACATTTTAAGCATACGTTTGCTCCTGCTGGGTCAGCCGAGCAGCGAATTTCTACTTAACCACCTGCTATCATAAGAGACATCAGGGCTGCATCTTTTGAGCCCAGTACTGAGCCTGAAAAGCGTTCCAACCCCACTTACAAGTGAAACTTGCTAAAATGTGCCTCTCTGCTCTTCACTGAAAAGCTCATTCTGCGTACATTTTTGGCATACGTTTGCTCCTGCTGTCTCAGCCGAGCAGTAAATTTCTACTTAACCACCTGCTATAATGAGAGACATCAGGGCTTCATCTTTTGAGCCCAGTACTGAGCCTGAAAAGCATTTCCAAGCCCACTTACAAGTGAAACTTGCAAAAATGTGCCTGCTCTTTACTGAAAAGCTTGGTTTTGCATACATTTTTAGCATACGTTTGCTCCTGCTGGGTCAGCCGAGCAGCGAATTTCTAATTAACCACCTGCTATCATGAGAGACATCAGGGCTGCATGTTTTGAGCCCAGTACTGAGCCTGAAAAGCGTTTTCAACCCAACTTACAAGTGAAACTTGCTAAAATGTGCCTCTCTGCTCTTCACTGAAAAGCTCATTCTGCGTAAATTTTTGGCATACGTTTGCTCCTGCTGGGTCAGCCGAGCAGCGAATTTCTACTTAACCACCTGCTATCATGAGAGACATCAGGGCTGCATCTCTTGAGCCCAGTACTGAGCCTGAAAAGCATTTCCAACCCCACTTACAAGTGAAACTTGCTTAAAATGTGCCTGGCTGCTCTTTACTGAAAAGCTTGGTTCTGCAACATTTTTAGCATACGTTTGCTCCTGCTGGGTCAGCCGAGCAGCGAATTTCTACTTAACCACCTGCTATCATGAGAGACATCAGGGCTGCATCTTTTGAGCCCAGTACTGAGCCTGAAATGCGTTCCAACCCCACTTACAAGTGAAACTTGCTAAAATGTGCCTCTCTGCTCTTCACTGAAAAGCTCATTCTGCGTACATTTTTGGCATACGTTTGCTCCTGCTGGGTCAGCCGAGCAGCGAATTTCTACTTAACCACCTGCTATCATGAGAGACATCAGGGCTGCATCTTTTGAGCCCAGTACTGAGCCTGAAAAGCGTTCCAACCCCACTTACAAGTGAAACTTGCTAAAATGTGCCTCTCTGCTCTTCACTGAAAAGCTAATTCTGCGTACATTTTTGGCATACGTTTGCTCCTGCTGGGTCAGCCGAGCAGCGAATTTCTACTTAACCACCTGCTATCATGAGAGGCATCAGGGATTCATCTTTTGAGCCCAGTACTGAGCATGAAAAGCATTTCCAAGCCCACTTACAAGTGAAACTTGCTAAAATGTGCCTCTCTGCTCTTTACTGAAAAGCTTGGTTCTGCATACATTTTTAGCATACGTTTGCTCCTGCTGGGTCAACCGAGCAGCAAATTTCTACTTAACCACCTGCTATCATGAGAGACATCAGGACTGCATCTTTTGAGCCCAGTACTGAGCCTGAAAGGCGTTCCAACCCCACTTACAAGTGAAACTTGCTAAAATGTGCCTCTCTGCTCTTCACTGAAAAGCTTGGTTCTGCATACATTTTTGGCATACGTTTGCTCCTGCTGGGTCAGCCGAGCAGTGAATTTCTAATTAACCACCTGCTATCATGCGAGACATCAGGGCTGCATCTTTTGAGCCCAGTACTGAGCCTGAAAAGCGTTTCCAACCCCACTTACAAGTGAAACTTGCTAAAATGTGCCTGGCTGCTCTTCACTGAAAAGCTTGGTTCTGCATACATTTTTAGCATATGTTTGCTCCTGCTGGGTCAGCCGAGCAGCAAATTTCTACTTAACCACCTGCTATCATGAGAGACATCAGGGCTGCATCTTTTGAGCCCAGTACTGAGCCTGAAAAGTATTTCCAACCCCACTTACAAGTGAAACTTGCTAAAATGTGCCTGGCTGCTCTTCACTGAAAAGCTGGTTCTGCAACATTTCTGGCATACGTTTGCTCCTGCTGGGTCAGCCGAGCAGCGAATTTCTACTTAACCACCTGCTATCATGAGAGACATCAGGGCTGCATCTTTTGAGCCCAGTACTGAGCCTGAAAAGCGTTCCAACCCCACTTACAAGTGAAACTTGCTAAAATGTGCCTCTCTGCTCTTCACTGAAAAGCTTGGTTCTGCATACATTTTTGGCATACGTTTGCTCCTGCTGGGTCAGCCGAGCAGCGAATTTCTACTTAACCACCTGATATCATGAGAGACATCAGGGCTGCATCTTTTGAGCCCAGTACTGAGCCTGAAAAGCATTTCCAACCCCACTTACAAGTGAAACTTGCTAAAATGTGCCTGGCTGCTCTTCACTGAAAAGCTTGGTTCTGCATACATTTTTGGCATACGTTTGCTCCTGCTGGGTCAGCCGAGCAGCGAATTTCTACTTAACCACCTGCTATCATGAGAGACATCAGGGCTGCATCTTTTGAGCCCAGTACTGAGCCTGAAAAGCATTTCCAACCCCACTTACAAGTGAAACTTGCTAAAATGTGCCTGGCTGCTCTTCACTGAAAAGCTTGGTTTTACATACATTTTTAGCATACGTTTGCTCCTGCTGGGTCAGCCGAGCAGCGAATTTCTAATTAACCACCTGCTATCATGAGAGACATCAGGGCTGCATGTTTTGAGCCCAGTACTGAGCCTGAAAAGCGTTTCCAACCCCACTTACAAGTGAAACTTGCTAAAATGTGCCTGGCTGCTCTTCAGTGAAAAGCTTGGTTCTGCATACATTTTTAGCATACGTTTGCTCCTGCTGGGTCAGCCGAGCAGCAAATTTCTACTTAACCACCTGCTATCTTGAGAGACATCAGGGCTGCATCTTTTGAGCCCAGTACTGAGCCTGAAAAGTATTTCCAACCCCACTTACAAGTGAAACTTACTAAAATGTGCCTGGCTGCTCTTCACTGAAAAGCTGGTTCTGCAACATTTCTGGCATACGTTTGCTCCTGCTGGGTCAGCCGAGCAGCGAATTTCTACTTAACCACCTGCTATTATGAGAGACATGAGGGCTGCATCTTTTGAGCCCAGTACTGAGCCTGAAAAGCATTTCCAAGCCCACTTACAAGTGAAACTTGCTAAAATGTGCCTCTCTGCTCTTTACTGAAAAGCTTGGTTTTGCATACATTTTTAGCATACGTTTGCTCCTACTGGGTCAGCCGAGCAGCGAATTTCTAATTAACCACCTGCTATCATGAGAGACATCAGGGCTTCATCTTTTGAGCCCAGTACTGAGCCTGACAAGCATTTCCAAGCCAACTTACAAGTGAAACTTGCTAAAATGTGCCTCTCTGCTCTTTACTGAAAAGCTTGGTTTTGCATACATTTTTAGCATACGTTTGCTCCTGCTGGGTCAGACGAGCAGCGAATTTCTAATTAACCACCTGCTATCATGAGAGACATCAGGGCTGCATGTTTTGAGCCCAGTACTGAGCCTGAAAAGCGTTTCCAACCCAGCTTACAAGTGAAACTTGCTAAAATGTGCCTCTCTGCTCTCCACTGAAAAGCTCATTCTGCGTACATTTTTGGCATACGTTTGCTCCTGCTGGGTCAGCCGAGCAGCGAATTTCTACTTAACCACCTGCTATCATGAGAGACATCAAGGCTGCATCTTTTGAGCCCAGTACTGAGTCTGAAAAGCATTTCCAACCCCACTTACAAGTGAAACTTGCTAAAATGTGCCTGGCTGCTCTTCACTGAAAAGCTTGGTTTTGCATACATTTTTAGCATACGTTTGCTCCTGCTGGGTCAGCCGAGCAGCGAATTTCTAATTAACCACCTGCTATCATGAGAGACATCAGGGCTGCATGTTTTGAGCCCAGTACTGAGCCTGAAAAGCGTTTCCAACCCCACTTACAAATGAAACTTGCTAAAATGTGCCTGGCTGCTCTTCACTGAAAAGCTTGGTTCTGCATACATTTTTAGCATATGTTTGCTCCTGCTGGGTCAGCCGAGCAGCAAATTTCTACTTAACCACCTGCTATCATGAGAGACATCAGGGCTGCATCTTTTGAGCCCAGTACTGAGCCTGAATAGTATTTCCAACCCCACTTACAAGTGAAACTTGCTAAAATGTGCCTGGCTGCTCTTCATTGAAAAGCTGGTTCTGCAACATTTCTGGCATACGTTTGCTCCTGCTGGGCCAGCCGAGCAGCGAATTTCTACTTAACCACCTGATATCATGAGAGACATCAGGGCTGCATCTTTTGAGCCCAGTACTGAGCCTGAAAAGCGTTTCCAAGCCCACTTACAAGTGAAACTTGCTAAAATATGCCTCTCTGCTCTTTACTGAAAAGCTTGGTTTTGCATACATTTTTAGCATACGTTTGCTCCTGCTGGGTCAGCCGAGCAGCGAATTTCTAATTAACCACCTGCTATCATGAGAGACATCAGGGCTGCATGTTTTGAGCCCAGTACTGAGCCTGAAAAGCGTTTCCAACCCAACTTACAAGTGAAACTTGCTAAAATGTGCCTCTCTGCTCTTCACTGAAAAGCTCATTCTGCGTACATTTTTGGCATACGTTTGCTCCTGCTGGGTCAGCCGAGCAGCGAATTTCTACTTAACCACCTGCTATCATGAGAGACATCAGGGCTGCATCTCTTGAGCCCAGTACTGAGCCTGAAAAACATTTCCAACCCCACTTACAAGTGAAACTTGCTTAAAATGTGCCTGGCTGCTCTTCACTGAAAAGCTTGGTTCTGCAACATTTTTAGCATACGTTTGCTCCTGCTGGGTCAGCCGAGCAGCGAATTTCTACTTAACCACCTGCTATCATGAGAGACATCAGGGCTGCATCTTTTGAGCCCAGTACTGAGCCTGAAAAGCGTTCCAACCCCACTTACAAGTGAAACTTGCTAAAATGTGCCTGGCTGCTCTTCACTGAAAAGCTGGTTCTGCAACATTTCTGGCATACGTTTGCTCCTGCTGGGTCAGCCGAGCAGCGAATTTCTACTTAACCACCTGCTATTATGAGAGACATGAGGGCTGCATCTTTTGAGCCCAGTACTGAGCCTGAAAAGCATTTCCAAGCCCACTTACAAGTGAAACTTGCTAAAATGTGCCTCACTGCTCTTTACTGAAAAGCTTGGTTTTGCATACATTTTTAGCATACGTTTGCTCCTACTGGGTCAGCCGAGCAGCGAATTTCTAATTAACCACCTGCTATCATGAGAGACATCAGGGCTTCATCTTTTGAGCCCAGTACTGAGCATGAAAAGCATTTCCAAGCCAACTTACAAGTGAAACTTGCTAAAATGTGCCTCTCTGCTCTTTACTGAAAAGCTTGGTTTTGCATACATTTTTAGCATACGTTTGCTCCTGCTGGGTCAGCCGAGCAGTGAATTTCTAATTAACCACCTGCTATCATGAGAGACATCAGGGCTGCATGTTTTGAGCCCAGTACTGAGCCTGAAAAGCGTTTCCAACCCAGCTTACAAGTCAAACTTGCTAAAATGTGCCTCTCTGCTCTTCACTGAAAAGCTCATTCTGCGTACATTTTTGGCATACGTTTGCTCCTGCTGGGTCAGCCGAGCAGCGAATTTCTACTTAACCACCTGCTATCATGAGAGACATCAGGGCTGCATCTTTTGAGCCCAGTACTGAGCCTGAAAAGCATTTCCAACCCCACTTACAAGTGAAACTTGCTAAAATGTGCCTGGCTGCTCTTCACTGAAAAGCTTGGTTTTGCATACATTTTTAGCATACGTTTGCTCCTGCTGGGTCAGCCGAGCAGCGAATTTCTAATTAACCACCTGCTATCATGAGAGACATCAGGGCTGCATGTTTTGAGCCCAGTACTGAGCCTGAAAAGCGTTTCCAACCCCACTTACAAGTGAAACTTGCTAAAATGTGCCTCTCTGCTCTTCACTGAAAAGCTCATTCTGCGTACATTTTTGGCATACGTTTGCTCCTGCTGGGTCAGCCGAGCAGCGAATTTCTACTTAACCACCTGCTATCATGAGAGACATCAGGGCTGCATCTCTTGAGCCCAGTACTGAGCCTGAAAAGCATTTCCAACCCCACTTACAAGTGAAACTTGCTTAAAATGTGCCTGGCTGCTCTTCACTGAAAAGCTTGGTTCTGCAACATTTTTAGCATACGTTTGCTCCTGCTGGGTCAGCCGAGCAGCGAATTTCTACTTAACCACCTGCTATCATGAGAGGCATCAGGGCTGCATCTTTTGAGTCCAGTACTGAGCCTGAAAAGCGTTCCAACCCCACTTTCAAGTGAAACTTGCTAAAATGTGCCTCTCTGCTCTTCACTGAAAAGCTCATTCTGCGTACATTTTTGGCATACGTTTGCTCCTGCTGGGTCAGCCGAGCAGCTAATTTCTACTTAACCACCTGCTATCATGAGAGACATCAGGGCTGCATCTTTTGAGCCCAGTACTGAGCCTGAAAAGCGTTCCAGCCCCACTTACAAGTGAAACTTGCTAAAATGTGCCTCTCTGCTCTTCACTGAAAAGCTCATTCTGCGTACATTTTTGGCATACGTTTGCTCCTGCTGGGTCAGCCGAGCAGCGAATTTCTACTTAACCACCTGCTATCATGAGAGACATCAGGGCTGCATCTTTTGAGCCCAGTACTGAGCCTGAAAAGCATTTCCAACCCCACTTACAAGTGAAACTTGCTAAAATGTGCCTGGCTGCTCTTCACTGAAAAGCTTGGTTTTGCATACATTTTTAGCATACGTTTACTCCTGCTGGGTCAGCCGAGCAGCGAATTTCTAATTAACCACCTGCTATCATGAGAGACATCAGGGCTGCATGTTTTGAGCTCAGTACTGAGCCTGAAAAGTGTTTCCAACCCAACTTACAAGTGAAACTTGCTAAAATGTGCCTGGCTGCTCTTCACTGAAAAGCTCATTCTGCGTACATTTTTGGCATACGTTTGCTCCTGCTGGGTCAGCCGAGCAGCGAATTTCTACTTAACCACCTGCTATCATGAGAGACATCAGGGCTGCATCTCTTGAGCCCAGTACTGAGCCCGAAAAGCATTTCCAACCCCACTTACAAGTGAAACTTGCTAAAATGTGCTTGGCTGCTCTTCACTGAAAAGCTTGGTTCTGCAACATTTTTAGCATACGTTTGCTCCTGCTGGGTCAGCCGAGCAGTAAATTTCTACTTAACCACCTGCTATAATGAGAGGCATCAGTGCTTCATCTTTTGAGCCCAGTACTGAGCATGAAAAGCATTTCCAAGCCCACTTACAAGTGAAACTTGCTAAAATGTGCCTCTCTGCTCCTTACTGAAAAGCTTGGTTCTGCATACATTTTTAGCATACGTTTGCTCCTGCTGGGTCAGCCGAGCAGCAAATTTCTACTTAACCACCTGCTATCATGAGAGACATCAGGGCTGCATGTTTTGAGCCCAGTACTGAGCCTGAAAAGCGTTTCCAACCCCACTTACAAGTGAAACTTGCTAATATGTGCCTGGCTGCTCTTCACTGAAAAGCTTGGTTCTGCATACATTTTTAGCATACGTTTGCTCCTGCTGGGTCAGCCGAGCAGCAAATTTCTACTTAACCACCTGCTATCATGAGAGACATCAGGGCTGCATCTTTTGAGCCCAGTACTGAGCCTGAAAAGTATTTCCAACCACACTTACAAGTGAAACTTGCTAAAATGTGCCTGGCTGCTCTTCATTGAAAAGCTGGTTCTGCAACATTTCTGGCATACGTTTGCTCCTGCTGGGTCAGCCGAGCAGCAAATTTCTACGTAACCACCTGCTACCATGAGAGACATCAGGGCTGCATCTTTTGAGCCCAGTACTGAGCCTGAAAAGCGTTTCCAAGCCCACTTACAAGTGAAACTTGCTAAAATGTGCCTCTCTGCTCTTCACTGAAAATCTCATTCTGCGTACATTTTTGGCATACGTTTGCTCCTGCTGGGTCAGCCGAGCAGCGAATTTCTACTTAACCACCTGCTATCATGAGAGACATCAGGGCTGCATCTCTTGAGCCCAGTACTGAGCCTGAAAAGCATTTCCAACCCCACTTACAAGTGAAACTTGCTAAAATGTGCCTGGCTGCTCTTCACTGAAAAGCTTGGTTCTGCAACATTTTTAGCATACGTTTGCTCCTGCTGGGTCAGCCGAGCAGTAAATTTCTACTTGACCACCTGCTATAATGAGAGACATCAGGGCTTCATCTTTTGAGCCCAGTACTGAGCCTGAAAAGCATTTCCAAGCCAACTTACAAGTGAAACTTGCTAAAATGTGCCTCTATGCTCTTTACTGAAAAGCTTGGTTTTGCATACATTTTTAGCATACGTTTGCTCCTGCTGGGTCAGCCGAGCAGCGAATTTCTAATTAACCACCTGCTATCATGAGAGACATTAGGGCTGCATGTTTTGAGCCCAGTACTGAGCCTGAAAAGCGTTTCCAACCCAACTTATAAGTGAAACTTGCTAAAATGTGCCTCTCTGCTCTTCACTGAAAAGCTCATTCTGCGTACATTTTTGGCATACGTTTGCTCCTGCTGGGTCAGCCGAGCAGCGAATTTCTACTTAACCACCTGCTATCATGAGAGACATCAGGGCTGCATCTCTTGAGCCCAGTACTGAGCCTGAAAAGCATTTCCAACCCCACTTACAAGTGAAACTTGCTTAAAATGTGCCTGGCTGCTCTTCACTGAAAAGCTTGGTTCTGCAACATTTTTAGCATACGTTTGCTCCTGCTGGGTCAGCCGAGCAGCGAATTTCTACTTAACCACCTGCTATCATAAGAGACATCAGGGCTGCATCTTTTGAGCCCAGTACTGAGCCTGAAAAGCGTTCCAACCCCACTTACAAGTGAAACTTGCTAAAATGTGCCTCTCTGCTCTTCACTGAAAAGCTCATTCTGCGTACATTTTTGGCATACGTTTGCTCCTGCTGGGTCAGCCGAGCAGTACATTTCTACTTAACCACCTGCTATAATGAGAGACATCAGGGCTTCATCTTTTGAGCCCAGTACTGAGCCTGAAAAGCATTTCCAAGCCCACTTACAAGTGAAACTTGCTAAAATGTGCCCGCTCTTTACTGAAAAGCTTGGTTTTGCATACATTTTTAGCATACGTTTGCTCCTGCTGGGTCAGCCGAGCAGCGAATTTCTAATTAACCACCTGCTATAATGAGAGACATCAGGGCTGCATGTTTTGAGCCCAGTACTGAGCCTGAAAAGCGTTTTCAACCCAACTTACAAGTGAAACTTGCTAAAATGTGCCTCTCTGCTCTTCACTGAAAAGCTCATTCTGCGTACATTTTTGGCATACGTTTGCTCCTGCTGGGTCAGCCGAGCAGCGAATTTCTACTTAACCACCTGCTATCATGAGAGACATCAGGGCTGCATCTTTTGAGCCCAGTACTGAGCCTGAAAAGCGTTCCAACCCCACTTACAAGTGAAACTTGCTAAAATGTGCCTCTCTGCTCTTCACTGAAAAGCTCATTCTGCGTACATTTTTGGCATACGTTTGCTCCTGCTGGGTCAGCCGAGCAGCGAATTTCTACTTAACCACCTGCTATCATGAGAGGCATCAGGGCTTCATCTTTTGAGCCCAGTACTGAGCATGAAAAGCATTTCCAAGCCCACTTACAAGTGAAACTTGCTAAAATGTGCCTCTCTGCTCTTTACTGAAAAGCTTGGTTCTGCATACATTTTTAGCATACGTTTGCTCCTGCTGGGTCAGCCGAGCAGCAAATTTCTACTTAACCACCTGCTATCATGAGAGACATCAGGACTGCATCTTTTGAGCCCAGTACTGAGCCTGAAAGGCGTTCCAACCCCACTTACAAGTGAAACTTGCTAAAATGTGCCTCTCTGCTCTTCACTGAAAAGCTTGGTTCTGCATACATTTTTGGCATACGTTTGCTCCTGCTGGGTCAGCCGAGCAGCGAATTTCTAATTAACCACCTGCTATCATGCGAGACATCAGGGCTGCATCTTTTGAGCCCAGTACTGAGCCTGAAAAGCGTTTCCAACCCCACTTACAAGTGAAACTTGCTAAAATGTGCCTGGCTGCTCTTCACTGAAAAGCTTGGTTCTGCATACATTTTTAGCATATGTTTGCTCCTGCTGGGTCAGCCGAGCAGCAAATTTCTACTTAACCACCTGCTATCATGAGAGACATCAGGGCTGCATCTTTTGAGCCCAGTACTGAGCCTGAAAAGCGTTTCCAACCCCACTTACAAGTGAAACTTGCTAAAATGTGCCTCTCTGCTCTTCACTGAAAAGCTCATTCTGCGTACATTTTTGGCATACGTTTGCTCCTGCTGGGTCAGCCGAGCAGCGAATTTCTACTTAACCACCTGCTATCATGAGAGACATCAGGGCTGCATCTCTTGAGCCCAGTACTGAGCCTGAAAAGCATTTCCAACCCCACTTACAAGTGAAACTTGCTTAAAATGTGCCTGGCTGCTCTTCACTGAAAAGCTTGGTTCTGCAACATTTTTAGCATACGTTTGCTCCTGCTGGGTCAGCCGAGCAGCGAATTTCTACTTAACCACCTGCTATCATGAGAGACATCAGGGCTGCATCTTTTGAGTCCAGTACTGAGCCTGAAAAGTGTTCCAACCCCACTTACAAGTGAAACTTGCTAAAATGTGCCTCTCTGCTCTTCACTGAAAAGCTCATTCTGCGTACATTTTTGGCATACGTTTGCTCCTGCTGGGTCAGCCGAGCAGCGAATTTCTACTTAACCACCTGCTATCATGAGAGACATCAGGGCTGCATCTTTTGAGCCCAGTACTGAGCCTGAAAAGCGTTCCAGCCCCACTTACAAGTGAAACTTGCTAAAATGTGCCTCTCTGCTCTTCACTGAAAAGCTCATTCTGCGTACATTTTTGGCATACGTTTGCTCCTGCTGGGTCAGCCGAGCAGCGAATTTCTACTTAACCACCTGCTATCATGAGAGACATCAGGGCTGCATCTTTTGAGCCCAGTACTGAGCCTGAAAAGCATTTCCAACCCCACTTACAAGTGAAACTTGCTAAAATGTGCCTGGCTGCTCTTCACTGAAAAGCTTGGTTTTGCATACATTTTTAGCATACGTTTACTCCTGCTGGGTCAGCCGAGCAGCGAATTTCTAATTAACCACCTGCTATCATGAGAGACATCAGGGCTGCATGTTTTGAGCCCAGTACTGAGCCTGAAATGTGTTTCCAACCCAACTTACAAGTGAAACTTGCTAAAATGTGCCTGGCTGCTCTTCACTGAAAAGCTCATTCTGCGTACATTTTTGGCATACGTTTGCTCCTGCTGGGTCAGCCGAGCAGCGAATTTCTACTTAACCACCTGCTATCATGAGAGACATCAGGGCTGCATCTCTTGAGCCCAGTACTGAGCCCGAAAAGCATTTCCAACCCCACTTACAAGTGAAACTTGCTAAAATGTGCTTGGCTGCTCTTCACTGAAAAGCTTGGTTCTGCAACATTTTTAGCATACGTTTGCTCCTGCTGGGTCAGCCGAGCAGTAAATTTCTACTTAACCACCTGCTATAATGAGAGGCATCAGTGCTTCATCTTTTGAGCCCAGTACTGAGCATGAAAAGCATTTCCAAGCCCACTTACAAGTGAAACTTGCTAAAATGTGCCTCTCTGCTCCTTACTGAAAAGCTTGGTTCTGCATACATTTTTAGCATACGTTTGCTCCTGCTGGGTCAGCCGAGCAGCAAATTTCTACTTAACCACCTGCTATCATGAGAGACATCAGGGCTGCATGTTTTGAGCCCAGTACTGAGCCTGAAAAGCGTTTCCAACCCCACTTACAAGTGAAACTTGCTAATATGTGCCTGGCTGCTCTTCACTGAAAAGCTTGGTTCTGCATACATTTTTAGCATACGTTTGCTCCTGCTGGGTCAGCCGAGCAGCAAATTTCTACTTAACCACCTGCTATCATGAGAGACATCAGGGCTGCATCTTTTGAGCCCAGTACTGAGCCTGAAAAGTATTTCCAACCACACTTACAAGTGAAACTTGCTAAAATGTGCCTGGCTGCTCTTCATTGAAAAGCTGGTTCTGCAACATTTCTGGCATACGTTTGCTCCTGCTGGGTCAGCCGAGCAGCAAATTTCTACGTAACCACCTGCTACCATGAGAGACATCAGGGCTGCATCTTTTGAGCCCAGTACTGAGCCTGAAAAGCGTTTCCAAGCCCACTTACAAGTGAAACTTGCTAAAATGTGCCTCTCTGCTCTTCACTGAAAATCTCATTCTGCGTACATTTTTGGCATACGTTTGCTCCTGCTGGGTCAGCCGAGCAGCGAATTTCTACTTAACCACCTGCTATCATGAGAGACATCAGGGCTGCATCTCTTGAGCCCAGTACTGAGCCTGAAAGGCGTTCCAACCCCACTTACAAGTGAAACTTGCTAAAATGTGCCTCTCTGCTCTTCACTGAAAAGCTTGGTTCTGCATACATTTTTGGCATACGTTTGCTCCTGCTGGGTCAACCGAGCAGCAAATTTCTACTTAACCACCTGCTATCATGAGAGACATCAGGACTGCATCTTTTGAGCCCAGTACTGAGCCTGAAAGGCGTTCCAACCCCACTTACAAGTGAAACTTGCTAAAATGTGCCTCTCTGCTCTTCACTGAAAAGCTTGGTTCTGCATACATTTTTGGCATACGTTTGCTCCTGCTGGGTCAGCCGAGCAGTGAATTTCTAATTAACCACCTGCTATCATGCGAGACATCAGGGCTGCATCTTTTGAGCCCAGTACTGAGCCTGAAAAGCGTTTCCAACCCCACTTACAAGTGAAACTTGCTAAAATGTGCCTGGCTGCTCTTCACTGAAAAGCTTGGTTCTGCATACATTTTTAGCATATGTTTGCTCCTGCTGGGTCAGCCGAGCAGCAAATTTCTACTTAACCACCTGCTATCATGAGAGACATCAGGGCTGCATCTTTTGAGCCCAGTACTGAGCCTGAAAAGTATTTCCAACCCCACTTACAAGTGAAACTTGCTAAAATGTGCCTGGCTGCTCTTCACTGAAAAGCTGGTTCTGCAACATTTCTGGCATACGTTTGCTCCTGCTGGGTCAGCCGAGCAGCGAATTTCTACTTAACCACCTGCTATCATGAGAGACATCAGGGCTGCATCTTTTGAGCCCAGTACTGAGCCTGAAAAGCGTTCCAACCCCACTTACAAGTGAAACTTGCTAAAATGTGCCTCTCTGCTCTTCACTGAAAAGCTTGGTTCTGCATACATTTTTGGCATACGTTTGCTCCTGCTGGGTCAGCCGAGCAGCGAATTTCTACTTAACCACCTGATATCATGAGAGACATCAGGGCTGCATCTTTTGAGCCCAGTACTGAGCCTGAAAAGCATTTCCAACCCCACTTACAAGTGAAACTTGCTAAAATGTGCCTGGCTGCTCTTCACTGAAAAGCTTGGTTCTGCATACATTTTTGGCATACGTTTGCTCCTGCTGGGTCAGCCGAGCAGCGAATTTCTACTTAACCACCTGCTATCATGAGAGACATCAGGGCTGCATCTTTTGAGCCCAGTACTGAGCCTGAAAAGCATTTCCAACCCCACTTACAAGTGAAACTTGCTAAAATGTGCCTGGCTGCTCTTCACTGAAAAGCTTGGTTTTACATACATTTTTAGCATACGTTTGCTCCTGCTGGGTCAGCCGAGCAGCGAATTTCTAATTAACCACCTGCTATCATGAGAGACATCAGGGCTGCATGTTTTGAGCCCAGTACTGAGCCTGAAAAGCGTTTCCAACCCCACTTACAAGTGAAACTTGCTAAAATGTGCCTGGCTGCTCTTCAGTGAAAAGCTTGGTTCTGCATACATTTTTAGCATACGTTTGCTCCTGCTGGGTCAGCCGAGCAGCAAATTTCTACTTAACCACCTGCTATCTTGAGAGACATCAGGGCTGCATCTTTTGAGCCCAGTACTGAGCCTGAAAAGTATTTCCAACCCCACTTACAAGTGAAACTTACTAAAATGTGCCTGGCTGCTCTTCACTGAAAAGCTGGTTCTGCAACATTTCTGGCATACGTTTGCTCCTGCTGGGTCAGCCGAGCAGCGAATTTCTACTTAACCACCTGCTATTATGAGAGACATGAGGGCTGCATCTTTTGAGCCCAGTACTGAGCCTGAAAAGCATTTCCAAGCCCACTTACAAGTGAAACTTGCTAAAATGTGCCTCTCTGCTCTTTACTGAAAAGCTTGGTTTTGCATACATTTTTAGCATACGTTTGCTCCTACTGGGTCAGCCGAGCAGCGAATTTCTAATTAACCACCTGCTATCATGAGAGACATCAGGGCTTCATCTTTTGAGCCCAGTACTGAGCCTGACAAGCATTTCCAAGCCAACTTACAAGTGAAACTTGCTAAAATGTGCCTCTCTGCTCTTTACTGAAAAGCTTGGTTTTGCATACATTTTTAGCATACGTTTGCTCCTGCTGGGTCAGACGAGCAGCGAATTTCTAATTAACCACCTGCTATCATGAGAGACATCAGGGCTGCATGTTTTGAGCCCAGTACTGAGCCTGAAAAGCGTTTCCAACCCAGCTTACAAGTGAAACTTGCTAAAATGTGCCTCTCTGCTCTCCACTGAAAAGCTCATTCTGCGTACATTTTTGGCATACGTTTGCTCCTGCTGGGTCAGCCGAGCAGCGAATTTCTACTTAACCACCTGCTATCATGAGAGACATCAAGGCTGCATCTTTTGAGCCCAGTACTGAGTCTGAAAAGCATTTCCAACCCCACTTACAAGTGAAACTTGCTAAAATGTGCCTGGCTGCTCTTCACTGAAAAGCTTGGTTTTGCATACATTTTTAGCATACGTTTGCTCCTGCTGGGTCAGCCGAGCAGCGAATTTCTAATTAACCACCTGCTATCATGAGAGACATCAGGGCTGCATGTTTTGAGCCCAGTACTGAGCCTGAAAAGCGTTTTCAACCCCACTTACAAATGAAACTTGCTAAAATGTGCCTGGCTGCTCTTCACTGAAAAGCTTGGTTCTGCATACATTTTTAGCATATGTTTGCTCCTGCTGGGTCAGCCGAGCAGCAAATTTCTACTTAACCACCTGCTATCATGAGAGACATCAGGGCTGCATCTTTTGAGCCCAGTACTGAGCCTGAATAGTATTTCCAACCCCACTTACAAGTGAAACTTGCTAAAATGTGCCTGGCTGCTCTTCATTGAAAAGCTGGTTCTGCAACATTTCTGGCATACGTTTGCTCCTGCTGGGCCAGCCGAGCAGCGAATTTCTACTTAACCACCTGATATCATGAGAGACATCAGGGCTGCATCTTTTGAGCCCAGTACTGAGCCTGAAAAGCGTTTCCAAGCCCACTTACAAGTGAAACTTGCTAAAATATGCCTCTCTGCTCTTTACTGAAAAGCTTGGTTTTGCATACATTTTTAGCATACGTTTGCTCCTGCTGGGTCAGCCGAGCAGCGAATTTCTACTTAACCACCTGCTATCATGAGAGACATCAGGGCTGCATGTTTTGAGCCCAGTACTGAGCCTGAAAAGCGTTTCCAACCCAACTTACAAGTGAAACTTGCTAAAATGTGCCTCTCTGCTCTTCACTGAAAAGCTCATTCTGCGTACATTTTTGGCATACGTTTGCTCCTGCTGGGTCAGCCGAGCAGCGAATTTCTACTTAACCACCTGCTATCATGAGAGACATCAGGGCTGCATCTCTTGAGCCCAGTACTGAGCCTGAAAAACATTTCCAACCCCACTTACAAGTGAAACTTGCTTAAAATGTGCCTGGCTGCTCTTCACTGAAAAGCTTGGTTCTGCAACATTTTTAGCATACGTTTGCTCCTGCTGGGTCAGCCGAGCAGCGAATTTCTACTTAACCACCTGCTATCATGAGAGACATCAGGGCTGCATCTTTTGAGCCCAGTACTGAGCCTGAAAAGCGTTCCAACCCCACTTACAAGTGAAACTTGCTAAAATGTGCCTGGCTGCTCTTCACTGAAAAGCTGGTTCTGCAACATTTCTGGCATACGTTTGCTCCTGCTGGGTCAGCCGAGCAGCGAATTTCTACTTAACCACCTGCTATTATGAGAGACATGAGGGCTGCATCTTTTGAGCCCAGTACTGAGCCTGAAAAGCATTTCCAAGCCCACTTACAAGTGAAACTTGCTAAAATGTGCCTTTCTGCTCTTTACTGAAAAGCTTGGTTTTGCATACATTTTTAGCATACGTTTGCTCCTACTGGGTCAGCCGAGCAGCGAATTTCTAATTAACCACCTGCTATCATGAGAGACATCAGGGCTTCATCTTTTGAGCCCAGTACTGAGCATGAAAAGCATTTCCAAGCCAACTTACAAGTGAAACTTGCTAAAATGTGCCTCTCTGCTCTTTACTGAAAAGCTTGGTTTTGCATACATTTTTAGCATACGTTTGCTCCTGCTGGGTCAGCCGAGCAGCGAATTTCTAATTAACCACCTGCTATCATGAGAGACATCAGGGCTGCATGTTTTGAGCCCAGTACTGAGCCTGAAAAGCGTTTCCAACCCAGCTTACAAGTGAAACTTGCTAAAATGTGCCTCTCTGCTCTTCACTGAAAAGCTCATTCTGCGTACATTTTTGGCATACGTTTGCTCCTGCTGGGTCAGCCGAGCAGCGAATTTCTACTTAACCACCTGCTATCATGAGAGACATCAGGGCTGCATCTTTTGAGCCCAGTACTGAGCCTGAAAAGCATTTCCAACCCCACTTACAAGTGAAACTTGCTAAAATGTGCCTGGCTGCTCTTCACTGAAAAGCTTGGTTTTGCATACATTTTTAGCATACGTTTGCTCCTGCTGGGTCAGCCGAGCAGCGAATTTCTAATTAACCACCTGCTATCATGAGAGACATCAGGGCTGCATGTTTTGAGCCCAGTACTGAGCCTGAAAAGCGTTTCCAACCCCACTTACAAGTGAAACTTGCTAAAATGTGCCTCTCTGCTCTTCACTGAAAAGCTCATTCTGCGTACATTTTTGGCATACGTTTGCTCCTGCTGGGTCAGCCGAGCAGCGAATTTCTACTTAACCACCTGCTATCATGAGAGACATCAGGGCTGCATCTCTTGAGCCCAGTACTGAGCCTGAAAAGCATTTCCAACCCCACTTACAAGTGAAACTTGCTTAAAATGTGCCTGGCTGCTCTTCACTGAAAAGCTTGGTTCTGCAACATTTTTAGCATACGTTTGCTCCTGCTGGGTCAGCCGAGCAGCGAATTTCTACTTAACCACCTGCTATCATGAGAGGCATCAGGGCTGCATCTTTTGAGTCCAGTACTGAGCCTGAAAAGCATTCCAACCCCACTTTCAAGTGAAACTTGCTAAAATGTGCCTCTCTGCTCTTCACTGAAAAGCTCATTCTGCGTACATTTTTGGCATACGTTTGCTCCTGCTGGGTCAGCCGAGCAGCTAATTTCTACTTAACCACCTGCTATCATGAGAGACATCAGGGCTGCATCTTTTGAGCCCAGTACTGAGCCTGAAAAGCGTTCCAGCCCCACTTACAAGTGAAACTTGCTAAAATGTGCCTCTCTGCTCTTCACTGAAAAGCTCATTCTGCGTACATTTTTGGCATACGTTTGCTCCTGCTGGGTCAGCCGAGCAGCGAATTTCTACTTAACCACCTGCTATCATGAGAGACATCAGGGCTGCATCTTTTGAGCCCAGTACTGAGCCTGAAAAGCATTTCCAACCCCACTTACAAGTGAAACTTGCTAAAATGTGCCTGGCTGCTCTTCACTGAAAAGCTTGGTTTTGCATACATTTTTAGCATACGTTTACTCCTGCTGGGTCAGCCGAGCAGCGAATTTCTAATTAACCACCTGCTATCATGAGAGACATCAGGGCTGCATGTTTTGAGCTCAGTACTGAGCCTGAAAAGTGTTTCCAACCCAACTTACAAGTGAAACTTGCTAAAATGTGCCTGGCTGCTCTTCACTGAAAAGCTCATTCTGCGTACATTTTTGGCATACGTTTGCTCCTGCTGGGTCAGCCGAGCAGCGAATTTCTACTTAACCACCTGCTATCATGAGAGACATCAGGGCTGCATCTCTTGAGCCCAGTACTGAGCCCGAAAAGCATTTCCAACCCCACTTACAAGTGAAACTTGCTAAAATGTGCTTGGCTGCTCTTCACTGAAAAGCTTGGTTCTGCAACATTTTTAGCATACGTTTGCTCCTGCTGGGTCAGCCGAGCAGTAAATTTCTACTTAACCACCTGCTATAATGAGAGGCATCAGTGCTTCATCTTTTGAGCCCAGTACTGAGCATGAAAAGCATTTCCAAGCCCACTTACAAGTGAAACTTGCTAAAATGTGCCTCTCTGCTCCTTACTGAAAAGCTTGGTTCTGCATACATTTTTAGCATACGTTTGCTCCTGCTGGGTCAGCCGAGCAGCAAATTTCTACTTAACCACCTGCTATCATGAGAGACATCAGGGCTGCATGTTTTGAGCCCAGTACTGAGCCTGAAAAGCGTTTCCAACCCCACTTACAAGTGAAACTTGCTAATATGTGCCTGGCTGCTCTTCACTGAAAAGCTTGGTTCTGCATACATTTTTAGCATACGTTTGCTCCTGCTGGGTCAGCCGAGCAGCAAATTTCTACTTAACCACCTGCTATCATGAGAGACATCAGGGCTGCATCTTTTGAGCCCAGTACTGAGCCTGAAAAGTATTTCCAACCACACTTACAAGTGAAACTTGCTAAAATGTGCCTGGCTGCTCTTCATTGAAAAGCTGGTTCTGCAACATTTCTGGCATACGTTTGCTCCTGCTGGGTCAGCCGAGCAGCAAATTTCTACGTAACCACCTGCTACCATGAGAGACATCAGGGCTGCATCTTTTGAGCCCAGTACTGAGCCTGAAAAGCGTTTCCAAGCCCACTTACAAGTGAAACTTGCTAAAATGTGCCTCTCTGCTCTTCACTGAAAATCTCATTCTGCGTACATTTTTGGCATACGTTTGCTCCTGCTGGGTCAGCCGAGCAGCGAATTTCTACTTAACCACCTGCTATCATGAGAGACATCAGGGCTGCATCTCTTGAGCCCAGTACTGAGCCTGAAAAGCATTTCCAACCCCACTTACAAGTGAAACTTGCTAAAATGTGCCTGGCTGCTCTTCACTGAAAAGCTTGGTTCTGCAACATTTTTAGCATACGTTTGCTCCTGCTGGGTCAGCCGAGCAGTAAATTTCTACTTGACCACCTGCTATAATGAGAGACATCAGGGCTTCATCTTTTGAGCCCAGTACTGAGCCTGAAAAGCATTTCCAAGCCAACTTACAAGTGAAACTTGCTAAAATGTGCCTCTATGCTCTTTACTGAAAAGCTTGGTTTTGCATACATTTTTAGCATACGTTTGCTCCTGCTGGGTCAGCCGAGCAGCGAATTTCTAATTAACCACCTGCTATCATGAGAGACATTAGGGCTGCATGTTTTGAGCCCAGTACTGAGCCTGAAAAGCGTTTCCAACCCAACTTATAAGTGAAACTTGCTAAAATGTGCCTCTCTGCTCTTCACTGAAAAGCTCATTCTGCGTACATTTTTGGCATACGTTTGCTCCTGCTGGGTCAGCCGAGCAGCGAATTTCTACTTAACCACCTGCTATCATGAGAGACATCAGGGCTGCATCTCTTGAGCCCAGTACTGAGCCTGAAAAGCATTTCCAACCCCACTTACAAGTGAAACTTGCTTAAAATGTGCCTGGCTGCTCTTCACTGAAAAGCTTGGTTCTGCAACATTTTTAGCATACGTTTGCTCCTGCTGGGTCAGCCGAGCAGCGAATTTCTACTTAACCACCTGCTATCATAAGAGACATCAGGGCTGCATCTTTTGAGCCCAGTACTGAGCCTGAAAAGCGTTCCAACCCCACTTACAAGTGAAACTTGCTAAAATGTGCCTCTCTGCTCTTCACTGAAAAGCTCATTCTGCGTACATTTTTGGCATACGTTTGCTCCTGCTGGGTCAGCCGAGCAGTACATTTCTACTTAACCACCTGCTATAATGAGAGACATCAGGGCTTCATCTTTTGAGCCCAGTACTGAGCCTGAAAAGCATTTCCAAGCCCACTTACAAGTGAAACTTGCTAAAATGTGCCCGCTCTTTACTGAAAAGCTTGGTTTTGCATACATTTTTAGCATACGTTTGCTCCTGCTGGGTCAGCCGAGCAGCGAATTTCTAATTAACCACCTGCTATAATGAGAGACATCAGGGCTGCATGTTTTGAGCCCAGTACTGAGCCTGAAAAGCGTTTTCAACCCAACTTACAAGTGAAACTTGCTAAAATGTGCCTCTCTGCTCTTCACTGAAAAGCTCATTCTGCGTACATTTTTGGCATACGTTTGCTCCTGCTGGGTCAGCCGAGCAGCGAATTTCTACTTAACCACCTGCTATCATGAGAGACATCAGGGCTGCATCTTTTGAGCCCAGTACTGAGCCTGAAAAGCGTTCCAACCCCACTTACAAGTGAAACTTGCTAAAATGTGCCTCTCTGCTCTTCACTGAAAAGCTCATTCTGCGTACATTTTTGGCATACGTTTGCTCCTGCTGGGTCAGCCGAGCAGCGAATTTCTACTTAACCACCTGCTATCATGAGAGGCATCAGGGCTTCATCTTTTGAGCCCAGTACTGAGCATGAAAAGCATTTCCAAGCCCACTTACAAGTGAAACTTGCTAAAATGTGCCTCTCTGCTCTTTACTGAAAAGCTTGGTTCTGCATACATTTTTAGCATACGTTTGCTCCTGCTGGGTCAGCCGAGCAGCAAATTTCTACTTAACCACCTGCTATCATGAGAGACATCAGGACTGCATCTTTTGAGCCCAGTACTGAGCCTGAAAGGCGTTCCAACCCCACTTACAAGTGAAACTTGCTAAAATGTGCCTCTCTGCTCTTCACTGAAAAGCTTGGTTCTGCATACATTTTTGGCATACGTTTGCTCCTGCTGGGTCAGCCGAGCAGCGAATTTCTAATTAACCACCTGCTATCATGCGAGACATCAGGGCTGCATCTTTTGAGCCCAGTACTGAGCCTGAAAAGCGTTTCCAACCCCACTTACAAGTGAAACTTGCTAAAATGTGCCTGGCTGCTCTTCACTGAAAAGCTTGGTTCTGCATACATTTTTAGCATATGTTTGCTCCTGCTGGGTCAGCCGAGCAGCAAATTTCTACTTAACCACCTGCTATCATGAGAGACATCAGGGCTGCATCTTTTGAGCCCAGTACTGAGCCTGAAAAGCGTTTCCAACCCCACTTACAAGTGAAACTTGCTAAAATGTGCCTCTCTGCTCTTCACTGAAAAGCTCATTCTGCGTACATTTTTGGCATACGTTTGCTCCTGCTGGGTCAGCCGAGCAGCGAATTTCTACTTAACCACCTGCTATCATGAGAGACATCAGGGCTGCATCTCTTGAGCCCAGTACTGAGCCTGAAAAGCATTTCCAACCCCACTTACAAGTGAAACTTGCTTAAAATGTGCCTGGCTGCTCTTCACTGAAAAGCTTGGTTCTGCAACATTTTTAGCATACGTTTGCTCCTGCTGGGTCAGCCGAGCAGCGAATTTCTACTTAACCACCTGCTATCATGAGAGACATCAGGGCTGCATCTTTTGAGTCCAGTACTGAGCCTGAAAAGTGTTCCAACCCCACTTACAAGTGAAACTTGCTAAAATGTGCCTCTCTGCTCTTCACTGAAAAGCTCATTCTGCGTACATTTTTGGCATACGTTTGCTCCTGCTGGGTCAGCCGAGCAGCGAATTTCTACTTAACCACCTGCTATCATGAGAGACATCAGGGCTGCATCTTTTGAGCCCAGTACTGAGCCTGAAAAGCGTTCCAGCCCCACTTACAAGTGAAACTTGCTAAAATGTGCCTCTCTGCTCTTCACTGAAAAGCTCATTCTGCGTACATTTTTGGCATACGTTTGCTCCTGCTGGGTCAGCCGAGCAGCGAATTTCTACTTAACCACCTGCTATCATGAGAGACATCAGGGCTGCATCTTTTGAGCCCAGTACTGAGCCTGAAAAGCATTTCCAACCCCACTTACAAGTGAAACTTGCTAAAATGTGCCTGGCTGCTCTTCACTGAAAAGCTTGGTTTTGCATACATTTTTAGCATACGTTTACTCCTGCTGGGTCAGCCGAGCAGCGAATTTCTAATTAACCACCTGCTATCATGAGAGACATCAGGGCTGCATGTTTTGAGCCCAGTACTGAGCCTGAAATGTGTTTCCAACCCAACTTACAAGTGAAACTTGCTAAAATGTGCCTGGCTGCTCTTCACTGAAAAGCTCATTCTGCGTACATTTTTGGCATACGTTTGCTCCTGCTGGGTCAGCCGAGCAGCGAATTTCTACTTAACCACCTGCTATCATGAGAGACATCAGGGCTGCATCTCTTGAGCCCAGTACTGAGCCCGAAAAGCATTTCCAACCCCACTTACAAGTGAAACTTGCTAAAATGTGCTTGGCTGCTCTTCACTGAAAAGCTTGGTTCTGCAACATTTTTAGCATACGTTTGCTCCTGCTGGGTCAGCCGAGCAGTAAATTTCTACTTAACCACCTGCTATAATGAGAGGCATCAGTGCTTCATCTTTTGAGCCCAGTACTGAGCATGAAAAGCATTTCCAAGCCCACTTACAAGTGAAACTTGCTAAAATGTGCCTCTCTGCTCCTTACTGAAAAGCTTGGTTCTGCATACATTTTTAGCATACGTTTGCTCCTGCTGGGTCAGCCGAGCAGCAAATTTCTACTTAACCACCTGCTATCATGAGAGACATCAGGGCTGCATGTTTTGAGCCCAGTACTGAGCCTGAAAAGCGTTTCCAACCCCACTTACAAGTGAAACTTGCTAATATGTGCCTGGCTGCTCTTCACTGAAAAGCTTGGTTCTGCATACATTTTTAGCATACGTTTGCTCCTGCTGGGTCAGCCGAGCAGCAAATTTCTACTTAACCACCTGCTATCATGAGAGACATCAGGGCTGCATCTTTTGAGCCCAGTACTGAGCCTGAAAAGTATTTCCAACCACACTTACAAGTGAAACTTGCTAAAATGTGCCTGGCTGCTCTTCATTGAAAAGCTGGTTCTGCAACATTTCTGGCATACGTTTGCTCCTGCTGGGTCAGCCGAG
The DNA here is from genome assembly GCF_964261635.1 of Lissotriton helveticus. Classification (NCBI taxonomy): domain Eukaryota; kingdom Metazoa; phylum Chordata; class Amphibia; order Caudata; family Salamandridae; genus Lissotriton; species Lissotriton helveticus. The sequence goes on along the minus strand of NW_027611690.1, from coordinate 1,586,586 downwards.
CAGCAAATTTCTACGTAACCACCTGCTACCATGAGAGACATCAGGGCTGCATCTTTTGAGCCCAGTACTGAGCCTGAAAAGCGTTTCCAAGCCCACTTACAAGTGAAACTTGCTAAAATGTGCCTCTCTGCTCTTCACTGAAAATCTCATTCTGCGTACATTTTTGGCATACGTTTGCTCCTGCTGGGTCAGCCGAGCAGCGAATTTCTACTTAACCACCTGCTATCATGAGAGACATCAGGGCTGCATCTCTTGAGCCCAGTACTGAGCCTGAAAAGCATTTCCAACCCCACTTACAAGTGAAACTTGCTAAAATGTGCCTGGCTGCTCTTCACTGAAAAGCTTGGTTCTGCAACATTTTTAGCATACGTTTGCTCCTGCTGGGTCAGCCGAGCAGTAAATTTCTACTTGACCACCTGCTATAATGAGAGACATCAGGGCTTCATCTTTTGAGCCCAGTACTGAGCCTGAAAAGCATTTCCAAGCCAACTTACAAGTGAAACTTGCTAAAATGTGCCTCTATGCTCTTTACTGAAAAGCTTGGTTTTGCATACATTTTTAGCATACGTTTGCTCCTGCTGGGTCAGCCGAGCAGCGAATTTCTAATTAACCACCTGCTATCATGAGAGACATCAGGGCTGCATGTTTTGAGCCCAGTACTGAGCCTGAAAAGCGTTTCCAACCCAACTTATAAGTGAAACTTGCTAAAATGTGCCTCTCTGCTCTTCACTGAAAAGCTCATTCTGCGTACATTTTTGGCATACGTTTGCTCCTGCTGGGTCAGCCGAGCAGCGAATTTCTACTTAACCACCTGCTATCATGAGAGACATCAGGGCTGCATCTCTTGAGCCCAGTACTGAGCCTGAAAAGCATTTCCAACCCCACTTACAAGTGAAACTTGCTTAAAATGTGCCTGGCTGCTCTTCACTGAAAAGCTTGGTTCTGCAACATTTTTAGCATACGTTTGCTCCTGCTGGGTCAGCCGAGCAGCGAATTTCTACTTAACCACCTGCTATCATAAGAGACATCAGGGCTGCATCTTTTGAGCCCAGTACTGAGCCTGAAAAGCGTTCCAACCCCACTTACAAGTGAAACTTGCTAAAATGTGCCTCTCTGCTCTTCACTGAAAAGCTCATTCTGCGTACATTTTTGGCATACGTTTGCTCCTGCTGGGTCAGCCGAGCAGTACATTTCTACTTAACCACCTGCTATAATGAGAGACATCAGGGCTTCATCTTTTGAGCCCAGTACTGAGCCTGAAAAGCATTTCCAAGCCCACTTACAAGTGAAACTTGCTAAAATGTGCCTGCTCTTTACTGAAAAGCTTGGTTTTGCATACATTTTTAGCATACGTTTGCTCCTGCTGGGTCAGCCGAGCAGCGAATTTCTAATTAACCACCTGCTATAATGAGAGACATCAGGGCTGCATGTTTTGAGCCCAGTACTGAGCCTGAAAAGCGTTTTCAACCCAACTTACAAGTGAAACTTGCTAAAATGTGCCTCTCTGCTCTTCACTGAAAAGCTCATTCTGCGTACATTTTTGGCATACGTTTGCTCCTGCTGGGTCAGCCGAGCAGCGAATTTCTACTTAACCACCTGCTATCATGAGAGACATCAGGGCTGCATCTTTTGAGCCCAGTACTGAGCCTGAAAAGCGTTCCAACCCCACTTACAAGTGAAACTTGCTAAAATGTGCCTCTCTGCTCTTCACTGAAAAGCTCATTCTGCGTACATTTTTGGCATACGTTTGCTCCTGCTGGGTCAGCCGAGCAGCGAATTTCTACTTAACCACCTGCTATCATGAGAGGCATCAGGGCTTCATCTTTTGAGCCCAGTACTGAGCATGAAAAGCATTTCCAAGCCCACTTACAAGTGAAACTTGCTAAAATGTGCCTCTCTGCTCTTTACTGAAAAGCTTGGTTCTGCATACATTTTTAGCATACGTTTGCTCCTGCTGGGTCAGCCGAGCAGCAAATTTCTACTTAACCACCTGCTATCATGAGAGACATCAGGACTGCATCTTTTGAGCCCAGTACTGAGCCTGAAAGGCGTTCCAACCCCACTTACAAGTGAAACTTGCTAAAATGTGCCTCTCTGCTCTTCACTGAAAAGCTTGGTTCTGCATACATTTTTAGCATATGTTTGCTCCTGCTGGGTCAGCCGAGCAGCAAATTTCTACTTAACCACCTGCTATCATGAGAGACATCAGGGCTGCATCTTTTGAGCCCAGTACTGAGCCTGAAAAGTATTTCCAACCCCACTTACAAGTGAAACTTGCTAAAATGTGCCTGGCTGCTCTTCACTGAAAAGCTGGTTCTGCAACATTTCTGGCATACGTTTGCTCCTGCTGGGTCAGCCGAGCAGCGAATTTCTACTTAACCACCTGCTATCATGAGAGACATCAGGGCTGCATCTTTTGAGCCCAGTACTGAGCCTGAAAAGCGTTCCAACCCCACTTACAAGTGAAACTTGCTAAAATGTGCCTCTCTGCTCTTCACTGAAAAGCTTGGTTCTGCATAAATTTTTGGCATACGTTTGCTCCTGCTGGGTCAGCCGAGCAGCGAATTTCTACTTAACCACCTGATATCATGAGAGACATCAGGGCTGCATCTTTTGAGCCCAGTACTGAGCCTGAAAAGCATTTCCAACCCCACTTACAAGTGAAACTTGCTAAAATGTGCCTGGCTGCTCTTCACTGAAAAGCTTGGTTCTGCATACATTTTTGGCATACGTTTGCTCCTGCTGGGTCAGCCGAGCAGCGAATTTCTACTTAACCACCTGCTATCATGAGAGACATCAGGGCTGCATCTTTTGAGCCCAGTACTGAGCCTGAAAAGCATTTCCAACCCCACTTACAAGTGAAACTTGCTAAAATGTGCCTGGCTGCTCTTCACTGAAAAGCTCATTCTGCGTACATTTTTGGCATACGTTTGCTCCTGCTGGGTCAGCCGAGCAGTACATTTCTACTTAACCACCTGCTATAATGAGAGACATCAGGGCTTCATCTTTTGAGCCCAGTACTGAGCCTGAAAAGCATTTCCAAGCCCACTTACAAGTGAAACTTGCTAAAATGTGCCTGCTCTTTACTGAAAAGCTTGGTTTTGCATACATTTTTAGCATACGTTTGCTCCTGCTGGGTCAGCCGAGCAGCGAATTTCTAATTAACCACCTGCTATAATGAGAGACATCAGGGCTGCATGTTTTGAGCCCAGTACTGAGCCTGAAAAGCGTTTTCAACCCAACTTACAAGTGAAACTTGCTAAAATGTGCCTCTCTGCTCTTCACTGAAAAGCTCATTCTGCGTACATTTTTGGCATACGTTTGCTCCTGCTGGGTCAGCCGAGCAGCGAATTTCTACTTAACCACCTGCTATCATGAGAGACATCAGGGCTGCATCTTTTGAGCCCAGTACTGAGCCTGAAAAGCGTTCCAACCCCACTTACAAGTGAAACTTGCTAAAATGTGCCTCTCTGCTCTTCACTGAAAAGCTCATTCTGCGTACATTTTTGGCATACGTTTGCTCCTGCTGGGTCAGCCGAGCAGCGAATTTCTACTTAACCACCTGCTATCATGAGAGGCATCAGGGCTTCATCTTTTGAGCCCAGTACTGAGCATGAAAAGCATTTCCAAGCCCACTTACAAGTGAAACTTGCTAAAATGTGCCTCTCTGCTCTTTACTGAAAAGCTTGGTTCTGCATACATTTTTAGCATACGTTTGCTCCTGCTGGGTCAGCCGAGCAGCAAATTTCTACTTAACCACCTGCTATCATGAGAGACATCAGGACTGCATCTTTTGAGCCCAGTACTGAGCCTGAAAGGCGTTCCAACCCCACTTACAAGTGAAACTTGCTAAAATGTGCCTCTCTGCTCTTCACTGAAAAGCTTGGTTCTGCATACATTTTTAGCATATGTTTGCTCCTGCTGGGTCAGCCGAGCAGCAAATTTCTACTTAACCACCTGCTATCATGAGAGACATCAGGGCTGCATCTTTTGAGCCCAGTACTGAGCCTGAAAAGTATTTCCAACCCCACTTACAAGTGAAACTTGCTAAAATGTGCCTGGCTGCTCTTCACTGAAAAGCTGGTTCTGCAACATTTCTGGCATACGTTTGCTCCTGCTGGGTCAGCCGAGCAGCGAATTTCTACTTAACCACCTGCTATCATGAGAGACATCAGGGCTGCATCTTTTGAGCCCAGTACTGAGCCTGAAAAGCGTTCCAACCCCACTTACAAGTGAAACTTGCTAAAATGTGCCTCTCTGCTCTTCACTGAAAAGCTTGGTTCTGCATAAATTTTTGGCATACGTTTGCTCCTGCTGGGTCAGCCGAGCAGCGAATTTCTACTTAACCACCTGATATCATGAGAGACATCAGGGCTGCATCTTTTGAGCCCAGTACTGAGCCTGAAAAGCATTTCCAACCCCACTTACAAGTGAAACTTGCTAAAATGTGCCTGGCTGCTCTTCACTGAAAAGCTTGGTTCTGCATACATTTTTGGCATACGTTTGCTCCTGCTGGGTCAGCCGAGCAGCGAATTTCTACTTAACCACCTGCTATCATGAGAGACATCAGGGCTGCATCTTTTGAGCCCAGTACTGAGCCTGAAAAGCATTTCCAACCCCACTTACAAGTGAAACTTGCTAAAATGTGCCTGGCTGCTCTTCACTGAAAAGCTTGGTTTTACATACATTTTTAGCATACGTTTGCTCCTGCTGGGTCAGCCGAGCAGCGAATTTCTAATTAACCACCTGCTATCATGAGAGACATCAGGGCTGCATGTTTTGAGCCCAGTACTGAGCCTGAAAAGCGTTTCCAACCCCACTTACAAGTGAAACTTGCTAAAATGTGCCTGGCTGCTCTTCAGTGAAAAGCTTGGTTCTGCATACATTTTTAGCATACGTTTGCTCCTGCTGGGTCAGCCGAGCAGCAAATTTCTACTTAACCACCTGCTATCTTGAGAGACATCAGGGCTGCATCTTTTGAGCCCAGTACTGAGCCTGAAAAGTATTTCCAACCCCACTTACAAGTGAAACTTACTAAAATGTGCCTGGCTGCTCTTCACTGAAAAGCTGGTTTTGCAACATTTCTGGCATACGTTTGTTCCTGCTGGGTCAGCCGAGCAGCGAATTTCTACTTAACCACCTGCTATTATGAGAGACATGAGGGCTGCATCTTTTGAGCCCAGTACTGAGCCTGAAAAGCATTTCCAAGCCCACTTACAAGTGAAACTTGCTAAAATGTGCCTCTCTGCTCTTTACTGAAAAGCTTGGTTTTGCATACATTTTTAGCATACGTTTGCTCCTACTGGGTCAGCCGAGCAGCGAATTTCTAATTAACCACCTGCTATAATGAGAGACATCAGGGCTTCATCTTTTGAGCCCAGTACTGAGCCTGAAAAGCATTTCCAAGCCCACTTACAAGTGAAACTTGCTAAAATGTGCCTGCTCTTTACTGAAAAGCTTGGTTTTGCATACATTTTTAGCATACGTTTGCTCCTGCTGGGTCAGCCGAGCAGCGAATTTCTAATTAACCACCTGCTATCATGAGAGACATCAGGGCTGCATGTTTTGAGCCCAGTACTGAGCCTGAAAATCGTTTCCAACCCAACTTATAAGTGAAACTTGCTAAAATGTGCCTCTCTGCTCTTCACTGAAAAGCTCATTCTGCGTACATTTTTGGCATACGTTTGCTCCTGCTGGGTCAGCCGAGCAGCGAATTTCTACTTAACCACCTGCTATCATGAGAGACATCAGGGCTGCATCTCTTGAGCCCAGTACTGAGCCTGAAAAGCATTTCCAACCCCACTTACAATTGAAACTTGCTTAAAATGTGCCTGGCTGCTCTTCACTGAAAAGCTTGGTTCTGCAACATTTTTAGCATACGTTTGCTCCTGCTGGGTCAGCCGAGCAGCGAATTTCTATTTAACCACCTGCTATCATAAGAGACATCAGGGCTGCATCTTTTGAGTCCAGTACTGAGCCTGAAAAGCGTTCCAACCCCACTTACAAGTGAAACTTGCTAAAATGTGCCTCTCTGCTCTTCACTGAAAAGCTCATTCTGCGTACATTTTTGGCATACGTTTGCTCCTGCTGGGTCAGCCGAGCAGTAAATTTCTACTTAACCACCTGCTATAATGAGAGACATCAGGGCTTCATCTTTTGAGCCCAGTACTGAGCCTGAAAAGCATTTCCAAGCCCACTTACAAGTGAAACTTGCTAAAATGTGCCTGCTCTTTACTGAAAAGCTTGGTTTTGCATACATTTTTAGCATACGTTTGCTCCTGCTGGGTCAGCCGAGCAGCGAATTTCTAATTAACCACCTGCTATAATGAGAGACATCAGGGCTGCATGTTTTGAGCCCAGTACTGAGCCTGAAAAGCGTTTTCAACCCAACTTACAAGTGAAACTTGCTAAAATGTGCCTCTCTGCTCTTCACTGAAAAGCTCATTCTGCGTACATTTTTGGCATACGTTTGCTCCTGCTGGGTCAGCCGAGCAGCGAATTTCTACTTAACCACCTGCTATCATGAGAGACATCAGGGCTGCATCTTTTGAGCCCAGTACTGAGCCTGAAAAGCGTTCCAACCCCACTTACAAGTGAAACTTGCTAAAATGTGCCTCTCTGCTCTTCACTGAAAAGCTCATTCTGCGTACATTTTTGGCATACGTTTGCTCCTGCTGGGTCAGCCGAGCAGCGAATTTCTACTTAACCACCTGCTATCATGAGAGGCATCAGGGCTTCATCTTTTGAGCCCAGTACTGAGCATGAAAAGCATTTCCAAGCCCACTTACAAGTGAAACTTGCTAAAATGTGCCTCTCTGCTCTTTACTGAAAAGCTTGGTTCTGCATACATTTTTAGCATACGTTTGCTCCTGCTGGGTCAGCCGAGCAGCAAATTTCTACTTAACCACCTGCTATCATGAGAGACATCAGGACTGCATCTTTTGAGCCCAGTACTGAGCCTGAAAGGCGTTCCAACCCCACTTACAAGTGAAACTTGCTAAAATGTGCCTCTCTGCTCTTCACTGAAAAGCTTGGTTCTGCATACATTTTTGGCATACGTTTGCTCCTGCTGGGTCAGCCGAGCAGCGAATTTCTAATTAACCACCTGCTATCATGCGAGACATCAGGGCTGCATCTTTTGAGCCCAGTACTGAGCCTGAAAAGCGTTTCCAACCCCACTTACAAGTGAAACTTGCTAAAATGTGCCTGGCTGCTCTTCACTGAAAAGCTTGGTTCTGCATACATTTTTAGCATATGTTTGCTCCTGCTGGGTCAGCCGAGCAGCAAATTTCTACTTAACCACCTGCTATCATGAGAGACATCAGGGCTGCATCTTTTGAGCCCAGTACTGAGCCTGAAAAGTATTTCCAACCCCACTTACAAGTGAAACTTGCTAAAATGTGCCTGGCTGCTCTTCACTGAAAAGCTGGTTCTGCAACATTTCTGGCATACGTTTGCTCCTGCTGGGTCAGCCGAGCAGCGAATTTCTACTTAACCACCTGCTATCATGAGAGACATCAGGGCTGCATCTTTTGAGCCCAGTACTGAGCCTGAAAAGCGTTCCAACCCCACTTACAAGTGAAACTTGCTAAAATGTGCCTCTCTGCTCTTCACTGAAAAGCTCATTCTGCGTACATTTTTGGCATACGTTTGCTCCTGCTGGGTCAGCCGAGCAGTAAATTTCTACTTAACCACCTGCTATAATGAGAGACATCAGGGCTTCATCTTTTGAGCCCAGTACTGAGCCTGAAAAGCATTTCCAAGCCCACTTACAAGTGAAACTTGCTAAAATGTGCCTGCTCTTTACTGAAAAGCTTGGTTTTGCATACATTTTTAGCATACGTTTGCTCCTGCTGGGTCAGCCGAGCAGCGAATTTCTAATTAACCACCTGCTATAATGAGAGACATCAGGGCTGCATGTTTTGAGCCCAGTACTGAGCCTGAAAAGCGTTTTCAACCCAACTTACAAGTGAAACTTGCTAAAATGTGCCTCTCTGCTCTTCACTGAAAAGCTCATTCTGCGTACATTTTTGGCATACGTTTGCTCCTGCTGGGTCAGCCGAGCAGCGAATTTCTACTTAACCACCTGCTATCATGAGAGACATCAGGGCTGCATCTTTTGAGCCCAGTACTGAGCCTGAAAAGCGTTCCAACCCCACTTACAAGTGAAACTTGCTAAAATGTGCCTCTCTGCTCTTCACTGAAAAGCTCATTCTGCGTACATTTTTGGCATACGTTTGCTCCTGCTGGGTCAGCCGAGCAGCGAATTTCTACTTAACCACCTGCTATCATGAGAGGCATCAGGGCTTCATCTTTTGAGCCCAGTACTGAGCATGAAAAGCATTTCCAAGCCCACTTACAAGTGAAACTTGCTAAAATGTGCCTCTCTGCTCTTTACTGAAAAGCTTGGTTCTGCATACATTTTTAGCATACGTTTGCTCCTGCTGGGTCAGCCGAGCAGCAAATTTCTACTTAACCACCTGCTATCATGAGAGACATCAGGACTGCATCTTTTGAGCCCAGTACTGAGCCTGAAAGGCGTTCCAACCCCACTTACAAGTGAAACTTGCTAAAATGTGCCTCTCTGCTCTTCACTGAAAAGCTTGGTTCTGCATACATTTTTGGCATACGTTTGCTCCTGCTGGGTCAGCCGAGCAGCGAATTTCTAATTAACCACCTGCTATCATGCGAGACATCAGGGCTGCATCTTTTGAGCCCAGTACTGAGCCTGAAAAGCGTTTCCAACCCCACTTACAAGTGAAACTTGCTAAAATGTGCCTGGCTGCTCTTCACTGAAAAGCTTGGTTCTGCATACATTTTTAGCATATGTTTGCTCCTGCTGGGTCAGCCGAGCAGCAAATTTCTACTTAAACACCTGCTATCATGAGAGACATCAGGGCTGCATCTTTTGAGCCCAGTACTGAGCCTGAAAAGTATTTCCAACCCCACTTACAAGTGAAACTTGCTAAAATGTGCCTGGCTGCTCTTCACTGAAAAACTGGTTCTGCAACATTTCTGGCATACGTTTGCTCCTGCTGGGTCAGCCGAGCAGCGAATTTCTACTTAACCACCTGCTATCATGAGAGACATCAGGGCTGCATCTTTTGAGCCCAGTACTGAGCCTGAAAAGCATTCCAACCCCACTTACAAGTGAAACTTGCTAAAATGTGCCTCTCTGCTCTTCACTGAAAAGCTTGGTTCTGCATAAATTTTTGGCATACGTTTGCTCCTGCTGGGTCAGCCGAGCAGCGAATTTCTACTTAACCACCTGATATCATGAGAGACATCAGGGCTGCATCTTTTGAGCCCAGTACTGAGCCTGAAAAGCATTTCCAACCCCACTTACAAGTGAAACTTGCTAAAATATGCCTGGCTGCTCTTCACTGAAAAGCTTGGTTCTGCATACATTTTTGGCATACGTTTGCTCCTGCTGGGTCAGCCGAGCAGCGAATTTCTACTTAACCACCTGCTATCATGAGAGACATCAGGGCTGCATCTTTTGAGCCCAGTACTGAGCCTGAAAAGCATTTCCAACCCCACTTACAAGTGAAACTTGCTAAAATGTGCCTGGCTGCTCTTCACTGAAAAGCTTGGTTTTACATACATTTTTAGCATACGTTTGCTCCTGCTGGGTCAGCCGAGCAGCGAATTTCTAATTAACCACCTGCTATCATGAGAGACATCAGGGCTGCATGTTTTGAGCCCAGTACTGAGCCTGAAAAGCGTTTCCAACCCCACTTACAAGTGAAACTTACTAAAATGTGCCTGGCTGCTCTTCACTGAAAAGCTGGTTTTGCAACATTTCTGGCATACGTTTGTTCCTGCTGGGTCAGCCGAGCAGCGAATTTCTACTTAACCACCTGCTATTATGAGAGACATGAGGGCTGCATCTTTTGAGCCCAGTACTGAGCCTGAAAAGCATTTCCAAGCCCACTTACAAGTGAAACTTGCTAAAATGTGTCTCTCTGCTCTTTACTGAAAAGCTTGGTTTTGCATACATTTTTAGCATACGTTTGCTCCTACTGGGTCAGCCGAGCAGCGAATTTCTAATTAACCACCTGCTATCATGAGAGACATCAGGGCTTCATCTTTTGAGCCCAGTACTGAGCCTGAAAAGCATTTCCAAGCCAACTTACAAGTGAAACTTGCTAAAATGTGCCTCTATGCTCTTTACTGAAAAGCTTGGTTTTGCATACATTTTTAGCATACGTTTGCTCCTGCTGGGTCAGCCGAGCAGCGAATTTCTAATTAACCACCTGCTATCATGAGAGACATCAGGGCTGCATGTTTTGAGCCCAGTACTGAGCCTGAAAAGCGTTTTCAACCCAGCTTACAAGTGAAACTTGCTAAAATGTGCCTCTCTGCTCTTCACTGAAAAGCTCATTCTGCGTACATTTTTGGCATACGTTTGCTCCTGCTGGGTCAGCCGAGCAGCGAATTTCTACTTAACCACCTGCTATCATGAGAGACATCAGGGCTGCATCTTTTGAGCCCAGTACTGAGCCTGAAAAGCATTTCCAACCCCACTTACAAGTGAAACTTGCTAAAATGTGCCTGGCTGCTCTTCACTGAAAAGCTTGGTTTTGCATACATTTTTAGCATACGTTTGCTCCTGCTGGGTCAGCCGAGCAGCGAATTTCTAATTAACCACCTGCTATCATGAGAGACATCAGGGCTGCATGTTTTGAGCCCAGTACTGAGCCTGAAAAGTGTTTCCAACCCCACTTACAAGTGAAACTTGCTAAAATGTGCCTGGCTGCTCTTCACTGAAAAGCTTGGTTCTGCATACATTTTTAGCATACGTTTGCTCCTGCTGGGTCAGCCGAGCAGCAAATTTCTACTTAACCACCTGCTATCATGAGAGACATCAGGGCTGCATCTTTTGAGCCCAGGACTGAGCCTGAAAAGTATTTCCAACCCCACTTACAAGTGAAACTTGCTAAAATGTGCCTGGCTGCTCTTCATTGAAAAGCTGGTTCTGCAACATTTCTGGCATACGTTTGCTCCTGCTGGGCCAGCCGAGCAGCGAATTTCTACTTAACCACCTGCTATCATGAGAGACATCAAGGCTGCATCTTTTGAGCCCAGTACTGAGCCTGAAAAGCGTTTCCAAGCCCACTTACAAGTGAAACTTGCTAAAATATGCCTCTCTGCTCTTTACTGAAAAGCTTGGTTTTGCATACATTTTTAGCATACGTTTGCTCCTGCTGGGTCAGCCGAGCAGCGAATTTCTAATTAACCACCTGCTATCATGAGAGACATCAGGGCTGCATGTTTTGAGCCCAGTACTGAGCCTGAAAAGCGTTTCCAACCCAACTTACAAGTGAAACTTGCTAAAATGTGCCTCTCTGCTCTTCACTGAAAAGCTCATTCTGCGTACATTTTTGGCATACGTTTGCTCCTGCTGGGTCAGCCGAGCAGCGAATTTCTACTTAACCACCTGCTATCATGAGAGACATCAGGGCTGCATCTCTTGAGCCCAGTACTGAGCCTGAAAAGCTTTTCCAACCCCACTTACAAGTGAAACTTGCTTAAAATGTGCCTGGCTGCTCTTCACTGAAAAGCTTGGTTCTGCAACATTTTTAGCATACGTTTGCTCCTGCTGGGTCAGCCGAGCAGCGAATTTCTACTTAACCACCTGCTATCATGAGAGACATCAGGGCTGCATCTTTTGAGCCCAGTACTGAGCCTGAAAAGCGTTCCAACCCCACTTACAAGTGAAACTTGCTAAAATGTGCCTGGCTGCTCTTCACTGAAAAGTTGGTTCTGCAACATTTCTGGCATACGTTTGCTCCTGCTGGGTCAGCCGAGCAGCGAATTTCTACTTAACCACCTGCTATTATGAGAGACATGAGGGCTGCATCTTTTGAGCCCAGTACTGAGCCTGAAAAGCATTTCCAAGCCAACTTACAAGTGAAACTTGCTAAAATGTGCCTCTCTGCTCTTTACTGAAAAGCTTGGTTTTGCATACATTTTTAGCATACGTTTGCTCCTGCTGGGTCAGCCGAGCAGCAAATTTCTAATTAACCACCTGCTATCATGAGAGACATCAGGGCTGCATGTTTTGAGCCCAGTACTGAGCCTGAAAAGCGTTTCCAACCCAGCTTACAAGTGAAACTTGCTAAAATGTGCCTCTCTGCTCTTCACTGAAAAGCTCATTCTGCGTACATTTTTGGCATACGTTTGCTCCTGCTGGGTCAGCCGAGCAGCAAATTTCTACTTAACCACCTGCTATCATGAGAGACATCAGGGCTGCATCTTTTGAGCCCAGTACTGAGCCTGAAAAGTATTTCCAACCCCACTTACAAGTGAAACTTGCTAAAATGTGCCTGGCTGCTCTTCACTGAAAAGCTTGGTTTTGCATACATTTTTAACATACATTTGCTCCTGCTGGGTCAGCCGAGCAGCGAATTTCTAATTAACCACCTGCTATCATGAGAGACATCAGGGCTGCATGTTTTGAGCCCAGTACTGAGCCTGAAAAGCGTTTCCAACCCCACTTACAAGTGAAACTTGCTAAAATGTGCCTGGCTGCTCATCACTGAAAAGCTTGGTTCTGCATACATTTTTAGCATACGTTTGCTCCTGCTGGGTCAGCCGAGCAGCAAATTTCTACTTAACCACCTGCTATCATGAGAGACATCAGGGCTGCATCTTTTGAGCCCAGTACTGAGCCTGAAAAGTATTTCCAACCCCACTTACAAGTGAAACTTGCTAAAATGTGCCTGGCTGCTCTTCATTGAAAAGCTGGTTCTGCAACATTTCTGGCATACGTTTGCTCCTGCTGGGCCAGCCGAGCAGCGAATTTCTACTTAACCACCTGCTATCATGAGAGACATCAGGGCTGCATCTTTTGAGCCCAGTACTGAGCCTGAAAAGCGTTTCCAAGCCCACTTACAAGTGAAACTTGCTAAAATATGCCTCTCTGCTCTTTACTGAAAAGCTTGGTTTTGCATACATTTTTAGCATACGTTTGCTCCTGCTGGGTCAGCCGAGCAGCGAATTTCTAATTAACCACCTGCTATCATGAGAGACATCAGGGCTGCATGTTTTGAGCCCAGTACTGAGCCTGAAAAGCGTTTCCAACCCAACTTACAAGTGAAACTTGCTAAAATGTGCCTGGCTGCTCTTCACTGAAAAGCTTGGTTCTGCATAAATTTTTAGCATACGTTTGCTCCTGCTGGGTCAGCCGAGCAGCGAATTTCTACTTAACCACCTGCTATCATGAGAGACATAAGGGCTGCATCTCTTGAGCCCAGTACTGAGCCTGAAAAGCATTTCCAACCCCACTTACAATGAAACTTGCTAAAATGTGCCTGGCTGCTCTTAACTGAAAAGCTTGGTTCTGCAACATTTTTAGCATACGTTTGCTCCTGCTGGGTCAGCCGAGCAGTAAATTTCTACTTAACCACCTGCTATAATGAGAAACATCAGGGCTTCATCTTTTGAGCCCAGTAATGAGCCTGAAAAGCATTTCCAAGCCCACTTACAAGTGAAACTTGCTAAAATGTGCCTCTCTGCTCTTTACTGAAAAGCTTGGTTTTGCATACATTTTTAGCATACGTTTGCTCCTGCTGGGTCAGCCGAGCAGCGAATTTCTAATTAACCACCTGCTATCATGAGAGACATCAGGGCTGCATGTTTTGAGCCCAGTACTGAGCCTGAAAAGCGTTTCCAACCCAACTTACAAGTGAAACTTGCTAAAATGTGCCTCTCTGCTCTTCACTGAAAAGCTCATTCTGCGTACATTTTTGGCATACGTTTGCTCCTGCTGGGTCAGCCGAGCAGCGAATTTCTACTTAACCACCTGCTATCATGAGAGACATCAGGGCTGTATTTTGTGAGCCCAGTACTGAGCCTGAAAAGCATTTCCAACCCCACTTACAAGTGAAACTTGCTAAAATGTGCCTGGCTGCTCTTCACTGAAAAGCTTGGTTTTGCATACATTTTTAGCATACGTTTGCTCCTGCTGGGTCAGCCGAGCAGCAAATTTCTACTTAACCTCCTGCTATCATGAGAGACATCAGGGCTGCATCTTTTGAGCCCAGTACTGAGCCTGAAAAGCGTTTCCAACCCCACTTACATGTGAAACTTGCTAAAATGTGCCTGTCTGCTCTTCACTGAAAAGCTTGGTTCTGCATACATTTTTAGCATACGTTTGCTCCTGCTGGGTCAGCCGAGCAGCAAATTTCTACTTAACCACCTGCTATCATGAGAGACATCAGGGCTGCATCTTTTGAGCCCAGTACTGAGCCTGAAAAGTATTTCCAACCCCACTTACAAGTGAAACTTGCTAAAATGTGCCTGGCTGCTCTTCATTGAAAAGCTGGTGCTGCAACATTTCTGGCATACGTTTGCTCCTGCTGGGTCAGCCGAGCAGCGAATTTCTAATTAACCACCTGCTATCATGAAAGACATCAGGGCTGCATCTTTTGAGCCCAGTACTGAGCCTGAAAAGCATTTCCAATCCCACTTACAAGTGAAACTTGCTAAAATGTGCCTGGCTGCTCTTCACTGAAAAGCTTGGTTTTGCATACATTTTTAGCATACGTTTGCTCCTGCTGGGTCAGCCGAGCAGCGAATTTCTAATTAACCACCTGCTATCACGAGAGACATCAGGGCTGCATCTTTTGAGCCCAGTACTGAGCCTGAAAAGCGTTTCCAACCCCACTTACCAGTGAAACTTGCTAAAATGTGCCTGGCTGCTCTTCACTGAAAAGCTTGGTTCTGCATACATTTTTAGCATACGTTTGCTCCTGCTGGGTCAGCCGAGCAGCAAATTTCTACTTAACCACCTGCTATCATGAGAGACATCAGGGCTGTATGTTTTGAGCCCAGTACTGAGCCTGAAAAGCATTTCCAACCCCACTTACAAGTGAAACTTGCTAAAATGTACCTGGCTGCTCTTCACTGAAAAGCTTGGTTTTGCATACATTTTTAGCATACGTTTGCTCCTGCTGGGTCAGCCGAGCAGCGAATTTCTACTTAACCACCTGCTATCATGAGAGACATCAGGGCTGAATCTTTTGAGCCCAGTACTGAGCCTGAAAAGCATTTCCAACCCCACTTACAAGTGAAACTTGCTAAAATGTGCCTGGCTGCTCTTCACTGAAAAGCTTGGTTCTGCATACATTTTTAGCATACGTTTGCTCCTGCTGGGTCAGCCGAGCAGCAAATTTCTACTTAACCACCTGCTATCATGAGAGACATCAGGGCTGCATCTTTTGAGCCCAGTACTGAGCCTGAAAAGTATTTCTAACCCCACTTACAAGTGAAACTTACTAAAATGTGCCTGGCTGCTCTTCACTGAAAAGCTGGTTCTGCAACATTTCTGGCATACGTTTGCTCCTGCTGGGTCAGCCGAGCAGCGAATTTCTACTTAACCACCTGCTATCATGAGAGACATCAGGGCTGCATGTTTTGAGCCCAGTACTGAGCCTGAAAAGCGTTTCCAACCCAACTTACAAGTGAAACTTGCTAAAATGTGCCTGGCTGCTCTTCACTGAAAAGCTTGGTTCTGCATAAATTTTTAGCATACGTTTGCTCCTGCTGGGTCAGCCGAGCAGCGAATTTCTACTTACCCACCTGCTATCATGAGAGACATAAGGGCTGCATCTCTTGAGCCCAGTACTGAGCCTGAAAAGCATTTCCAACCCCACTTACAATGAAACTTGCTAAAATGTGCCTGGCTGCTCTTCACTGAAAAGCTTGGTTCTGCAACATTTTTAGCATACGTTTGCTCCTGCTGGGTCAGCCGAGCAGTAAATTTCTACTTAACCACCTGCTATAATGAGAATCATCAGGGCTTCATCTTTTGAGCCCAGTAATGAGCCTGAAAAGCATTTCCAAGCCCACTTACAAGTGAAACTTGCTAAAATGTGCCTCTCTGCTCTTTACTGAAAAGCTTGGTTTTGCATACATTTTTAGCATACGTTTGCTCCTGCTGGGTCAGCCGAGCAGCGAATTTCTAATTAACCACCTGCTATCATGAGAGACATCAGGGCTGCATGTTTTGAGCCCAGTACTGAGCCTGAAAAGCGTTTCCAACCCAACTTACAAGTGAAACTTGCTAAAATGTGCCTCTCTGCTCTTCACTGAAAAGCTCATTCTGCGTACATTTTTGGCATACGTTTGCTCCTGCTGGGTCAGCCGAGCAGCGAATTTCTACTTAACCACCTGCTATCGCGAGAGACATCAGGGCTGTATCTTTTGAGCCCAGTACTGAGCCTGAAAAGCATTTCCAACCCCACTTACAAGTGAAACTTGCTAAAATGTGCCTGGCTGCTCTTCACTGAAAAGCTTGGTTTTGCATACATTTTTAGCATACATTTGCTCCTGCTGGGTCAGCCGAGCAGCGAATTTCTAATTAACCACCTGCTATCATGAGAGACATCAGGGCTGCATGTTTTGAGCCCAGTACTGAGCCTGAAAAGCGTTTCCAACCCCACTTACATGTGAAACTTGCTAAAATGTGCCTGTCTGCTCTTCACTGAAAAGCTTGGTTCTGCATACATTTTTAGCATACGTTTGCTCCTGCTGGGTCAGCCGAGCAGCAAATTTCTACTTAACCACCTGCTATCATGAGAGACATCAGGGCTGCATCTTTTGAGCCCAGTACTGAGCCTGAAAAGTATTTCCAACCCCACTTACAAGTGAAACTTGCTAAAATGTGCCTGGCTGCTCTTCATTGAAAAGCTGGTGCTGCAACATTTCTGGCATACGTTTGCTCCTGCTGGGTCAGCCGAGCAGCGAATTTCTAATTAACCACCTGCTATCATGAGAGACATCAGGGCTGCATCTTTTGAGCCCAGTACTGAGCCTGAAAAGCATTTCCAATCCCACTTACAAGTGAAACTTGCTAAAATGTGCCTGGCTGCTCTTCACTGAAAAGCTTGGTTTTGCATACATTTTTAGCATACGTTTGTTCCTGCTGGGTCAGCCGAGCAGCGAATTTCTAATTAACCATCTGCTATCATGAGAGACATCAGGGCTGCATGTTTTGAGCCCAGTACTGAGCCTGAAAAGCGTTTCCAACCCAACTTACAAGTGAAACTTGCTAAAATGTGCCTCTCTGCTCTTCACTGAAAAGCTCATATGCGTACATTTTTGGCATACGTTTGCTCCTGCTGGGTCAGCCGAGCAGCGAATTTCTTCTTAACCACCTGCTATCATGAGAGACATCAGGGCTGCATGTTTTGAGCCCAGTACTGACCCTGAAAAGCGTTTCCAACCCCACTTACAAGTGAAACTTGCTAAAATGTGCCTGGCTGCTCTTCACTGAAAAGCTTGGTTCTGCGTACATTTTTAGCATACGTTTGCTCCTGCTGGGTCAGCCGAGCAGCAAATTTCTACTTAACCACCTGCTATCATGAGAGACATCAGGGCTGCATCTCTTGAGCCCAGTACTGAGCCTGAAAAGCATTTCCAACCCCACTTACAATGAAACTTGCTAAAATGTGCCTGGCTGCTCTTCACTGAAAAGCTTGGTTCTGCAACATTTTTAGCATACGTTTGCTCCTGCTGGGTCAGCCGAGCAGCAAATTTCTACTTAACCACCTGCTATCATGAGAGACATCAGGGCTGCATCTTTTGAGCCCAGTACTGAGCCTGAAAAGTATTTCCAACCCCACTTACAAGTGAAACTTACTAAAATGTGCCTGGCTGCTCTTAACTGAAAAACTGGTTCTGCAACATTTCTGGCATACGTTTGCTCCTGCTGGGTCAGCCGAGCAGCGAATTTCTACTTAACCACCTGCTATCATGAGAGACATCAGGGCAGCATCTTTTGAGCCCAGTACTGAGCCTGAAAAGCATTTCCAAGCCCACTTACAAGTGAAACTTGCTAAAATGTGCCTCTCTGCTCTTTACTTAAAAGCTTGGTTTTGCATACATTTTTAGCATACGTTTGCTCCTGCTGGGTCAGCCGAGCAGCGAATTTCTAATTAACCACCTGCTATCATGAGAGACATCAGGGCTGCATGTTTTGAGCCCAGTACTGAGCCTGAAAAGCGTTTCCAACCCAACTTACAAGTGAAACTTGCTAAAATGTGCCTGGCTGCTCTTCACTGAAAAGCTTGGTTCTGCATAAATTTTTAGCATACGTTTGCTCCTGCTGGGTCAGCCGAGCAGCGAATTTCTACTTAACCACCTGCTATCATGAGAGACATAAGGGCTGCATCTCTTGAGCCCAGTACTGAGCCTGAAAAGCATTTCCAACCCCACTTACAATGAAACTTGCTAAAATGTGCCTGGCTGCTCTTCACTGAAAAGCTTGGTTCTGCAACATTTTTAGCATACGTTTGCTCCTGCTGGGTCAGCCGAGCAGTAAATTTCTACTTAACCACCTGCTATAATGAGAAACATCAGGGCTTCATCTTTTGAGCCCAGTAATGAGCCTGAAAAGCATTTCCAAGCCCACTTACAAGTGAAACTTGCTAAAATGTGCCTCTCTGCTCTTTACTGAAAAGCTTGGTTTTGCATACATTTTTAGCATACGTTTGCTCCTGCTGGGTCAGCCGAGCAGCGAATTTCTAATTAACCACCTGCTATCATGAGAGACATCAGGGCTGCATGTTTTGAGCCCAGTACTGAGCCTGAAAAGCGTTTCCAACCCAACTTACAAGTGAAACTTGCTAAAATGTGCCTCTCTGCTCTTCACTGAAAAGCTCATTCTGCGTACATTTTTGGCATACGTTTGCTCCTGCTGGGTCAGCCGAGCAGCGAATTTCTACTTAACCACCTGCTATCATGAGAGACATCAGGGCTGTATCTTTTGAGCCCAGTACTGAGCCTGAAAAGCATTTCCAACCCCACTTACAAGTGAAACTTGCTAAAATGTGCCTGGCTGCTCTTCACTGAAAAGCTTGGTTTTGCATACATTTTTAGCATACGTTTGCTCCTGCTGGGTCAGCCGAGCAGCAAATTTCTACTTAACCACCTGCTATCATGAGAGACATCAGGGCTGCATCTTTTGAGCCCAGTACTGAGCCTGAAAAGCGTTTCCAACCCCACTTACATGTGAAACTTGCTAAAATGTGCCTGTCTGCTCTTCACTGAAAAGCTTGGTTCTGCATACATTTTTAGCATACGTTTGCTCCTGCTGGGTCAGCCGAGCAGCAAATTTCTACTTAACCACCTGCTATCATGAGAGACATCAGGGCTGCATCTTTTGAGCCCAGTACTGAGCCTGAAAAGTATTTCCAACCCCACTTACAAGTGAAACTTGCTAAAATGTGCCTGGCTGCTCTTCATTGAAAAGCTGGTGCTGCAACATTTCTGGCATACGTTTGCTCCTGCTGGGTCAGCCGAGCAGCGAATTTCTAATTAACCACCTGCTATCATGAAAGACATCAGGGCTGCATCTTTTGAGCCCAGTACTGAGCCTGAAAAGCATTTCCAATCCCACTTACAAGTGAAACTTGCTAAAATGTGCCTGGCTGCTCTTCACTGAAAAGCTTGGTTTTGCATACATTTTTAGCATACGTTTGCTCCTGCTGGGTCAGCCGAGCAGCGAATTTCTAATTAACCACCTGCTATCACGAGAGACATCAGGGCTGCATCTTTTGAGCCCAGTACTGAGCCTGAAAAGCGTTTCCAACCCCACTTACCAGTGAAACTTGCTAAAATGTGCCTGGCTGCTCTTCACTGAAAAGCTTGGTTCTGCATACATTTTTAGCATACGTTTGCTCCTGCTGGGTCAGCCGAGCAGCAAATTTCTACTTAACCACCTGCTATCATGAGAGACATCAGGGCTGTATGTTTTGAGCCCAGTACTGAGCCTGAAAAGCATTTCCAACCCCACTTACAAGTGAAACTTGCTAAAATGTACCTGGCTGCTCTTCACTGAAAAGCTTGGTTTTGCATACATTTTTAGCATACGTTTGCTCCTGCTGGGTCAGCCGAGCAGCGAATTTCTACTTAACCACCTGCTATCATGAGAGACATCAGGGCTGCATCTTTTGAGCCCAGTACTGAGCCTGAAAAGCATTTCCAACCCCACTTACAAGTGAAACTTGCTAAAATGTGCCTGGCTGCTCTTCACTGAAAAGCTTGGTTCTGCATACATTTTTAGCATACGTTTGCTCCTGCTGGGTCAGCCGAGCAGCAAATTTCTACTTAACCACCTGCTATCATGAGAGACATCAGGGCTGCATCTTTTGAGCCCAGTACTGAGCCTGAAAAGTATTTCTAACCCCACTTACAAGTGAAACTTACTAAAATGTGCCTGGCTGCTCTTGACTGAAAAGCTGGTTCTGCAACATTTCTGGCATACGTTTGCTCCTGCTGGGTCAGCCGAGCAGCGAATTTCTACTTAACCACCTGCTATCATGAGAGACATCAGGGCTGCATGTTTTGAGCCCAGTACTGAGCCTGAAAAGCGTTTCCAACCCCACTTACAAGTGAAACTTGCTAAAATGTGCCTGGCTGCTCTTCAGTGAAAAGCTTGGTTCTGCATACATTTTTAGCATACGTTTGCTCCTGCTGGGTCAGCCGAGCAGCGAATTTCTAATTAACCACCTGCTATCATGAGAGACATCAGGGCTGCATGTTTTGAGCCCAGTACTGAGCCTGAAAAGCGTTTCCAACCCCACTTACAAGTGAAACTTGCTAAAATGTGCCTGGCTGCTCTTCACTGAAAAGCTTGGTTTTGCATACATTTTTAGCATACATTTGCTCCTGCTGGGTCAGCCGAGCAGCGAATTTCTAATTAACCACCTGCTATCATGAGAGACATCAGGGCTGCATGTTTTGAGCCCAGTACTGAGCCTGAAAAGCGTTTCCAACCCCACTTACATGTGAAACTTGCTAAAATGTGCCTGTCTGCTCTTCACTGAAAAGCTTGGTTCTGCATACATTTTTAGCATACGTTTGCTCCTGCTGGGTCAGCCGAGCAGCAAATTTCTACTTAACCACCTGCTATCATGAGAGACATCAGGGCTGCATCTTTTGAGCCCAGTACTGACCCTGAAAAGCATTTCCAACCCCACTTACAAGTGACACTTGCTAAAATGTGCCTGGCTGCTCTTCACTGAAAAGCTTGGTTCTGCATACATTTTTAGCATACGTTTGCTCCTGCTGGGTCAGCCGAGCAGCAAATTTTTTACGCAACCACCTGCTATCATGAGAGACATCAGGGCTGCATCTCTTGAGCCCAGTACTGAGCCTGAAAAGCATTTCCAAGCCCACTTACAAGTGAAACTTGCTAAAATGTGCCTCTCTTCTCTTTACTGAAAAGCTTGGTTTTGCATAAATTTTTAGCATACGTTTGCTCCTGCTGGGTCAGCCGAGCAGCGAATTTCTAATTAACCACCTGCTATCATGAGAGACATCAGGGCTGCATGTTTTGAGCCCAGTACTGAGCCTGAAAAGCGTTTCCAACCCAACTTACAAGTGAAACTTGCTAAAATGTGCCTCTCTGCTCTTCACTGAAAAGCTCATTATGCGTACATTTTTGGCATACGTTTGCTCCTGCTGGGTCAGCCGAGCAGCGAATTTCTTCTTAACCACCTGCTATCATGAGAGACATCAGGGCTGCATGTTTTGAGCCCAGTACTGACCCTGAAAATCGTTTCCAACCCCACTTACAAGTGAAACTTGCTAAAATGTGCCTGGCTGCTCTTCACTGAAAAGCTTGGTTCTGCATACATTTTTAGCATATGTTTGCTCCTGCTGGGTCAGCCGAGCAGCAAATTTCTACTTAACCACCTGCTATCATGAGAGACATCAGGGCTGCATCTTTTGAGCCCAGTACTGAGCCTGAAAAGCATTTCCAACCCAACTTACAAGTGAAACTTGCTAAAATGTGCCTGGCTGCTCTTCACTGAAAAGCTTTGTTCTGCATAAATTTTTAGCATACGTTTGCTCCTGCTGGGTCAGCCGAGCAGCGAATTTCTACTTAACCACCTGCTATCATGAGAGACATCAGGGCTGCATCTCTTGAGCCCAGTACGAAGCCTGAAAAGCATTTCCAACCCCACTTACAATGAAACTTGCTAAAATGTGCCTGGCTGCTCTTCACTGAAAAGCTTGGTTCTGCATACATTTTTAGCATACGTTTGCTCCTGCTGGGTCAGCCGAGCAGTACATTTCTACTTAACCACCTGCTATAATGAGAAACATCAGGGCTTCATCTTTTGAGCCCAGTACTGAGCCTGAAAAGCGTTTCCAAGCCCACTTACAAGTGAAACTTGCTAAAATGTGCCTCTCTGCTCTTTACTGAAAAGCTTGGTTCTGCATACATTTTTAGCATACGTTTGCTCCTGCTGGGTCAGCCGAGCAGCGAATTTCTACTTAACCACCTGCTATCATGAGAGACATCAGGGCTGCATCTTTTGAGCCCAGTACTGAGCCTGAAAAGCATTTCCAACCCCACTTACAAGTGAAACTTGCTAAAATGTGCCTGGCTGCTCTTCACTGAAAAGCTTGGTTCTGCATACATTTTTAGCATACGTTTGCTCCTGCTGGGTCAGCCGAGCAGCAAATTTCTACTTAACCACCTGCTATCATGAGAGACATCAGGGCTGCATCTTTTGAGCCCAGTACTGAGCCTGAAAAGTATTTCCAACCCCACTTACAAGTGAAACTTACTAAAATGTGCCTGGCTGCTCTTCACTGAAAAGCTGGTTCTGCAACATTTCTGGCATACGTTTGCTCCTGCTGGGTCAGCCGAGCAGCGAATTTCTACTTAACCACCTGCTATCATGAGAGACATCAGGGCTGCATGTTTTGAGCCCAGTACTGAGCCTGAAAAGCGTTTCCAACCCCACTTACAAGTGAAACTTGCTAAAATGTGCCTGGCTGCTCTTCAGTGAAAAGCTTGGTTCTGCATACATTTTTAGCATACGTTTGCTCCTGCTGGGTCAGCCGAGCAGCGAATTTCTAATTAACCACCTGCTATCATGAGAGACATCAGGGCTGCATGTTTTGAGCCCAGTACTGAGCATGAAAAGCGTATCCAACCCAACTTACAAGTGGAACTTGCTAAAATGTGCCTCTCTGCTCTTCACTTAAAAGCTCATTATGCGTACATTTTTGGCATTCGTTTGCTCCTGCTGGGTCAGCCGAGCAGCGAATTTCTTCTTAACCACCTGCTATCATGAGAGACATCAGGGCTGCATGTTTTGAGCCCAGTACTGACCCTGAAAAGCATTTCCAACCCCACTTACAAGTGAAACTTGCTAAAATGTGCCTGGCTGCTCTTCACTGAAAAGCTTGGTTCTGCATACATTTTTAGCATACGTTTGCTCCTGCTGGGTCAGCCGAGCAGCAAATTTCTACTTACCACCTGCTATCATGAGAGACATCAGGGCTGCATGTTTTGAGCCCAGTACTGAGCCTGAAAAGCGTTTCCAACCCAACTTACAAGTGAAACTTGCTAAAATGTGCCTCTCTGCTCTTCACTGAAAAGCTCATTATGCGTACATTTTTGGCATACGTTTGCTCCTGCTGGGTCAGCCGAGCAGCGAATTTCTTCTTAACCACCTGCTATCATGAGAGACATCAGGGCTGCATGTTTTGAGCCCAGTACTGACCCTGAAAATCGTTTCCAACCCCACTTACAAGTGAAACTTGCTAAAATGTGCCTGGCTGCTCTTCACTGAAAAGCTTGGTTCTGCATACATTTTTAGCATACGTTTGCTCCTGCTGGGTCAGCCGAGCAGCAAATTTCTACTTAAGCACCTGCTATCACGAGAGACATCAGGGCTGCATCTTTTGAGCCCAGTACTGAGCCTGAAAAGCATTTCCAACCCAACTTACAAGTGAAACTTGCTAAAATGTGCCTGGCTGCTCTTCACTGAAAAGCTTGGTTCTGCATACATTTTTAGCATACGTTTGCTCCTGCTGGGTCAGCCGAGCAGCGAATTTCTACTTAACCACCTGCTATCATGAGAGACATCAGGGCTGCATGTTTTGAGCCCAGTACTGACCCTGAAAAGCATTTCCAACCCAACTTACAAGTGAAACTTGCTAAAATGTGCCTGGCTGCTCTTCACTGAAAAGCTTGGTTCTGCAACATTTTTAGCATACGTTTGCTCCTGCTGGGTCAGCCGAGCAGTAAATTTCTACTTAACCACCTGCTATAATGAGAGACATCAGGGCTGCATCTTTTGAGCCCAGTAATGAGCCTGAAAAGCATTTCCAAGCCCACTTACAAGTGAAACTTGCTAAAATGTGCCTCTCTGCTCTTTACTGAAAAGCTTGGTTTTGCATACATTTTTAGCATACGTTTGCTCCTGCTGGGTCAGCCGAGCAGCGAATTTCTAATTAACCACCTGCTATCATGAGAGACATCAGGGCTGCATGTTTTGAGCCCAGTACTGAGCCTGAAAAGCGTTTCCAACCCAACTTACAAGTGAAACTTGCTAAAATGTGCCTCTCTGCTCTTCACTGAAAAGCTCATTCTGCGTACATTTTTGGCATACGTTTGCTCCTGCTGGGTCAGCCGACCAGCGAATTTCTACTTAACCACCTGCTATCATGAGAGACATCAGGGCTGTATCTTTTGAGCCCAGTACTGAGCCTGAAAAGCATTTCCAACCCCACTTACAAGTGAAACTTGCTAAAATGTGCCTGGCTGCTCTTCACTGAAAAGCTTGGTTTTGCATACATTTTTAGCATACATTTGCTCCTGCTGGGTCAGCCGAGCAGCGAATTTCTAATTAACCACCTGCTATCATGAGAGACATCAGGGCTGCATGTTTTGAGCCCAGTACTGAGCCTGAAAAGCATTTCCAACCCAACTTACAAGTGAAACTTGCTAAAATGTGCCTCTCTGCTCTTCACTGAAAAGCTCATTCTGCGTACATTTTTGGCATACGTTTGCTCCTGCTGGGTCAGCCGAGCAGCGAATTTCTAATTAACCACCTGCTATCATGAGAGACATCAGGGCTGCATCTTTTGAGCCCAGTACTGAGCCTGAAAAGCATTTCCAATCCCACTTACAAGTGAAACTTGCTAAAATGTGCCTGGCTGCTCTTCACTGAAAAGCTTGGTTTTGCATACATTTTTAGCATACGTTTGTTCCTGCTGGGTCAGCCGAGCAGCGAATTTCTAATTAACCACCTGCTATCATGAGAGACATCAGGGCTGCATCTTTTGAGCCCAGTACTGAGCCTGAAAAGCGTTTCCAACCCCACTTACCAGTGAAACTTGTAAAATGTGCCTGGCTGCTCTTCACTGAAAAGCTTGGTTCTGCATACATTTTTAGCATACGTTTGCTCCTGCTGGGTCAGCCGAGCAGCAAATTTCTACTTAACCACCTGCTATCATGAGAGACATCAGGGCTGCATGTTTTGAGCCCAGTACTGAGCCTGAAAAGCATTTCCAACCCCACTTAAAAGTGAAACTTGCTAAAATGTGCCTGGCTGCTCTTCACTGAAAAGCTTGGTTTTGCATACATTTTTAGCATACGTTTGCTCCTGCTGGGTCAGCCGAGCAGCGAATTTCTACGTAACCACCTGCTATCATGAGAGACATCAGGGCTGCATCTTTTGAGCCCAGTACTGAGCCTGAAAAGCATTTCCAACCCCACTTACAAGTGAAACTTGCTAAAATGTGCCTGGCTGCTCTTCACTGAAAAGCTTGGTTCTGCATACATTTTTAGCATACGTTTGCTCCTGCTGGGTCAGCCGAGCAGCAAATTTCTACTTAACCACCTGCTATCATGAGAGACATCAGGGCTGCATCTTTTGAGCCCAGTACTGAGCCTGAAAAGTATTTCCAACCCCACTTACAAGTGAAACTTACTAAAATGTGCCTGGCTGCTCTTCACTGAAAAGCTGGTTCTGCAACATTTCTGGCATACGTTTGCTCCTGCTGGTTCAGCCGAGCAGCGAATTTCTACTTAACCACCTGCTATCATGAGAGACATCAGGGCTGCATGTTTTGAGCCCAGTACTGAGCCTGAAAAGCGTTTCCAACCCCACTTACAAGTGAAACTTGCTAAAATGTGCCTGGCTGCTCTTCAGTGAAAAGCTTGGTTCTGCATACATTTTTAGCATAAGTTTGCTCCTGCTGGGTCAGCCGAGCAGCGAATTTCTAATTAACCACCTGCTATCATGAGAGACATCAGGGCTGCATGTTTTGAGCCCAGTACTGAGCCTGAAAAGCGTTTCCAACCCAACTTACAAGTGAAACTTGCTAAAATGTGCCTCTCTGCTCTTCACTGAAAAGCTCATTATGCGTACATTTTTGGCATACGTTTGCTCCTGCTGGATCAGCCGAGCAGCGAATTTCTTCTTAACCACCTGCTATCATGAGAGACATCAGGGCTGCATGTTTTGAGCCCAGTACTGACCCTGAAAAGCGTTTCCAACCCCACTTACAAGTGAAACTTGCTAAAATGTGCCTGGCTGCTCTTCACTGAAAAGCTTGGTTCTGCGTACATTTTTAGCATACGTTTGCTCCTGCTGGGTCAGCCGAGCAGCAAATTTCTACTTAACCACCTGCTATCATGAGAGACATCAGGGCTGCATCTCTTGAGCCCAGTACTGAGCCTGAAAAGCATTTCCAACCCCACTTACAATGAAACTTGCTAAAATGTGCCTGGCTGCTCTTCACTGAAAAGCTTGGTTCTGCAACATTTTTAGCATACGTTTGCTCCTGCTGGTTCAGCCGAGCAGTGAATTTCTAATTAACCACTTGCTATCATGAGAGACATCAGGGCTGCATGTTTTGAGCCCAGTACTGAGCCTGAAAAGCGTTTCCAACCCAACTTACAAGTGAAACTTGCTAAAATGTGCCTCTCTGCTCTTCACTGAAAAGCTCATTCTGCGTACATTTTTGGCATACGTTTGCTCCTGCTGGGTCAGCCGAGCAGCAAATTTCTACTTAACCACCTGCTATCATGAGAGACATCAGGGCTGCATCTTTTGAGCCCAGTACTGAGCCTGAAAAGTATTTCCAACCCCACTTACAAGTGAAACTTACTAAAATGTGCCTGGCTGCTCTTCACTGAAAAGCTGGTTCTGCAACATTTCTGGCATACGTTTGCTCCTGCTGGTTCAGCCGAGCAGCGAATTTCTACTTAACCACCTGCTATCATGAGAGACATCAGGGCTGCATGTTTTGAGCCCAGTACTGAGCCTGAAAAGCGTTTCCAACCCCACTTACAAGTGAAACTTGCTAAAATGTGCCTGGCTGCTCTTCAGTGAAAAGCTTGGTTCTGCATACATTTTTAGCATATGTTTGCTCCTGCTGGGTCAGCCGAGCAGCGAATTTCTAATTAACCACCTGCTATCATGAGAGACATCAGGGCTGCATGTTTTGAGCCCAGTACTGAGCCTGAAAAGCGTTTCCAACCCAACTTACAAGTGAAACTTGCTAAAATGTGCCTCTCTGCTCTTCACTGAAAAGCTCATTATGCGTACATTTTTGGCATACGTTTGCTCCTGCTGGGTCAGCCGAGCAGCGAATTTCTTCTTAACCACCTGCTATCATGAGAGACATCAGGGCTGCATGTTTTGAGCCCAGTACTGACCCTGAAAAGCGTTTCCAACCCCACTTACAAGTGAAACTTGCTTAAATGTGCCTGGCTGCTCTTCACTGAAAAGCTTGGTTCTGCGTACATTTTTAGCATACGTTTGCTCCTGCTGGGTCAGCCGAGCAGCAAATTTCTACTTAACCACCTGCTATCATGAGAGACATCAGGGCTGCATCTCTTGAGCCCAGTACTGAGCCTGAAAAGCATTTCCAACCCCACTTACAATGAAACTTGCTAAAATGTGCCTGGCTGCTCTTCACTGAAAAGCTTGGTTCTGCAACATTTTTAGCATACGTTTGCTCCTGCTGGGTCAGCCGAGCAGCAAATTTCTACTTAACCACCTGCTATCATGAGAGACATCAGGGCTGCATCTTTTGAGCCCAGTACTGAGCCTGAAAAGTATTTCCAACCCCACTTACAAGTGAAACTTACTAAAATGTGCCTGGCTGCTCTTAACTGAAAAGCTGGTTCTGCAACATTTCTGGCATACGTTTGCTCCTGCTGGGTCAGCCGAGCAGCGAATTTCTACTTAACCACCTGCTATCATGAGAGACATCAGGGCTGCATCTTTTGAGCCCAGAACTGAGCCTGAAAAGCATTTCCAAGCCCACTTACAAGTGAAACTTGCTAAAATGTGCCTCTCTGCTCTTTACTGAAAAGCTTGGTTTTGCATACATTTTTAGCATACGTTTGCTCCTGCTGGGTCAGCCGAGCAGCGAATTTCTAATTAACCACCTGCTATCATGAGAGACATCAGGGCTGCATGTTTTGAGCCCAGTACTGAGCCTGAAAAGCGTTTCCAACCCAACTTACAAGTGAAACTTGCTAAAATGTGCCTGGCTGCTCTTCACTGAAAAGCTTGGTTCTGCATAAATTTTTAGCATACGTTTGCTCCTGCTGGGTCAGCCGAGCAGCGAATTTCTACTTACCCACCTGCAATCATGAGAGACATAAGGGCTGCATCTCTTGAGCCCAGTACTGAGCCTGAAAAGCATTTCCAACCCCACTTACAATGAAACTTGCTAAAATGTGCCTGGCTGCTCTTCACTGAAAAGCTTGGTTCTGCAACATTTTTAGCATACGTTTGCTCCTGCTGGGTCAGCCGAGCAGTACATTTCTACTTAACCACCTGCTATAATGAGAAACATCAGGGCTTCATCTTTTGAGCCCAGTAATGAGCCTGAAAAGCATTTCCAAGCCCACTTACAAGTGAAACTTGCTAAAATGTGCCTCTCTGCTCTTTACTGAAAAGCTTGGTTTTGCATACATTTTTAGCATACGTTCGCTCCTGCTGGGTCAGCCGAGCAGCGAATTTCTAATTAACCACCTGCTATCATGAGAGACATCAGGGCTGCATGTTTTGAGCCCAGTACTGAGCCTGAAAAGCGTTTCCAACCCAACTTACAAGTGAAACTTGCTAAAATGTGCCTCTCTGCTCTTCACTGAAAAGCTCATTCTGCGTACATTTTTGGCATACGTTTGCTCCTGCTGGGTCAGCCGAGCAGCGAATTTCTACTTAACCACCTGCTATCGTGAGAGACATCAGGGCTGTATCTTTTGAGCCCAGTACTGAGCCTGAAAAGCATTTCCAACCCCACTTACAAGTGAAACTTGCTAAAATGTGCCTGGCTGCTCTTCACTGAAAAGCTTGGTTTTGCATACATTTTTAGCATACATTTGCTCCTGCTGGGTCAGCCGAGCAGCGAATTTCTAATTAACCACCTGCTATCATGAGAGACATCAGGGCTGCATGTTTTGAGCCCAGTACTGAGCCTGAAAAGCGTTTCCAACCCCACTTACATGTGAAACTTGCTAAAATGTGCCTGTCTGCTCTTCACTGAAAAGCTTGGTTCTGCATACATTTTTAGCATACGTTTGCTCCTGCTGGGTCAGCCGAGCAGCAAATTTCTACTTAACCACCTGCTATCATGAGAGACATCAGGGCTGCATCTTTTGAGCCCAGTACTGAGCCTGAAAAGTATTTCCAACCCCACTTACAAGTGAAACTTGCTAAAATGTGCCTGGCTGCTCTTCATTGAAAAGCTGGTGCTGCAACATTTCTGGCATACGTTTGCTCCTGCTGGGTCAGCCGAGCAGCGAATTTCTAATTAACCACCTGCTATCATGAGAGACATCAGGGCTGCATCTTTTGAGCCCAGTACTGAGCCTGAAAAGCATTCCCAATCCCACTTACAAGTGAAACTTCCTAAAATGTGCCTGGCTGCTCTTCACTGAAAAGCTTGGTTTTGCATACATTTTTAGCATACGTTTGTTCCTGCTGGGTCAGCCGAGCAGCGAATTTCTAATTAACCATCTGCTATCATGAGAGACATCAGGGCTGCATGTTTTGAGCCCAGTACTGAGCCTGAAAAGCGTTTCCAACCCAACTTACAAGTGAAACTTGCTAAAATGTGCCTCTCTGCTCTTCACTGAAAAGCTCATTATGCGTACATTTTTGGCATACGTTTGCTCCTGCTGGGTCAGCCGAGCAGCGAATTTCTTCTTAACCACCTGCTATCATGAGAGACATCAGGGCTGCATGTTTTGAGCCCAGTACTGACCCTGAAAAGCGTTTCCAACCCCACTTACAAGTGAAACTTGCTAAAATGTGCCTGGCTGCTCTTCACTGAAAAGCTTGGTTCTGCGTACATTTTTAGCATACGTTTGCTCCTGCTGGGTCAGCCGAGCAGCAAATTTCTACTTAACCACCTGCTATCATGAGAGACATCAGGGCTGCATCTCTTGAGCCCAGTACTGAGCCTGAAAAGCATTTCCAACCCCACTTACAATGAAACTTGCTAAAATGTGCCTGGCTGCTCTTCACTGAAAAGCTTGGTTCTGCAACATTTTTAGCATACGTTTGCTCCTGCTGGGTCAGCCGAGCAGCAAATTTCTACTTAACCACCTGCTATCATGAGAGACATCAGGGCTGCATCTTTTGAGCCCAGTACTGAGCCTGAAAAGTATTTCCAACCCCACTTACAAGTGAAACTTACTAAAATGTGCCTGGCTGCTCTTAACTGAAAAGCTGGTTCTGCAACATTTCTGGCATACGTTTGCTCCTGCTGGGTCAGCCGAGCAGCGAATTTCTACTTAACCACCTGCTATCATGAGAGACATCAGGGCAGCATCTTTTGAGCCCAGTACTGAGCCTGAAAAGCATTTCCAAGCCCACTTACAAGTGAAACTTGCTAAAATGTGCCTCTCTGCTCTTTACTGAAAAGCTTGGTTTTGCATACATTTTTAGCATACGTTTGCTCCTGCTGGGTCAGCCGAGCAGCGAATTTCTAATTAACCACCTGCTATCATGAGAGACATCAGGGCTGCATGTTTTGAGCCCAGTACTGAGCCTGAAAAGCGTTTCCAACCCAACTTACAAGTGAAACTTGCTAAAATGTGCCTGGCTGCTCTTCACTGAAAAGCTTGGTTCTGCATAAATTTTTAGCATACGTTTGCTCCTGCTGGGTCAGCCGAGCAGCGAATTTCTACTTAACCACCTGCTATCATGAGAGACATAAGGGCTGCATCTCTTGAGCCCAGTACTGAGCCTGAAAAGCATTTCCAACCCCACTTACAATGAAACTTGCTAAAATGTGCCTGGCTGCTCTTCACTGAAAAGCTTGGTTCTGCAACATTTTTAGCATACGTTTGCTCCTGCTGGGTCAGCCGAGCAGTAAATTTCTACTTAACCACCTGCTATAATGAGAAACATCAGGGCTTCATCTTTTGAGCCCAGTAATGAGCCTGAAAAGCATTTCCAAGCCCACTTACAAGTGAAACTTGCTAAAATGTGCCTCTCTGCTCTTTACTGAAAAGCTTGGTTTTGCATACATTTTTAGCATACGTTTGCTCCTGCTGGGTCAGCCGAGCAGCGAATTTCTAATTAACCACCTGCTATCATGAGAGACATCAGGGCTGCATGTTTTGAGCCCAGTACTGAGCCTGAAAAGCGTTTCCAACCCAACTTACAAGTGAAACTTGCTAAAATGTGCCTCTCTGCTCTTCACTGAAAAGCTCATTCTGCGTACATTTTTGGCATACGTTTGCTCCTGCTGGGTCAGCCGAGCAGCGAATTTCTACTTAACCACCTGCTATCATGAGAGACATCAGGGCTGTATCTTTTGAGCCCAGTACTGAGCCTGAAAAGCATTTCCAACCCCACTTACAAGTGAAACTTGCTAAAATGTGCCTGGCTGCTCTTCACTGAAAAGCTTGGTTTTGCATACATTTTTAGCATACGTTTGCTCCTGCTGGGTCAGCCGAGCAGCAAATTTCTACTTAACCACCTGCTATCATGAGAGACATCAGGGCTGCATCTTTTGAGCCCAGTACTGAGCCTGAAAAGCGTTTCCAACCCCACTTACATGTGAAACTTGCTAAAATGTGCCTGTCTGCTCTTCACTGAAAAGCTTGGTTCTGCATACATTTTTAGCATACGTTTGCTCCTGCTGGGTCAGCCGAGCAGCAAATTTCTACTTAACCACCTGCTATCATGAGAGACATCAGGGCTGCATCTTTTGAGCCCAGTACTGAGCCTGAAAAGTATTTCCAACCCCACTTACAAGTGAAACTTGCTAAAATGTGCCTGGCTGCTCTTCATTGAAAAGCTGGTGCTGCAACATTTCTGGCATACGTTTGCTCCTGCTGGGTCAGCCGAGCAGCGAATTTCTAATTAACCACCTGCTATCATGAAAGACATCAGGGCTGCATCTTTTGAGCCCAGTACTGAGCCTGAAAAGCATTTCCAATCCCACTTACAAGTGAAACTTGCTAAAATGTGCCTGGCTGCTCTTCACTGAAAAGCTTGGTTTTGCATACATTTTTAGCATACGGTTGCTCCTGCTGGGTCAGCCGAGCAGCGAATTTCTAATTAACCACCTGCTATCACGAGAGACATCAGGGCTGCATCTTTTGAGCCCAGTACTGAGCCTGAAAAGCGTTTCTAACCCCACTTACCAGTGAAACTTGCTAAAATGTGCCTGGCTGCTCTTCACTGAAAAGCTTGGTTCTGCATACATTTTTAGCATACGTTTGCTCCTGCTGGGTCAGCCGAGCAGCAAATTTCTACTTAACCACCTGCTATCATGAGAGACATCAGGGCTGTATGTTTTGAGCCCAGTACTGAGCCTGAAAAGCATTTCCAACCCCACTTACAAGTGAAACTTGCTAAAATGTACCTGGCTGCTCTTCACTGAAAAGCTTGGTTTTGCATACATTTTTAGCATACGTTTGCTCCTGCTGGGTCAGCCGAGCAGCGAATTTCTACTTAACCACCTGCTATCATGAGAGACATCAGGGCTGCATCTTTTGAGCCCAGTACTGAGCCTGAAAAGCATTTCCAACCCCACTTACAAGTGAAACTTGCTAAAATGTGCCTGGCTGCTCTTCACTGAAAAGCTTGGTTCTGCATACATTTTTAGCATACGTTTGCTCCTGCTGGGTCAGCCGAGCAGCAAATTTCTACTTAACCACCTGCTATCATGAGAGACATCAGGGCTGCATCTTTTGAGCCCAGTACTGAGCCTGAAAAGTATTTCTAACCCCACTTACAAGTGAAACTTACTAAAATGTGCCTGGCTGCTCTTCACTGAAAAGCTGGTTCTGCAACATTTCTGGCATACGTTTGCTCCTGCTGGGTCAGCCGAGCAGCGAATTTCTACTTAACCACCTGCTATCATGAGAGACATCAGGGCTGCATGTTTTGAGCCCAGTACTGAGCCTGAAAAGCGTTTCCAACCCCACTTACAAGTGAAACTTGCTAAAATGTGCCTGGCTGCTCTTCAGTGAAAAGCTTGGTTCTGCATACATTTTTAGCATACGTTTGCTCCTGCTGGGTCAGCCGAGCAGCGAATTTCTAATTAACCACCTGCTATCATGAGAGACATCAGGGCTGCATGTTTTGAGCCCAGTACTGAGCCTGAAAAGCATTTCCAACCCCACTTACAAGTGAAACTTGCTAAAATGTGCCTGGCTGCTCTTCACTGAAAAGCTTGGTTTTGCATACATTTTTAGCATACATTTGCTCCTGCTGGGTCAGCCGAGCAGCGAATTTCTAATTAACCACCTGCTATCATGAGAGACATCAGGGCTGCATGTTTTGAGCCCAGTACTGAGCCTGAAAAGCGTTTCCAACCCCACTTACATGTGAAACTTGCTAAAATGTGCCTGTCTGCTCTTCACTGAAAAGCTTGGTTCTGCATACATTTTTAGCATACGTTTGCTCCTGCTGGGTCAGCCGAGCAGCAAATTTCTACTTAACCACCTGCTATCATGAGAGACATCAGGGCTGCATCTTTTGAGCCCAGTACTGACCCTGAAAAGCATTTCCAACCCCACTTACAAGTGACACTTGCTAAAATGTGCCTGGCTGCTCTTCACTGAAAAGCTTGGTTCTGCATACATTTTTAGCATACGTTTGCTCCTGCTGGGTCAGCCGAGCAGCAAATTTCTACGCAACCACCTGCTATCATGAGAGACATCAGGGCTGCATCTCTTGAGCCCAGTACTGAGCCTGAAAAGCATTTCCAAGCCCACTTACAAGTGAAACTTGCTAAAATGTGCCTCTCTTCTCTTTACTGAAAAGCTTGGTTTTGCATAAATTTTTAGCATACGTTTGCTCCTGCTGGGTCAGCCGAGCAGCGAATTTCTAATTAACCACCTGCTATCATGAGAGACATCAGGGCTGCATGTTTTGAGCCCAGTACTGAGCCTGAAAAGCGTTTCCAACCCAACTTACAAGTGAAACTTGCTAAAATGTGCCTCTCTGCTCTTCACTGAAAAGCTCATTATGCGTACATTTTTGGCATACGTTTGCTCCTGCTGGGTCAGCCGAGCAGCGAATTTCTTCTTAACCACCTGCTATCATGAGAGACATCAGGGCTGCATGTTTTGAGCCCAGTACTGACCCTGAAAATCGTTTCCAACCCCACTTACAAGTGAAACTTGCTAAAATGTGCCTCTCTGCTCTTTACTGAAAAGCTTGGTTCTGCATACATTTTTAGCATACGTTTGCTCCTGCTGGGTCAGCCGAGCAGCGAATTTCTACTTAACCACCTGCTATCATGAGAGACATCAGGGCTGCATCTTTTGAGCCCAGTACTGAGCCTGAAAAGCATTTCCAACCCCACTTACAAGTGAAACTTGCTAAAATGTGCCTGGCTGCTCTTCACTGAAAAGCTTGGTTCTGCATACATTTTTAGCATACGTTTGCTCCTGCTGGGTCAGCCGAGCAGCAAATTTCTACTTAACCACCTGCTATCATGAGAGACATCAGGGCTGCATCTTTTGAGCCCAGTACTGAGCCTGAAAAGTATTTCCAACCCCACTTACAAGTGAAACTTACTAAAATGTGCCTGGCTGCTCTTCACTGAAAAGCTGGTTCTGCAACATTTCTGGCATACGTTTGCTCCTGCTGGGTCAGCCGAGCAGCGAATTTCTACTTAACCACCTGCTATCATGAGAGACATCAGGGCTGCATGTTTTGAGCCCAGTACTGAGCCTGAAAAGCGTTTCCAACCCCACTTACAAGTGAAACTTGCTAAAATGTGCCTGGCTGCTCTTCAGTGAAAAGCTTGGTTCTGCATACATTTTTAGCATACGTTTGCTCCTGCTGGGTCAGCCGAGCAGCGAATTTCTAATTAACCACCTGCTATCATGAGAGACATCAGGGCTGCATGTTTTGAGCCCAGTACTGAGCATGAAAAGCGTATCCAACCCAACTTACAAGTGGAACTTGCTAAAATGTGCCTCTCTGCTCTTCACTTAAAAGCTCATTATGCGTACATTTTTGGCATTCGTTTGCTCCTGCTGGGTCAGCCGAGCAGCAAATTTCTACTTAACCACCTGCTATCATGAGAGACATCAGGGCTGCATCTTTTGAGCCCAGTACTGAGCCTGAAAAGTATTTCCAACCCCACTTACAAGTGAAACTTACTAAAATGTGCCTGGCTGCTCTTAACTGAAAAGCTGGTTCTGCAACATTTCTGGCATACGTTTGCTCCTGCTGGGTCAGCCGAGCAGCGAATTTCTACTTAACCACCTGCTATCATGAGAGACATCAGGGCAGCATCTTTTGAGCCCAGTACTGAGCCTGAAAAGCATTTCCAAGCCCACTTACAAGTGAAACTTGCTAAAATGTGCCTCTCTGCTCTTTACTGAAAAGCTTGGTTTTGCATACATTTTTAGCATACGTTTGCTCCTGCTGGGTCAGCCGAGCAGCGAATTTCTAATTAACCACCTGCTATCATGAGAGACATCAGGGCTGCATGTTTTGAGCCCAGTACTGAGCCTGAAAAGCGTTTCCAACCCAACTTACAAGTGAAACTTGCTAAAATGTGCCTGGCTGCTCTTCACTGAAAAGCTTGGTTCTGCATAAATTTTTAGCATACGTTTGCTCCTGCTGG
This sequence comes from Lissotriton helveticus, assembly GCF_964261635.1. NCBI lineage: Eukaryota > Metazoa > Chordata > Amphibia > Caudata > Salamandridae > Lissotriton > Lissotriton helveticus. The sequence goes on along the minus strand of NW_027611690.1, from coordinate 1,550,703 downwards.
GTCAGCCGAGCAGCGAATTTCTACTTAACCACCTGCTATCATGAGAGACATAAGGGCTGCATCTCTTGAGCCCAGTACTGAGCCTGAAAAGCATTTCCAACCCCACTTACAATGAAACTTGCTAAAATGTGCCTGGCTGCTCTTCACTGAAAAGCTTGGTTCTGCAACATTTTTAGCATACGTTTGCTCCTGCTGGGTCAGCCGAGCAGTAAATTTCTACTTAACCACCTGCTATAATGAGAAACATCAGGGCTTCATCTTTTGAGCCCAGTAATGAGCCTGAAAAGCATTTCCAAGCCCACTTACAAGTGAAACTTGCTAAAATGTGCCTCTCTGCTCTTTACTGAAAAGCTTGGTTTTGCATACATTTTTAGCATACGTTTGCTCCTGCTGGGTCAGCCGAGCAGCGAATTTCTAATTAACCACCTGCTATCATGAGAGACATCAGGGCTGCATGTTTTGAGCCCAGTACTGAGCCTGAAAAGCGTTTCCAACCCAACTTACAAGTGAAACTTGCTAAAATGTGCCTCTCTGCTCTTCACTGAAAAGCTCATTCTGCGTACATTTTTGGCATACGTTTGCTCCTGCTGGGTCAGCCGAGCAGCGAATTTCTACTTAACCACCTGCTATCATGAGAGACATCAGGGCTGTATCTTTTGAGCCCAGTACTGAGCCTGAAAAGCATTTCCAACCACACTTACAAGTGAAACTTGCTAAAATGTGCCTGGCTGCTCTTCACTGAAAAGCTTGGTTTTGCATACATTTTTAGCATACGTTTGCTCCTGCTGGGTCAGCCGAGCAGCAAATTTCTACTTAACCACCTGCTATCATGAGAGACATCAGGGCTGCATCTTTTGAGCCCAGTACTGAGCCTGAAAAGCGTTTCCAACCCCACTTACATGTGAAACTTGCTAAAATGTGCCTGTCTGCTCTTCACTGAAAAGCTTGGTTCTGCATACATTTTTAGCATACGTTTGATCCTGCTGGGTCAGCCGAGCAGCAAATTTCTACTTAACCACCTGCTATCATGAGAGACATCAGGGCTGCATCTTTTGAGCCCAGTACTGAGCCTGAAAAGTATTTCCAACCCCACTTACAAGTGAAACTTGCTAAAATGTGCCTGGCTGCTCTTCATTGAAAAGCTGGTGCTGCAACATTTCTGGCATACGTTTGCTCCTGCTGGGTCAGCCGAGCAGCGAATTTCTAATTAACCACCTGCTATCATGAAAGACATCAGGGCTGCATCTTTTGAGCCCAGTACTGAGCCTGAAAAGCATTTCCAATCCCACTTACAAGTGAAACTTGCTAAAATGTGCCTGGCTGCTCTTCACTGAAAAGCTTGGTTTTGCATACATTTTTAGCATACGTTTGCTCCTGCTGGGTCAGCCGAGCAGCGAATTTCTAATTAACCACCTGCTATCACGAGAGACATCAGGGCTGCATCTTTTGAGCCCAGTACTGAGCCTGAAAAGCGTTTCTAACCCCACTTACCAGTGAAACTTGCTAAAATGTGCCTGGCTGCTCTTCACTGAAAAGCTTGGTTCTGCATACATTTTTAGCATACGTTTGCTCCTGCTGGGTCAGCCGAGCAGCAAATTTCTACTTAACCACCTGCTATCATGAGAGACATCAGGGCTGTATGTTTTGAGCCCAGTACTGAGCCTGAAAAGCATTTCCAACCCCACTTACAAGTGAAACTTGCTAAAATGTACCTGGCTGCTCTTCACTGAAAAGCTTGGTTTTGCATACATTTTTAGCATACGTTTGCTCCTGCTGGGTCAGCCGAGCAGCGAATTTCTACTTAACCACCTGCTATCATGAGAGACATCAGGGCTGCATCTTTTGAGCCCAGTACTGAGCCTGAAAAGCATTTCCAACCCCACTTACAAGTGAAACTTGCTAAAATGTGCCTGGCTGCTCTTCACTGAAAAGCTTGGTTCTGCATACATTTTTAGCATACGTTTGCTCCTGCTGGGTCAGCCGAGCAGCAAATTTCTACTTAACCACCTGCTATCATGAGAGACATCAGGGCTGCATCTTTTGAGCCCAGTACTGAGCCTGAAAAGTATTTCTAACCCCACTTACAAGTGAAACTTACTAAAATGTGCCTGGCTGCTCTTCACTGAAAAGCTGGTTCTGCAACATTTCTGGCATACGTTTGCTCCTGCTGGGTCAGCCGAGCAGCGAATTTCTACTTAACCACCTGCTATCATGAGAGACATCAGGGCTGCATGTTTTGAGCCCAGTACTGAGCCTGAAAAGCGTTTCCAACCCCACTTACAAGTGAAACTTGCTAAAATGTGCCTGGCTGCTCTTCAGTGAAAAGCTTGGTTCTGCATACATTTTTAGCATACGTTTGCTCCTGCTGGGTCAGCCGAGCAGCGAATTTCTAATTAACCACCTGCTATCATGAGAGACATCAGGGCTGCATGTTTTGAGCCCAGTACTGAGCCTGAAAAGCGTTTCCAACCCCACTTACAAGTGAAACTTGCTAAAATGTGCCTGGCTGCTCTTCACTGAAAAGCTTGGTTTTGCATACATTTTTAGCATACATTTGCTCCTGCTGGGTCAGCCGAGCAGCGAATTTCTAATTAACCACCTGCTATCATGAGAGTCATCAGGGCTGCATGTTTTGAGCCCAGTACTGAGCCTGAAAAGCGTTTCCAACCCCACTTACATGTGAAACTTGCTAAAATGTGCCTGTCTGCTCTTCACTGAAAAGCTTGGTTCTGCATACATTTTTAGCATACGTTTGCTCCTGCTGGGTCAGCCGAGCAGCAAATTTCTACTTAACCACCTGCTATCATGAGAGACATCAGGGCTGCATCTTTTGAGCCCAGTACTGACCCTGAAAAGCATTTCCAACCCCACTTACAAGTGACACTTGCTAAAATGTGCCTGGCTGCTCTTCACTGAAAAGCTTGGTTCTGCATACATTTTTAGCATACGTTTGCTCCTGCTGGGTCAGCCGAGCAGCAAATTTCTACGCAACCACCTGCTATCATGAGAGACATCAGGGCTGCATCTCTTGAGCCCAGTACTGAGCCTGAAAAGCATTTCCAAGCCCACTTACAAGTGAAACTTGCTAAAATGTGCCTCTCTTCTCTTTACTGAAAAGCTTGGTTTTGCATAAATTTTTAGCATACGTTTGCTCCTGCTGGGTCAGCCGAGCAGCGAATTTCTAATTAACCACCTGCTATCATGAGAGACATCAGGGCTGCATGTTTTGAGCCCAGTACTGAGCCTGAAAAGCGTTTCCAACCCAACTTACAAGTGAAACTTGCTAAAATGTGCCTCTCTGCTCTTCACTGAAAAGCTCATTATGCGTACATTTTTGGCATACGTTTGCTCCTGCTGGGTCAGCCGAGCAGCGAATTTCTTCTTAACCACCTGCTATCATGAGAGACATCAGGGCTGCATGTTTTGAGCCCAGTACTGACCCTGAAAATCGTTTCCAACCCCACTTACAAGTGAAACTTGCTAAAATGTGCCTGGCTGCTCTTCACTGAAAAGCTTGGTTCTGCATACATTTTTAGCATATGTTTGCTCCTGCTGGGTCAGCCGAGCAGCAAATTTCTACTTAACCACCTGCTATCATGAGAGACATCAGGGCTGCATCTTTTGAGCCCAGTACTGAGCCTGAAAAGCATTTCCAACCCAACTTACAAGTGAAACTTGCTAAAATGTGCCTGGCTGCTCTTCACTGAAAAGCTTTGTTCTGCATAAATTTTTAGCATACGTTTGCTCCTGCTGGGTCAGCCGAGCAGCGAATTTCTACTTAACCACCTGCTATCATGAGAGACATCAGGGCTGCATCTCTTGAGCCCAGTACGGAGCCTGAAAAGCATTTCCAACCCCACTTACAATGAAACTTGCTAAAATGTGCCTGGCTGCTCTTCACTGAAAAGCTTGGTTCTGCATACATTTTTAGCATACGTTTGCTCCTGCTGGGTCAGCCGAGCAGTACATTTCTACTTAACCACCTGCTATAATGAGAAACATCAGGGCTTCATCTTTTGAGCCCAGTACTGAGCCTGAAAAGCGTTTCCAAGCCCACTTACAAGTGAAACTTGCTAAAATGTGCCTCTCTGCTCTTTACTGAAAAGCTTGGTTCTGCATACATTTTTAGCATACGTTTGCTCCTGCTGGGTCAGCCGAGCAGCGAATTTCTACTTAACCACCTGCTATCATGAGAGACATCAGGGCTGCATCTTTTGAGCCCAGTACTGAGCCTGAAAAGCATTTCCAACCCCACTTACAAGTGAAACTTGCTAAAATGTGCCTGGCTGCTCTTCACTGAAAAGCTTGGTTCTGCATACATTTTTAGCATACGTTTGCTCCTGCTGGGTCAGCCGAGCAGCAAATTTCTACTTAACCACCTGCTATCATGAGAGACATCAGGGCTGCATCTTTTGAGCCCAGTACTGAGCCTGAAAAGTATTTCCAACCCCACTTACAAGTGAAACTTACTAAAATGTGCCTGGCTGCTCTTCACTGAAAAGCTGGTTCTGCAACATTTCTGGCATACGTTTGCTCCTGCTGGGTCAGCCGAGCAGCAAATTTCTACTTAACCACCTGCTATCATGAGAGACATCAGGGCTGCATGTTTTGAGCCCAGTACTGAGCCTGAAAAGCGTTTCCAACCCCACTTACAAGTGAAACTTGCTAAAATGTGCCTGGCTGCTCTTCAGTGAAAAGCTTGGTTCTGCATACATTTTTAGCATACGTTTGCTCCTGCTGGGTCAGCCGAGCAGCGAATTTCTAATTAACCACCTGCTATCATGAGAGACATCAGGGCTGCATGTTTTGAGCCCAGTACTGAGCATGAAAAGCGTATCCAACCCAACTTACAAGTGGAACTTGCTAAAATGTGCCTCTCTGCTCTTCACTTAAAAGCTCATTATGCGTACATTTTTGGCATTCGTTTGCTCCTGCTGGGTCAGCCGAGCAGCGAATTTCTTCTTAACCACCTGCTATCATGAGAGACATCAGGGCTGCATGTTTTGAGCCCAGTACTGACCCTGAAAAGCATTTCCAACCCCACTTACAAGTGAAACTTGCTAAAATGTGCCTGGCTGCTCTTCACTGAAAAGCTTGGTTCTGCATACATTTTTAGCATACGTTTGCTCCTGCTGGGTCAGCCGAGCAGCAAATTTCTACTTACCACCTGCTATCATGAGGGACATCAGGGCTGCATCTCTTGAGCCCAGTACTGAGCCTGAAAAGCATTTCCAAGCCCACTTACAAGTGAAACTTGCTAAAATGTGCCTCTCTTCTCTTTACTGAAAAGCTTGGTTTTGCATATATTTTTAGCATACGTTTGCTCCTGCTGGGTCAGCCGAGCAGCGAATTTCTAATTAACCACCTGCTATCATGAGAGACATCAGGGCTGCATGTTTTGAGCCCAGTACTGAGCCTGAAAAGCGTTTCCAACCCAACTTACAAGTGAAACTTGCTAAAATGTGCCTCTCTGCTCTTCACTGAAAAGCTCATTATGCGTACATTTTTGGCATACGTTTGCTCCTGCTGGGTCAGCCGAGCAGCGAATTTCTTCTTAACCACCTGCTATCATGAGAGACATCAGGGCTGCATGTTTTGAGCCCAGTACTGACCCTGAAAATCGTTTCCAACCCCACTTACAAGTGAAACTTGCTAAAATGTGCCTGGCTGCTCTTCACTGAAAAGCTTGGTTCTGCATACATTTTTAGCATACGTTTGCTCCTGCTGGGTCAGCCGAGCAGCAAATTTCTACTTAAGCACCTGCTATCACGAGAGACATCAGGGCTGCATCTTTTGAGCCCAGTACTGAGCCTGAAAAGCATTTCCAACCCAACTTACAAGTGAAACTTGCTAAAATGTGCCTGGCTGCTCTTCACTGAAAAGCTTGGTTCTGCATACATTTTTAGCATACGTTTGCTCCTGCTGGGTCAGCCGAGCAGCGAATTTCTACTTAACCACCTGCTATCATGAGAGACATCAGGGCTGCATCTCTTGAGCCCAGTACGGAGCCTGAAAAGCATTTCCAACCCCACTTACAATGAAACTTGCTAAAATGTGCCTGGCTGCTCTTCACTGAAAAGCTTGGTTTTGCATACATTTTTAGCATACGTTTGCTCCTGCTGGGTCAGCCGAGCAGCGAATTTCTTCTTAACCACCTGCTATCATGAGAGACATCAGGGCTGCATGTTTTGAGCCCAGTACTGACCCTGAAAAGCATTTCCAACCCCACTTACAAGTGAAACTTGCTAAAACGTGCCTGGCTGCTCTTCACTGAAAAGCTTGGTTCTGCATACATTTTTAGCATACGTTTGCTCCTGCTGGGTCAGCCGAGCAGCAAATTTCTAATTAACCACCTGCTATCATGAGAGACATCAGGGCTGCATCTCTTGAGCCCAGTACTGAGCCTGAAAAGCATTTCCAAGCCCACTTACAAGTGAAACTTGCTAAAATGTGCCTCTCTTCTCTTTACTGAAAAGCTTGGTTTTGCATTAATTTTTAGCATACGTTTGCTCCTGCTGGGTCAGCCGAGCAGCGAATTTCTAATTAACCACCTGCTATCATGAGAGACATCAGGGCTGCATGTTTTGAGCCCAGTACTGAGCCTGAAAAGCGTTTCCAACCCAACTTACAAGTGAAACTTGCTAAAATGTGCCTCTCTGCTCTTCACTGAAAAGCTCATTATGCGTACATTTTTGGCATACGTTTGCTCCTGCTGGGTCAGCCGAGCAGCGAATTTCTTCTTAACCACCTGCTATCATGAGAGACATCAGGGCTGCATGTTTTGAGCCCAGTACTGACCCTGAAAATCGTTTCCAACCCCACTTACAAGTGAAACTTGCTAAAATGTGCCTGGCTGCTCTTCACTGAAAAGCTTGGTTCTGCATACATTTTTAGCATACGTTTGCTCCTGCTGGGTCAGCCGAGCAGCAAATTTCTACTTAAGCACCTGCTATCACGAGAGACATCAGGGCTGCATCTTTTGAGCCCAGTACTGAGCCTGAAAAGCATTTCCAACCCAACTTACAAGTGAAACTTGCTAAAATGTGCCTGGCTGCTCTTCACTGAAAAGCTTGGTTCTGCATACATTTTTAGCATACGTTTGCTCCTGCTGGGTCAGCCGAGCAGCGAATTTCTACTTAACCACCTGCTATCATGAGAGACATCAGGGCTGCATCTCTTGAGCCCAGTACGGAGCCTGAAAAGCATTTCCAACCCCACTTACAATGAAACTTGCTAAAATGTGCCTGGCTGCTCTTCACTGAAAAGCTTGGTTTTGCATACATTTTTAGCATACGTTTGCTCCTGCTGGGTCAGCCGAGCAGCGAATTTCTTCTTAACCACCTGCTATCATGAGAGACATCAGGGCTGCATGTTTTGAGCCCAGTACTGACCCTGAAAAGCATTTCCAACCCCACTTACAAGTGAAACTTGCTAAAACGTGCCTGGCTGCTCTTCACTGAAAAGCTTGGTTCTGCATACATTTTTAGCATACGTTTGCTCCTGCTGGGTCAGCCGAGCAGCAAATTTCTAATTAACCACCTGCTATCATGAGAGACATCAGGGCTGCATCTCTTGAGCCCAGTACTGAGCCTGAAAAGCATTTCCAAGCCCACTTACAAGTGAAACTTGCTAAAATGTGCCTCTCTTCTCTTTACTGAAAAGCTTGGTTTTGCATAAATTTTTAGCATACGTTTGCTCCTGCTGGGTCAGCCGAGCAGCGAATTTCTAATTAACCACCTGCTATCATGAGAGACATCAGGGCTGCATGTTTTGAGCCCAGTACTGAGCCTGAAAAGCGTTTCCAACCCAACTTACAAGTGAAACTTGCTAAAATGTGCCTCTCTGCTCTTCACTGAAAAGCTCATTATGCGTACATTTTTGGCATACGTTTGCTCCTGCTGGGTCAGCCGAGCAGCGAATTTCTTCTTAACCACCTGCTATCATGAGAGACATCAGGGCTGCATGTTTTGAGCCCAGTACTGACCCTGAAAATCGTTTCCAACCCCACTTACAAGTGAAATTTGCTAAAATGTGCCTGGCTGCTCTTCACTGAAAAGCTTGGTTCTGCATACATTTTTAGCATACGTTTGCTCCTGCTGGGTCAGCCGAGCAGCAAATTTCTACTTAACCACCTGCTATCATGAGAGACATCAGGGCTGCATCTTTTGAGCCCAGTACTGAGCCTGAAAAGCATTTCCAACCCAACTTACAAGTAAAACTTGCTAAAATGTGCCTGGCTGCTCTTCACTGAAAAGCTTGGTTCTGCATACATTTTTAGCATACGTTTGCTCCTGCTGGGTCAGCCGAGCAGCGAATTTCTACTTAACCACCTGCTATCATGAGAGACATCAGGGCTGCATCTCTTGAGCCCAGTACGGAGCCTGAAAAGCATTTCCAACACCACTTACAATGAAACTTGCTAAAATGTGCCTGGCTGCTCTTCACTGAAAAGCTTGGTTCTGCAACATTTTTAGCATACGTTTGCTCCTGCTGGGTCAGCCGAGCAGTACATTTCTACTTAACCACCTGCTATAATGAGAAACATCAGGGCTTCATCTTTTGAGGCCAGTACTGAGCCTGAAAAGCGTTTCCAAGCCCACTTACAAGTGAAACTTGCTAAAATGTGCCTCTCTGCTCTTTACTGAAAAGCTTGGTTCTGCATACATTTTTAGCATACGTTTGCTCCTGCTGGGTCAGCCGAGCAGCGAATTTCTACTTAACCACCTGCTATCATGAGAGACATCAGGGCTGCATCTTTTGAGCCCAGTACTGAGCCTGAAAAGCATTTCCAACCCCACTTACAAGTGAAACTTGCTAAAATGTGCCTGGCTGCTCTTCACTGAAAAGCTTGGTTCTGCATACATTTTTAGCATACGTTTGCTCCTGCTGGGTCAGCCGAGCAGCAAATTTCTACTTAACCACCTGCTATCATGAGAGACATCAGGGCTGCATCTTTTGAGCCCAGTACTGAGCCTGAAAAGTATTTCCAACCCCACTTAAAAGTGAAACTTACTAAAATGTGCCTGGCTGCTCTTCACTGAAAAGCTGGTTCTGCAACATTTCTGGCATACGTTTGCTCCTGCTGGGTCAGCCGAGCAGCGAATTTCTACTTAACCACCTGCTATCATGAGAGACATCAGGGCTGCATGTTTTGAGCCCAGTACTGAGCCTGAAAAGCGTTTCCAACCCCACTTACAAGTGAAACTTGCTAAAATGTGCCTGGCTGCTCTTCAGTGAAAAGCTTGGTTCTGCATACATTTTTAGCATACGTTTGCTCCTGCTGGGTCAGCCGAGCAGCGAATTTCTAATTAACCACCTGCTATCATGAGAGACATCAGGGCTGCATGTTTTGAGCCCAGTACTGAGCATGAAAAGCGTATCCAACCCAACTTACAAGTGGAACTTGCTAAAATGTGCCTCTCTGCTCTTCACTGAAAAGCTCATTATGCGTACATTTTTGGCATACATTTGCTCCTGCTGGGTCAGCCGAGCAGCGAATTTCTTCTTAACCACCTGCTATCATGAGAGACATCAGGGCTGCATGTTTTGAGCCCAGTACTGACCCTGAAAAGCATTTCCAACCCCACTTACAAGTGAAACTTGCTAAAATGTGCCTGGCTGCTCTTCACTGAAAAGCTTGGTTCTGCATACATTTTTAGGATACGTTTGCTCCTGCTGGGTCAGCCGAGCAGCAAATTTCTACTTACCACCTGCTATCATGAGGGACATCAGGGCTGCATCTCTTGAGCCCAGTACTGAGCCTGAAAAGAATTTCCAAGCCCACTTACAAGTGAAACTTGCTAAAATGTGCCTCTCTTCTCTTTACTGAAAAGCTTGGTTTTGCATACATTTTTAGCATACGTTTGCTCCTGCTGGGTCAGCCGAGCAGCGAATTTCTAATTAACCACCTGCTATCATGATAGACATCAGGGCTGCATGTTTTGAGCCCAGTACTGAGCCTGAAAAGCGTTTCCAACCCAACTTACAAGTGAAACTTGCTAAAATGTGCCTCTCTGCTCTTCACTGAAAAGCTCATTATGCGTAAATTTTTGGCATACGTTTGCTCCTGCTGGGTCAGCCGAGCAGCGAATTTCTTCTTAACCACCTGCTATCATGAGAGACATCAGGGCTGCATGTTTTGAGCCCAGTACTGACCCTGAAAATCGTTTCCAACCCCACTTACAAGTGAAACTTGCTAAAATGTGCCTGGCTGCTCTTCACTGAAAAGCTTGGTTCTGCATACATTTTTAGCATACGTTTGCTCCTGCTGGGTCAGCCGAGCAGCGAATTTCTACTTAACCACCTGCTATCATGAGAGACATCAGGGCTGCATCTCTTGAGCCCAGTACGGAGCCTGAAAAGCATTTCCAACCCCACTTACAATGAAACTTGCTAAAATGTGCCTGGCTGCTCTTCACTGAAAAGCTTGGTTCTGCAACATTTTTAGCATACGTTTGCTCCTGCTGGGTCAGCCGAGCAGTAAATTTCTACTTAACCACCTGCTATAATGAGAAACATCAGGGGTTCATCTTTTGAGCCCAGTACTGAGCCTGAAAAGCGTTTCCAAGCCCACTTCCAAGTGAAACTTGCTAAAATGTGCCTCTCTGCTCTTTACTGAAAAGCTTGGTTTTGCATACATTTTTAGCATACGTTTGCTCCTGCTGGGTCAGCCGAGCAGCGAATTTCTAATTAACCACCTGCTATCATGAGAGACATCAGGGCTGCATGTTTTGAGCCCAGTACTGAGCCTGAAAAGTGTTTCCAACCCAACTTACAAGTGAAACTTGCTAAAATGTGCCTCTCTGCTCTTCACTGAAAATCTCATTCTGCGTATATTTTTGGCATACGTTTGCTCCTGCTGGGTCAGCCGAGCAGCGAATTTCTACTTAACCATCTGCTATCATGAGAGACATCAGGGCTGCATCTTTTGAGCCCAGTACTGGGCCTGAAAAGCATTTCCAACCCCACTTACAAGTGAAACTTGCTCAAATGTGCCTGGCTGCTCTTCACTGAAAAGCTTGGTTCTGCATACATTTTTAGCATACGTTTGCTCCTGCTGGGTCAGCCGAGCAGCAAATTTCTACTTAACCACCTGCTATCATGAGAGACATCAGGGCTGCATCTTTTGAGCCCAGTACTGAGCCTGAAAAGTATTTCCAACCCCACTTACAAGTGAAACTTGCTAAAATGTGCCTGGCTGCTCTTCACTGAAAAGCTGGTTCTGCAACATTTCTGGCATACGTTTGCTCCTGCTGGGTCAGCCGAGCAGCGAATTTCTACTTAACCACCTGCTATCATGAGAGACATCAGGGCTGTATCTTTTGAGCCCAGTACTGAGCCTGAAAAGCATTTCCAACCCCACTTACAAGTGAAACTTGCTAAAATGTGCCTGGCTGCTCTTCACTGAAAAGCTTGGTTTTGCATACATTTTTAGCATACGTTTGCTCCTGCTGGGTCAGCCGAGCAGCGAATTTCTAATTAACCACCTGCTATCATGAGAGACATCAGGGCTGCATGTTTTGAGCCCAGTACTGAGCCTGAAAAGCGTTTCCAACCCCACTTACAAGTGAAACTTGCTAAAATGTGCCTGGCTGCTCTTCAGTGAAAAGCTTGGTTCTGCATACATTTTTAGCATACGTTTGCTCCTGCTGGGTCAGCCGAGCAGCAAATATCTACTTAACCACCTGCTATCATGAGAGACATCAGGGCTGCATCTTTTGAGCCCAGTACTGAGGCTGAAAAGTATTTCCAACCCCACTTACAAGTGAAACTTACTAAAATGTGCCTGGCTGCTCTTCACTTAAAAGCTGGTTCTGCAACATTTCTGGCATACGTTTGCTCCTGCTGGGTCAGCCGAGCAGCGAATTTCTACTTAACCACCTGCTATCATGAGAGACATCAGGGCTGCATCTTTTGAGCCCAGTACTGAGCCTGAAAAGCATTTCCAAGCCCACTTACAAGTGAAACTTGCTAAAATGTGCCTCTCTGCTCTTTACTGAAAAGCTTGGTTTTGCATACATTTTTAGCATACGTTTGCTCCTGCTGGGTCAGCCGAGCAGCGAATTTCTAATTAACCACCTGCTATCATGAGAGACATCAGGGCTGCATGTTTTGCGCCCAGTACTGAGCCTGAAAAGCGTTTCCAACCCAACTTACAAGTGAAACTTGCTAAAATGTGCCTCTCTGCTCTTCACTGTGAGGTACTGGGTTTTTAAGAACCGGCACAGAACCGGTAACCCAGCGGTGCCAGGGAATCAACACCCAGAGACCTCGGGTTCTCCTGATCCAGACCTACAGAAACTTCAGAGTCTTCTAGGTGAAGTCAAAGATTAGTTTATTGGCTGCAACCAAGGTAACAGGTGTCCTAGAAGTACAACACGGGTATGTTCTCAGGAGACTGCACACTTTCATGAAGTCAGGCTTCTCTTCTTATACACAGTTTTGGGCCTTGGGCAAAACATTTTTGGTTGTAAAGTAAATAGTTAACATATTTCCAGTACAAAGAAAAAGCAGAGTCATGATGACATGTCCATATTTCACTTCGTGCTGCCGACAACAAATCATTTGGCAAGGCCCACCATTTCATCAGATAACACTGGACCCCTAATAAAAACGGGCACCTCCCCACCATAAAGTAAGTGAAGCAAAGGAGTGGAAAAAGATGTGAGCGAGATATGGCAGGTGTGCACGCTGAAATGGTTTTATGGCTGGCTGAGCATAGATGCTATCTTGCTCGGCCACTGGGAGGGAACTGACCTAACGAGCTTGGCCTGGGGCAATGGTTCTAACTTGTACTGAGGTCAGGGAAAAGTCGATTAAGGAGTACGTGTCCTTGTGGAATCAAATTCAACTGGATTAAGGCCTATGTAAAGGGCAACATATAAATGGGAGCTAAGGGTTCAGAATGTAAATGACGATTTCGAGGTGAAATCGTCACTCGAATATGCTGAAAATACATGTACATGATGTACTCGTCATTCTCAGTCTTTTGATACCAAATTCGTCATGTTTCGACGAAGTTTTATTTCTCGAGTCCCGAACTATTATATGAATCCAGATTTTCAGAACCACAAACCCTCCTTTTGCCCTTACATAGGCAATTAATCTATCCTCATGTTAGTCTGAGTCCAGATCTATATTCCTAAAGTCATTGAGATGTTGCTGTAACATCATTCTAGTACTTAGTTCATCTCTTGACACAGGCTTCCTTACACATGATGGGACGCAGAGGCCACATATTGCAGGAGCACACTGTATGCACAGACAGAACAGAAAAAGAATTTTAAGACCATCCCAATGACTATCAGAATGTTCCATCCCCAGGCAGATATCAGTTCCCAGAACCATCCCATTAACGACCAATCTCCTTTATCCATATGAATAGATTCGGAAATCTTATGCAGTTTGGAGATGGCCCTGTACACTGTTGGAGCATTATCTGGGATGAAAATGCAACAACTAGACTGGATCAATTTGCATACTCCACCTCGGTCCGCAAGTATTACATCCAAAGCGACCCGGTTCTGAAGGGTCATAAGTCGATCCGACTGGAGCTCAGCAGTCAGGTTACTAAGGGCACCAGCAGTTTAAATCACGGTGGATTCAACTACCCTTGTTAATTGCCTTATGTTTCTACTGTTAGCCATGGATCCCCAGAACGGCAGAAAACCCTTTGCAAAGTCCCCAAATTCTTGACCTGCAGTGTCTTCTTTACTCAAAACACCTCTAACTACCCTTGCCCGATGGTAATCCGCTGCTGCTGTGTAGGTGGGAGGTAACAGGAATGAAACAAAACATGAGCCCGAGAAGTCAGGGGGCAACCATGTATAGGCTCTATCATGGCAGATAAAATAAGTACCCTTAGCGGCTAAAAACGCAGGGGAAGTCTGAGATCCAAAAACATACATTTTTGTACAGATACTCTTCCCTAGCTGAGCTCTGGGATTCTTGCCAATACCTTGCAGACACAGGTGACCTTGATGGGGTACGATCCAGATAGAGGACGATCTTTTGGCTTGCTGTTTCTCACTTAATGTAGTGCCATATCCGGTCACATTCCAACCTACATATGCAAGTATCTCATCATCCGGAGTATCTTCATAGGAAGTTACTTCCTTGATCATGTCAACTATACCTTTGACTAGGGTGCTAGTCTTGAGGTTGTCTTTTACAGAACGTAGGGGTTGGATTTCTCGTGCATATATGAACATTGTCCTATATGCCCATACTGAACCATTGTGACTAAATGGCAGGACCAAATAGGGGATGCCTTTATCCGTTGTGTGAGGCATGAGACCAAACACCCAACAGTTAGTTGTGTTCATTATAAGTTGGTGTTGGTGTAATAACTGAACAAAGGAGTTATTAATGAATTCTAACCTTCTATTGGATTCGTGGTCAGGCAGAGGGTGGAAAGAATGAGAGGAAACAGTAGGAGGAGTGTGAGAAGTTGGCCTGATAGGTGATGTTTCCAAATCTGGAACCACCGGTTATCAGACCAAACAATCCCTTATGGTGTCTGGTTGTAAGTCAACCTTATTAGACAAGCTATCCTAGGGGTAGCATGGACTAAGCAGCCTAAAGGCTTAACTTAAGAGGTCGTGTTAAGCGAGCTGTTTTACCACATACAATCCTGTAATATCAAATGAAAGGACACCACACAAGTATATATTATAAAAATATATGTATTTATTACTAAAAACAATCCCCAGTATTCTTTATGAATAAAGGGGCACAAGCGTTAAATCAAAAGCACAGTATAACATACAAAGTTGCACAATTTTGGATGAGGCCTAGGGGCCACTCAAACCATATACTAAAAAAATGGTATAAGAGATACCATTCGATCAGTGGTTAGGCCTAGGGCCTAGGGAATCGCTGGGAGCAGTCGGGACTAGCAATGCTGAAGTCGGGAAAAGCCCGCGGGATTCGGGTGCAGCACGTAAAGTGCGGCTTGCATCAATGTAAAGTCAATGGTGCGTAAAAGTTACAAAGTTAAAGATAAAAGACACTTCCGCTGAACCTAGAGGAACAAAACTTAAGACACAGACCCTAGAGGTGTGTACCAGTGTGGGAACACCGGCGTTGCAATGTTACCTCACCCACAGGAAGTGGGTGCACAGGGTCGAAGTTGAGTCGGGTTTCGTCATGCAGATTCTTGGTGCTTGGAGCTGAAAGGGCTGCAGGCGAGGTGAAGGAGAAGTATCCGGTGGAGTCCAAGGGTGGACTCAAGTCGAAAAGTACCTGAAAGCAGAGGGGACAGAGTCTGGGTCACTCAGCAGTGACCAGGGTGGAACCAGGATGGAACCAGGCAATGTCGGGCGCAATCAGGTGGTTGTCGAGGAACTTCTCTCCACTGTCATGTGGGCTCTGGGGCATCTATGATGTCCATGAGCGGGTCACGTTCTGTCCCACGCAGGCTCTCGCCGTTGGCGCTGTCGGATTCAAGATTAGAGCAAACAACACTTGGCAAAAGCAATCCACGCGAAACCAGGAGATTGCTTCTCACTCAAACCAGGAGGGTCAGAGTGGGGGCTCCTTTTCAGGGGAGCTGGTGCAGATCTGGAGCAACCAGAATCGCAGGTTGAATTTCAAGTTTCGTCGGTACAGGGGCCACAAGCCGGCTGGCAAGTGACCGGACCAACGCGTTGAGCCAAATGGAGCAGAAGGGCCCCATGCAGCACTCGTCGAGTGTGGAGGGCTGAACTTCGGTGCAAGAGTGGCTCAGGGTTGGGGATTCTCAAACCCCGGTGTACAGCTTCGAGGGTCACTCGTGGGCTGCACGGTCAGCGTCTCATGGTCAATTCAAGATGGCGTGTCCCACGCTTCCGGTCGCCTCCACAGGTCTCAGCTCTGCAGGGACTGTGGATCGGGCTGTTGGAAGGCAGGCAAGCTTGATCTCGTCGATCTCTGTTGCTCGAGTTCTGGCGGGAACTGCAACAAAGCAGACGTCGATGGCTGGATGGTGCCTGTTTGCACAGGGTGGTCACTCCTTGACCACAAGGGAGATTCTTCGGGCTTCTACGTCGAGTAGGATGTCGAAGGGTCCAGAGTTTCGTTTCTTATGTTTCATCAGGATAATCTGAAGTGCATTGGCACTGCTCCCAGTCTTATACTAATCTAGGGGGCTGGATTACCTGCTAGGTCCCCTCCTATGGGTGGGACCCAGGAAGTGGGTGGATACACCCCCTTCCTTTGATCCTGGCCGCGCTGGGACAGGGGCTGGAGTGCCCCAGAACCGGTTTGGCCGGATTATGCAAGGGGCAGCCTTGTGCTCCCCAGGCACTGTCTGGTTTCTTTCAAACCTCCCTGCTACAATCCACTATCTCCTGTCTAGGGGGGTGTGACACCTCCCTGCGACAGGAAACCCTTTGTCCAGGCCTCCTTGGCTGAGTTTCGGTCAGCTTCAGGGGGTCAGACTTATGTCTGTGGCAGAAGCATCCATTTTGTGGATCCAAGGTCCTTTTAGAAATTAACCGCATTTAAGTAAAGTAACACGTCTTATCCCTCTAGAGGGGTGGAATGCTATCCCCGTCACCAGAACTGGCGAGGGGATAGTATTCCAAATCGTATGACACCTTACACGACATGTTTTGATAAAGCCAAACCAGAGTTGCTATATAACCGCGAGGATTATAATGCACTTAAGAGTATATGGTATGGCATTATCCTGAAACAGCTTAGGGATTTGTTCCCGACGGCTGCAGACAGGCTCAGCTCATGCTAGAGCTCCATCTCACATTAAACCACGCACTCTGCCTCCAGGATTGTTAAGGCCTGCCATAGGAGTGGCTCACAGGTTTATATGTGTCCAGATATAGGTTCAGATATAGGTATACTATATCTAAGCAAGGGGTGATTACACCACCTTGCCCCAGCTGAGTGATCAGCCAGTTGTGTCAATTTAAGAACCATCCAGGGGTGGCAAAAGTTATGCTGCAGCCCCTGGTAGGCCTTGGTGGCCCCTATGCCCTGGGCACCTATAGTGCATCATACAGGGGCTGATAAGGAGTCCATTTCCAATTGTGGTATGTACCTATAGCACATGTATCATTAATTTAGTGAGAGAACAGCAGGCTGGGGGTCTGATCAGCAGGCCCACAGGCTGAGTAGTCAAAAACCAGTGAAGCAAAAAGCAAAAATTTGGGGTGACCATAGGATAGCAGACCCTACTCTCCTACACAACCCCCCCCAAACGCAGGGACATTAAACTAACCTTGACCAGATAAGTCTTCATGTTCTAAGTGGAAGTACCTGGAGAGACCATCTGCATTACCATGGTCAGTCCCTGGGCGGTACTCCACTGTAAAGTCCATCCCCTGTAGGGAAATGGACCACCTGAGCAGTTTGGGATTTTCACCCTTCATCTGATTTAGCCACAAGAGGGGCTTATGGTCTGTCTGAACAAGGAAGTGAGTTCCAAACAAGTAGGACCTCAACTTCTTCAGGGCCCAAACCACAGCAAAGGCCTCCCTCTCAATATCTGACCAACGTTTCTCCCTGGGGGTCAGCCTTCTGCTAATAAAAGCAATGGGCTGGTCTTGACCATCTTGATTAAGTTGTGAAAGCACAGCTCCCACCCCCAACTCAGAAGCATCTGTCTGTACAATGAACTGTTTGGAGTAGTCAGGACTCTTCAGGATAGGTGCAGAGCACATGGCCTTCTTCAGGTCATCAAATGCCTTCTGACAGCTAACTGTCCACTGAACCTTTTTTGGCATCTTCTTGGATGTCAAGTCATTTAATGGTGTCACAATGGACCCATAGTTTTTCACAAACTTTCTGTAATACCCAGTCAGGCCTAAGAAGGCTCTGACTTGTGTCTGGGTAACTGGAGGAGCCCAGTCCTGTATGGTCTGGATTTTGCTCTCCAGTGGTTGAACCTGACCTCCACCTACTAGGTGGCACAGGTATACAACCTTACTCTGCCCTATCTGGCACTTGGTGGTCTTGATAGTCAGGCCTGCCTTTTGCAGGGCCTCCAGAACCTTCTTCAGGTGGATCAGGTGATCCTCCCAGGTGGAGCTAAAGACAGCAATATCATCTAGATATGCTGCACAAAAGTCATCCAGCCCAGCAAGGACTTGATTCACCAACCTTTGGAAGGTGGCAGGTGCATTCTTCAAACCAAAGGCATTACCACAAACTGATAATGTCCACTAGGGGTAGAGAATGCTGTTTTGGCTTTTGACTCCTCAGCTAGTCTGATTTGCCAGTAGCCAGCTGTCAAATCAAATGTGCTCAGAAACTTGGCAGAAGCCAATCTGTCAATGAGCTCGTCTGCTCTTGGAATGGGGTGAGCATCTGTCCTAGTGACAGCATTGAGACCCCTGTAGTCCACACAAAATCTCATTTCTCTCTTTCCATCTTGGGTATGAGGTTTTGGCACAAGGACTACTGGGCTGGCCCATGGGCTCTCTGATGGCTCAATCACTCCAAGCTCCAACATCTTTTGCACCTCAGCCTTGATGCAATCCCTGACATGGTCAGGTTGCCTGTAGATCTTATTCTTGACAGGCAGACTGTCACCAGTGTCCACCTCATGGGTGCACCAGTTAGTCTGGCTGGGTGTGAGTGAAAACAAATGCCTGTGGGCCTGCAAAACTTGTCTGCAGTCCATCTGTTGCTGGTCAGTGAGGCTGCCTGCCAAGGCTACTCCATCAACTGAACCATCATCAGGGTTCTGAGAAAGCAGGTCTGGGAGAGGGTCACTCTCTTCCTCCTGTTCCCCATCTGTGGCCATGTGCAAGCTCATGTCCTCCCTGTCCACAAATGTTTTCAAACGATTCACATGGATCACCCTGTGAGGGCTCCTAGGGGTTCCAAAGTCAACCAAGTAGGTGACTTCTCCCTTTTTCTCAATGATAGGATAGGGTCCACTCCATTTGTCCTGGAGTGCTGCTGGGGCCACTGGCTCCAGTACCCACACCTTCTGTCCTGGCTGGAACTCCACCAGAACAGCCTTTTGGTCATGCCAAGCTTTCTATAATTCTTGACTGGCCTCCAGGTTTTTGGATGCTCTTTCCATATATTCAGCCATCCGGGAGCGGAGACCAAGTACATAGTCCACTATGTCTAGCTTAGGCTTTTTGAGAGGTAACTCCCATCCTTCCTTCACCAAACACAATGGACCCCTCACAGGGTGGCCAAACAAAAGTTCAAAAGGGCTGTAGCCAACCCCCTTCTGTGGGACCTCTCTGTAAGCAAAGAGCAAGCAGGGTAAAAGAATGTCCCATTTCCGCCTAAGCTTCTCTGGTAATCCTTTTATCATTCCCTTGAGGGTCTTGTTGAATCTCTCCACAAGCCCATTGCACTGTGGGTGATAGGGTGTGGTAAACTTGTAGTTTACTCCACACTCCTTCCACATTGCTTTCAGATAGCTAGACATACAATTAGTGCCTCTATCGGACAACACCTCCTTTGGAAAGCCCACTCTTGAGAAAACTGCAATGAGGGCTTTTGCCACCACAGGGGCTGTGGTGGTCCTCAGGGGAATAGCTTCTGGATACCTGGTGGCATGATCCACTACCACCAGTATAAACCTGTTTCCAGATGCTGTTTGAGGATCCATGGGACCCACAATATCTATTCCAACTCTTTCAAAGGGTACCCCCACCACAGGTAGTGGTATTAGGGGGGCCTTTGTTGTGCCACCTGACTTACCACTGGCTTGGCAAGTGACACAGGAGCGACAAAACTCCTTGACATTTTCTGACATATGAGGCCAGTGAAAGTGTGAAACAAGCCTGTCCCACGTCTTGTTCTGGCCTAAGTGTCCTGCAAGGGGAATATCATGGGCCAAGGTAAGAAGGAAGCCCCTAAACTTCAGAGGTATAACCAACCTCCTGGCTGTACCAGGCTTGGGGTCTCTAGCCTCTGAGTAAAGGAGTCCATCATCCCAATACACAGTATGGGTACCTTGGGCATCCCCAGCAGCCTCAGCAGCAGCTTGCTGTCTGAGGGGTTCAAGTGAAGGGCAATCTAATTGAGCCTGCCTCAGGTCTGCCCTTGAGGGTCCCCCTGTCCCCAGAAACTCAACCTGGTCAGGTTCAAGTTCCTCAGAGACAGTCTCCTCTTGGACTGCAGAATCAGTTTCCTGTGAAACTTGATCCTCAACCTGGGGCAAGGTGGAAGGCTCAGCCTTTCCTCTCTTGCTCCTTCTCTTGGGTTGTGGTTGGTCTATTGTTTCAAGATCCACCACTGGTTCAGGAAGGCACTTCTTAGCCTGAGACCTTGTCACTGCAAGGACATGGGCTGAAATCCCTAGCATTTCTGCATGAGTCCTGTACTCCACTTCTGACCAAACTGAGCTTTCAAGATCATTGCCTAACAGACAGTCTACTGGGAGGTCTGCACTCACAACAACTTTCTTTAGGCCATTTACCCCTCCCCAGGAGAAGTTCACAACTGCCATAATATGGGAAGTAGTGGAGTTGCTTGCATTGGTCACTGGGTAACTTTCACCTAGTACAATTTGTCCAGGGTCCACAAAGTCAGGTGTCACCATTGTGACACTGGCACATGTGTCCCTGTAGGCCTGAGCCAGTTTCTCATTGATTAAAGGCGTCTGCCTATATTTGCCCAGGTTACTGGGACTCACTGTAGTGGACAAAGCTAGGTCCACATCATATAGGAGAACTGCCTGAGTAGGGATTCTGACTAGGCCAGATCCTACTTCAGTACCCAGGGTTAACCCTACTACACCCTTTGGCTGTGTTCCACCACTGCTTACTGAACTAGGGGGTGCAGGTGCTTTAGGAGCTGCAGTGGTGGGGACTGGATTTGTCTTGGTGCATTCACTGCCCCAGTGTGAAACTGATTTGCAGTTATTACACCAAGGTTTCTTTGGGCCATTATTCTTCTTTTTCTTGTTTCCATTTTGGGAACCACCCTCCTTATTACTAGTTTGGGGGCCTGAAGACTTCTGGTCCTTTTCTTTATCTTTCTGATTTCCACCCTTCTGGTCTGTTTTCTTCTGGTCACCACCTTGGTTCTGGGGTTTCTGCTTAATCCTTGTTCTGACCCTTTTGTCCGCCTTCTTTCCCAATTCTTGGGGAGAGGTCAGATCAGAGTCAATAAGGTATTGATGCAACAGCTGGTTTGTACAGTTATTAAGGATCTGTTCTCTCATGATAAGATTGTACAATCCTGTATAGTCTGAAACTTTACTTCCCTGCAACCAACCCTCCAAAGCCTTAGTGGCACAATCTACAAAATCAGTCCAGTCTTGAGTCTGTGCTTTTTGGGTGTCTCTGAACAACAACCTGTATTGCTCAGTGGTTAGGCCAAACCCTTCAATAAGAGCACTCTTCAAGGCAGAGTAGTTTTTGGCATCCTCAGGTCTAACTGTGAGGAGCCTGTCCCTCCCTTTCTCTGAAAAGGAGTACCATAAAATTGCAGCCCACTGATCCTGAGGAACCTGCTGTACCATGCAGGCTCTCTCAAGAGCAGTCATCCATTTGTGGATGTCATCCCCTTCCTTGTAGGGGGCCATGATTTTTGTCAGGTTTCTAGTATCATAGGACCTGGGTTTCTCTATAGGAATATTGCTGCCACCAGTGGCATCTAAGCCACACAATCTCTGCTCTCTTGCCAAGGCAAGTCTAGCTTGAGCCAAGGCTACCTCCTCCCTCTCTATTTGGAGTTTGACAGCCCTCATTCTGGCCCTATGCTCTATCTTCTGAGAGGCAGTCATACCTCTCTGAGATTCTCTTGAGGCACTAGAAATATGAGAGTCCCCTGAGGGAGATCTCACTCTTCTGTTGCCTGGGAGAATGACATGGTAGGATCTGGGGAGGTGCTGGCCCTCTCCATTTCCCAGTAGGTCTAAGTTGGCCTGGTTAAGCCTGGCAACTAGGACCTGGCTACCCCTCTGATCCTGTTTTTCTGGGTCCTCTACATCTGAGTCCTCCTCCTCTTCCTCCTCTTCTTCTTCCTCTGGAGGGGTATCAGTTACAGGGGGGTTCACTCCATCTCCTGACTCTAAGGGAACTGCATTCGCCTTCTCTGAGTCATCCTGTTCTAGAATGGCTATCAGGGAAGGACTGGTGGGACTTCTGCCCCTTTTTAACCCTCTTGAGATGCACAAGGCAACCAAGTCTTTGTGGGTTAGTTTGTCATAGCTGGAAGTTGCCTTGGTAAGGTCAACTGTCACAGGAGCAGACCCTGAGGCTTTTCCTGTGTCAGACATGACTCTAGTGTGGTGTAAGTGAGGCACCTACCTACACTAAGTGTTTCCCTACTGTACCTTACTAGTGAGTTGTAGTCAGGGTGTGCTAATCCCTTTTATCTACAACTACTAAGTTCAGTAGAACTTAATATGCTAAGCTTTTGATTTATATGTACCTAGAGGTACTTGATGTGATCTTTCAATTTGATAAAAAGATTGCAATGGTAAAACAACAGCAAGCTCAAATCCCACCGCTCCCACCAATGTGAGAAGTTGGCCTGATAGGTGATGTTTCCAATTCTGGAACCACCGGTTATCAGACCAAACAATCCCTTATGGTGTCTGGTTGTAAGTCAACCTTATTAGACAAGCTATCCTAGGGGTAGCATGGACTAAGCAGCCTAAAGGCTTAACTTAAGAGGTCGTGTTAAGCGAGCTGTTTTACCACATACAATCCTGTAATATCAAATGAAAGGACACCACACAAGTATATATTATAAAAATATATGTATTTATTACTAAAAACAATCCCCAGTATTCTTTATGAATAAAGGGGCACAAGCGTTAAATCAAAAGCACAGTATAACATACAAAGTTGCACAATTTTGGATGAGGCCTAGGGGCCACTCAAACCATATACTAAAAAAATGGTATAAGTGATACCATTCGATCAGTGGTTAGGCCTAGGGCCTAGGGAATCGCTGGGAGCAGTCGGGACTAGCAATGCTGAAGTCGGGAAAAGCCCGCGGGATTCGGGTGCAGCACGTAAAGTGCGGCTTGCATCAATGTAAAGTCAATGGTGCGTAAAAGTTACAAAGTTAAAGATAAAAGACACTTCCGCTGAACCTAGAGGAACAAAACTTAAGACACAGACCCTAGAGGTGTGTACCAGTGTGGGAACACCGGCGTTGCAATGTTACCTCACCCACAGGAAGTGGGTGCACAGGGTCGAAGTTGAGTCGGGTTTCATCACGCAGATTCTTGGTGCTTGGAGCTGAAAGGGCTGCAGGCGAGGTGAAGGAGAAGTATCCGGTAGAGTCCAAGGGTGGACTCAAGTCGAAAAGTACCTGAAAGCAGAGGGGACAGAGTCTGGGTCACTCAGCAGTGACCAGGGTGGAACCAGGATGGAACCAGGCAATGTCGGGCGCAATCAGGTGGTTGTTGAGGAGCTTCTCTCCACTGTCATGTGGGCTCTGGGGCATCTATGATGTCCAGGAGCGGGTCACGTTCTGTCCCACGCAGGCTCTCGCCGTCGGCGCTGTCGGCTTTAAGATTAGAGCAAACAACACTTGGCAAAAGCAATCCATGCGAAACCGGGAGATTGCTTCTCACTCAAACCAGGAGGGTCAGAGTGGAGGCTCCTTTTCAGGGGAGCTGGAGCAGATCTGGAGCAACCAGAATCGCAGGTCGAATTTCAAGTTTCGTTGGTACAGGGGCCACAAGCCGGCTGGCAATTGACCGGACCATTGCGTTGAGCCAAATGGAGCAGAAGGGCCCCACGCAGCACTCGTCGAGTGTGGAGGGCTGAACTTCGGTGCAAGAGTGGCTCAGGGTTGGGGCTTCTCAAACCCCGGTGTACAGCTTCGAGGGTCACTCGTGGGCTGCACGGTTAGCATCTCGTGGTCAATTCAAGATGGCGTGCCCCATGCTTCCGGTCTCCTCCACGGGTCTCAGCTCTGCAGGGACTGTGGATCGGGCTGTTGGAAGGCAGGCAAGCTTGATCTCGTTGATCTCTGTCGCTCGAGTTCCGGCGGGAACTGCAACAAAGCAGATGTCAATGGCTGGATGGTGCCTGTTTGCACAGGGTGGTCACTCCTTGACCACAAGGGAGATTCTTCGGGCTTCTACGTCGAGTAGGATGTCGAAGGGTCCAGAGTTTCATTTCTTATGTTTCATCAGGATAATCTGAAGTGCATTGGCACTGCTCCCAGTCTTATACTAATCTAGGGGGCTGGATTACCTGCTAGGTCCCCTCCTATGGGTGGGACCCAGGAAGTGGGTGGATACACCCCCTTCCTTTGATCCTGGCCGTGCTGGGACGGGGGCTGGAGTGCCCCAGAACCGGTTTGGCCGGATTATGCAAGGGGCAGCCTTGTGCTCCCCAGGCACTGTCTGGTTTCTTTCAAACCTCCCTGCTACAATCCACTATCTCCTGTCTAGGGGGTGTGACACCTCCCTGCGACAGGAAACCCTTTGTCCAGGCCTGCTTGGCTGAGTTTCGGTCAGCTTCTGGGGGTCAGACTTGTGTCTGTGGCAGAAGCATCCATTTTGTGGATCCAAGGTCCTTTTAGAAATTAACCGCATTTAAGTAAAGTAACATGTCTTACCCCTCTAGAGGGGTGGAATGCTATCCCCATCGCCAGAACTGGCGAGGGGATAGTATTCCAAATCGTATGACACCTTACACGACATGTTTTGATAAAGCCAAACCAGAGTTGCTATATAACCACAAGGATTATAATGCACTTAAGAGTATATGGTATGGCATTATCCTGAAACAGCTTAGGGATTTGTTCCCGACGGCTGCAGACAGGCTCAGCTCATGCTAGAGCTCCATCTCACATTAAACCACGCACTCTGCCTACAGGATTGTTAAGGCCTGCCATAGGAGTGGCTCACAGGTTTATATGTGTCCAGATATAGGTTCAGATATAGGTATACTATATCTAAGCAAGGAGTGATTACACCACCTTGCCCCAGCTGAGTGAACAGCCAGTTGTGTCAATTTAAAAACCAGCCAGGGGTGGCAAAAGTTATGCTGCAGCCCCTGGTAGGCCTTGGTGGCCCCTATGCCCTGGGCACCTATAGTGCATCATACAGGGGCTGACAAGGAGTCCATTTCCAATTGTGGTATGTACCTATAGCACATGTATCATTAATTTAGTGAGAGAACAGCAGGCTGGGGGTCTGATCAGCAGGCCCACAGCCTCAGTAGTCGAAAACCAGTGAAGCAAAAAGCAAAAATTTGGGGTGACCATAGGATAGCAGACCCTACTCTCCTACAAGGAGGTATGGGTGATGCAGTGGGCGCAAATGTTACATGGAAAGAGAATAAAACATAACTTATCAAAAAGATCATTACGCTTGATAGCATGAAAATACACAATATTATAAAACTTTTCTTTGTCATCGTGTTACATAGTCTCTGCTTAAAGTTCATTTGTTTGGCAGGTCTCTCCACATCAGGAAACTCCATCCTCTCTAAGGTGCTGCCCCCGATGAGGAGGTTGTTTCTGCTAAGGAGTGCTTCTGTCAGTCTAGGGCAACTCCCTTGGACCGACCAGAACCACCGACATAACGTCATTGGCTGAACTTCCGAAGACTTTAACCAATCGCGGCCCTAGCAGCGGAACCCGGATGGCGGTTCGAAAAACAATAATAAGCAAGTTTCCTAAATGGGAGAGCTGCACAAAAGTATTTGGGAGAAAAAAAGAATTTACTAGTCCATAGGTCTTGGTCTCAAAATCATAAAAAGGAATCACTTTTATTAGTCTGTTTTTCTTGGTCGCAAATTGTAGCGTCTTTTTCCTGGTACTGTCTGGTCCTGAAACAGGAGTTCAGGCTCCAAAGAGTTTAATTGTTCTGGTGGTGGCACAGTTTCTTGAAAAATGTTCTCGCTTTCACAATCAGGGTTAGTTTCTTTTACACGGTCATCAGTTGAGAGCTCTGAGTCAGTGCCACCTTTCTGGACCCATTGGTCATAGGGCAGAGGGAAGGGTACTTTTTTACAATGGATCCCGTGGACCCAGTTGGCCTTCCCCTCCACCCGGACGGCTGACCTCGTGGACAGAAGGACGAGGTGAGGCCCCGTCCACCTGGGCTGGTCGTTTCTTGTTCTTTGAAAGTTGCGGACGAGAACCCAGGAACCGGGGTCAATGGCGTGACCCGGAGTCTCAGAGACCGGAGGCAAGGTGTTGTGGACCTGTTGATGTAAAACACGCAATTTAGCCGTCAATTCATACAAGTAATCAAGCAAAATAGGGTGTTGCAGCTCGCTGAACTTCGTGGGCCTAGGCACTCCCCATATGTTGGCTGGCCGGCCAAAGACGATTTTGTAGGGGCTGAGTTTCTCTCGCGAATGCACAGTCATTCTGGTGGATAGGAGTGCTAAGGGTAGAGCGTCAGGCCATTTAAGACCTGTGCTCGCTTGGATTTTGGCCAATTTAAGTTTAAGCGTGCCATTGTAACATTCCACTAATCCAGCTGATTGGGGGTGATTTGCAGCGTGGAACTTCTGCCTAATGCCTAGCCCTTCACACACTCGTTTCATCACACGACCCACAAATTCACTTCCGTTGTCAGACCAGACCATTCTAGGCATTCCGAACCTGGGGAAGTACTCTTTCACAAGGGCTTTCGCTGTGGACAAGGCAGTATTGTCTTTTAAGGGATAGGCTTCTACCCATCTTGAGAAGGCACAAACAACAACGAGCACGTATTTTAAGTTGTTGCACCTCTCCATGTGTATAAAATCTAGCTGCAAAACCTCGAACGGATACGTAGGAGGTGCAAAATGACCAGCTGGAGTTGGGGTTCCCCTACCAGGATTGTGCTTCAGACATACCATGCAATTCTTGACAACATTCTCTGCACACTTGGGAATCCCTGAATTCTTCCACACTGGGGCCAACAACTCGCAAATCCCTTTCACGCTGATATGAGCCATTCCATGGGCCATTGTAACCACTGCAAGCACATATGCATCGGGTAACAACCATCTCTGATGCTCTGTCAATTCAACCCAACAACCATTTGCATCCATTCTTCCTGTACTCTCTCTCCACGTGCTTAACTCCTTCTCTGTGGCCTCAGCTTGGATGGACTTCACACTTTCTATCGTGTCCTCACATATTCCAACCTCACCAGTCCATCTTTCAGGGCCTGCAACATACATTCGGCTCATCACATTCTTTGCCGTTTCTTTAGCGGTCTCATCAGCGAATGCATTCCCACGACCAACATCATCAGTCACCTTCTTGTGAGCACTACATTTCACAATCGCCATTTGCAGGGGCAAGGTCAGTGATTCAAGAAGCTCATTCACCAACTGAACATGCTGAATCTTAGTTCCATGCGAAGTCAGGAACCCACGTTCTCTCCACAATCGTCCAAAACTGTGAGCCACTCCAAACGCATACTGACTATCAGTGTAGACAGTCACTCTCATTCCTTTAGACAACACACATGCTCTCGTAAGTGCGACTAGTTCTGCGGCTTGAGCTGAACCATGTGGTATTCGCGCAGTTTCAACGACTGTGTGTAAAGTTGTGAAAGCATATGCTGTAGTCACATTCCCATTTGGGAGCTTAAAGCATGAACCATCTACCCATAATGTACCATCACATTCAGCAAGAGGAGTGTCAAATAAATCCACTCTCCCTTTTGTCTCTTCCTCTGTTGTGAGGAAACAGTTGTGCTGTTCTAAATCATCCGACTCTTCTGCAATTGGTAACAACGTGGCTAAATTCAAGGTACCGCACCTTTTTATAAGCACATGGCTTGCTAGCAGCGTCAATTCATAGCTGGACAATCGGGCACTAGTTAAGTGCTGTGTCTTGGTCCTATTTAACAATGTGTCTACTGCATGCGGGACCATCACGATTAGTGTATTATTCATTACTAGACCAGCAGACTGTCGAATAGAAACAGCTGCTGCTGCGGCCCTTAAACAACTTGGCAATGCTCATGCTACCGTAACCAAAGTTGACGAAAAATAGGCGCATGGCCGCTGTCTATCTCCGAATAACTGAGTCAGCACAGACAATGCACAACCCTCCTTCTCGTGGACATACAATGTGAAAGGTTTATTGTAGTTGGGGGTACCTAACACAGGAGCCAAACATAATGCTGTGCGTAATTCGAGAAAACTTTTCTGACACTCTTCAGACCAAGGAATGGGATTGGGTGTATTTTTACACGTTAATGCCACCAAGGGTTTGGCCAATAACGAAAAATTTGGAATCCACTGTCTACAGTACGATGTAATGCCCAAGAAAGCACGCACTTCTCTCTGTGTTCTTGGCACACTCAATTTCGCTATTGCCTGAATTCTTTCTGGGGTCAGTTTCCTTCCCTCCTTCGATAAGAGGTGACCTAAGTAGGTTACTTCTTGTCGGCAATATTGAAGCTTGGAAAGTGACACCTTGTGATGCAGATCACACAGATGACGCAATAATGTCAATGTGGCCTTTTTACAAATTTTCTCAGTATCTGCAGCAATGAGCAAATCGTCCACATACTGTACAAGAGTGGCACCTTTAGGCAAAATAATCGTGTCAAGCTGTGTTTTCAGGGCTTGACTGTATATTGAGGGGCTTTCACAGTAGCCTTGTGGAGCGCGTTTAAAGCGGAAGCTTCGACCTCCTAAACTGAAGGAAAAAATGTCCCTGCTCTCCTCAGCAATTGGGATGCTGAAGAAAGCATTCTTTAGGTCGATCACTGAAAACCATGAAGCAGAAGCTGGAATCATAGTCAATAATGTGGTAATGTCGGGCACAACTGGGAATTGTGGCACAACTATCTTATTCACTTCTCGAAGATCAATCACAAATCTGTACACAGGTGGCTGAGAAGGGTCAGTTCGTTTTAAAACAGGCAGAACAGGACTATTGCAAACATTGCCTCGTGTTTCTTCAATCACATCCTTTTCAATCAATTCGTAAACAATCGCTAGCAAAGCTTTTTCACCCTCATTAGATATTCTGTATTGGGGAATTCGTGGCATTTTGACATTCGACTTCAATGTTACAACATATGGTGGAATTTCTAAAAGACCTACATCGTTAGGACCAGTAGCCCAAAGAATATCTGGGAGAAGTGCTAATTCTGCTGGAAGTGCATCTCTCGACAAATACATGGGAGAAACCACTTTCTTACCTAAAGTGAGTTGTACTCCTGAAGGAGAACAATACAAAGTCGCATACAATCTTTTTAGTAAATCTAATCCTAGCAAATTTTCACCACAACCTGTTGTCAGAATAAGGGGTGCTTCGAATTCACAAGGACCAACAGAAAGAGATAAAGGGTCAGAAATCGGATTTCTAACTGGGGCGCCAGAAAAACCTACAGAAACGTTCATTTCGCCAGACAAAGGTGTGCCAGGGAGTTTGGAGTGCATAATAGAACTCTTTGTAGCACCAGTATCCAACAGAAAAGGTTCCGACACACCTGATGTAATCACCTCAACGTAAGGTCCACTCTGATCTACTGGAACTGAAACAACTCCCTCTCTTTGTCTATGGCTGTCCTAGCAATCATCATTCTCCCACTGCTCATTTTCTATGTAATATTCATCAACATAGTATTGAGCGGTCCTGTCAGATACGTTATTTTGCTGATCAAACCTGTTCATAGAGTTTTGTGGTGGAAGGGGACGTGTGTCCTGAGTGGCGTTTCCACGCCCTCTACCTCTAGGCGCTTGCTGACTGCCACGACCTCTAACACCAGAAACTCCATTTGCACGTTGTGACAGGGCAGGACAATTATACTTGTAATGACCCTCTTGTTTGCAATATAAACACTGGTTGGGACCTACACGGGGTTGAGTGTAATCGAACCTTTGCGAGTTTCTCTGATACTGTTGAGGCTGCTGAAAAGTATTCTGGTAGTGATTCTGGCCATTATTATGTTGATTACCACCACCACGTGGCGGATAGGCTTGCTGTAGCAAAACCTTCGTTTTGAGTTCTCTAGTTTTCTTTTCTACTTTATCTTTCTCATCTTTGTCTCTATTCTCGTAGTATTGTGCAGTAGCTAATATCTGCGCTGAAGATGAGACTGCCCACGAAATTTCTGAATCTTTCAATTTCTTACACAATTCTGGAAGCAGATTGTGCACGAATTTATCGACAAACAATCTCTGACCACCTTCTGTGGTCATATCTTGACCGCTGTGGTCAATGAATGTTTCTTCAAATCTGGTGAAGAAATCTGAAACAGCTTCTTCTTTCTTTTGCTTGCATGCAGACAACTTATCCCAATTTACGCGTATTGCAGGCATTATCGTTTTCATGTAATCTACTATTTTACCAGGGAGTTCTGCTATCAAAGGCTCAGGCTTGGCACCACCAACTTGGCGGGCATCTGTAGCAGTAATATTAGCCCACCTGTCACCTAATTCCTGGTCGTGATCCACATGACGAATTTTACCCCATAAAGGCTGTGGAACAACATTCCCAAATAACATGTTGATATCGGCTAAATTCATTATACATGACCCAGCAGTTTGTGACAATTCTTTATAGTACCCTGCAGGATTTTTACGCGGATCTGGTAATGTTTGTTTGAGTGCTAAAACTTCAGCTCGCTTCCATGGGACATGTACCCATACACGCTGGAAATGTGGCAGAATAGGTGGGTTAGCGTTTGTGTCACCCTCTCTCCACTGTGGGGGAACTTCTCTCATAGGGTATTGTCTTGCCTTTTTCCTACTGGATGTATTAGATTCAGATGGTGACCCAGAACTGTTTCCCTTACTCCGATATGATAATAACATTTCAACTGCTTTTTCCACATCGGGACCTACAATCATACCCTCTCCAAACTTAAACCGTACACGACACATCTCTTGTGGGATGCAGTCTTGATCATTATCTTCTAAATCCTCGCCAAGAAAAACACACATTTGTTCGAAAACATATCTCTGTGTCGCTGCTTCCCATTGATGGAAGACTTCCATGACTGACTGTACATCGTATTTTGCAGTGTCCATGACCCATTTCCGAGCTAAACTATTCAGTGAATCTCTCTCTTGATAATCAGGCAGTTGACTTCGCAACTGTCTTCTTCCTATGTTAGGGGTCGTAGTAGGCGACCCAAAAAGAGGTAAAAGAAGATTAGTAACAGTGCTGGCCATTTTCTGCCGAATTGAAGGTGAAACTGAAGGACAAACAGATGGAAAAACGGGGTGAGATAAGGCGGGGGTAGAGATAGCAGAAGAGGTATCAGAGTGAATAGAGGGGGTACTAGGCAGAATCGTAGAGGGAGCATTAGGAGATGTAAAAAGTACAGTAGGCAAAATCGTAGAAAACACAGGTGAAACAGGAGTGGTCGGTGGGCCTGGAGGAGGCTGCACCGAAGAAGTAGGAGCCAGCTGAAGAACAGCTGGTGGGTGCTGTGGAGGAGCAGGAGGCGCAGCTTGTGCAACTAAAGGTTGCGGGAGTGCTGTGGCATTCTGCGCATAGGGGGTGGTGAATTTAGCAAATGTGACATTAATGGGTCTTTTTCACGCTCTTTTGCTGCCTCTTGCTGAAGAGACGGCAAAACTGGATAACACTTATCTATTGCCAGTTTACGTTGCCTGTGCAACTGCTCATTCATCTGCTCTTCCTCATTATCTTTAAACTGTACAGCAGCTTGCATTACTGAAAGTCCCCCTTCTCTCTTATTTTTCTTAGCTAATTTAATTTCTTTTTGTTTGGCTTCTTTGCGCCATAAGCGGAAAGAGTCAAACATTGCCGGCCGGGCTTTCTTTTTGAAGAGTTTAACTTCAAGGTTGTCTAAGATTTCAGAATCAAAGCTACCATATTGGGGCCATTTTAAAACACCATCTTTCCTGGTGTATTTAATCCATACTTCGTTGTAGGTGATGGGGCCTACCCCATGTTTTACATATAGCTCGTAAGTCGGAGTTCCAACTGGAGGAACCGGACATGAGTCCTCCAATCGGGACTCCCTATTATTACCACCAAGACAAAATAAATTCCCAAGTCTAAGACTAGGCATCCTCGCTCTCTAATCTAGTTCCAAACTTCAAAGGATTTATCGATTACGATATTTCTCGTGAATACACGAGTCCTTCGGTTATGGTGCTTGCAAGTACCAATACAATACATTTTGTATCCCAAAGATACCACAAAGTAAGTCCAACTAAGGACTGGGAGACGCTCCACTTATACTTAACTGAAAATATCTCGATGACGTCACCAGAAGACTCGTGTCAGTGTTTCTCTCTACCAAAAACTTCAAGGGTCCAAATCAGGGCGATAGCCAGGGCAGCAGTCCTTGTAGCCATCGGGAAGCGGGGAACCTCGCAGCAAAGACCTTCGGACCACGTCGACATGCAGGGGTCGATGAGGTGGTTGGCCGTCCTCCGGAATTTCCACACGAAGCTCCTCACGATCTTCTGGCTGACTGGTACCACTGGAATCGCCCCAAACGTTGGGCGCCAACTGAGGTACTGGGTTTTTAAGAACCGGCACAGAACCGGTAACCCAGCGGTGCCAGGGAATCAACACCCAGAGACCTCGGGTTCTCCTGATCCAGACCTACAGAAACTTCAGAGTCTTCTAGGTGAAGTCAAAGATTAGTTTATTGGCTGCAACCAAGGTAACAGGTGTCCTAGAAGTACAACACGGGTATGTTCTCAGGAGACTGCACACTTTCATGAAGTCAGGCTTCTCTTCTTATACACAGTTTTGGGCCTTGGGCAAAACATTCTTGGTTGTAAAGTAAATAGTTAACATATTTCCAGTACAAAGAAAAAGCAGAGTCATGATGACATGTCCATATTTCACTTCGTGCTGCCGACAACAAATCATTTGGCAAGGCCCACCATTTCATCAGATAACACTGGACCCCTAATAAAAACGGGCACCTCTCCACCATAAAGTAAGTGAAGCAAAGGAGTGGAAAAAGATGTGCGCGAGATATGGCAGGTGTGCGCGCTGAAATGGTTTTATGGCTGGCTGAGCCTAGATGCTATCTTGCTCGGCCACTGGGAGGGAACTGACCTAACGAGCTTGGGCTGGGGCAATGGTTCTAACTTGTACTGAGGTCAGGGAAAAGTTGATTAAGGAGTACGTGTCCTTGTGGAATCAAATTCAACTGGATTAAGGCCTATGTAAAGGGCAACATATAAATGGGAGCTAAGGGTTCAGAATGTAAATGACGATTTTGAGGTGAAATCGTCACTCGAATATGCTGAAAATACATGTACATGATTTACTCGTCATTCTCGGTCTTTTGATACCAAATTCGTCATGTTTCGACGAAGTTTTATTTCTCGAGTCCCGAACTATTATATGAATCCAGATTTTCAGAACCACAACTGAAAAGCTCATTATGCGTACATTTTTGGCATACGTTTGCTCCTGCTGGGTCAGCCGAGCAGCGAATTTCTTCTTAACCACCTGCTATCATGAGAGACATCAGGGCTGCATGTTTTGAGCCCAGTACTGACCCTGAAAAGCGTTTCCAACCCCACTTACAAGTGAAACTTGCTAAAATGTGCCTGGCTGCTCTTCACTGAAAAGCTTGGTTCTGCATACATTTTTAGCATACGTTTGCTCGTGCTGGGTCAGCCGAGCAGCAAATTTCTACTTAACCACCTGCTATCATGAGAGACATCAGGGCTGCATCTTTTGAGCCCAGTACTGAGCCTGAAAAGCATTTCCAACCCAACTTACAAGTGAAACTTGCTAAAATGTGCCTGGCTGCTCTTCACTGAAAAGCTTGGTTCTGCATACATTTTTAGCATACGTTTGCTCCTGCTGGGTCAGCCGAGCAGCGAATTTCTACTTAACCACCTGCTATCATGAGAGACATCAGGGCTGCATCTCTTGAGCCCAGTACTGAGCCTGAAAAGCATTCCCAACCCCACTTTCAAAGAAACTTGCTAAAATGTGCCTGGCTGCTCTTCACTGAAAAGCTTGGTTTTGCATACATTTTTAGCATACGTTTGCTCCTGCTGGGTCAGCCGAGCAGCGAATTTCTAATTAACCACCTGCTATCATGAGAGACATCAGGGCTGCATGTTTTGAGCACAGTACTGAGCCTGAAAAGCGTTTCCAACCCCACTTACAAGTGAAACTTGAAAAATGTGCCTGGCTGCTCTTCACTAAAAAGCTTGGTTTTGCATAAATTTTTAGCATACGTTTGCTCCTGCTGGGTCAGCCGAGCAGCGAATTTCTACTTAACCACCTGCTATCATGAGAGACATCAGGGCTGCATCTTTGAGCCCAGTACTGAGCCTGAAAAGTAACCCCACTTACAAGTGAAACTTGATAAAATGTGCCTGGCTGCTCTTCACTGAAAAGCTGGTTCTGCAACATTTCTGGCATACGTTTGCTCCTGCTGGGTCAGCCGAGCAGCGAATTTCTACTTAACCACCTGCTATCATGAGAGACATCAGGGCTGCATCTTTTGAGCCCAGTACTGAGCCTGAAAAGCATTTCCAACCCCACTTACAAGTGAAACTTGCTAAAATGTGCCTGGCTGCTCTTCACTGAAAAGCTTGGTTTTGCATACATTTTTAGCATACGTTTGCTCCTGCTGGGTCAGCCGAGCAGCGAATTTCTACTAACCACCTGCTATCATGAGAGACATCAGGGCTGCATCTTTTGAGCCCAGTACTGAGCCTGAAAAGCAATTCCAACCCCACTTACAAGTGAAACTTGCTAAAATGTGCCTGGCTGCTCTTCACTGAAAAGCTTGGTTTTGCATACATTTTTAGCATACGTTTGCTCCTGCTGGGTCAGCCGAGCAGCAAATTTCTAATTAACCATCTGCTATCATGAGAGACATCAGGGCTGCATGTTTTGAGCCCAATACTGAGCCTGAAAAGCGTTTCCAACCCCACTTACAAGTGAAACTTGCTAAAATGTGCCTGGCTGCTCTTCAGTAAAAAGCTTGGTTCTGCATACATTTTTAGCATACGTTTGCTCCTGCTGGGTCAGCCGAGCAGCAAATTTCTACTTAACCACCTTCTATCATGAGAGACATCAGGGCTGCATCTTTTGAGCCCAGTACTGAGCCTGAAAAGTATTTCCAACCCCACTTACAAGTGAAACCTACTAAAATGTGCCTGGCTGCTCTTCACTGAAAAGCTGGTTCTGCAACATTTCTGGCATACGTTTGCTCCTGCTGGGTCAGCCGAGCAGTGAATTTCTACTTAACCACCTGCTATCATGAGAGACATCAGGGCTGCATCTTTTGAGCCCAGTACTGAGCCTGAAAAGCGTTTCCAACCCCACTTACAAGTGAAACTTGCTAAAATGGGCCTGGCTGCTCTTCACTGAAAAGCTTGGTTTTGCATACATTTTTAGCATACGTTTGCTCCTGCTGGGTCAGCCGAGCAGCGAATTTCTAATTAACCACCTGCTATCATGAGAGACATCAGGGCTGCATCTTTTGAGCCCAGTACTGAGCCTGAAAAGCGTTTCCAACCCCACTTACAAGTGAAACTTGCTAAAATGTGCCTGGCTGCTCTTCGCTGAAAAGCTTGGTTCTGCATACATTTTTAGCATACGTTTGCTCCTGCTGGGTCAGCCGAGCAGCAAATTTCTACTTAACCACCTGCTATCATGAGAGACATCAGGGCTGCATCTTTTGAGCCCAGTACTGAGCCTGAAAAGTAACCCCACTTACAAGTGAAACTTGCTAAAATGTGCCTGGCTGCTCTTCACTGAAAAGCTGGTTCTGCAACATTTCTGGCATACGTTTGCTCCTGCTGGGTCAGCCGAGCAGCGAATTTCTACTTAACCACCTGCTATCATGAGAGACATCAGGGCTGCATCTTTTGAGCAGCAAATTTCTACTTAACCACCTGCAATCATGAGAGACATCAGGGCTGCATCTTTTGAGCCCAGTACTGAGCCTGAAAAGCATTTCCAACCCCACTTACAAGTGAAACTTGCTAAAATGTGCCTCTCTGCTCTTCACTGAAAAGCTCATTCTGCGTACATTTTTGGCATAGGTTTTTCTCCTGCTGGGTCAGCCGAGCAGCACATTTCTACTTAACCACCTGCTATCATGAGAGACATCAGGGCTGCATCTTTTGAGCCCAGTACTGAGCCTGAAAAGCATTTTCAACCCCACTTACAAGTGAAACTTGCTAAAATGTGCCTCTCTGCTCTTCACTGAAAAGCTTGGTTCTGCATACATTTTTGGCATACGTTTGCTCCTGCTGGGTCAGCCGAGCAGCGAATTTCTACTTAACCACCTGCTATCATGAGAGACATTAGGGCTGCATCTTTTGAGCCCAGTACTGAGCCTGAAAAGTATTTCCAACCCCACTTACAAGTGAAACTTGCTAAAATGTGCCTGGCTGCTCTTCACTGAAAAGCTGGTTTTGCATACATTTTTAGCATACGTTTGCTCCTGCTGGGTCAGCCGAGCAGCGAATTTCTACTTAACCACCTGCTATCATGAGAGACATCAGGGCTGCATCTTTTGAGCCCAGTACTGAGCCTGAAAAGCGTTTCCAACCCCACTTACGAGTGAAACTTGCTAAAATGTGCCTCTCTGCTCTTCACTGAAAAGCTCATTCTGCGTACATTTTTGGCAAAGGTTTGCTCCTGCTGGGTCAGCCGAGCAGCGAATTTCTACTTACCCACCTGCTATCATGAGAGACATCAGGGCTGCATCTTTTGAGCCCAGTATTGAGCCTGAAAAGCATTTCCAACCCCACTTACAAGTGAAACTTGCTAAAATGTGCCTGGCTGCTCTTCACTGAAAAGCTTGGTTTTGCATACATTTTTAGCATACGTTTGCTCCTGCTGGGTCAGCCGAGCAGCGAATTTCTACTTAACCACCTTCTATCATGAGAGACATCAGGGCTGCATCTTTTGAGCCCAGTACTGAGCCTGAAAAGCATTTCCAACCCCACTTACAAGTGAAACTTGCTAAAATGTACCTGGCTGCTCTTCACTGAAAAGCTTGGTTCTGCATACATTTTTAGCATACGTTTGCTTCTGCTGGGTCAGCCGAGCAGCGAATTTCTACTTAACAACCTGCTATCATGAGAGACATCAGATCTGCATCTTTTGAGCCCAGTACTGAGCCTGAAAAGCATTTCCAACCCCACTTACAAGTGAAACTTGCTAAAATGTGCCTCTCTGCTCTTCACTGAAAAGCTCATTCTGCGTACATTTTTGGCAAAGGTTTGCTCCTGCTGGGTCAGCCGAGCAGCAAATTTCTACTTAACCACCTGCTATCATGAGAGACATCAGGGCTGCATCTTTTGAGCCCAGTACTGAGCCTGAAAAGCATTTCCAACCCCACTTACAAGTGAAACTTGCTAAAATGTGCCTGGCTGCTCTTCACTGAAAAGCTTGGTTTTGCATACATTTTTAGCATACGTTTGCTCCTGCTGGGTCAGCCGAGCAGCAAATTTCTACTTAACCACCTTCTATCATGAGAGACATCAGGGCTGCATCTTTTGAGCCCAGTACTGAGCCTGAAAAGTATTTCCAACCCCACTTACAAGTGAAACCTACTAAAATGTGCCTGGCTGCTCTTCACTGAAAAGCTGGTTCTGCAACATTTCTGGCATACGTTTGCTCCTGCTGGGTCAGCCGAGCAGTGAATTTCTACTTAACCACCTGCTATCATGAGAGACATCAGGGCTGCATCTTTTGAGCCCAGTACTGAGCCTGAAAAGCGTTTCCAACCCCACTTACAAGTGAAACTTGCTAAAATGGGCCTGGCTGCTCTTCACTGAAAAGCTTGGTTTTGCATACATTTTTAGCATACGTTTGCTCCTGCTGGGTCAGCCGAGCAGCGAATTTCTAATTAACCACCTGCTATCATGAGAGACATCAGGGCTGCATCTTTTGAGCCCAGTACTGAGCCTGAAAAGCGTTTCCAACCCCACTTACAAGTGAAACTTGCTAAAATGTGCCTGGCTGCTCTTCGCTGAAAAGCTTGGTTCTGCATACATTTTTAGCATACGTTTGCTCCTGCTGGGTCAGCCGAGCAGCAAATTTCTACTTAACCACCTGCTATCATGAGAGACATCAGGGCTGCATCTTTTGAGCCCAGTACTGAGCCTGAAAAGTAACCCCACTTACAAGTGAAACTTGCTAAAATGTGCCTGGCTGCTCTTCACTGAAAAGCTGGTTCTGCAACATTTCTGGCATACGTTTGCTCCTGCTGGGTCAGCCGAGCAGCGAATTTCTACTTAACCACCTGCTATCATGAGAGACATCAGGGCTGCATCTTTTGAGCAGCAAATTTCTACTTAACCACCTGCAATCATGAGAGACATCAGGGCTGCATCTTTTGAGCCCAGTACTGAGCCTGAAAAGCATTTCCAACCCCACTTACAAGTGAAACTTGCTAAAATGTGCCTCTCTGCTCTTCACTGAAAAGCTCATTCTGCGTACATTTTTGGCATAGGTTTTTCTCCTGCTGGGTCAGCCGAGCAGCACATTTCTACTTAACCACCTGCTATCATGAGAGACATCAGGGCTGCATCTTTTGAGCCCAGTACTGAGCCTGAAAAGCATTTTCAACCCCACTTACAAGTGAAACTTGCTAAAATGTGCCTCTCTGCTCTTCACTGAAAAGCTTGGTTCTGCATACATTTTTGGCATACGTTTGCTCCTGCTGGGTCAGCCGAGCAGCGAATTTCTACTTAACCACCTGCTATCATGAGAGACATTAGGGCTGCATCTTTTGAGCCCAGTACTGAGCCTGAAAAGTATTTCCAACCCCACTTACAAGTGAAACTTGCTAAAATGTGCCTGGCTGCTCTTCACTGAAAAGCTGGTTTTGCATACATTTTTAGCATACGTTTGCTCCTGCTGGGTCAGCCGAGCAGCGAATTTCTACTTAACCACCTGCTATCATGAGAGACATCAGGGCTGCATCTTTTGAGCCCAGTACTGAGCCTGAAAAGCGTTTCCAACCCCACTTACGAGTGAAACTTGCTAAAATGTGCCTCTCTGCTCTTCACTGAAAAGCTCATTCTGCGTACATTTTTGGCAAAGGTTTGCTCCTGCTGGGTCAGCCGAGCAGCGAATTTCTACTTACCCACCTGCTATCATGAGAGACATCAGGGCTGCATCTTTTGAGCCCAGTATTGAGCCTGAAAAGCATTTCCAACCCCACTTACAAGTGAAACTTGCTAAAATGTGCCTGGCTGCTCTTCACTGAAAAGCTTGGTTTTGCATACATTTTTAGCATACGTTTGCTCCTGCTGGGTCAGCCGAGCAGCGAATTTCTACTTAACCACCTTCTATCATGAGAGACATCAGGGCTGCATCTTTTGAGCCCAGTACTGAGCCTGAAAAGCATTTCCAACCCCACTTACAAGTGAAACTTGCTAAAATGTACCTGGCTGCTCTTCACTGAAAAGCTTGGTTCTGCATACATTTTTAGCATACGTTTGCTTCTGCTGGGTCAGCCGAGCAGCGAATTTCTACTTAACAACCTGCTATCATGAGAGACATCAGATCTGCATCTTTTGAGCCCAGTACTGAGCCTGAAAAGCATTTCCAACCCCACTTACAAGTGAAACTTGCTAAAATGTGCCTCTCTGCTCTTCACTGAAAAGCTCATTCTGCGTACATTTTTGGCAAAGGTTTGCTCCTGCTGGGTCAGCCGAGCAGCAAATTTCTACTTAACCACCTGCTATCATGAGAGACATCAGGGCTGCATCTTTTGAGCCCAGTACTGAGCCTGAAAAGCATTTCCAACCCCACTTACAAGTGAAACTTGCTAAAATGTACCTGGCTGCTCTTCACTGAAAAGCTGGTTTTGCATACATTTTTGGCATACGTTTGCTCCTGCTGGGTCAGCCGAGCAGCGAATTTCTACTTAACCACCTGTTATCATGAGAGACATCAGGGCTGCATGTTTTGAGCCCAGTACTGAGCCTGAAAAGCGTTTCCAAGCCCACTTACAAGTGAAACTTGCTAACATGTGCCTCTCTGCTCTTTACTGAAAAGCTTGGTTTTGCATACATTTTTAGCATACGTTTGCTCCTGCTGGGTCAGCCGAGCAGCGAATTTCTAATTAAC
Organism: Lissotriton helveticus; assembly: GCF_964261635.1. Taxonomy (NCBI): domain Eukaryota; kingdom Metazoa; phylum Chordata; class Amphibia; order Caudata; family Salamandridae; genus Lissotriton; species Lissotriton helveticus. The sequence goes on along the minus strand of NW_027611690.1, from coordinate 1,510,794 downwards.
CACCTGCTATCATGAGAGACATCAAGGCTGCATGTTTTGAGCCCAGTCCTGAGCCTGAAAAGCGTTTCCAACCCAACTTACAAGTGAAACTTGCTAAAATGTGCCTCTCTGCTCTTCACTGAAAATCTCATTCTGCGTACATTTTTGGCATATGTTTGCTCCTGCTGGGTCAGCCGAGCAGCGAATTTCTACTTAACCACCTGCTATCATGAGAGACATCAGGGCTGCATCTCTTGAGCCCAGTACTGACCCTGAAAAGCGTTTCCAACCCCACTTACAAGTGAAACTTGCTAAAATGTGCCTGGCTGCTCTTCACTGAAAAGCTTGGTTCTGCATACATTTTTAGCATACGTTTGCTCCTGCTGGGTCAGCCGAGCAGCAAATTTCTACTTAACCACCTGCTATCATGAGAGACATCAGGGCTGCATCTTTTGAGCCCAGTGCTGAGCCTGAAAAGCATTTCCAACCCAACTTACAAGTGAAACTTGCTAAAATGTGCCTGGCTGCTCTTCACTGAAAAGCTTGGTTCTGCATAAATTTTTAGCATACGTTTGCTCCTGCTGGGTCAGCCGAGCAGCGAATTTCTACTTAACCACCTGCTATCATGAGAGACATCAGGGCTGCATCTTTTGAGCCCAGTACTGAGCCTGAAAAGCATTTCCAACCCCACTTACAAGTGAAACTTGCTAAAATGTGCCTGGCTGCTCTTCACTGAAAAGCTTGGTTTTGCATACATTTTTAGCATACGTTTGCTCCTGCTGGGTCAGCCGAGCAGCGAATTTCTACTAACCACCTGCTATCATGAGAGGCATCAGGGCTGCATCTTTTGAGCCCAGTACTGAGCCTGAAAAGCAATTCCAACCCCACTTACAAGTGAAACTTGCTAAAATGTGATTGGCTGCTCTTCACTGAAAAGCTTGGTTTTGCATACATTTTTAGCATACGTTTGCTCCTGCTGGGTCAGCCGAGCAGCGAATTTCTAATTAACCACCTGCTATCATGAGAGACATCAGGGCTGCATGTTTTGAGCCCAGTACTGAGCCTGAAAAGCGTTTCCAACCCCACTTACAAGTGAAACTTGCTAAAATGTGCCTGGCTGCTCTTCAGTGAAAAGCTTGGTTCTGCATACATTTTTAGCATACGTTTGCTCCTGCTGGGTCAGCCGAGCAGCAAATTTCTACTTAACCACCTGCTATCATGAGAGACACCAGGGCTGCATCTTTTGAGCCTAGTACTGAGCCTGAAAAGTATTTCCAACCCCACTTACAAGTGAAACTTACTAAAATGTGCCTGGCTGCTCTTCACTGAAAAGCTGGTTCTGCAACATTTCTGGCATACGTTTGCTCCTGCTGGGTCAGCCGAGCAGTGAATTTCTACTTAACCACCTGCTATCATGAGAGACATCAGGGCTGCATCTTTTGAGCCCAGTACTGAGCCTGAAAAGCGTTTCCAACCCCACTTACAAGTGAAACTTGCTAAAATGTGCCTGGCTGCTCTTCACTGAAAAGCTTGGTTTTGCATACATTTTTAGCATACGTTTGCTCCTGCTGGGTCAGCCGAGCAGCGAATTTCTAATTAACCACCTGCTATCATGAGAGACATCAGGGCTGCATGTTTTGAGCACAGTACTGAGCCTGAAAAGCGTTTCCAACCCCACTTACAAGTGATACTTGTAAAATGTGCCTGGCTGCTCTTCACTGAAAAGCTTGGTTTTGTATAAATTTTTAGCATACGTTTGCTCCTGCTGGGTCAGCCGAGCAGCGAATTTCTACTTAACCACCTGCTATCATGAGAGACATCAGGGCTGCATCTTTTGAGCCCAGTACTGAGCCTGAAAAGTAACCCCACTTACAAGTGAAACTTGATAAAATGTGCCTGGCTGCTCTTCACTGAAAAGCTGGTTCTGCAACATTTCTGGCATACGTTTGCTCCTGCTGGGTCAGCCGAGCAGCGAATTTCTACTTAACCACCTGCTATCATGAGAGACATCAGGGCTGCATCTTTTGAGCCCAGTACTGAGCCTGAAAAGCATTTCCAACCCCACTTACAAGTGAAACTTGCTAAAATGTGCCTCTCTGCTCTTCACTGAAAAGCTCATTCTGCGTACATTTTTGGCAAAGGTTTGCTCCTGCTGGGTCAGCCGAGCAGCAACTTTCTACTTAACCACCTGCTATCATGAGAGACATCAGGGCTGCATCTTTTGAGCCCAGTACTGAGCCTGAAAAGCATTTCCAACCCCACTTACAAGTGAAACTTGCTAAAATGTACCTGGCTGCTCTTCACTGAAAAGCTGGTTTTGCATACATTTTTGGCTTATGTTTGCTCCTGCTGGGTCAGCCGAGCAGCGAATTTCTACTTAACCACCTGTTATCATGAGAGACATCAGGGCTGCATGTTTTGAGCCCAGTACTGAGCCTGAAAAGCGTTTCCAGGCCCACTTACAAGTGAAACTTGCTAACATGTGCCTCTCGGCTCTTTACTGAAAAGCTTGGTTTTGCATACATTTTTAGCATACGTTTGCTCCTGCTGGGTCAGCCGAGCAGCGAATTTCTAATTAACCACCTGCTATCATGAGAGACATCAAGGCTGCATGTTTTGAGCCCAGTACTGAGCCTGAAAAGCGTTTCCAACCCAACTTACAAGTGAAACTTGCTAAAATGTGCCTCTCTGCTCTTCACTGAAAATCTCATTCTGCGTACATTTTTGGCATATGTTTGCTCCTGCTGGGTCAGCCGAGCAGCGAATTTCTACTTAACCACCTGCTATCATGAGAGACATCAGGGCTGCATCTCTTGAGCCCAGTACTGACCCTGAAAAGCGTTTCCAACCCCACTTACAAGTGAAACTTGCTAAAATGTGCCTGGCTGCTCTTCACTGAAAAGCTTGGTTCTGCATACATTTTTAGCATACGTTTGCTCCTGCTGGGTCAGCCGAGCAGCAAATTTCTACTTAACCACCTGCTATCATGAGAGACATCAGGGCTGCATCTTTTGAGCCCAGTACTGAGCCTGAAAAGCATTTCCAACCCAACTTACAAGTGAAACTTGCTAAAATGTGCCTGGCTGCTCTTCACTGAAAAGCTTGGTTCTGCATAAATTTTTAGCATACGTTTGCTCCTGCTGGGTCAGCCGAGCAGCGAATTTCTACTTAACCACCTGCTATCATGAGAGACATCAGGGCTGCATCTTTTGAGCCCAGTACTGAGCCTGAAAAGCATTTCCAACCCCACTTACAAGTGAAACTTGCTAAAATGTGCCTGGCTGCTCTTCACTGAAAAGCTTGGTTTTGCATACATTTTTAGCATACGTTTGCTCCTGCTGGGTCAGCCGAGCAGCGAATTTCTACTAACCACCTGCTATCATGAGAGGCATCAGGGCTGCATCTTTTGAGCCCAGTACTGAGCCTGAAAAGCAATTCCAACCCCACTTACAAGTGAAACTTGCTAAAATGTGACTGGCTGCTCTTCACTGAAAAGCTTGGTTTTGCATACATTTTTAGCATACGTTTGCTCCTGCTGGGTCAGCCGAGCAGCGAATTTCTAATTAACCACCTGCTATCATGAGAGACATCAGGGCTGCATGTTTTGAGCCCAGTACTGAGCCTGAAAAGCGTTTCCAACCCCACTTACAAGTGAAACTTGCTAAAATGTGCCTGGCTGCTCTTCAGTGAAAAGCTTGGTTCTGCATACATTTTTAGCATACGTTTGCACCTGCTGGGTCAGCCGAGCAGCAAATTTCTACTTAACCACCTGCTATCATGAGAGACATCAGGGCTGCATCTTTTGAGCCCAGTACTGAGCCTGAAAAGTATTTCCAACCCCACTTACAAGTGAAACTTACTAAAATGTGCCTGGCTGCTCTTTACTGAAAAGCTGGTCTGCAACATTTCTGGCATACGTTTGCTCCTGCTGGGTCAGCCGAGCAGTGAATTTCTACTTAACCACCTGCTATCATGAGAGACATCAGGGCTGCATCTTTTGAGCCCAGTACTGAGCCTGAAAAGCGTTTCCAACCCCACTTACAAGTGAAACTTGCTAAAATGTGCCTGGCTGCTCTTCACTGAAAAGCTTGGTTTTGCATACATTTTTAGCATACGTTTGCTCCTGCTGGGTCAGCCGAGCAGCGAATTTCTAATTAACCACCTGCTATCATGAGAGACATCAGGGCTGCATGTTTTGAGCACAGTACTGAGCCTGAAAAGCGTTTCCAACCCCACTTACAAGTGAAACTTGTAAAATGTGCCTGGCTGCTCTTCACTGAAAAGCTTGGTTTTGTATACATTTTTAGCATACGTTTGCTCCTGCTGGGTCAGCCGAGCAGTGAATTTCTACTTAACCACCTGCTATCATGAGAGACATCAGGGCTGCATCTTTTGAGCCCAGTACTGAGCCTGAAAAGTATTTCCAACCCCACTTACAAGTGAAACTTACTAAAATGTGCCTGGCTGCTCTTCACTGAAAAGCTGGTTCTGCAACATTTCTGGCATACGTTTGCTCCTGCTGGGTCAGCCGAGCAGCGAATTTCTAATTACCCACCTGCTATCATGAGAGACATCAGGGCTGCATGTTTTGAGCCCAGTACTGAGCCTGAAAAGTGTTTCCAACCCAACTTACAAGTGAAACTTGCTAAAATGTGCCTCTCTGCCCTTCACTGAAAAGCTCATTCTGCGTACATTTTTGGCATACGTTTGCTCCTGCTGGGTCAGCCGAGCAGCAAATTTCTACTTAACCACCTGCTATCATAAGAGACATCAGGGCTGCATGTTTTGAGCCCAGTACTCACCCTGAAAAGCGTTTCCAACCCCACTAACAAGTGAAACTTACTAAAATGTGCCTGGCTGCTCTTCACTGAAAAGCTGGTTCTGCAACATTTCTGGCATACGTTTGCTCCTGCTGGGTCATCCGAGCAGCGAATTTCTACTTAACCACCTGCTATCATGAGAGACATCAGGGCTGCATCTTTTGAGCCCAGTACTGAGCCTGAAAAGTATTTCCAACCCCACTTACAAGTGAAACTTGCTAAAATGTGCCTGGCTGCTCTTCACTGAAAAGCTGGTTTTGCATACATTTTTGGCATACGTTTGCTCCTGCTGGGTCAGCCGAGCAGCGAATTTCTACTTAACCACCTGTTATCATGAGAGACATCAGGGCTGCATGTTTTTAGCCCAGTACTGAGTCTGAAAAGCGTTTCCAAGCCCACTTACAAGTGAAACTTGCTAAAATGTGCCTCTCTGCTCTTTACTGAAAAGCTTGGTTCTGCATACATTTTTAGCATACGTTTGCTCCTGCTGGGTCAGCCAAGCAGCAAATTTCTACTTAACCACCTGCTATCATGAGAGACATCAGGGCTGCATCTTTTGAGCCCAGTACTGAGCCTGAAAAGCATTTCCAACCCCACTTACAAGTAAAACTTGCTAAAATGTGCCTGGCTGCTCTTCACTGAAAAGCTTGGTTTTGCATACATTTTTAGCATACGTTTGCTTCTGCTGGGTCAGCCGAGCAGCGAATTTCTACTTAACAACCTGCTATCATGAGAGACATCAGGGCTGCATCTTTTGAGCCCAGTACTGAGCCTGAAAAGCATTTCCAACCCCACTTACAAGTGAAACTTGCTAAAATGTGCCTCTCTGCTCTTCAATGAAAAGCTTATTCTGCGTACATTTTTGGCAAGGTTTGCTCCTGCTGGGTCAGCCGAGCTGCAAATTTCTACTTAACCACCTGCTATCATGAGAGACATCAGGGCTGCATCTTTTGAGCCCAGTACTGAGCCTGAAAAGCATTTCCAACCCCACTTACAAGTGAAACTTGCTAAAATGTACCTGGCTGCTCTTCACGGAAAAGCTGGTTTTGCATACATTTTTGGCATACGTTTGCTCCTGCTGGGCCAGCCGAGCAGCGAATTTCTAATTACCCACCTGCTATCATGAGAGACATCAGGGCTGCATGTTTTGAGCCCAGTACTGAGCCTGAAAAGCGTTTCCAACCCAACTTACAAGTGAAACTTGCTAAAATGTGCCTCTCTGCTCTTTACTGAAAAGCTTGGTTTTGCATACATTTTTAGCATACGTTTGCTCCTGCTGGGTCAGCCGAGCAGCGAATTTCTAATTACCCACCTGCTATCATGAGAGACATCAGGGCTGCATGTTTTGAGCCCAGTACTGAGCCTGAAAAGCGTTTCCAACCCAACTTACAAGTGAAACTTGCTAAAATGTGCCTCTCTGCTCTTCACTGAAAAGCTCATTCTGCGTACATTTTTGGCATACGTTTGCTCCTGCTGGGTCAGCCGAGCAGCGAATTTCTATGTAACCACCTGCTATCATGAGAGACATCAGGGCTGCATCTCTTGAGCCCAGTACTGAGCCTGAAAAGCATTTCCAACCCCACTTACAAGTGAAACTTGCTAAAATGTGCCTGGCTGCTCTTCACTGAAAAGCTCATTCTGCGTACATTTTTGGCATACGTTTGCTCCTGCTGGGTCAGCCGAGCAGCAAATTTCTACTTAACCACCTGCTATCATGAGAGACACCAGGGCTGCATCTTTTGAGCCCAGTACTGAGCCTGAAAAGCATTTCCAACCCCACTTACAAGTGAAAATTGCTAAAATGTGCCTGGCTGCTCTTCACTGAAAAGCTTGGTTTTGCATACATTTTTAGCATACGTTTGCTCCTGCTGGGTCAGCCGAGCAGCGAATTTCTAATTAACCACCTGCTATCATGAGAGACATCAGGGCTGCATGTTTTGAGTCCAGTACTGAGCCTGAAAAGCGTTTCCAACCCAACTTACAAGTGAAACTTGCTAAAATGTGCCTCTCTGCTCTTCACTGAAAAGCTCATTCTGCGTACATTTTTGGCATACGTTTGCTCCTGCTGGGTCAGCCGAGCAGCGAATTTCTACTTAACCACCTGCTATCATGAGAGACATCAGGGCTGCAACTCTTGAGCCCAGTACTGAGCCTGAAAAGCATTTCCAACCCCACTTACAAGTGAAACTTACTAAAATGTGCCTCTCTGCTCTTCACTGAAAAGCTTGGGTCTGCATACATTTTTGGCATACGTTTGCTCCTGCTGGGTCAGCCGAGCAGCGAATTTCTACTTAACCACCTGCTATCATGAGAGACATCAGGGCTGCATCTTTTGAGCCCAGTACTGAGCCTGAAAAGTATTTCCAACCCCACTTACAAGTAAAACTTGCTAAAATGTGCCTGGCTGCTCTTCACTGAAAAGCTGGTTTTGCATACATTTTTGGCATACGTTTGCTCCTGCTGGGTCAGCCGAGCAGCGAATTTCTACTTAACCACCTGTTATCATGAGAGACATCAGGGCTGCATGTTTTGAGCCCAGTACTGAGCCTGAAAAGCGTTTCAAAGCCCACTTACAAGTGAAACTTGCTAAAATGTGCCTCTCTGCTCTTTACTGAAAAGCTTGGTTCTGCATACATTTTTAGCATATGTTTGCTCCTGCTGGGTCAGCCGAGCAGCAAATTTCTACTTAACCACCTGCTATCATGAGAGACGTCAGGGCTGCATCTTTTGAGCCCAGTACTGAGCCTGAAAAGCGTTTCCAACCCCACTTACAAGTGAAACTTGCTAAAATGTGCCTCTCTGCTCTTCACTGAAAAGCTCATTCTGCGTACATTTTTGGCAAAGGTTTTCTCCTGCTGGGTCAGCCGAGCAGCGAATTTCTACTTAACCACCTGCTATCATGAGAGACATCAGGGCTGCATCTTTTGAGCCCAGTACTGAGCCTGAAAAAAATTTCCAACCCCACTTACAAGTGAAACTTGCTAAAATGTGCCTGGCTGCTCTTCACTGAAAAGCTTGGTTTTGCATACATTTTTAGCATACGTTTGCTCCTGCTGGGTCAGCCGAGCAGCGAATTTCTAATTAACCACCTGCTATCATGAGAGACATCAGGGCTGCATCTTTTGAGCCCAGTACTGAGCCTGAAAAGCGTTTCCAACCCCACTTACAAGTGAAACTTGCTAAAATGTGCCTGGCTGCTCTTCACTGAAAAGCTTGGTTCTGCATACATTTTTAGCATACGTTTGCTCCTGCTGGGTCAGCCGAGCAGCAAATTTCTACTTAACCACCTGCTATCATGAGAGACATCAGGGCTGCATCTTTTGAGCCCAGTACTGAGCCTGAAAAGTATTTCCAACCCCACTTACAAGTGAAACTTACTAAAATGTGCCTGGCTGCTCTTCACTGAAAAGCTGGTTCTGCAACATTTCTGGCATACGTTTGCTCCTGCTGGGTCAGCCGAGCAGCGAATTTCTAATTACCCACCTGCTATCATGAGAGACATCAGGGCTGCATGTTTTGAGCCCAGTACTGAGCCTGAAAAGTGTTTCCAACCCAACTTACAAGTGAAACTTGCTAAAATGTGCCTCTCTGCTCTTCACTGAAAAGCTGGTTCTGCAACATTTTTGGCATACGTTTGCTCCTGCTGGGTCAGCCGAGCAGCGAATTTCTACTTAACCACCTGCTATCATGAGAGACATCAGGGCTGCAACTCTTGAGCCCAGTACTGAGCCTGAAAAGCATTTCCAACCCCACTTACAAGTGAATCTTGCTAAAATGTGCCTCTCTGCTCTTCACTGAAAAGCTTGGTTCTGCATACATTTTTGGCATACGTTTGCTCCTGCTGGGTCAGCCGAGCAGCGAATTTCTACTTAACCACCTGCTATCATGAGAGACATCAGGGCTGCATCTTTTGAGCCCAGTACTGAGCCTGAAAAGTATTTCCAACCCCACTTACAAGTAAAACTTGCTAAAATGTGCCTGGCTGCTCTTCACTGAAAAGTTGGTTTTGCATACATTTTTGGCATACGTTTGCTCCTGCTGGGTCAGCCGAGCAGCGAATTTCTACTTAACCACCTGTTATCATGAGAGACATCAGGGCTGCATGTTTTGAGCCCAGTACTGAGCCTGAAAAGCGTTTCAAAGCCCACTTACAAGTGAAACTTGCTAAAATGTGCCTCTCTGCTCTTTACTGAAAAGCTTGGTTCTGCATACATTTTTAGCATACGTTTGCTCCTGCTGGGTCAGCCGAGCAGCAAATTTCTACTTAACCACCTGCTATCATGAGAGACATCAGGGCTGCATCTTTTGAGCCCAGTACTGAGCCTGAAAAGCGTTTCCAATCCCACTTACAAGTGAAACTTGCTAAAATGTGCCTCTCTGCTCTTCACTGAAAAGCTCATTCTGCGTACATTTTTGGCAAAGGTTTTCTCCTGCTGGGTCAGCCGAGCAGCGAATTTCTACTTAACCACCTGCTATCATGAGAGACATCAGGGCTGCATCTTTTGAGCCCAGTACTGAGCCTGAAAAGCATTTCCAACCCCACTTACAAGTGAAACTTGCTAAAATGTGCCTGGCTGCTCTTCACTGAAAAGCTTGGTTTTGCATACATTTTTAGCATACGTTTGCTCCTGCTGGGTCAGCCGAGCAGCGAATTTCTAATTAACCACCTGCTATCATGAGAGACATCAGGGCTGCATCTTTTGAGCCCAGTACTGAGCCTGAAAAGCGTTTCCAACCCCACTTACAAGTGAAACTTGCTAAAATGTGCCTGGCTGCTCTTCACTGAAAAGCTTGGTTCTGCATACATTTTTAGCATACGTTTGCTCCTGCTGGGTCAGCCGAGCAGCAAATTTCTACTTAACCACCTGCTATCATGAGAGACATCAGGGCTGCATCTTTTGAGCCCAGTACTGAGCCTGAAAAGTATTTCCAACCCCACTTACAAGTGAAACTTACTAAAATGTGCCTGGCTGCTCTTCACTGAAAAGCTGGTTCTGCAACATTTCTGGCATACGTTTGCTCCTGCGGGGTCAGCCGAGCAGCGAATTTCTAATTACCCACCTGCTATAATGAGAGACATCAGGGCTGCATGTTTTGAGCCCAGTACTGAGCCTGAAAAGTGTTTCCAACCCAACTTACAAGTGAAACTTGCTAAAATGTGCCTCTCTGCCCTTCACTGAAAAGCTCTTTCTGCGTACATTTTTGGCATACGTTTGCTCCTGCTGGGTCAGCCGAGCAGCAAATTTCTACTTAACCACCTGCTATCATAAGAGACATCAGGGCTGCATGTTTTGAGCCCAGTACTCACCCTGAAAAGCGTTTCCAACCCCACTAACAAGTGAAACTTACTAAAATGTGCCTGGTTGCTCTTCACTGAAAAGCTGGTTCTGCAACATTTCTGGCATACGTTTGCTCCTGCTGGGTCATCCGAGCAGCGAATTTCTACTTAACCACCTGCTATCATGAGAGACATCAGGGCTGCATCTTTTGAGCCCAGTACTGAGCCTGAAAAGTATTTCCAACCCCACTTACAAGTGAAACTTGCTAAAATGTGCCTGGCTGCTCTTCACTGAAAAGCTGCTTTTGCATACATTTTTGGCATACGTTTGCTCCTGCTGGTTCAGCCGAGCAGCGAATTTCTACTTAACCACCTGTTATCATGAGAGATATCAGGGCTGCATGTTTTGAGCCCAGTACTGAGCCTGAAAAGCGTTTCCAAGCCCACTTACAAGTGAAACTTGCTAAAATGTGCCTCTCTGCTCTTTACTGAAAAGCTTGGTTCTGCATACATTTTTAGCATACGTTTGCTCCTGCTGGGTCAGCCGAGCAGCAAATTTCTACTTAACCACCTGCTATCATGAGAGACATCAGGGCTGCATCTTTTGAGCCCAGTACTGAGCCTGAAAAGCATTTCCAACCCCACTTACAAGTAAAACTTGCTAAAATGTGCCTGGCTGCTCTTCACTGAAAAGCTTGGTTTTGCATGCATTTTCAGCATACGTTTGCTTCTGCTGGGTCAGCCGAGCAGCGAATTTCTACTTAACAACCTGCTATCATGAGAGACATCAGGGCTGCATCTTTTGAGCCCAGTACTGAGCCTGAAAAGCATTTCCAACCCCACTTACAAGTGAAACTTGCTAAAATGTGCCTCTCTGCTCTTCAATGAAAAGCTCATTCTGCGTACATTTTTGGCAAGGTTTGCTCCTGCTGGGTCAGCCGAGCAGCGAATTTCTACTTAACCACCTGCTATCATGAGAGACATCAGGGCTGCATCTCTTGAGCCCAGTACTGACCCTGAAAAGCGTTTCCAACCCCACTTACAAGTGAAACTTGCTAAAATGTGCCTGGCTGCTCTTCACTGAAAAGCTTGGTTCTGCATACATTTTTAGCATACGTTTGCTCCTGCTGGGTCAGCCGAGCAGCAAATTTCTACTTAACCACCTGCTATCATGAGAGACATCAGGGCTGCATCTTTTGAGCCCAGTACTGAGCCTGAAAAGCATTTCCAGCCCAACTTACAAGTGAAACTTGCTAAAATGTGCCTGGCTGCTCTTCACTGAAAAGCTTGGTTCTGCATACATTTTTAGCATACGTTTGCTCCTGCTGGGTCAGCCGAGCAGCAAATTTCTACTTAACCACCTGCTATCATGAGAGACATCAGGGCTGCATCTTTTGAGCCCAGTACTGAGCCTGAAAAGTATTTCCAACCCCACTTACAAGTGAAACTTACTAAAATGTGCCTGGCTGCTCTTCACTGAAAAGCTGGTTCTGCAACATTTCTGGCATACGTTTGCTCCTGCTGGGTCAGCCGAGCAGCGAATTTCTAATTACCCACCTGCTATCATGAGAGACATCAGGGCTGCATGTTTTGAGCCCAGTACTGAGCCTGAAAAGTGTTTCCAACCCAACTTACAAGTGAAACTTGCTAAAATGTGCCTCTCTGCTCTTCACTGAAAAGCTGGTTCTGCAACATTTTTGGCATACGTTTGCTCCTGCTGGGTCAGCCGAGCAGCGAATTTCTACTTAACCACCTGCTATCATGAGAGACATCAGGGCTGCAACTCTTGAGCCCAGTACTGAGCCTGAAAAGCATTTCCAACCCCACTTACAAGTGAATCTTGCTAAAATGTGCCTCTCTGCTCTTCACTGAAAAGCTTGGTTCTGCATACATTTTTGGCATACGTTTGCTCCTGCTGGGTCAGCCGAGCAGCGAATTTCTACTTAACCACCTGCTATCATGAGAGACATCAGGGCTGCATCTTTTGAGCCCAGTACTGAGCCTGAAAAGTATTTCCAACCCCACTTACAAGTAAAACTTGCTAAAATGTGCCTGGCTGCTCTTCACTGAAAAGCTGGTTTTGCATACATTTTTGGCATACGTTTGCTCCTGCTGGGTCAGCCGAGGAGTGAATTTCTACTTAACCACCTGTTATCATGAGAGACATCAGGGCTGCATGTTTTGAGCCCAGTACTGAGCCTGAAAAGCGTTTCAAAGCCCACTTACAAGTGAAACTTGCTAAAATGTGCCTCTCTGCTCTTTACTGAAAAGCTTGGTTCTGCATACATTTTTAGCATACGTTTGCTCCTGCTGGGTCAGCCGAGCAGCAAATTTCTACTAAACCACCTGCTATCATGAGAGACATCAGGGCTGCATCTTTTGAGCCCAGTACTGAGCCTGAAAAGCGTTTCCAATCCCACTTACAAGTGAAACTTGCTAAAATGTGCCTCTCTGCTCTTCACTGAAAAGCTCATTCTGCGTACATTTTTGGCAAAGGTTTTCTCCTGCTGGGTCAGCCGAGCAGCGAATTTCTACTTAACCACCTGCTATCATGAGAGACATCAGGGCTGCATCTTTTGAGCCCAGTACTGAGCCTGAAAAGCATTTCCAACCCCACTTACAAGTGAAACTTGCTAAAATGTGCCTGGCTGCTCTTCACTGAAAAGCTTGGTTTTGCATACATTTTTAGCATATGTTTGCTCCTGCTGGGTCAGCCGAGCAGCGAATTTCTAATTAACCACCTGCTATCATGAGAGACATCAGGGCTGCATCTTTTGAGCCCAGTACTGAGCCTGAAAAGCGTTTCCAACCCCACTTACAAGTGAAACTTGCTAAAATGTGCCTGGCTGCTCTTCACTGAAAAGCTTGGTTCTGCATACATTTTTAGCATACGTTTGCTCCTGCTGGGTCAGCCGAGCAGCAAATTTCTACTTAACCACCTGCTATCATGAGAGACATCAGGGCTGCATCTTTTGAGCCCAGTACTGAGCCTGAAAAGTATTTCCAACCCCACTTACAAGTGAAACTTACTAAAATGTGCCTGGCTGCTCTTCACTGAAAAGCTGGTTCTGCAACATTTCTGGCATACGTTTGCTCCTGCGGGGTCAGCCGAGCAGCGAATTTCTAATTACCCACCTGCTATCATGAGAGACATCAGGGCTGCATGTTTTGAGCCCAGTACTGAGCCTGAAAAGTGTTTCCAACCCAACTTACAAGTGAAACTTGCTAAAATGTGCCTCTCTGCCCTTCACTGAAAAGCTCTTTCTGCGTACATTTTTGGCATACGTTTGCTCCTGCTGGGTCAGCCGAGCAGCAAATTTCTACTTAACCACCTGCTATCATAGGAGACATCAGGGCTGCATGTTTTGAGCCCAGTACTCACCCTGAAAAGCGTTTCCAACCCCACTAACAAGTGAAACTTACTAAAATGTGCCTGGTTGCTCTTCACTGAAAAGCTGGTTCTGCAACATTTCTGGCATACGTTTGCTCCTGCTGGGTCATCCGAGCAGCGAATTTCTACTTAACCACCTGCTATCATGAGAGACATCAGGGCTGCATCTTTTGAGCCCAGTACTGAGCCTGAAAAGTATTTCCAACCCCACTTACAAGTGAAACTTGCTAAAATGTGCCTGGCTGCTCTTCACTGAAAAGCTGCTTTTGCATACATTTTTGGCATACGTTTGCTCCTGCTGGTTCAGCCGAGCAGCGAATTTCTACTTAACCACCTGTTATCATGAGAGATATCAGGGCTGCATGTTTTGAGCCCAGTACTGAGCCTGAAAAGCGTTTCCAAGCCCACTTACAAGTGAAACTTGCTAAAATGTGCCTCTCTGCTCTTTACTGAAAAGCTTGGTTCTGCATACATTTTTAGCATACGTTTGCTCCTGCTGGGTCAGCCGAGCAGCAAATTTCTACTTAACCACCTGCTATCATGAGAGACATCAGGGCTGCATCTTTTGAGCCCAGTACTGAGCCTGAAAAGCATTTCCAACCCCACTTACAAGTAAAACTTGCTAAAATGTGCCTGGCTGCTCTTCACTGAAAAGCTTGGTTTTGCATGCATTTTCAGCATACGTTTGCTTCTGCTGGGTCAGCCGAGCAGCGAATTTCTACTTAACAACCTGCTATCATGAGAGACATCAGGGCTGCATCTTTTGAGCCCAGTACTGAGCCTGAAAAGCATTTCCAACCCCACTTACAAGTGAAACTTGCTAAAATGTGCCTCTCTGCTCTTCAATGAAAAGCTCATTCTGCGTACATTTTTGGCAAGGTTTGCTCCTGCTGGGTCAGCCGAGCAGCGAATTTCTACTTAACCACCTGCTATCATGAGAGACATCAGGGCTGCATCTCTTGAGCCCAGTACTGACCCTGAAAAGCGTTTCCAACCCCACTTACAAGTGAAACTTGCTAAAATGTGCCTGGCTGCTCTTCACTGAAAAGCTTGGTTCTGCATACATTTTTAGCATACGTTTGCTCCTGCTGGGTCAGCCGAGCAGCAAATTTCTACTTAACCACCTGCTATCATGAGAGACATCAGGGCTGCATCTTTTGAGCCCAGTACTGAGCCTGAAAAGCATTTCCAGCCCAACTTACAAGTGAAACTTGCTAAAATGTGCCTGGCTGCTCTTCACTGAAAAGCTTGGTTCTGCATAAATTTTTAGCATACGTTTGCTCCTGCTGGGTCAGCCGAGCAGCGAATTTCTACTTAACCACCTGCTATCATGAGAGACATCAGGGCTGCATCTTTTGAGCCCAGTACTGAGCCTGAAAAGCATTTCCAACCCCACTTACAAGTGAAACTTGCTAAAATGTGCCTGGCTGCTCTTCACTGAAAAGCTTGGTTTTGCATACATTTTTAGCATACGTTTGCTCCTGCTGGGTCAGCCGAGCAGCGAATTTCTACTAACCACCTGCTATCATGAGAGGCATCAGGGCTGCATCTTTTGAGCCCAGTACTGAGCCTGAAAAGCAATTCCAACACCACTTACAAGTGAAACTTGCTAAAATGTGACTGGCTGCTCTTCACTGAAAAGCTTGGTTTTGCATACATTTTTAGCATACGTTTGCTCCTGCTGGGTCAGCCGAGCAGCGAATTTCTAATTAACCACCTGCTATCATGAGAGACATCAGGGCTGCATGTTTTGAGCCCAGTACTGAGCCTGAAAAGCGTTTCCAACCCCACTTACAAGTGAAACTTGCTAAAATGTGCCTGGCTGCTCTTCAGTGAAAAGCTTGGTTCTGCATACATTTTTAGCATACGTTTGCTCCTGCTGGGTCAGCCGAGCAGCAAATTTCTACTTAACCACCTGCTATCATGAGAGACATCAGGGCTGCATCTTTTGAGCCCAGTACTGAGCCTGAAAAGTATTTCCAACCCCACTTACAAGTGAAACTTACTAAAATGTGCCTGGCTGCTCTTCACTGAAAAGCTGGTCTGCGACATTTCTGGCATACGTTTGCTCCTGCTGGGTCAGCCGAGCAGTGAATTTCTACTTAACCACCTGCTATCATGAGAGACATCAGGGCTGCATCTTTTGAGCCCAGTACTGAGCCTGAAAAGCGTTTCCAACCCCACTTACAAGTGAAACTTGCTAAAATGTGCCTGGCTGCTCTTCACTGAAAAGCTGGTTCTGCAACATTTCTGGCATACGTTTGCTCCTGCTGGGTCATCCGAGCAGCGAATTTCTACTTAACCACCTGCTATCATGAGAGACATCAGGGCTGCATCTTTTGAGCCCAGTACTGAGCCTGAAAAGTATTTCCAACCCCACTTACAAGTGAAACTTGCTAAAATGTGCCTGGCTGCTCTTCACTGAAAAGCTGGTTTTGCATACATTTTTGGCATACGTTTGCTCCTGCTGGGTCAGCCGAGCAGCGAATTTCTACTTAACCACCTGTTATCATGAGAGACATCAGGGCTGCATGTTTTGAGCCCAGTACTGAGCCTGAAAAGCGTTTCCAAGCCCACTTACAAGTGAAACTTGCTAAAATGTGCCTCTCTGCTCTTTACTGAAAAGCTTGGTTCTGCATACATTTTTAGCATACGTTTGCTCCTGCTGGGTCAGCCGAGCAGCAAATTTCTACTTAACCACCTGCTATCATGAGAGACATCAGGGCTGCATCTTTTGAGCCCAATACTGAGCCTGAAAAGCATTTCCAACCCCACTTACAAGTAAAACTTGCTAAAATGTGCCTGGCTGCTCTTCACTGAAAAGCTTGGTTTTGCATACATTTTTAGCATACGTTTGCTTCTGCTGGGTCAGCCGAGCAGCGAATTTCTACTTAACAACCTGCTATCATGAGAGACATCAGGGCTGCATCTTTTGAGCCCAGTACTGAGCCTGAAAAGCATTTCCAACCCCACTTACAAGTGAAACTTGCTAAAATGTGCCTCTCTGCTCTTCAATGAAAAGCTCATTCTGCGTACATTTTTGGCAAGGTTTGCTCCTGCTGGGTCAGCCGAGCTGCAAACTTCTACTTAACCACCTGCTATCATGAGAGACATCAGGGCTGCATCTTTTGAGCCCAGTACTGAGCCTGAAAAGCATTTCCAACCCCACTTACAAGTGAAACTTGCTAAAATGTACCTGGCTGCTCTTCACGGAAAAGCTGGTTTTGCATACATTTTTGGCATACGTTTGCTCCTGCTGGGCCAGCCGAGCAGCGAATTTCTAATTACCCACCTGCTATCATGAGAGACATCAGGGCTGCATGTTTTGAGCCCAGTACTGAGCCTGAAAAGCGTTTCCAACCCAACTTACAAGTGAAACTTGCTAAAATGTGCCTCTCTGCTCTTCACTGAAAAGCTCATTCTGCGTACATTTTTGGCATACGTTTGCTCCTGCTGGGTCAGCCGAGCAGCGAATTTCTATGTAACCACCTGCTATCATGAGAGACATCAGGGCTGCATCTTTTGAGCCCAGTACTGAGCCTGAAAAGTATTTCCAACCCCACTTACAAGTGAAACTTGCTAAAATGTGCCTGGCTGCTCTTCACTGAAAAGCTTGGTTCTGCATACATTTTTAGCATACGTTTGCTCCTGCTGGGTCAGCCGAGCAGCAAATTTCTACTTAACCACCTGCTATCATGAGAGACATCAGGGCTGCATCTTTTGAGCCCAGTACTGAGCCTGAAAAGTATTTCCAACCCCACTTACAAGTGAAACTTTCTAAAATGTGCCTGGCTGCTCTTCACTGAAAAGCTGGTTCTGCAACATTTCTGGCATACGTTTGCTCCTGCTGTGTCAGCCGAGCAGCGAATTTCTAATTACCCACCTGCTATCATGAGAGACATCAGGGCTGCATGTTTTGAGCCCAGTACTGAGCCTGAAAAGTGTTTCCAACCCAACTTACAAGTGAAACTTGCTAAAATGTGCCTCTCTGCCCTTCACTGAAAAGCTCTTTCTGCGTACATTTTTGGCATACGTTTGCTCCTGCTGGGTCAGCCGAGCAGCAAATTTCTACTTAACCACCTGCTATCATAAGAGACATCAGGGCTGCATGTTTTGAGCCCAGTACTCACCCTGAAAAGCGTTTCCAACCCCACTAACAAGTGAAACTTACTAAAATGTGCCTGGTTGCTCTTCACTGAAAAGCTGGTTCTGCAACATTTCTGGCATACGTTTGCTCCTGCTGGTTCAGCCGAGCAGCGAATTTCTACTTAACCACCTGCTATCATGAGAGATGTCAGGGCTGCATGTTTTGAGCCCAGTACTGAGCCTGAAAAGCGTTTCAAGCCCACTTACAAGTGAAACTTGCTAAAATGTGCCTCTCTGCTCTTTACTGAAAAGCTTGGTTCTGCATACATTTTTAGCATACGTTTGCTCCTGCTGGGTCAGCCGAGCAGCAAATTTCTACTTAACCACCTGCTATCATGAGAGACATCAGGGCTGCATCTTTTGAGCCCAGTACTGAGCCTGAAAAGCATTTCCAACCCCACTTACAAGTGAAACTTGCTAAAATGTGCCTCTCTGCTCTTCAATGAAAAGCTCATTCTGCGTACATTTTTGGCAAGGTTTGCTCCTGCTGGGTCAGCCGAGCTGCAAACTTCTACTTAACCACCTGCTATCATGAGAGACATCAGGGCTGCATCTTTTGAGCCCAGTACTGAGCCTGAAAAGCATTTCCAACCCCACTTACAAGTGAAACTTGCTAAAATGTACCTGGCTGCTCTTCACGGAAAAGCTGGTTTTGCATACATTTTTGGCATACGTTTGCTCCTGCTGGGCCAGCCGAGCAGCGAATTTCTAATTACCCACCTGCTATCATGAGAGACATCAGGGCTGCATGTTTTGAGCCCAGTACTGAGCCTGAAAAGCGTTTCCAACCCAACTTACAAGTGAAACTTGCTAAAATGTGCCTCTCTGCTCTTCACTGAAAAGCTCATTCTGCGTACATTTTTGGCATACGTTTGCTCCTGCTGGGTCAGCCGAGCAGCGAATTTCTATGTAACCACCTGCTATCATGAGAGACATCAGGGCTGCATCTTTTGAGCCCAGTACTGAGCCTGAAAAGTATTTCCAACCCCACTTACAAGTGAAACTTGCTAAAATGTGCCTGGCTGCTCTTCACTGAAAAGCTTGGTTCTGCATACATTTTTAGCATACGTTTGCTCCTGCTGGGTCAGCCGAGCAGCAAATTTCTACTTAACCACCTGCTATCATGAGAGACATCAGGGCTGCATCTTTTGAGCCCAGTACTGAGCCTGAAAAGTATTTCCAACCCCACTTACAAGTGAAACTTTCTAAAATGTGCCTGGCTGCTCTTCACTGAAAAGCTGGTTCTGCAACATTTCTGGCATACGTTTGCTCCTGCTGTGTCAGCCGAGCAGCGAATTTCTAATTACCCACCTGCTATCATGAGAGACATCAGGGCTGCATGTTTTGAGCCCAGTACTGAGCCTGAAAAGTGTTTCCAACCCAACTTACAAGTGAAACTTGCTAAAATGTGCCTCTCTGCCCTTCACTGAAAAGCTCTTTCTGCGTACATTTTTGGCATACGTTTGCTCCTGCTGGGTCAGCCGAGCAGCAAATTTCTACTTAACCACCTGCTATCATAAGAGACATCAGGGCTGCATGTTTTGAGCCCAGTACTCACCCTGAAAAGCGTTTCCAACCCCACTAACAAGTGAAACTTACTAAAATGTGCCTGGTTGCTCTTCACTGAAAAGCTGGTTCTGCAACATTTCTGGCATACGTTTGCTCCTGCTGGTTCAGCCGAGCAGCGAATTTCTACTTAACCACCTGCTATCATGAGAGATGTCAGGGCTGCATGTTTTGAGCCCAGTACTGAGCCTGAAAAGCGTTTCAAGCCCACTTACAAGTGAAACTTGCTAAAATGTGCCTCTCTGCTCTTTACTGAAAAGCTTGGTTCTGCATACATTTTTAGCATACGTTTGCTCCTGCTGGGTCAGCCGAGCAGCAAATTTCTACTTAACCACCTGCTATCATGAGAGACATCAGGGCTGCATCTTTTGAGCCCAGTACTGAGCCTGAAAAGCATTTCCAACCCCACTTACAAGTAAAACTTGCTAAAATGTGCCTGGCTGCTCTTCACTGAAAAGCTTGGTTTTGCATGCATTTTCAGCATACGTTTGCTTCTGCTGGGTCAGCCGAGCAGCGAATTTCTACTTAACAACCTGCTATCATGAGAGACATCAGGGCTGCATCTTTTGAGCCCAGTACTGAGCCTGAAAAGCATTTCCAACCCCACTTACAAGTGAAACTTGCTAAAATGTGCCTCTCTGCTCTTCAATGAAAAGCTCATTCTGCGTACATTTTTGGCAAGGTTTGCTCCTGCTGGGTCAGCCGAGCAGCGAATTTCTACTTAACCACCTGCTATCATGAGAGACATCAGGGCTGCATCTCTTGAGCCCAGTACTGACCCTGAAAAGCGTTTCCAACCCCACTTACAAGTGAAACTTGCTAAAATGTGCCTGGCTGCTCTTCACTGAAAAGCTTGGTTCTGCATACATTTTTAGCATACGTTTGCTCCTGCTGGGTCAGCCGAGCAGCAAATTTCTACTTAACCACCTGCTATCATGAGAGACATCAGGGCTGCATCTTTTGAGCCCAGTACTGAGCCTGAAAAGCATTTCCAGCCCAACTTACAAGTGAAACTTGCTAAAATGTGCCTGGCTGCTCTTCACTGAAAAGCTTGGTTCTGCATAAATTTTTAGCATACGTTTGCTCCTGCTGGGTCAGCCGAGCAGCGAATTTCTACTTAACCACCTGCTATCATGAGAGACATCAGGGCTGCATCTTTTGAGCCCAGTACTGAGCCTGAAAAGCATTTCCAACCCCACTTACAAGTGAAACTTGCTAAAATGTGCCTGGCTGCTCTTCACTGAAAAGCTTGGTTTTGCATACATTTTTAGCATACGTTTGCTCCTGCTGGGTCAGCCGAGCAGCGAATTTCTACTAACCACCTGCTATCATGAGAGGCATCAGGGCTGCATCTTTTGAGCCCAGTACTGAGCCTGAAAAGCAATTCCAACACCACTTACAAGTGAAACTTGCTAAAATGTGACTGGCTGCTCTTCACTGAAAAGCTTGGTTTTGCATACATTTTTAGCATACGTTTGCTCCTGCTGGGTCAGCCGAGCAGCGATTTTCTAATTAACCACCTGCTATCATGAGAGACATCAGGGCTGCATGTTTTGAGCCCAGTACTGAGCCTGAAAAGCGTTTCCAACCCCATTTACAAGTGAAACTTGCTAAAATGTGCCTGGCTGCTCTTCAGTGAAAAGCTTGGTTCTGCATACATTTTTAGCATACGTTTGCTCCTGCTGGGTCAGCCGAGCAGCAAATTTCTACTTAACCACCTGCTATCATGAGAGACATCAGGGCTGCATCTTTTGAGCCCAGTACTGAGCCTGAAAAGTATTTCCAACCCCACTTACAAGTGAAACTTACTAAAATGTGCCTGGCTGCTCTTCACTGAAAAGCTGGTCTGCGACATTTCTGGCATACGTTTGCTCCTGCTGGGTCAGCCGAGCAGTGAATTTCTACTTAACCACCTGCTATCATGAGAGACATCAGGGCTGCATCTTTTGAGCCCAGTACTGAGCCTGAAAAGCGTTTCCAACCCCACTTACAAGTGAAACTTGCTAAAATGTGCCTGGCTGCTCTTCACTGAAAAGCTGGTTCTGCAACATTTCTGGCATACGTTTGCTCCTGCTGGGTCATCCGAGCAGCGAATTTCTACTTAACCACCTGCTATCATGAGAGACATCAGGGCTGCATCTTTTGAGCCCAGTACTGAGCCTGAAAAGTATTTCCAACCCCACTTACAAGTGAAACTTGCTAAAATGTGCCTGGCTGCTCTTCACTGAAAAGCTGGTTTTGCATACATTTTTGGCATACGTTTGCTCCTGCTGGGTCAGCCGAGCAGCGAATTTCTACTTAACCACCTGTTATCATGAGAGACATCAGGGCTGCATGTTTTGAGCCCAGTACTGAGCGTGAAAAGCGTTTCCAAGCCCACTTACAAGTGAAACTTGCTAAAATGTGCCTCTCTGCTCTTTACTGAAAAGCTTGGTTCTGCATACATTTTTAGCATACGTTTGCTCCTGCTGGGTCAGCCGAGCAGCAAATTTCTACTTAACCACCTGCTATCATGAGAGACATCAGGGCTGCATCTTTTGAGCCCAGTACTGAGCCTGAAAAGCATTTCCAACCCCACTTACAAGTAAAACTTGCTAAAATGTGCCTCTCTGCTCTTCAATGAAAAGCTCATTCTGCGTACATTTTTGGCATACGTTTGCTCCTGCTGGGTCAGCCGAGCAGCGAATTTCTATGTAACCACCTGCTATCATGAGAGACATCAGGGCTGCATCTTTTGAGCCCAGTACTGAGCCTGAAAAGTATTTCCAACCCCACTTACAAGTGAAACTTGCTAAAATGTGCCTGGCTGCTCTTCACTGAAAAGCTCATTCTGCGTACATTTTTGGCAAGGTTTGCTCCTGCTGGGTCAGCCGAGCAGCAAATTTCTACTTAACCACCTGCTATCATGAGAGACATCAGGGCTGCATGTTTTGAGCCCAGTACTGAGCCTGAAAAGCGTTTCCAACCCCATTTACAAGTGAAACTTGCTAAAATGTGCCTGGCTGCTCTTCAGTGAAAAGCTTGGTTCTGCATACATTTTTAGCATACGTTTGCTCCTGCTGGGTCAGCCGAGCAGCAAATTTCTACTTAACCACCTGCTATCATGAGAGACATCAGGGCTGCATCTTTTGAGCCCAGTACTGAGCCTGAAAAGTATTTCCAACCCCACTTACAAGTGAAACTTACTAAAATGTGCCTGGCTGCTCTTCACTGAAAAGCTGGTCTGCGACATTTCTGGCATACGTTTGCTCCTGCTGGGTCAGCCGAGCAGTGAATTTCTACTTAACCACCTGCTATCATGAGAGACATCAGGGCTGCATCTTTTGAGCCCAGTACTGAGCCTGAAAAGCGTTTCCAACCCCACTTACAAGTGAAACTTGCTAAAATGTGCCTGGCTGCTCTTCACTGAAAAGCTGGTTCTGCAACATTTCTGGCATACGTTTGCTCCTGCTGGGTCATCCGAGCAGCGAATTTCTACTTAACCACCTGCTATCATGAGAGACATCAGGGCTGCATCTTTTGAGCCCAGTACTGAGCCTGAAAAGTATTTCCAACCCCACTTACAAGTGAAACTTGCTAAAATGTGCCTGGCTGCTCTTCACTGAAAAGCTGGTTTTGCATACATTTTTGGCATACGTTTGCTCCTGCTGGGTCAGCCGAGCAGCGAATTTCTACTTAACCACCTGTTATCATGAGAGACATCAGGGCTGCATGTTTTGAGCCCAGTACTGAGCGTGAAAAGCGTTTCCAAGCCCACTTACAAGTGAAACTTGCTAAAATGTGCCTCTCTGCTCTTTACTGAAAAGCTTGGTTCTGCATACATTTTTAGCATACGTTTGCTCCTGCTGGGTCAGCCGAGCAGCAAATTTCTACTTAACCACCTGCTATCATGAGAGACATCAGGGCTGCATCTTTTGAGCCCAGTACTGAGCCTGAAAAGCATTTCCAACCCCACTTACAAGTAAAACTTGCTAAAATGTGCCTCTCTGCTCTTCAATGAAAAGCTCATTCTGCGTACATTTTTGGCATACGTTTGCTCCTGCTGGGTCAGCCGAGCAGCGAATTTCTATGTAACCACCTGCTATCATGAGAGACATCAGGGCTGCATCTTTTGAGCCCAGTACTGAGCCTGAAAAGTATTTCCAACCCCACTTACAAGTGAAACTTGCTAAAATGTGCCTGGCTGCTCTTCACTGAAAAGCTCATTCTGCGTACATTTTTGGCAAGGTTTGCTCCTGCTGGGTCAGCCGAGCAGCAAATTTCTACTTAACCACCTGCTATCATGAGAGACATCAGGGCTGCATCTTTTGAGCCCAGTACTGAGCCTGAAAAGCATTTCCAACCCCACTTACAAGTGAAACTTGCTAAAATGTACCTGGCTGCTCTTCACTGAAAAGCTTGGTTTTGCATACATTTTTAGCATACGTTTGCTCCTGCTGGGTCAGCCGAGCAGCGAATTTCTAATTACCCACCTGCTATCATGAGAGACATCAGGGCTGCATGTTTTGAGCCCAGTACTGAGCCTGAAAAGCGTTTCCAACCCAACTTACAAGTGAAACTTGCTAAAATGTGCCTCTCTGCTCTTCACTGAAGAGCTCATTCTGCGTACATTTTTGGCATACGTTTGCTCCTGCTGGGTCAGCCGAGCAGCGAATTTCTATGTAACCACCTGCTATCATGAGAGACATCAGGGCTGCATCTCTTGAGCCCAGTACTGAGCCTGAAAAGCATTTCCAACCCCACTTACAAGTGAAACTTGCTAAAATGTGCCTGGCTGCTCTTCACTGAAAAGCTCATTCTGCGTACATTTTTGGCATACGTTTGCTCCTGCTGGGTCAGCCGAGCAGCAAATTTCTACTTAACCACCTGCTATCATGAGAGACACCAGGGCTGCATCTTTTGAGCCCAGTACTGAGCCTGAAAAGCATTTCCAACCCCACTTACAAGTGAAAATTGCTAAAATGTGCCTGGCTGCTCTTCACTGAAAAGCTTGGTTTTGCATACATTTTTAGCATACGTTTGCTCCTGCTGGGTCAGCCGAGCAGCGAATTTCTAATTAACCACCTGCTATCATGAGAGACATCAGGGCTGCATGTTTTGAGTCCAGTACTGAGCCTGAAAAGCGTTTCCAACCCAACTTACAAGTGAAACTTGCTAAAATGTGCCTCTCTGCTCTTCACTGAAAAGCTCATTCTGGGTACATTTTTGGCATACGTTTGCTCCTGCTGGGTCAGCCGAGCAGCGAATTTCTACTTAACCACCTGCTATCATGAGAGACATCAGGGCTGCAACTCTTGAGCCCAGTACTGAGCCTGAAAAGCATTTCCAACCCCACTTACAAGTGAAACTTACTAAAATGTGCCTCTCTGCTCTTCACTGAAAAGCTTGGTTCTGCATACATTTTTGGCATACGTTTGCTCCTGCTGGGTCAGCCGAGCAGCGAATTTCTACTTAACCACCTGCTATCATGAGAGACATCAGGGCTGCATCTTTTGAGCCCAGTACTGAGCCTGAAAAGTATTTCCAACCCCACTTACAAGTAAAACTTGCTAAAATGTGCCTGGCTGCTCTTCACTGAAAAGCTGGTTTTGCATACATTTTTGGCATACGTTTGCTCCTGCTGGGTCAGCCGAGCAGCGAATTTCTACTTAACCACCTGTTATCATGAGAGACATCAGGGCTGCATGTTTTGAGCCCAGTACTGAGCCTGAAAAGCTTTTCAAAGCCCACTTACAAGTGAAACTTGCTAAAATGTGCCTCTCCGCTCTTTACTGAAAAGCTTGGTTCTGCATACATTTTTAGCATATGTTTGCTCCTGCTGGGTCAGCCGAGCAGCAAATTTCTACTTAACCACCTGCTATCATGAGAGACATCAGGGCTGCATCTTTTGAGCCCAGTACTGAGCCTGAAAAGCGTTTCCAACCCCACTTACAAGTGAAACTTGCTAAAATGTGCCTCTCTGCTCTTCACTGAAAAGCTCATTCTGCGTACATTTTTGGCAAAGGTTTTCTCCTGCTGGGTCAGCCGAGCAGCGAATTTCTACTTAACCACCTGCTATCATGAGAGACATCAGGGCTGCATCTTTTGAGCCCAGTACTGAGCCTGAAAAGCATTTCCAACCCCACTTACAAGTGAAACTTGCTAAAATGTGCCTGGCTGCTCTTCACTGAAAAGCTTGGTTTTGCATACATCATTAGCATACGTTTGCTCCTGCTGGGTCAGCCGAGCAGCGAATTTCTAATTAACCACCTGCTATCATGAGAGACATCAGGGCTGCATCTTTTGAGCCCAGTACTGAGCCTGAAAAGCGTTTCCAACCCCACTTACAAGTGAAACTTGCTAAAATGTGCCTGGCTGCTCTTCACTAAAAAGCTTGGTTCTGCATACATTTTTAGCATACGTTTGCTCCTGCTGGGTCAGCCGAGCAGCAAATTTCTACTTAACCACCTGCTATCATGAGAGACATCAGGGCTGCATCTTTTGAGCCCAGTACTGAGCCTGAAAAGTATTTCCAACCCCACTTACAAGTGAAACTTACTAAAATGTGCCTGGCTGCTCTTCACTGAAAAGCTGGTTCTGCAACATTTCTGGCATACGTTTGCTCCTGCTGGGTCAGCCGAGCAGCGAATTTCTAATTACCCACCTGCTATCATGAGAGACATCAGGGCTGCATGTTTTGAGCCCAGTACTGAGCCTGAAAAGTGTTTCCAACCCAACTTACAAGTGAAACTTGCTAAAATGTGCCTCTCTGCTCTTCACTGAAAAGCTGGTTCTGCAACATTTTTGGCATACGTTTGCTCCTGCTGGGTCAGCCGAGCAGCGAATTTCTACTTAACCACCTGCTATCATGAGAGACATCAGGGCTGCAACTCTTGAGCCCAGTACTGAGCCTGAAAAGCATTTCCAACCCCACTTACAAGTGAAACTTGCTAAAATGTGCCTCTCTGCTCTTCACTGAAAAGCTTGGTTCTGCATACATTTTTGGCATACGTTTGCTCCTGCTGGGTCAGCCGAGCAGCGAATTTCTACTTAACCACCTGCTATCATGAGAGACATCAGGGCTGCATCTTTTGAGCCCAGTACTGAGCCTGAAAAGTATTTCCAACCCCACTTACAAGTAAAACTTGCTAAAATGTGCCTGGCTGCTCTTCACTGAAAAGCTGGTTTTGCATACATTTTTGGCATACGTTTGCTCCTGCTGGGTCAGCCGAGCAGCGAATTTCTACTTAACCACCTGTTATCATGAGAGACATCAGGGCTGCATGTTTTGAGCCCAGTACTGAGCCTGAAAAGCGTTTCAAAGCCCACTTACAAGTGAAACTTGCTAAAATGTGCCTCTCTGCTCTTTACTGAAAAGCTTGGTTCTGCATACATTTTTAGCATACGTTTGCTCCTGCTGGGTCAGCCGAGCAGCAAATTTCTACTTAACCACCTGCTATCATGAGAGACATCAGGGCTGCATCTTTTGAGCCCAGTACTGAGCCTGAAAAGCGTTTCCAACCCCACTTACAAGTGAAACTTGCTAAAATGTGCCTCTCTGCTCTTCACTGAAATGCTCATTCTGCGTACATTTTTGGCAAAGGTTTTCTCCTGCTGGGTCAGCCGAGCAGCGAATTTCTACTTAACCACCTGCTATCATGAGAGACATCAGGGCTGCATCTTTTGAGCCCAGTACTGAGCCTGAAAAGCATTTCCAACCCCACTTACAAGTGAAACTTGCTAAAATGTGCCTGGCTGCTCTTCACTGAAAAGCTTGGTTTTGCATACATTTTTAGCATACGTTTGCTCCTGCTGGGTCAGCCGAGCAGCGAATTTCTAATTAACCACCTGCTATCATGAGAGACATCAGGGCTGCATCTTTTGAGCCCAGTACTGAGCCTGAAAAGCGTTTCCAACCCCACTTACAAGTGAAACTTGCTAAAATGTGCCTGGCTGCTCTTCACTGAAAAGCTTGGTTCTGCATACATTTTTAGCATACGTTTGCTCCTGCTGGGTCAGCCGAGCAGCAAATTTCTACTTAACCACCTGCTATCATGAGAGACATCAGGGCTGCATGTTTTGAGCCCAGTACTGAGCCTGAAAAGTGTTTCCAACCCAACTTACAAGTGAAACTTGCTAAAATGTGCCTCTCTGCCCTTCACTGAAAAGCTCTTTCTGCGTACATTTTTGGCATATGTTTGCTCCTGCTGGGTCAGCCGAGCAGCAAATTTCTACTTAACCACCTGCTATCATAAGAGACATCAGGGCTGCATGTTTTGAGCCCAGTACTCACCCTGAAAAGCGTTTCCAACCCCACTAACAAGTGAAACTTACTAAAATGTGCCTGGTTGCTCTTCACTGAAAAGCTGGTTCTGCAACATTTCTGGCATACGTTTGCTCCTGCTGGGTCATCCGAGCAGCGAATTTCTACTTAACCACCTGCTATCATGAGAGACATCAGGGCTGCATCTTTTGAGCCCAGTACTGAGCCTGAAAAGTATTTCCAACCCCACTTACAAGTGAAACTTGCTAAAATGTGCCTGGCTGCTCTTCACTGAAAAGCTGGTTTTGCATACATTTTTGGCATACGTTTGCTCCTGCTGGTTCAGCCGAGCAGCGAATTTCTACTTAACCACCTGTTATCATGAGAGACATCAGGGCTGCATGTTTTGAGCCCAGTACTGAGCCTGAAAAGCGTTTCCAAGCCCACTTACAAGTGAAACTTGCTAAAATGTGCCTCTCTGCTCTTTACTGAAAAGCTTGGTTCTGCATACATTTTTAGCATACGTTTGCTCCTGCTGGGTCAGCCGAGCAGCAAATTTCTACTTAACCACCTGCTATCATGAGAGACATCAGGGCTGCATCTTTTGAGCCCAGTACTGAGCCTGAAAAGCATTTCCAACCCCACTTACAAGTAAAACTTGCTAAAATGTGCCTGGCTGCTCTTCACTGAAAAGCTTGGTTTTGCATGCATTTTTAGCATACGTTTGCTTCTGCTGGGTCAGCCGAGCAGCGAATTTCTACTTAACAACCTGCTATCATGAGAGACATCAGGGCTGCATCTTTTGAGCCCAGTACTGAGCCTGAAAAGCATTTCCAACCCCACTTACAAGTGAAACTTGCTAAAATGTGCCTCTCTGCTCTTCAATGAAAAGCTCATTCTGCGTACATTTTTGGCAAGGTTTGCTCCTGCTGGGTCAGCCAAGCTGCAAATTTCTACTTAACCACCTGCTATCATGAGAGACATCAGGGCTGCATCTTTTGAGCCCAGTACTGAGCCTGAAAAGCATTTCCAACCCCACTTACAAGTGAAACTTGCTAAAATGTACCTGGCTGCTCTTCACTGAAAAGCTGGTTTTGCATACATTTTTGGCATACGTTTGCTCCTGCTGGGTCAGCCGAGCAGCGAATTTCTAATTACCCACCTGCTATCATGAGAGACATCAGGGCTGCATGTTTTGAGCCCAGTACTGAGCCTGAAAAGCGTTTCCAACCCAACTTACAAGTGAAACTTGCTAAAATGTGCCTCTCTGCTCTTCACTGAAAAGCTCATTCTGCGTACATTTTTGGCATACGTTTGCTCCTGCTGGGTCAGCCGAGCAGCGAATTTCTATGTAACCACCTGCTATCATGAGAGACATCAGGGCTGCATCTTTTGAGCCCAGTACTGAGCCTGAAAAGTATTTCCAACCCCACTTACAAGTGAAACTTGCTAAAATGTGCCTGGCTGCTCTTCACTGAAAAGCTGGTTCTGCAACATTTCTGGCATACGTTTGCTCCTGCTGGGTCAGCCGAGCAGCGAATTTCTACTTAACCACCTGCTATCATGAGAGACATCAGGGCTGCATCTTTTGAGCCCAGTACTGAGCCTGAAAAGCGTTTCCAAGCCCACTTACAAGTGAAACTTGCTAAAATGTGCCTCTCTGCTCTTTACTGAAAAGCTTGGTTTTGCATACATTTTTAGCATACGTTTGCTCCTGCTGGGTCAGCCGAGCAGCGAATTTCTAATTACCCACCTGCTATCATGAGAGACATCAGGGCTGCATGTTTTGAGCCCAGTACTGAGCCTGAAAAGCGTTTCCAACCCAACTTACAAGTGAAACTTGCTAAAATGTGCCTGGCTGCTCTTCACTGAAAAGCTGGTTTTGCATACATTTTTGGCATACGTTTGCTCCTGCTGGTTCAGCCGAGCAGCGAATTTCTACTTAACCACCTGTTATCATGAGAGACATCAGGGCTGCATGTTTTGAGCCCAGTACTGAGCCTGAAAAGCGTTTCCAAGCCCACTTACAAGTGAAACTTGCTAAAATGTGCCTCTCTGCTCTTTACTGAAAAGCTTGGTTCTGCATACATTTTTAGCATACGTTTGCTCCTGCTGGGTCAGCCGAGCAGCAAATTTCTACTTAACCACCTGCTATCATGAGAGACATCAGGGCTGCATCTTTTGAGCCCAGTACTGAGCCTGAAAAGCATTTCCAACCCCACTTACAAGTAAAACTTGCTAAAATGTGCCTGGCTGCTCTTCACTGAAAAGCTTGGTTTTGCATGCATTTTTAGCATACGTTTACTTCTGCTGGGTCAGCCGAGCAGCGAATTTCTACTTAACAACCTGCTATCATGAGAGACATCAGGGCTGCATCTTTTGAGCCCAGTACTGAGCCTGAAAAGCATTTCCAACCCCACTTACAAGTGAAACTTGCTAAAATGTGCCTCTCTGCTCTTCAATGAAAAGCTCATTCTGCGTACATTTTTGGCAAGGTTTGCTCCTGCTGGGTCAGCCAAGCTGCAAATTTCTACTTAACCACCTGCTATCATGAGAGACATCAGGGCTGCATCTTTTGAGCCCAGTACTGAGCCTGAAAAGCATTTCCAACCCCACTTACAAGTGAAACTTGCTAAAATGTACCTGGCTGCTCTTCACTGAAAAGCTGGTTTTGCATACATTTTTGGCATACGTTTGCTCCTGCTGGGTCAGCCGAGCAGCGAATTTCTAATTACCCACCTGCTATCATGAGAGACATCAGGGCTGCATGTTTTGAGCCCAGTACTGAGCCTGAAAAGCGTTTCCAACCCCACTTACAAGTGAAACTTGCTAAAATGTGCCTCTCTGCTCTTCACTGAAAAGCTCATTCTGCGTACATTTTTGGCAAAGGTTTTCTCCTGCTGGGTCAGCCGAGCAGCGAATTTCTACTTAACCACCTGCTATCATGAGAGACATCAGGGCTGCATCTTTTGAGCCCAGTACTGAGCCTGAAAAGCATTTCCAACCCCACTTACAAGTGAAACTTGCTAAAATGTGCCTGGCTGCTCTTCACTGAAAAGCTTGGTTTTGCATACATCATTAGCATACGTTTGCTCCTGCTGGGTCAGCCGAGCAGCGAATTTCTAATTAACCACCTGCTATCATGAGAGACATCAGGGGTGCATCTTTTGAGCCCAGTACTGAGCCTGAAAAGCGTTTCCAACCCCACTTACAAGTGAAACTTGCTAAAATGTGCCTGGCTGCTCTTCACTGAAAAGCTTGGTTCTGCATACATTTTTAGCATACGTTTGCTCCTGCTGGGTCAGCCGAGCAGCAAATTTCTACTTAACCACCTGCTATCATGAGAGACATCAGGGCTGCATCTTTTGAGCCCAGTACTGAGCCTGAAAAGTATTTCCAACCCCACTTACAAGTGAAACTTACTAAAATGTGCCTGGCTGCTCTTCACTGAAAAGCTGGTTCTGCAACATTTCTGGCATACGTTTGCTCCTGCTGGGTCAGCCGAGCAGCGAATTTCTAATTACCCACCTGCTATCATGAGAGACATCAGGGCTGCATGTTTTGAGCCCAGTACTGAGCCTGAAAAGTGTTTCCAACCCAACTTACAAGTGAAACTTGCTAAAATGTGCCTCTCTGCTCTTCACTGAAAAGCTGGTTCTGCAACATTTTTGGCATACGTTTGCTCCTGCTGGGTCAGCCGAGCAGCGAATTTCTACTTAACCACCTGCTATCATGAGAGACATCAGGGCTGCAACTCTTGAGCCCAGTACTGAGCCTGAAAAGCATTTCCAACCCCACTTACAAGTGAAACTTGCTAAAATGTGCCTCTCTGCTCTTCACTGAAAAGCTTGGTTCTGCATACATTTTTGGCATACGTTTGCTCCTGCTGGGTCAGCCGAGCAGCGAATTTCTACTTAACCACCTGCTATCATGAGAGACATCAGGGCTGCATCTTTTGAGCCCAGTACTGAGCCTGAAAAGTATTTCCAACCCCACTTACAAGTAAAACTTGCTAAAATGTGCCTGGCTGCTCTTCACTGAAAAGCTGGTTTTGCATACATTTTTGGCATACGTTTGCTCCTGCTGGGTCAGCCGAGCAGCGAATTTCTACTTAACCACCTGTTATCATGAGAGACATCAGGGCTGCATGTTTTGAGCCCAGTACTGAGCCTGAAAAGCGTTTCAAAGCCCACTTACAAGTGAAACTTGCTAAAATGTGCCTCTCTGCTCTTTACTGAAAAGCTTGGTTCTGCATACATTTTTAGCATACGTTTGCTCCTGCTGGGTCAGCCGAGCAGCAAATTTCTACTTAACCACCTGCTATCATGAGAGACATCAGGGCTGCATCTTTTGAGCCCAGTACTGAGCCTGAAAAGCGTTTCCAACCCCACTTACAAGTGAAACTTGCTAAAATGTGCCTCTCTGCTCTTCACTGAAATGCTCATTCTGCGTACATTTTTGGCAAAGGTTTTCTCCTGCTGGGTCAGCCGAGCAGCGAATTTCTACTTAACCACCTGCTATCATGAGAGACATCAGGGCTGCATCTTTTGAGCCCAGTACTGAGCCTGAAAAGCATTTCCAACCCCACTTACAAGTGAAACTTGCTAAAATGTGCCTGGCTGCTCTTCACTGAAAAGCTTGGTTTTGCATACATTTTTAGCATACGTTTGCTCCTGCTGGGTCAGCCGAGCAGCGAATTTCTAATTAACCACCTGCTATCATGAGAGACATCAGGGCTGCATCTTTTGAGCCCAGTACTGAGCCTGAAAAGCGTTTCCAACCCCACTTACAAGTGAAACTTGCTAAAATGTGCCTGGCTGCTCTTCACTGAAAGGCTTGGTTCTGCATACATTTTTAGCATACGTTTGCTCCTGCTGGGTCAGCCGAGCAGCAAATTTCTACTTAACCACCTGCTATCATGAGAGACATCAGGGCTGCATCTTTTGAGCCCAGTACTGAGCCTGAAAAGTATTTCCAACCCCACTTACAAGTGAAACTTACTAAAATGTGCCTGGCTGCTCTTCACTGAAAAGCTGGTTCTGCAACATTTCTGGCATACGTTTGCTCCTGCTGGGTCAGCCGAGCAGCGAATTTCTAATTACCCACCTGCTATCATGAGAGACATCAGGGCTGCATGTTTTGAGCCCAGTACTGAGCCTGAAAAGTGTTTCCAACCCAACTTACAAGTGAAACTTGCTAAAATGTGCCTCTCTGCCCTTCACTGAAAAGCTCTTTCTGCGTACATTTTTGGCATATGTTTGCTCCTGCTGGGTCAGCCGAGCAGCAAATTTCTACTTAACCACCTGCTATCATAAGAGACATCAGGGCTGCATGTTTTGAGCCCAGTACTCACCCTGAAAAGCGTTTCCAACCCCACTAACAAGTGAAACTTACTAAAATGTGCCTGGTTGCTCTTCACTGAAAAGCTGGTTCTACAACATTTCTGGCATACGTTTGCTCCTGCTGGGTCATCCGAGCAGCGAATTTCTACTTAACCACCTGCTATCATGAGAGACATCAGGGCTGCATCTTTTGAGCCCAGTACTGAGCCTGAAAAGTATTTCCAACCCCACTTACAAGTGAAACTTGCTAAAATGTGCCTGGCTGCTCTTCACTGAAAAGCTGGTTTTGCATACATTTTTGGCATACGTTTGCTCCTGCTGGTTCAGCCGAGCAGTGAATTTCTACTTAACCACCTGTTATCATGAGAGACATCAGGGCTGCATGTTTTGAGCCCAGTACTGAGCCTGAAAAGCGTTTCCAAGCCCACTTACAAGTGAAACTTGCTAAAATGTGCCTCTCTGCTCTTTACTGAAAAGCTTGGTTCTGCATACATTTTTAGCATACGTTTGCTCCTGCTGGGTCAGCCGAGCAGCAAATTTCTACTTAACCACCTGCTATCATGAGAGACATCAGGGCTGCATCTTTTGAGCCCAGTACTGAGCCTGAAAAGCATTTCCAACCCCACTTACAAGTAAAACTTGCTAAAATGTGCCTGGCTGCTCTTCACTGAAAAGCTTGGTTTTGCATGCATTTTTAGCATACGTTTGCTTCTGCTGGGTCAGCCGAGCAGCGAATTTCTACTTAACAACCTGCTATCATGAGAGACATCAGGGCTGCATCTTTTGAGCCCAGTACTGAGCCTGAAAAGCATTTCCAACCCCACTTACAAGTGAAACTTGCTAAAATGTGCCTCTCTGCTCTTCAATGAAAAGCTCATTCTGCGTACATTTTTGGCAAGGTTTGCTCCTGCTGGGTCAGCCAAGCTGCAAATTTCTACTTAACCACCTGCTATCATGAGAGACATCAGGGCTGCATCTTTTGAGCCCAGTACTGAGCCTGAAAAGCATTTCCAACCCCACTTACAAGTGAAACTTGCTAAAATGTACCTGGCTGCTCTTCACTGAAAAGCTGGTTTTGCATACATTTTTGGCATACGTTTGCTCCTGCTGGGTCAGCCGAGCAGCGAATTTCTAATTACCCACCTGCTATCATGAGAGACATCAGGGCTGCATGTTTTGAGCCCAGTACTGAGCCTGAAAAGCGTTTCCAACCCAACTTACAAGTGAAACTTGCTAAAATGTGCCTCTCTGCTCTTCACTGAAAAGCTCATTCTGCGTACATTTTTGGCATACGTTTGCTCCTGCTGGGTCAGCCGAGCAGCGAATTTCTATGTAACCACCTGCTATCATGAGAGACATCAGGGCTGCATCTTTTGAGCCCAGTACTGAGCCTGAAAAGTATTTCCAACCCCACTTACAAGTGAAACTTGCTAAAATGTGCCTGGCTGCTCTTCACTGAAAAGCTGGTTCTGCAACATTTCTGGCATACGTTTGCTCCTGCTGGGTCAGCCGAGCAGCGAATTTCTACTTAACCACCTGCTATCATGAGAGACATCAGGGCTGCATCTTTTGAGCCCAGTACTGAGCCTGAAAAGCGTTTCCAAGCCCACTTACAAGTGAAACTTGCTAAAATGTGCCTCTCTGCTCTTTACTGAAAAGCTTGGTTTTGCATACATTTTTAGCATACGTTTGCTCCTGCTGGGTCAGCCGAGCAGCGAATTTCTAATTACCCACCTGCTATCATGAGAGACATCAGGGCTGCATGTTTTGAGCCCAGTACTGAGCCTGAAAAGCGTTTCCAACCCAACTTACAAGTGAAACTTGCTAAAATGTGCCTGGCTGCTCTTCACTGAAAAGCTGGTTTTGCATACATTTTTGGCATACGTTTGCTCCTGCTGGTTCAGCCGAGCAGCGAATTTCTACTTAACCACCTGTTATCATGAGAGACATCAGGGCTGCATGTTTTGAGCCCAGTACTGAGCCTGAAAAGCGTTTCCAAGCCCACTTACAAGTGAAACTTGCTAAAATGTGCCTCTCTGCTCTTTACTGAAAAGCTTGGTTCTGCATACATTTTTAGCATACGTTTGCTCCTGCTGGGTCAGCCGAGCAGCAAATTTCTACTTAACCACCTGCTATCATGAGAGACATCAGGGCTGCATCTTTTGAGCCCAGTACTGAGCCTGAAAAGCATTTCCAACCCCACTTACAAGTAAAACTTGCTAAAATGTGCCTGGCTGCTCTTCACTGAAAAGCTTGGTTTTGCATGCATTTTTAGCATACGTTTACTTCTGCTGGGTCAGCCGAGCAGCGAATTTCTACTTAACAACCTGCTATCATGAGAGACATCAGGGCTGCATCTTTTGAGCCCAGTACTGAGCCTGAAAAGCATTTCCAACCCCACTTACAAGTGAAACTTGCTAAAATGTGCCTCTCTGCTCTTCAATGAAAAGCTCATTCTGCGTACATTTTTGGCAAGGTTTGCTCCTGCTGGGTCAGCCAAGCTGCAAATTTCTACTTAACCACCTGCTATCATGAGAGACATCAGGGCTGCATCTTTTGAGCCCAGTACTGAGCCTGAAAAGCATTTCCAACCCCACTTACAAGTGAAACTTGCTAAAATGTACCTGGCTGCTCTTCACTGAAAAGCTGGTTTTGCATACATTTTTGGCATACGTTTGCTCCTGCTGGGTCAGCCGAGCAGCGAATTTCTAATTACCCACCTGCTATCATGAGAGACATCAGGGCTGCATGTTTTGAGCCCAGTACTGAGCCTGAAAAGCGTTTCCAACCCAACTTACAAGTGAAACTTGCTAAAATGTGCCTCTCTGCTCTTCACTGAAAAGCTCATTCTGCGTACATTTTTGGCATACGTTTGCTCCTGCTAGGTCAGCCGAGCAGCGAATTTCTATGTAACCACCTGCTATCATGAGAGACATCAGGGCTGCATCTTTTGAGCCCAGTACTGAGCCTGAAAAGTATTTCCAACCCCACTTACAAGTGAAACTTGCTAAAATGTGCCTGGCTGCTCTTCACTGAAAAGCTGGTTCTGCAACATTTCTGGCATACGTTTGCTCCTGCTGGGTCAGCCGAGCAGCGAATTTCTACTTAACCACCTGCTATCATGAGAGACATCAGGGCTGCATCTTTTGAGCCCAGTACTGAGCCTGAAAAGCGTTTCCAAGCCCACTTACAAGTGAAACTTGCTAAAATGTGCCTCTCTGCTCTTTACTGAAAAGCTTGGTTTTGCATACATTTTTAGCATACGTTTGCTCCTGCTGGGTCAGCCGAGCAGCGAATTTCTAATTACCCACCTGCTATCATGAGAGACATCAGGGCTGCATGTTTTGAGCCCAGTACTGAGCCTGAAAAGCGTTTCCAACCCAACTTACAAGTGAAACTTGCTAAAATGTGCCTCTCTGCTCTTCACTGAAAAGCTCATTCTGCGTACATTTTTGGCATACGTTTGCTCCTGCTGGGTCAGCCGAGCAGCACATTTCTACTTAACCACCTGCTATCATGAGAGACATCAGGGCTGCATCTTTTGAGCCCAGTACTGAGCCTGAAAAGCATTTCCAACCCCACTTACAAGTGAAAATTGCTAAAATGTGCCTGGCTGCTCTTCACTGAAAAGCTTGGTTTTGCATACATTTTTAGCATACGTTTGCTCCTGCTGGGTCAGCCGAGCAGCGAATTTCTAATTAACCACCTGCTATCATGAGAGACATCAGGGCTGCATGTTTTGAGTCCAGTACTGAGCCTGAAAAGCGTTTCCAACCCAACTTACAAGTGAAACTTGCTAAAATGTGCCTCTCTGCTCTTCACTGAAAAGCTTGGTTCTGCATACATTTTTGGCATACGTTTGCTCCTGCTGGGTCAGCCGAGCAGCGAATTTCTACTTAACCACCTGCTATCATGAGAGACATCAGGGCTGCATCTTTTGAGCCCAGTACTGAGCCTGAAAAGTATTTCCAACCCCACTTACAAGTAAAACTTGCTAAAATGTGCCTGGCTGCTCTTCACTGAAAAGCTGGTTTTGCATACATTTTTGGCATACGTTTGCTCCTGCTGGGTCAGCCGAGCAGCGAATTTCTACTTAACCACCTGTTATCATGAGAGACATCAGGGCTGCATGTTTTGAGCCCAGTACTGAGCCTGAAAAGCGTTTCCAAGCCCACTTACAAGTGAAACTTGCTAAAATGTGCCTCTCTGCTCTTTACTGAAAAGCTTGGTTCTGCATACATTTTTAGCATACGTTTGATCCTGCTGGGTCAGCCGAGCAGCAAATTTCTACTTAACCACCTGCTATCATGAGAGACATCAGGGCTGCATCTTTTGAGCCCAGTACTAAGCCTGAAAAGCGTTTCCAACCCCACTTACAAGTGAAACTTGCTAAAATGTGCCTCTCTGCTCTTCACTGAAAAGCTCATTCTGCGTACATTTTTGGCAAAGGTTTTCTCCTGCTGGGTCAGCCGAGCAGCGAATTTCTACTTAACCACCTGCTATCATGAGAGACATCAGGGCTGCATCTTTTGAGCCCAGTACTGAGCCTGAAAAGCATTTCCAACCCCACTTACAAGTGAAACTTGCTAAAATGTGCCTGGCTGCTCTTCACTGAAAAGCTTGGTTTTGCATACATTTTTAGCATACGTTTGCTCCTGCTGGGTCAGCCGAGCAGCGAATTTCTACGTAACCACCTGCTATCATGAGAGACATCAGGGCTGCATCTCTTGAGCCCAGTACTGAGCCTGAAAAGCATTTCCAACCCCACTTACAAGTGAAACTTGCTAAAATGTGCCTGGCTGCTCTTCACTGAAAAGCTTGGTTCTGCAACATTTTTAGCATACGTTTGCTCCTGCTGGGTCAGCCAAGCAGTACATTTCTACTTAACCACCTGCTATAATGAGAGACATCAGGGCTTCATCTTTTGAGCCCAGTACTGAGCCTGAAAAGCATTTCCAAGCCCACTTACAAGTGAAACTTGCTAAAATGTGCCTCTCTGCTCTTTACTGAAAAGCTTGGTTTTGCATACATTTTTAGCATACGTTTGCTCCTGCTGGGTCAACCGAGCAGCGAATTTTTAATTAACCACCTGCTATCATGAGAGACATCAGGGCTGCATCTTTTGAGCCCAGTACTGAGCCTGAAAAGCATTTCCAACCCCACTTACAAGTGAAAATTGCTAAAATGTACCTGGCTGCTCTTCACTGAAAAGCTTGGTTTTGCATACATTTTTAGCATACGTTTGCTCCTGCTGGGTCAGCCGAGCAGCGAATTTCTAATTACCCACCTGCTATCATGAGAGACATCAGAACTGCATGTTTTGAGCCCAGTACTGAGCCTGAAAAGCGTTTCCAACCCAACTTACAAGTGAAACTTGCTAAAATGTGCCTCTCTGCTCTTCACTGAAAAGCTCATTCTGCGTACATTTTTGGTATACGTTTGCTCCTGCTGGGTCAGCCGAGCAGCAAATTTCTACTTAACCACCTGCTATCATGAGAGACATCAGGGCTGCATCTTTTGAGCCCAGTACTGAGCCTGAAAAGCATTTCCAACCCCACTTACAAGTGAAAATTGCAAAAATGTGCCTGGCTGCTCTTCACTGAAAAGCTTGGTTTTGCATACATTTTTAGCATACGTTTGCTCCTGCTGGGTCAGCCGAGCAGCGAATTTCTAATTAACCACCTGCTATCATGAGAGACATCAGGGCTGCATGTTTTGAGTCCAGTACTGAGCCTGAAAAGCGTTTCCAACCCAACTTACAAGTGAAACTTGCTAAAATGTGCCTCTCTGCTCTTCACTGAAAAGCTCATTCTGCGTACATTTTTGGCATACGTTTGCTCCTGCTGGGTCAGCCGAGCAGCGAATTTCTACTTAACCACCTGCTATCATGAGAGACATCAGGGCTGCAACTCTTGAGCCCAGTACTGAGCCTGAAAAGCACTTCCAACCCCACTTACAAGTGAAACTTGCTAAAATGTGCCTCTCTGCTCTTCACTGAAAAGCTTGGTTCTGCATACATTTTTGGCATACGTTTGCTCCTGATGGGTAAGCCGAGCAGCGAATTTCTACTTAACCACCTGCTATCATGAGAGACATCAGGGCTGCATCTTTTGAGCCCAGTACTGAGCCTGAAAAGCATTTCCAACCCCACTTACAAGTGAAACTTGCTAAAATGTGCCTCTCTGCTCTTTACTGAAAAGCTTGGTTTTGCATACATTTTTAGCATACGTTTGCTCCTGCTGGGTCAGCCGAGCAGCGAATTTCTAATTAACCACCTGCTATCATGAGAGACATCAGGGCTGCATGTTTTGAGCCCAGTACTGAGCCTGAAAAGTGTTTCCAACCCAACTTACAAGTGAAACTTGCTAAAATGTGCCTGGCTGCTCTTCACTGAAAAGCTCATTCTGCGTACATTTTTGGCATACGTTTGCTCCTGCTGGGTCAGCCGAGCAGCGAATTTCTAATTAACCACCTGCTATCATGAGAAACATCAGGGCTGCATGTTTTGAGTCCAGTACTGAGCCTGAAAACCGTTTCCAACCCAACTTACAAGTGAAACTTGCTAAAATGTGCCTCTCTGCTCTTCACTGAAAAGCTCATTCTGCGTACATTTTTGGCATACGTTTGCTCCTGCTGGGTCAGCCGAGCAGCGAATTTCTACTTAACCACCTGCTATCATGAGAGACATCAGGGCTGCAACTCTTGAGCCCAGTACTGAGCCTGAAAAGCATTTCCAACCCCACTTACAAGTGAAACTTGTTAAAATGTGCCTCTCTGCTCTTCACTGAAAAGCTTGGTTCTGCATACATTTTTGGCATACGTTTGCTCCTGCTGGGTCAGCCGAGCAGCGAATTTCTACTTAACCACCTGCTATCATGAGAGACATCAGGGCTGCATCTTTTGAGCCCAGTACTGAGCCTGAAAAGTATTTCCAACCCCACTTACAAGTAAAACTTGCTAAAATGTGCCTGGCTGCTCTTCACTGAAAAGCTGGTTTTGCATACATTTTTGGCATACGTTTGCTCCTGCTGGGTCAGCCGAGCAGCAAATTTCTACTTAACCACCTGTTATCATGAGAGACATCAGGGCTGCATGTTTTGAGCCCAGTCCTGAGCCTGAAAAGCGTTTCCAAGCCCACTTACAAGTGAAACTTGCTAAAATGTGCCTCTCTGCTCTTTACTGAAAAGCTTGGTTCTGCATACATTTTTAGCATACGTTTGCTCCTGCTGGGTCAGCCGAGCAGCAAATTTCTACTTAACCACCTGCTATCATGAGAGACATCAGGGCTGCATCTTTTGAGCCCAGTACTGAGCCTGAAAAGCGTTTCCAACCCCACTTACAAGTGAAACTTGCTAAAATGTGCCTCTCTGCTCTTCACTGAAAAGCTCATTCTGCGTACATTTTTGGCAAAGGTTTTCTCCTGCTGGGTCAGCCGAGCAGCGAATTTCTACTTAACCACCTGCTATCATGAGAGACATCAGGGCTGCATCTTTTGAGCCCAGTACTGAGCCTGAAAAGCATTTCCAACCCCACTTACAAGTGAAACTTGCTAAAATGTGCCTGGCTGCTCTTCACTGAAAAGCTTGGTTTTGCATACATTTTTAGCATACGTTTGCTCCTGATGAGTCAGCCGAGCAGCGAATTTCTACTTAACCACCTGCTATCATGAGAGACATCAGGGCTGCATCTCTTGAGCCCGGTACTGAGCCTGAAAAGCATTTCCAACCCCACTTACAAGTGAAACTTGCTAAAATGTGCCTGGCTGCTCTTCACTGAAAAGCTGGTTTTGCATACATTTTTGGCATACGTTTGCTCCTGCTGGGTCAGCCGAGCAGCGAATTTCTACTTAACCACCTGTTATCATGAGAGACATCAGGGCTGCATGTTTTGAGCCCAGTACTGAGCCTGAAAAGCGTTTCCAAGCCCACTTACAAGTGAAACCTGCTAAAATGTGCCTCTCTGCTCTTTACTGAAAAGCTTGGTTCTGCATACATTTTTAGCATACGTTTGCTCCTGCTGGGTCAGCCGAGCAGCAAATTTCTACTTAACCACCTGCTATCATGAGAGACATCAGGGCTGCATCTTTTGAGCCCAGTACTGAGCCTGAAAAGCGTTTCCAACCCCACTTACAAGTGAAACTTGCTAAAATGTGCCTCTCTGCTCTTCACTGAAAAGCTCATTCTGCGTACATTTTTGGCAAAGGTTTTCTCCTGCTGGGTCAGCCGAGCAGCGAATTTCTACTTAACCACCTGCTATCATGAGAGACATCAGGGCTGCATCTTTTGAGCCCAGTACTGAGCCTGAAAAGCATTTCCAACCCCACTTACAAGTGAAACTTGCTAAAATGTGCCTGGCTGCTCTTCACTGAAAAGCTTGGTTTTGCATACATTTTTAGCATACGTTTGCTCCTGATGGGTCAGCCGAGCAGCGAATTTCTACTTAACCACCTGCTATCATGAGAGACATCAGGGCTGCATCTCTTGAGCCCGGTACTGAGCCTGAAAAGCATTTCCAACCCCACTTACAAGTGAAACTTGCTAAAATGTGCCTGGCTGCTCTTCACTGAAAAGCTTGGTTCTGCAACATTTTTAGCATACGTTTGCTCCTGCTGGGTCAGCCAAGCAGTAAATTTCTACTTAACCACCTGCTATAATGAGAGACATCAGGGCTTCATCTTTTGAGCCCAGTACTGAGCCTGAAAAGCATTTCCAAGGCCACTTACAAGTGAAACTTGCTAAAATGTGCCTCTCTGCTCTTCACTGAAAAGCTCATTCTGCGTACATTTTTGGCATACGTTTGCTCCTGCTGGGTCAGCCGAGCAGCGAATTTCTACTTAACCACCTGCTATCATGAGAGACATCAGGGCTGCAACTCTTGAGCCCAGTACTGAGCCTGAAAAGCATTTCCAACCCCACTTACAAGTGAAACTTGTTAAAATGTGCCTCTCTGCTCTTCACTGAAAAGCTTGGTTCTGCATACATTTTTGGCATACGTTTGCTCCTGCTGGGTCAGCCGAGCAGCGAATTTCTACTTAACCACCTGCTATCATGAGAGACATCAGGGCTGCATCTTTTGAGCCCAGTACTGAGCCTGAAAAGTATTTCCAACCCCACTTACAAGTAAAACTTGCTAAAATGTGCCTGGCTGCTCTTCACTGAAAAGCTGGTTTTGCATACATTTTTGGCATACGTTTGCTCCTGCTGGGTCAGCCGAGCAGCGAATTTCTACTTAACCACCTGTTATCATGAGAGACATCAGGGCTGCATGTTTTGAGCCCAGTCCTGAGCCTGAAAAGCGTTTCCAAGCCCACTTACAAGTGAAACTTGCTAAAATGTGCCTCTCTGCTCTTTACTGAAAAGCTTGGTTCTGCATACATTTTTAGCATACGTTTGCTCCTGCTGGGTCAGCCGAGCAGCAAATTTCTACTTAACCACCTGCTGTCATGAGAGACATCAGGGCTGCATCTTTTGAGCCCAGTACTGAGCCTGAAAAGCGTTTCCAACCCCACTTACAAGTGAAACTTGCTAAAATGTGCCTCTCTGCTCTTCACTGAAAAGCTCATTCTGCGTACATTTTTGGCAAAGGTTTTCTCCTGCTGGGTCAGCCGAGCAGCGAATTTCTACTTAACCACCTGCTATCATGAGAGACATCAGGGCTGCATCTTTTGAGCCCAGTACTGAGCCTGAAAAGCATTTCCAACCCCACTTACAAGTGAAACTTGCTAAAATGTGCCTGGCTGCT
Source organism: Lissotriton helveticus (assembly GCF_964261635.1). Lineage (NCBI taxonomy): Eukaryota > Metazoa > Chordata > Amphibia > Caudata > Salamandridae > Lissotriton > Lissotriton helveticus. The sequence continues at coordinate 1,468,289 of NW_027611690.1, read as the reverse complement.
CTTCACTGAAAAGCTTGGTTTTGCATACATTTTTAGCATACGTTTGCTCCTGATGGGTCAGCCGAGCAGCGAATTTCTACTTAACCACCTGCTATCATGAGAGACATCAGGGCTGCATCTCTTGAGCCCGGTACTGAGCCTGAAAAGCATTTCCAACCCCACTTACAAGTGAAACTTGCTAAAATGTGCCTGGCTGCTCTTCACTGAAAAGCTGGTTTTGCATACATTTTTGGCATACGTTTGCTCCTGCTGGGTCAGCCGAGCAGCGAATTTCTACTTAACCACCTGTTATCATGAGAGACATCAGGGCTGCATGTTTTGAGCCCAGTACTGAGCCTGAAAAGCGTTTCCAAGCCCACTTACAAGTGAAACTTGCTAAAATGTGCCTCTCTGCTCTTTACTGAAAAGCTTGGTTCTGCATACATTTTTAGCATACGTTTGCTCCTGCTGGGTCAGCCGAGCAGCAAATTTCTACTTAACCACCTGCTATCATGAGAGACATCAGGGCTGCATCTTTTGAGCCCAGTACTGAGCCTGAAAAGCGTTTCCAACCCCACTTACAAGTGAAACTTGCTAAAATGTGCCTCTCTGCTCTTCACTGAAAAGCTCATTCTGCGTACATTTTTGGCAAAGGTTTTCTCCTGCTGGGTCAGCCGAGCAGCGAATTTCTACTTAACCACCTGCTATCATGAGAGACATCAGGGCTGCATCTTTTGAGCCCAGTACTGAGCCTGAAAAGCATTTCCAACCCCACTTACAAGTGAAACTTGCTAAAATGTGCCTGGCTGCTCTTCACTGAAAAGCTTGGTTTTGCATACATTTTTAGCATACGTTTGCTCCTGATGGGTCAGCCGAGCAGCGAATTTCTACTTAACCACCTGCTATCATGAGAGACATCAGGGCTGCATCTCTTGAGCCCGGTACTGAGCCTGAAAAGCATTTCCAACCCCACTTACAAGTGAAACTTGCTAAAATGTGCCTGGCTGCTCTTCACTGAAAAGCTTGGTTCTGCAACATTTTTAGCATACGTTTGCTCCTGCTGGGTCAGCCAAGCAGTAAATTTCTACTTAACCACCTGCTATAATGAGAGACATCAGGGCTTCATCTTTTGAGCCCAGTACTGAGCCTGAAAAGCATTTCCAAGACCACTTACAAGTGAAACTTGCTAAAATGTGCCTCTCTGCTCTTTACTGAAAAGCTTGGTTTTGCATACATTTTTAGCATACGTTTGCTCCTGCTGGGTCAACCGAGCAGCGAATTTCTAATTAACCACCTGCTATCATGAGAGACATCAGGGCTGCATCTTTTGAGCCCAGTACTGAGCCTGAAAAGCATTTCCAAGACCACTTACAAGTGAAACTTGCTAAAATGTGCCTCTCTGCTCTTTACTGAAAAGCTTGGTTTTGCATACATTTTTAGCATACGTTTGCTCCTGCTGGGTCAACCGAGCAGCGAATTTTTTATTAACCACCTGCTATCATGAGAGACATCAGGGCTGCATCTTTTGAGCCCAGTACTGAGCCTGAAAAGCATTTCCAACCCCACTTACAAGTGAAAATTGCTAAAATGTACCTGGCTGCTCTTCACTGAAAAGCTTGGTTTTGCAACATTTTTAGCATACGTTTGCTCCTGCTGGGTCAGCCGAGCAGTAAATTTCTACTTAACCACCTGCTATAATGAGAGACATCAGGGCTTCATCTTTTGAGCCCAGTACTGAGCCTGAAAAGCATTTCCAAGACCACTTACAAGTGAAACTTGCTAAAATGTGCCTCTCTGCTCTTTACTGAAAAGCTTGGTTTTGCATACATTTTTAGCATACGTTTGCTCCTGCTGGGTCAACCGAGCAGCGAATTTCTAATTAACCACCTGCTATCATGAGAGACATCAGGGCTGCATGTTTTGAGCCCAGTACTGACCTGAAAAGCGTTTCCAACCCAACTTACAAGTGAAACTTGCTAAAATGTGCCTCTCTGCTCTTCAATGAAAAGCTCATTCTGCGTACATTTTTGGCATACGTTTGCTCCTGCTGGGTCAGCCGAGCAGCAAATTTCTACTTAACCACCTGCTATCATGAGAGACATCAGGGCTGCATCTTTTGAGCCCAGTACTGAGCCTGAAAAGCATTTCCAACCCCACTTACAAGTGAAAATTGCTAAAATGTGCCTGGCTGCTCTTCACTGAAAAGCTTGGTTTTGCATACATTTTTAGCATACGTTTGCTCCTGCTGGGTCAGCCGAGCAGCGAATTTCTAATTAACCACCTGCTATCATGAGAGACATCAGGGCTGCATGTTTTGAGTCCAGTACTGAGCCTGAAAAGCGTTTCCAACCCAACTTACAAGTGAAACTTCCTAAAATGTGCCTCTCTGCTCTTCACTGAAAAGCTCATTCTGCGTACATTTTTGGCATACGTTTGCTCCTGCTGGGTCAGCCGAGCAGCGAATTTCTACTTAACCACCTGCTATCATGAGAGACATCAGGGCTGCAACTCTTGAGCCCAGTACTGAGCCTGAAAAGCATTTCCAACCCCACTTACAAGTGAAACTTGCTAAAATGTGCCTCTCTGCTCTTCACTGAAAAGCTTGGTTCTGCATACATTTTTGGCATACGTTTGCTCCTGCTGGGTCAGCCGAGCAGCGAATTTCTACTTAACCACCTGCTATCATGAGAGACATCAGGGCTGCATCTTTTGAGCCCAGTACTGAGCCTGAAAAGTATTTCCAACCCCACTTACAAGTAAAACTTGCTAAAATGTGCCTGGCTGCTCTTCACTGAAAAGCTGGTTTTGCATACATTTTTGGCATACGTTTGCTCCTGCTGGGACAGCCGAGCAGCGAATTTCTACTTAACCACCTGTTATCATGAGAGACATCAGGGCTGCATGTTTTGAGCCCAGTACTGAGCCTGAAAAGCGTTTCCAAGCCCACTTACAAGTGAAACTTGCTAAAATGTGCCTCTCTGCTCTTTACTGAAAAGCTTGGTTCTGCATACATTTTTAGCATACGTTTGCTCCTGCTGGGTCAGCCGAGCAGCAAATTTCTACTTAACCACCTGCTATCATGAGAGACATCAGGGCTGCATCTTTTGAGCCCAGTACTGAGCCTGAAAAGCGTTTCCAACCCCACTTACAAGTGAAACTTGCTAAAATGTGCCTCTCTGCACTTCACTGAAAAGCTCATTCTGCGTACATTTTTGGCAAAGGTTTTCTCCTGCTGGGTCAGCCGAGCAGCGAATTTCTACTTAACCACCTGCTATCATGAGAGACATCAGGGCTGCATCTTTTGAGCCCAGTACTGAGCCTGAAAAGCATTTCCAACCCCACTTACAAGTGAAACTTGCTAAAATGTGCCTGGCTGCTCTTCACTGAAAAGCTTGGTTTTGCATACATTTTTAGCATACGTTTGCTCCTGCTGGGTCAGCCGAGCAGCGAATTTCTACTTAACCACCTGCTATCATGAGAGACATCAGGGCTGCATCTCTTGAGCCCAGTACTGAGCCTGAAAAGCATTTCCAACCCCACTTACAAGTGAAACTTGCTAAAATGTGCCTGGCTGCTCTTCACTGAAAAGCTTGGTTCTGCAACATTTTTAGCATACGTTTGCTCCTGCTGGGTCAGCCAAGCAGTAAATTTCTACTTAACCACCTGCTATAATGAGAGACATCAGGGCTTCATCTTTTGAGCCCAGTACTGAGCCTGAAAAGCATTTCCAAGCCCACTTACAAGTGAAACTTGCTAAAATGTGCCTCTCTGCTCTTTACTGAAAAGCTTGGTTTTGCATACATTTTTAGCATACGTTTGCTCCTGCTGGGTCAACCGAGCAGCAAATTTTTAATTAACCACCTGCTATCATGAGAGACATCAGGGCTGCATCTTTTGAGCCCAGTACTGAGCCTGAAAAGCATTTCCAACCCCACTTACAAGTGAAAATTGCTAAAATGTACCTGGCTGCTCTTCACTGAAAAGCATGGTTTTGCATACATTTTTAGCATACGTTTGCTCCTGCTGGGTCAGCCGAGCAGCGAATTTCTAATTAACCACCTGCTATCATGAGAGACATCAGGGCTGCATGTTTTGAGCCCAGTACTGAGCCTGAAAAGCGTTTCCAACCCAACTTACAAGTGAAACTTGCTAAAATGTGCCTGGCTGCTCTTCACTGAAAAGCTTGGTTCTGCAACATTTTTAGCATACGTTTGCTCCTGCTGGGTCAGCCGAGCAGCGAATTTCTACTTAACCACCTGCTATCATGAGAGACATCAGGGCTGCAACTCTTGAGCCCAGTACTGAGCCTGAAAAGCATTTCCAACCCCACTTACAAGTGAAACTTGCTAAAATGTGCATCTCTGCTCTTCACTGAAAAGCTTGGTTCTGCATACATTTTTGGCATACGTTTGCTCCTGCTGGGTCAGCTGAGCAGCGAATTTCTACTTAACCACCTGCTATCATGAGAGACATCAGGGCTGCATCTTTTGAGCCCAGTACTGAGCCTGAAAAGTATTTCCAACCCCACTTACAAGTGAAACTTGCTAAAATGTGCCTGGCTGCTCTTCACTGAAAAGCTGGTTTTGCACACATTTTTGGCATACGTTTGCTCCTGCTGGGTCAGCCGAGCAGCGAATTTCTACTTAACCACCTGTTATCATGAGAGACATCAGGGCTGCATGTTTTGAGCCCAGTACTGAGCCTGAAAAGCGTTTCCAAGCCCACTTACAAGTGAAACTTGCTAAAATGTGCCTCTCTGCTCTTTACTGAAAAGCTTGGTTCTGCATACATTTTTAGCATACGTTTGCTCCTGCTGGGTCAGCCGAGCAGTAAATTTCTACTTAACCACCTGCTATCAAGAGAGACATCAGGGCTGCATCTTTTGAGCCCAGTACTGAGCCTGAAAAGCATTTCCAACCCCACTTACAAGTGAAACTTGCTAAAATGTGCCTCTCTGCTCTTTACTGAAAAGCTTGGTTTTGCATACATTTTTAGCATACGTTTGCTCCTGCTGGGTCAACCGAGCAGCGAATTTTTAATTAACCACCTGCTATCATGAGAGACATCAGGGCTGCATCTTTTGAGCCCAGTACTGAGCCTGAAAAGCATTTCCAACCCCACTTACAAGTGAAAATTGCTAAAATGTACCTGGCTGCTCTTCACTGAAAAGCTTGGTTTTGCATACATTTTTAGCATACGTTTGCTCCTGCTGGGTCAGCCGAGCAGCGAATTTCTAATTACCCACCTGCTATCATGAGAGACATCAGGGCTGCATGTTTTGAGCCCAGTACTGAGCCTGAAAAGCGTTTCCAACCCAACTTACAAGTGAAACTTGCTAAAATGTGCCTCTCTGCTCTTCACTGAAAAGCTCATTCTGCGTACATTTTTGGCATACGTTTGCTCCTGCTGGGTCAGCCGAGCAGCGAATTTCTATGTAACCACCTGCTATCATGAGAGACATCAGGGCTGCATCTCTTGAGCCCAGTACTGAGCCTGAAAAGCATTTCCAACCCCACTTAAAAGTGAAACTTGCTAAAATGTGCCTGGCTGCTCTTCACTGAAAAGCTTGGTTCTGCAACATTTTTAGCATACGTTTGCTCCTGCTGGGTCAGCCGAGCAGTAAATTTCTACTTAACCACCTGCTATAATGAGAGACATCAGGGCTTCATCTTTTGAGCCCAGTACTGAGCCTGAAAAGCATTTCCAAGACCACTTACAAGTGAAACTTGCTAAAATGTGCCTCTCTGCTCTTTACTGAAAAGCTTGGTTTTGCATACATTTTTAGCATACGTTTGCTCCTGCTGGGTCAACCGAGCAGCGAATTTCTAATTAACCACCTGCTATCATGAGAGACATCAGGGCTGCATGTTTTGAGCCCAGTACTGAGCCTGAAAAGCGTTTCCAACCCAACTTACAAGTGAAACTTGCTAAAATGTGCCTCTCTGCTCTTCACTGAAAAGCTCATTCTGCGTACATTTTTAGCATACGTTTGCTCCTGCTGGGTCAGCCGAGCAGCAAATTTCTACTTAACCACCTGCTATCATGAGAGACATCAGGGCTGCATCTTTTGAGCCCAGTACTGAGCCTGAAAAGCATTTCCAACCCCACTTACAAGTGAAAATTGCTAAAATGTGCCTGGCTGCTCTTCACTGAAAAGCTTGGTTTTGCATACATTTTTAGCATACGTTTGCTCCTGCTGGGTCAGCCGAGCAGCGAATTTCTAATTAACCACCTGCTATCATGAGAGACATCAGGGCTGCATGTTTTGAGTCCAGTACTGAGCCTGAAAAGCGTTTCCAACCCAACTTACAAGTGAAACTTGCTAAAATGTGCCTCTCTGCTCTTCACTGAAAAGCTCATTCTGCGTACATTTTTGGCATACGTTTGCTCCTGCTGGGTCAGCCGAGCAGCGAATTTCTACTTAACCACCTGCTATCATGAGAGACATCAGGGCTGCAACTCTTGAGCCCAGTACTGAGCCTGAAAAGCATTTCCAACCCCACTTACAAGTGAAACTTGCTAAAATGTGCCTCTCTGCTCTTCACTGAAAAGCTTGGTTCTGCATACATTTTTGGCATACGTTTGCTCCTGCTGGGTCAGCCGAGCAGCGAATTTCTACTTAACCACCTGCTATCATGAGAGACATCAGGGCTGCATCTTTTGAGCCCAGTACTGAGCCTGAAAAGTATTTCCAACCCCACTTACAAGTAAAACTTGCTAAAATGTGCCTGGCTGCTCTTCACTGAAAAGCTGGTTTTGCATACATTTTTGGCATACGTTTGCTCCTGCTGGGTCAGCCGAGCAGCGAATTTCTACTTAACCACCTGTTATCATGAGAGACATCAGGGCTGCATGTTTTGAGCCCAGTACTGAGCCTGAAAAGCGTTTCCAAGCCCACTTACAAGTGAAACTTGCTAAAATGTGCCTCTCTGCTCTTTACTGAAAAGCTTGGTTCTGCATACATTTTTAGCATACGTTTGCTCCTGCTGGGTCAGCCGAGCAGCAAATTTCTACTTAACCACCCGCTATCATGAGAGACATCAGGGCTGCATCTTTTGAGCCCAGTACTGAGCCTGAAAAGCGTTTCCAACCCCACTTACAAGTGAAACTTGCTAAAATGTGCCTCTCTGCACTTCACTGAAAAGCTCATTCTGCGTACATTTTTGGCAAAGGTTTTCTCCTGCTGGGTCAGCCGAGCAGCGAATTTCTACTTAACCACCTGCTATCATGAGAGACATCAGGGCTGCATCTTTTGAGCCCAGTACTGAGCCTGAAAAGCATTTCCAACCCCACTTACAAGTGAAACTTGCTAAAATGTGCCTGGCTGCTCTTCACTGAAAAGCTTGGTTTTGCATACATTTTTAGCATACGTTTGCTCCTGCTGGGTTAGCCGAGCAGCGAATTTCTACTTAACCACCTGCTATCATGAGAGACATCAGGGCTGCATCTCTTGAGCCCAGTACTGAGCCTGAAAAGCATTTCCAACCCCACTTACAAGTGAAACTTGCTAAAATGTGCCTGGCTGCTCTTCACTGAAAAGCTTGGTTCTGCAAAATTTTTAGCATACGTTTGCTCCTGCTGGGTCAGCCAAGCAGTAAATTTCTACTTAACCACCTGCTATAATGAGAGACATCAGGGCTTCATCTTTTGAGCCCAGTACTGAGCCTGAAAAGCATTTCCAAGCCCACTTACAAGTGAAACTTGCTAAAATGTGCCTCTCTGCTCTTCACTGAAAAGCTTGGTTTTGCATACGTTTGCTTCTGCTGGGTCAACCGAGCAGCGAACTTTTAATTAACCACCTGCTATCATGAGAGACATCAGGGCTGCATCTTTTGAGCCCAGTACTGAGCCTGAAAAGCATTTCCAACCCCACTTACAAGTGAAAATTGCTAAAATGTACCTGACTGCTCTTCACTGAAAAGCTTGGTTTTGCATACATTTTTAGCATACGTTTGCTCCTGCTGGGTCAGCCGAGCAGCGAATTTCTAATTACCCACCTGCTATCATGAGAGACATCAGGGCTGCATGTTTTGAGCCCAGTACTGAGCCTGAAAAGCGTTTCCAACCCAACTTACAAGTGAAACTTGCTAAAATGTGCCTCTCTGCTCTTCACTGAAAAGCTCATTCTGCGTACATTTTTGGCATATGTTTGCTCCTGCTGGGTCAGCCGAGCAGCGAATTTCTATGTAACCACCTGCTATCATGAGAGACATCAGGGCTGCATCTCTTGAGCCCAGTACTGAGCCTGAAAAGCATTTCCAACCCCACTTAAAAGTGAAACTTGCTAAAATGTGCCTGGCTGCTCTTCACTGAAAAGCTTGGTTCTGCAACATTTTTAGCATACGTTTGCTCCTGCTGGGTCAGCCGAGCAGTAAATTTCTACTTAACCACCTGCTATAATGAGAGACATCAGGGCTTCATCTTTTGAGCCCAGTACTGAGCCTGAAAAGCATTTCCAAGACCACTTACAAGTGAAACTTGCTAAAATGTGCCTCTCTGCTCTTTACTGAAAAGCTTGGTTTTGCATACATTTTTAGCATACGTTTGCTCCTGCTGGGTCAACCGAGCAGCGAATTTCTAATTAACCACCTGCTATCATGAGAGACATCAGGGCTGCATGTTTTGAGCCCAGTACTGAGCCTGAAAAGCGTTTCCAACCCAACTTACAAGTGAAACTTGCTAAAATGTGCCTCTCTGCTCTTCACTGAAAAGCTCATTCTGCGTACATTTTTGGCATACGTTTGCTCCTGCTGGGTCAGCCGAGCAGCAAATTTCTACTTAACCACCTGCTATCATGAGAGACATCAGGGCTGCATCTTTTGAGCCCAGTACTGAGCCTGAAAAGCATTTCCAACCCCACTTACAAGTGAAAATTGCTAAAATGTGCCTGGCTGCTCTTCACTGAAAAGCTTGGTTTTGCATACATTTTTAGCATACGTTTGCTCCTGCTGGGTCAGCCGAGCAGCGAATTTCTAATTAACCACCTGCTATCATGAGAGACATCAGGGCTGCATGTTTTGAGTCCAGTACTGAGCCTGAAAAGTGTTTCCAACCCAACTTACAAGTGAAACTTGCTAAAATGTGCCTCTCTGCTCTTCACTGAAAAGCTCATTCTGCGTACATTTTTGGCATACGTTTGCTCCTGCTGGGTCAGCCGAGCAGCGAATTTCTACTTAAACACCTGCTATCATGAGAGACATCAGGGCTGCATCTCTTGAGCCCAGTACTGAGCCTGAAAAGCATTTCCAACCCCACTTACAAGTGAAACTTGCTAAAATGTGCCTGGCTGCTCTTCACTGAAAAGCTTGGTTCTGCAACATTTTTAGCATACGTTTGCTCCTGCTGGGTCAGCCAAGCAGTAAATTTCTACTTAACCACCTGCTATAATGAGAGACATCAGGGCTTCATCTTTTGAGCCCAGTACTGAGCCTGAAAAGCATTTCCAAGCCCACTTACAAGTGAAACTTGCTAAAATGTGCCTCTCTGCTCTTTACTGAAAAGCTTGGTTTTGCATACATTTTTAGCATACGTTTGCTCCTGCTGGGTCAACCGAGCAGCAAATTTTTAATTAACCACCTGCTATCATGAGAGACATCAGGGCTGCATCTTTTGAGCCCAGTACTGAGCCTGAAAAGCATTTCCAACCCCACTTACAAGTGAAAATTGCTAAAATGTACCTGGCTGCTCTTCACTGAAAAGCATGGTTTTGCATACATTTTTAGCATACGTTTGCTCCTGCTGGGTCAGCCGAGCAGCGAATTTCTAATTAACCACCTGCTATCATGAGAGACATCAGGGCTGCATGTTTTGAGCCCAGTACTGAGCCTGAAAAGCGTTTCCAACCCAACTTACAAGTGAAACTTGCTAAAATGTGCCTGGCTGCTCTTCACTGAAAAGCTTGGTTCTGCAACATTTTTAGCATACGTTTGCTCCTGCTGGGTCAGCCGAGCAGCGAATTTCTACTTAACCACCTGCTATCATGAGAGACATCAGGGCTGCAACTCTTGAGCCCAGTACTGAGCCTGAAAAGCATTTCCAACCCCACTTACAAGTGAAACTTGCTAAAATGTGCATCTCTGCTCTTCACTGAAAAGCTTGGTTCTGCATACATTTTTGGCATACGTTTGCTCCTGCTGGGTCAGCTGAGCAGCGAATTTCTACTTAACCACCTGCTATCATGAGAGACATCAGGGCTGCATCTTTTGAGCCCAGTACTGAGCCTGAAAAGTATTTCCAACCCCACTTACAAGTGAAACTTGCTAAAATGTGCCTGGCTGCTCTTCACTGAAAAGCTGGTTTTGCACACATTTTTGGCATACGTTTGCTCCTGCTGGGTCAGCCGAGCAGCGAATTTCTACTTAACCACCTGTTATCATGAGAGACATCAGGGCTGCATGTTTTGAGCCCAGTACTGAGCCTGAAAAGCGTTTCCAAGCCCACTTACAAGTGAAACTTGCTAAAATGTGCCTCTCTGCTCTTTACTGAAAAGCTTGGTTCTGCATACATTTTTAGCATACGTTTGCTCCTGCTGGGTCAGCCGAGCAGTAAATTTCTACTTAACCACCTGCTATCAAGAGAGACATCAGGGCTGCATCTTTTGAGCCCAGTACTGAGCCTGAAAAGCATTTCCAACCCCACTTACAAGTGAAACTTGCTAAAATGTGCCTCTCTGCTCTTTACTGAAAAGCTTGGTTTTGCATACATTTTTAGCATACGTTTGCTCCTGCTGGGTCAACCGAGCAGCGAATTTTTAATTAACCACCTGCTATCATGAGAGACATCAGGGCTGCATCTTTTGAGCCCAGTACTGAGCCTGAAAAGCATTTCCAACCCCACTTACAAGTGAAAATTGCTAAAATGTACCTGGCTGCTCTTCACTGAAAAGCTTGGTTTTGCATACATTTTTAGCATACGTTTGCTCCTGCTGGGTCAGCCGAGCAGCGAATTTCTAATTACCCACCTGCTATCATGAGAGACATCAGGGCTGCATGTTTTGAGCCCAGTACTGAGCCTGAAAAGCGTTTCCAACCCAACTTACAAGTGAAACTTGCTAAAATGTGCCTCTCTGCTCTTCACTGAAAAGCTCATTCTGCGTACATTTTTGGCATACGTTTGCTCCTGCTGGGTCAGCCGAGCAGCGAATTTCTATGTAACCACCTGCTATCATGAGAGACATCAGGGCTGCATCTCTTGAGCCCAGTACTGAGCCTGAAAAGCATTTCCAACCCCACTTAAAAGTGAAACTTGCTAAAATGTGCCTGGCTGCTCTTCACTGAAAAGCTTGGTTCTGCAACATTTTTAGCATACGTTTGCTCCTGCTGGGTCAGCCGAGCAGTAAATTTCTACTTAACCACCTGCTATAATGAGAGACATCAGGGCTTCATCTTTTGAGCCCAGTACTGAGCCTGAAAAGCATTTCCAAGACCACTTACAAGTGAAACTTGCTAAAATGTGCCTCTCTGCTCTTTACTGAAAAGCTTGGTTTTGCATACATTTTTAGCATACGTTTGCTCCTGCTGGGTCAACCGAGCAGCGAATTTCTAATTAACCACCTGCTATCATGAGAGACATCAGGGCTGCATGTTTTGAGCCCAGTACTGAGCCTGAAAAGCGTTTCCAACCCAACTTACAAGTGAAACTTGCTAAAATGTGCCTCTCTGCTCTTCACTGAAAAGCTCATTCTGCGTACATTTTTAGCATACGTTTGCTCCTGCTGGGTCAGCCGAGCAGCAAATTTCTACTTAACCACCTGCTATCATGAGAGACATCAGGGCTGCATCTTTTGAGCCCAGTACTGAGCCTGAAAAGCATTTCCAACCCCACTTACAAGTGAAAATTGCTAAAATGTGCCTGGCTGCTCTTCACTGAAAAGCTTGGTTTTGCATACATTTTTAGCATACGTTTGCTCCTGCTGGGTCAGCCGAGCAGCGAATTTCTAATTAACCACCTGCTATCATGAGAGACATCAGGGCTGCATGTTTTGAGTCCAGTACTGAGCCTGAAAAGCGTTTCCAACCCAACTTACAAGTGAAACTTGCTAAAATGTGCCTCTCTGCTCTTCACTGAAAAGCTCATTCTGCGTACATTTTTGGCATACGTTTGCTCCTGCTGGGTCAGCCGAGCAGCGAATTTCTACTTAACCACCTGCTATCATGAGAGACATCAGGGCTGCAACTCTTGAGCCCAGTACTGAGCCTGAAAAGCATTTCCAACCCCACTTACAAGTGAAACTTGCTAAAATGTGCCTCTCTGCTCTTCACTGAAAAGCTTGGTTCTGCATACATTTTTGGCATACGTTTGCTCCTGCTGGGTCAGCCGAGCAGCGAATTTCTACTTAACCACCTGCTATCATGAGAGACATCAGGGCTGCATCTTTTGAGCCCAGTACTGAGCCTGAAAAGTATTTCCAACCCCACTTACAAGTAAAACTTGCTAAAATGTGCCTGGCTGCTCTTCACTGAAAAGCTGGTTTTGCATACATTTTTGGCATACGTTTGCTCCTGCTGGGTCAGCCGAGCAGCGAATTTCTACTTAACCACCTGTTATCATGAGAGACATCAGGGCTGCATGTTTTGAGCCCAGTACTGAGCCTGAAAAGCGTTTCCAAGCCCACTTACAAGTGAAACTTGCTAAAATGTGCCTCTCTGCTCTTTACTGAAAAGCTTGGTTCTGCATACATTTTTAGCATACGTTTGCTCCTGCTGGGTCAGCCGAGCAGCAAATTTCTACTTAACCACCCGCTATCATGAGAGACATCAGGGCTGCATCTTTTGAGCCCAGTACTGAGCCTGAAAAGCGTTTCCAACCCCACTTACAAGTGAAACTTGCTAAAATGTGCCTCTCTGCACTTCACTGAAAAGCTCATTCTGCGTACATTTTTGGCAAAGGTTTTCTCCTGCTGGGTCAGCCGAGCAGCGAATTTCTACTTAACCACCTGCTATCATGAGAGACATCAGGGCTGCATCTTTTGAGCCCAGTACTGAGCCTGAAAAGCATTTCCAACCCCACTTACAAGTGAAACTTGCTAAAATGTGCCTGGCTGCTCTTCACTGAAAAGCTTGGTTTTGCATACATTTTTAGCATACGTTTGCTCCTGCTGGGTTAGCCGAGCAGCGAATTTCTACTTAACCACCTGCTATCATGAGAGACATCAGGGCTGCATCTCTTGAGCCCAGTACTGAGCCTGAAAAGCATTTCCAACCCCACTTACAAGTGAAACTTGCTAAAATGTGCCTGGCTGCTCTTCACTGAAAAGCTTGGTTCTGCAAAATTTTTAGCATACGTTTGCTCCTGCTGGGTCAGCCAAGCAGTAAATTTCTACTTAACCACCTGCTATAATGAGAGACATCAGGGCTTCATCTTTTGAGCCCAGTACTGAGCCTGAAAAGCATTTCCAAGCCCACTTACAAGTGAAACTTGCTAAAATGTGCCTCTCTGCTCTTCACTGAAAAGCTTGGTTTTGCATACGTTTGCTTCTGCTGGGTCAACCGAGCAGCGAACTTTTAATTAACCACCTGCTATCATGAGAGACATCAGGGCTGCATCTTTTGAGCCCAGTACTGAGCCTGAAAAGCATTTCCAACCCCACTTACAAGTGAAAATTGCTAAAATGTACCTGACTGCTCTTCACTGAAAAGCTTGGTTTTGCATACATTTTTAGCATACGTTTGCTCCTGCTGGGTCAGCCGAGCAGCGAATTTCTAATTACCCACCTGCTATCATGAGAGACATCAGGGCTGCATGTTTTGAGCCCAGTACTGAGCCTGAAAAGCGTTTCCAACCCAACTTACAAGTGAAACTTGCTAAAATGTGCCTCTCTGCTCTTCACTGAAAAGCTCATTCTGCGTACATTTTTGGCATATGTTTGCTCCTGCTGGGTCAGCCGAGCAGCGAATTTCTATGTAACCACCTGCTATCATGAGAGACATCAGGGCTGCATCTCTTGAGCCCAGTACTGAGCCTGAAAAGCATTTCCAACCCCACTTAAAAGTGAAACTTGCTAAAATGTGCCTGGCTGCTCTTCACTGAAAAGCTTGGTTCTGCAACATTTTTAGCATACGTTTGCTCCTGCTGGGTCAGCCGAGCAGTAAATTTCTACTTAACCACCTGCTATAATGAGAGACATCAGGGCTTCATCTTTTGAGCCCAGTACTGAGCCTGAAAAGCATTTCCAAGACCACTTACAAGTGAAACTTGCTAAAATGTGCCTCTCTGCTCTTTACTGAAAAGCTTGGTTTTGCATACATTTTTAGCATACGTTTGCTCCTGCTGGGTCAACCGAGCAGCGAATTTCTAATTAACCACCTGCTATCATGAGAGACATCAGGGCTGCATGTTTTGAGCCCAGTACTGAGCCTGAAAAGCGTTTCCAACCCAACTTACAAGTGAAACTTGCTAAAATGTGCCTCTCTGCTCTTCACTGAAAAGCTCATTCTGCGTACATTTTTGGCATACGTTTGCTCCTGCTGGGTCAGCCGAGCAGCAAATTTCTACTTAACCACCTGCTATCATGAGAGACATCAGGGCTGCATCTTTTGAGCCCAGTACTGAGCCTGAAAAGCATTTCCAACCCCACTTACAAGTGAAAATTGCTAAAATGTGCCTGGCTGCTCTTCACTGAAAAGCTTGGTTTTGCATACATTTTTAGCATACGTTTGCTCCTGCTGGGTCAGCCGAGCAGCGAATTTCTAATTAACCACCTGCTATCATGAGAGACATCAGGGCTGCATGTTTTGAGTCCAGTACTGAGCCTGAAAAGTGTTTCCAACCCAACTTACAAGTGAAACTTGCTAAAATGTGCCTCTCTGCTCTTCACTGAAAAGCTCATTCTGCGTACATTTTTGGCATACGTTTGCTCCTGCTGGGTCAGCCGAGCAGCGAATTTCTACTTAAACACCTGCTATCATGAGAGACATCAGGGCTGCAACTCTTGAGCCCAGTACTGAGCCTGAAAAGCATTTCCAACCCCACTTACAAGTGAAACTTGCTAAAATGTGCCTCTCTGCTCTTCACTGAAAAGCTTGGTTCTGCATACATTTTTGGCATACGTTTGCTCCTGCTGGGTCAGCCGAGCAGCGAATTTCTACTTAACCACCTGCTATCATGAGAGACATCAGGGCTGCATCTTTTGAGCCCAGTACTGAGCCTGAAAAGTATTTCCAACCCCACTTACAAGTAAAACTTGCTAAAATGTGCCTGGCTGCTCTTCACTGAAAAGCTGGTTTTGCATACATTTTTGGCATACGTTTGCTCCTGCTGGGTCAGCCGAGCAGCGAATTTCTACTTAACCACCTGTTATCATGAGAGACATCAGGGCTGCATGTTTTGAGCCCAGTACTGAGCCTGAAAAGCGTTTCCAAGCCCACTTACAAGTGAAACTTGCTAAAATGTGCCTCTCTGCTCTTTACTGAAAAGCTTGGTTCTGCATACATTTTTAGCATACGTTTGCTCCTGCTGGGTCAGCCGAGCAGCAAATTTCTACTTAACCACCTGCTATCATGAGAGACATCAGGGCTGCATCTTTTGAGCCCAGTACTGAGCCTGAAAAGCGTTTCCAACCCCACTTACAAGTGAAACTTGCTAAAATGTGCCTCTCTGCTCTTCAATGAAAAGCTCATTCTGCGTACATTTTTGGCAAGGTTTGCTCCTGCTGGGTTAGCCGAGCTGCAAATTTCTACTTAACCACCTGCTATAATGAGAGACATCAGGGCTTCATCTTTTGAGCCCAGTACTGAGCCTGAAAAGCATTTCCAAGCCCACTTACAAGTGAAACTTGCTAAAATGTGCCTCTCTGCTCTTTACTGAAAAGCTTGGTTTTGCATACATTTTTAGCACACGTTTGCTCCTGCTGGGTCAACCGAGCAGCGAATTTTTAATTAACCACCTGCTATCATGAGAGACATCAGGGCTGCATCTTTTGAGCCCAGTACTGAGCCTGAAAAGCATTTCCAACCCCACTTACAAGTGAAAATTGCTAAAATGTACCTGGCTGCTCTTCACTGAAAAGCTTGGTTTTGCATACATTTTTAGCATACGTTTGCTCCTGCTGGGTCAGCCGAGCAGCGAATTTCTAATTAACCACCTGCTATCATGAGAGACATCAGGGCTGCAACTCTTGAGCCCAGTACTGAGCCTGAAAAGCGTTTCCAAGCCCACTTACAAGTGAAACTTGCTAAAATGTGCCTCTCTGCTCTTTACTGAAAAGCTTGGTTTTGCATACATTTTTAGCATACGTTTGCTCCTGCTGGGTCAGCCGAGCAGCGAATTTCTACTTAACCACCTGCTATCATGAGAGACATCAGGGCTGCATCTTTTGAGCCCAGTACTGAGCCTGAAAAGCATTTCCAACCCCACTTACAAGTGAAACTTGCTAAAATGTACCTGGCTGCTCTTCACTGAAAAGCTTGGTTCTGCATACATTTTTAGCCTACGTTTGCTTCTGCTCGGTCAGCCGAGCAGCGAATTTCTACTTAACAACCTGCTATCATGAGAGACATCAGGGCTGCATCTTTTGAGCCCAGTACTGAGTCTGAAAAGCATTTCCAACCCCACTTACAAGTGAAACTTGCTAAAATGTACCTGGCTGCTCTTCACTGAAAAGCTGGTTTTGCATACATTTTTGGCATACGTTTGCTCCTGCTGGGTCAGCCAAGCAGCGAATTTCTACTTAACCACCTGTTATCATGAGAGACATCAGGGCTGCATGTTTTGAGCCCAGTACTGAGCCTGAAAAGCGTTTCCAAGCCCACTTACAAGTGAAACTTGCTAAAATGTGCCTCTCTGCTCTTTACTGAAAAGCTTGGTTCTGCATACATTTTTAGCATACGTTTGCTCCTGCTGGGTCAGCCGAGCAGCAAATTTCTACTTAACCACCTGCTATCATGAGAGACATCAGGGCTGCATCTTTTGAGCCCAGTACTGAGCCTGAAAAGCATTTCCAACCCCACTTACAAGTGAAACTTGCTAAAATGTACCTGGCTGCTCTTCACTGAAAAGCTTGGTTCTGCATACATTTTTGGCATACGTTTGCTCCTGCTGGGTCAGCCGAGCAGCGAATTTCTACTTAACAACCTGCTATCATGAGAGACATCAGGGCTGCATGTTTTGAGCCCAGTACTGAGCCTGAAAAGCATTTTCAACCCCACTTACAAGTGAAACTTGCTAAAATGTACCTGGCTGCTCTTCACTGAAAAGCTGGTTTTGCATACATTTTTGGCATACGTTTGCTCCTGCTGGGTCAGCCAAGCAGCGAATTTCTACTTAACCACCTGTTATCATGAGAGACATCAGGGCTGCATGTTTTGAGCCCAGTACTGAGCCTGAAAAGCGTTTCCAAGCCCACTTACAAGTGAAACTTGCTAAAATGTGCCTCTCTGCTCTTTACTGAAAAGCTTGGTTCTGCATACATTTTTAGCATACGTTTGCTCCTGCTGGGTCAGCCGAGCAGCAAATTTCTACTTAACCACCTGCTATCATGAGAGACATCAGGGCTGCATCTTTTGAGCCCAGTACTGAGCCTGAAAAGCATTTCCAACCCCACTTACAAGTGAAACTTGCTAAAATGTACCTGGCTGCTCTTCACTGAAAAGCTTGGTTCTGCATACATTTTTGGCATACGTTTGCTCCTGCTGGGTCAGCCGAGCAGCGAATTTCTACTTAACAACCTGCTATCATGAGAGACATCAGGGCTGCATGTTTTGAGCCCAGTACTGAGCCTGAAAAGCATTTCCAACCCCACTTACAAGTGAAACTGGCTAAAATGTGCCTGGCTGCGCTTCACTGAAAAGCTGGTTCTGTATACATTTTTTGCATACGTTTGCTCCTGCTGGGTCAGCCGAGCAGCGAATTTCTAATTAACCACCTGCTATCATGAGAGACATCAGGGCTGCATGTTTTGAGCCCAGTACTGAGCCTGAAAAGCGTTTCCAACCCAACTTACACGTGAAACTTGCTAAAATGTGCCTCTCTGCTCTTCACTGAAAAGCTCATTCTGCGTACATTTTTGGCATACGTTTGCTCCTGCTGGGTCAGCCGAGCAGCGAATTTCTACTTAACCACCTGCTATCATGAGAGACATCAGGGCTGCCTCTTTTGAGCCCAGTACTGAGCCTGAAAAGCATTTCCAACCCCACTTACAAGTGAAACTTGCTAAAATGTGCCTCTCTGCTCTTCACTGAAAAGCTCATTCTGCGTACATTTTTGGCATACGTTTGCTCCTGCTGGGTCAGCCGAGCAGCAAATTTCTACTTAACCACCTGCTATCATGAGAGACATCAGGGCTGCATCTTTTGAGCCCAGTACTGAGCCTGAAAAGCATTTCCAACCCCACTTACAAGTGAAAATTGCTAAAATGTGCCGGGCTGCTCTTCACTGAAAAGCTTGGTTTTGCATACATTTTTAGCATACGTTTGCTCCTGCTGGGTCAGCCGAGCAGCGAATTTCTAATTAACCACCTGCTATCATGAGAGACATCAGGGCTGCATGTTTTGAGCCCAGTACTGAGCCTGAAAAGCGTTTCCAACCCAACTTACAAGTGAAACTTGCTAAAATGTGCCTCTCTGCTCTTCACTGAAAAGCTCATTCTGTGTACATTTTTGGCATACGTTTGCTCCTGCTGGGTCAGCCGAGCAGCGAATTTCTACTTAACCACCTGCTATCATGAGAGACATCAGGGCTGCAACTCTTGAGCCCAGTACTGAGCCTGAAAAGCATTTCCAACCCCACTTACAAGTGAAACTTGCTAAAATGTGCCTCTCTGCTCTTCACTGAAAAGCTTGGTTCTGCATACATTTTTGGCATACGTTTGCTCCTGCTGGGTCAGCCGAGCAGCGAATTTCTACTTAACCACCTGCTATCATGAGAGACATCAGGGCTGCATGTTTTGTGCCCAGTACTGAGCCTGAAAAGCGTTTCCAAGCCCACTTACAAGTGAAACTTGCTAAAATGTGCCTCTCTGCTCTTTACTGAAAAGCTTGGTTCTGCATACATTTTTAGCATACGTTTGCTCCTGCTGGGTCAGCCGAGCAGCAAATTTCTACTTAACCACCTGCTATCATGAGAGACATCAGGGCTGCATCTTTTGAGCCCAGTACTGAGCCTGAAAAGCATTTCCAACCCCACTTACAAGTAAAACTTGCTAAAATGTGCCTGGCTGCTCTTCACTGAAAAGCTTGGTTTTGCATACATTTTTAGCATACGTTTGCTTCTGCTGGGTCAGCCGAGCAGCGAATTTCTACTTAACAACCTGCTATCATGAGAGACATCAGGGCTGCATCTTTTGAGCCCAGTACTGAGCCTGAAAAGCATTTCCAACCCCACTTACAAGTGAAACTTGCTAAAATGTGCCTCTCTGCTCTTCAATGAAAAGCTCATTCTGCGTACATTTTTGGCAAGGTTTGCTCCTGCTGGGTCAGCCGAGCTGCAAATTTCTACTTAACCACCTGCTATCATGAGAGACATCAGGGCTGCATCTTTTGAGCCCTGTACTGAGCCTGAACAGCATTTCCAACCCCACTTACAAGTGAAACTTGCTAAAATGTACCTGGCTGCTCTTCACTGAAAAGCTGGTTTTGCATACATTTTTGGCATACGTTTGCTCCTGCTGGGTCAGCCGAGCAGCTAATTTCTACTTAACCACCTGTTATCATGAGAGACATCAGGGCTGCATGGTTTGAGCCCAGTACTGAGCCTGAAAAGCGTTTCCAAGCCCACTTACAAGTGAAACTTGCTAAAATGTGCCTCTCTGCTCTTTACTGAAAAGCTTGGTTCTGCATACATTTTTAGCATACGTTTGCTCCTGCTGGGTCAGCCGAGCAGCAAATTTCTACTTAACCACCTGCTATCATGAGAGACATCAGGGCTGCATCTTTTGAGCCCAGTACTGAGCCTGAAAAGCATTTCCAACCCCACTTACAAGTGAAACTTGCTAAAATGTACCTGGCTGCTCTTCACTGAAAAGCTTGGTTCTGCATACATTTTTGGCATATGTTTGCTCCTGCTTGGTCAGCCGAGCAGCAAATTTCTACTTAACAACCTGCTATCATGAGAGACATCAGGGCTGCATCTTTTGAGCCCAGTACTGAGCCTGAAAAGTATTTCCAACCCCACTTACAAGTGAAACTTGCTAAAATGTGCCTGGCTGCTCTTCACTGAAAAGCTGGTTCTGCAACATTTCTGGCATACGTTTGCTCCTGCTGGGTCAGCCGAGCAGCGAATTTCTACTTAACCACCTGCTATCATGAGAGACATCAGGGCTGCATCTTTTGAGCCCAGTACTGAGCCTGAAAAGTATTTCCAACCCCACTTACAAGTGAAACTTGCTAAAATGTGCCTGGCTGCTCTTCACTGAAAAGCTGGTTTTGCATACATTTTTGGCATACGTTTGCTCCTGCTGGGTCAGCCGAGCAGCGAATTTCTACTTAACCACCTGTTATCATGAGAGACATCAGGGCTGCATGTTTTGAGCCCAGTACTGAGCCTGAAAAGCGTTTCCAAGCCCACTTACAAGTGAAACTTGCTAAAATGTGCCTCTCTGCTCTTTACTGAAAAGCTTGGTTCTGCATACATTTTTAGCATACGTTTGCTCCTGCTGGGTCAGCCGAGCAGTAAATTTCTACTTAACCACCTGCTATCAAGAGAGACATCAGGGCTGCATCTTTTGAGCCCAGTACTGAGCCTGAAAAGCATTTCTAACCCCACTTACAAGTGAAACTTGCTAAAATGTGCCCGGCGGCTCTTCACTGAAAAGCTTGGTTTTGCATACATTTTTAGCATACGTTTGCTCCTGCTGGGTCAGCCGAGCAGCGAATTTCTACTTAACCACCTGCTATCATGAGAGACATCAGGGCTGCATCTTTTGAGCCCAGTACTGAGCCTGAAAATCATTTCCAACCCCACTTACAAGTGAAACTTGCTAAAATGTACCTGGCTGCTCTTCACTGAAAAGCTTGGTTCTGCATATATTTTTAGCATACGTTTGCTTCTGCTGGGTCAGCCGAGCAGCGAATTTCTACTTAACAACCTGCTATCATGAGAGACATCAGGGCTGCATCTTTTGAGCCCAGTACTGAGCCTGAAAAGCATTTCCAACCCCACTTACAAGTGAAACTTGCTAAAATGTGCCTCTCTGCTCTTCACTGAAAAGCTCATTCTGCGTACATTTTTGGCAAGGTTTGCTCCTGCTGGGTCAGCCGAGCAGCAAATTTCTACTTAACCACCTGCTATCATGAGAGACATCAGGGCTGCATCTTTTGAGCCCAGTACTGAGCCTGAAAAGCATTTCCAACCCCACTTACAAGTGAAACTTGCTAAAATGTACCTGGCTGCTCTTCACTGAAAAGCTGGTTTTGCATACATTTTTGGCATACGTTTGCTCCTGCTGGGTCAGCCGAGCAGGGAATTTCTACTTAACAACCTGCTATCATGAGAGACATCAGGGCTGCATCTTTTGAGCCCAGTACTGAGCCTGAAAAGCATTTCCAACCCCACTTACAAGTGAAACTTGCTAAAATGTACCTGGCTGCTCTTCACTGAAAAGCTTGGTTCTGCATACATTTTTGGCATACGTTTGCTCCTGCTGGGTCAGCCGAGCAGCGAATTTCTACTTAACAACCTGCTATCATGAGAGACATCAGGGCTGCATCTTTTGAGCCCAGTACTGAGCCTGAAAAGTATTTCCAACCCCACTTACAAGTGAAACTTGCTAAAATGTGCCTGGCTGCTCTTCACTGAAAAGCTGGTTCTGCAACATTTCTGGCATACGTTTGCTCGTGCTGGGTCAGCCGAGCAGCGAATTTCTACTTAACCACCTGCTATCATGAGAGACATCAGGGCTGCATCTTTTGAGCCCAGTACTGAGCCTGAAAAGTATTTCCAACCCCACTTACAAGTGAAACTTGCTAAAATGTGCCTGGCTGCTCTTCACTGAAAAGCTGGTTTTGCATACATTTTTGGCATACGTTTGCTCCTGCTGGGTCAGCCGAGCAGCGAATTTCTACTTAACCACCTGTTATCATGAGAGACATCAGGGCTGCATGTTTTGAGCCCAGTACTGAGCCTGAAAAGCGTTTCCAAGCCCACTTACAAGTGAAACTTGCTAAAATGTGCCTCTCTGCTCTTTACTGAAAAGCTTGGTTCTGCATACATTTTTAGCATACGTTTGCTCCTGCTGGGTCAGCCGAGCAGTACATTTCTACTTAACCACCTGCTATCAAGAGAGACATCAGGGCTGCATCTTTTGAGCCCAGTACTGAGCCTGAAAAGCATTTCTAACCCCACTTACAAGTAAAACTTGCTAAAATGTGCCTGGCTGCTCTTCACTGAAAAGCTTGGTTTTGCATACATTTTTAGCATACGTTTGCTTCTGCTGGGTCAGCCGAGCAGCGAATTTCTACTTAACAACCTGCTATCATGAGAGACATCAGGGCTGCATCTTTTGAGCCCAGTACTGAGCCTGAAAAGCATTTCCAACCCCACTTACAAGTGAAACTTGCTAAAATGTGCCTCTCTGCTCTTCAATGAAAAGCTCATTCTGCGTACATTTTTGGCAAGGTTTGCTCCTGCTGGGTCAGCCGAGCTGCAAATTTCTACTTAACCACCTGCTATCATGAGAGACATCAGGGCTGCATCTTTTGAGCCCTGTACTGAGCCTGAACAGCATTTCCAACCCCACTTACAAGTGAAACTTGCTAAAATGTACCTGGCTGCTCTTCACTGAAAAGCTGGTTTTGCATACATTTTTGGCATACGTTTGCTCCTGCTGGGTCAGCCGAGCAGCTAATTTCTACTTAACCACCTGTTATCATGAGAGACATCAGGGCTGCATGGTTTGAGCCCAGTACTGAGCCTGAAAAGCGTTTCCAAGCCCACTTACAAGTGAAACTTGCTAAAATGTGCCTCTCTGCTCTTTACTGAAAAGCTTGGTTCTGCATACATTTTTAGCATACGTTTGCTCCTGCTGGGTCAGCCGAGCAGCAAATTTCTACTTAACCACCTGCTATCATGAGAGACATCAGGGCTGCATCTTTTGAGCCCAGTACTGAGCCTGAAAAGCATTTCCAACCCCACTTACAAGTGAAACTTTCTAAAATGTACCTGGCTGCTCTTCACTGAAAAGCTTGGTTCTGCATACATTTTTGGCATATGTTTGCTCCTGCTTGGTCAGCCGAGCAGCAAATTTCTACTTAACAACCTGCTATCATGAGAGACATCAGGGCTGCATCTTTTGAGCCCAGTACTGAGCCTGAAAAGTATTTCCAACCCCACTTACAAGTGAAACTTGCTAAAATGTGCCTGGCTGCTCTTCACTGAAAAGCTGGTTCTGCAACATTTCTGGCATACGTTTGCTCCTGCTGGGTCAGCCGAGCAGCGAATTTCTACTTAACCACCTGCTATCATGAGAGACATCAGGGCTGCATCTTTTGAGCCCAGTACTGAGCCTGAAAAGTAATTGCAACCCCACTTACAAGTGAAACTTGCTAAAATGTGCCTGGCTGCTCTTCACTGAAAAGCTGGTTTTGCATACATTTTTGGCATACATTTGCTCCTGCTGGGTCAACCGAGCAGCGAATTTCTACTTAACCACCTGTTATCATGAGAGACATCAGGGCTGCATGTTTTGAGCTCAGTACTGAGCCTGAAAAGCGTTTCCAAGCCCACTTACAAGTGAAACTTGCTAAAATGTGCCTCTCTGCTCTTTACTGAAAAGCTTGGTTCTGCATACATTTTTAGCATACGTTTGCTCCTGCTGGGTCAGCCGAGCAGTAAATTTCTACTTAACCACCTGCTATCAAGAGAGACATCAGGGCTGCATCTTTTGAGCCCAGTACTGAGCCTGAAAAGCATTTCTAACCCCACTTACAAGTGAAACTTGCTAAAATGTGCCCGGCTGCTCTTCACTGAAAAGCTTGGTTTTGCATACATTTTTAGCATACGTTTGCTCCTGCTGGGTCAGCCGAGCAGCGAATTTCTACTTAACCACCTGCTATCATGAGAGACATCAGGGCTGCATCTTTTGAGCCCAGTACTGAGCCTGAAAATCATTTCCAACCCCACTTACAAGTGAAACTTGCTAAAATGTACCTGGCTGCTCTTCACTGAAAAGCTTGGTTCTGCATATATTTTTAGCATACGTTTGCTTCTGCTGGGTCAGCCGAGCAGCGAATTTCTACTTAACAACCTGCTATCATGAGAGACATCAGGGCTGCATCTTTTGAGCCCAGTACTGAGCCTGAAAAGCATTTCCAACCCCACTTACAAGTGAAACTTGCTAAAATGTGCCTCTCTGCTCTTCACTGAAAAGCTCATTCTGCGTACATTTTTGGCAAGGTTTGCTCCTGCTGGGTCAGCCGAGCAGCAAATTTCTACTTAACCACCTGCTATCATGAGAGACATCAGGGCTGCATCTTTTGAGCCCAGTACTGAGCCTGAAAAGCATTTCCAACCCCACTTACAAGTGAAACTTGCTAAAATGTACCTGGCTGCTCTTCACTGAAAAGCTGGTTTTGCATACATTTTTGGCATACGTTTGCTCCTGCTGGGTCAGCCGAGCAGGGAATTTCTACTTAACAACCTGCTATCATGAGAGACATCAGGGCTGCATCTTTTGAGCCCAGTACTGAGCCTGAAAAGCATTTCCAACCCCACTTACAAGTGAAACTTGCTAAAATGTACCTGGCTGCTCTTCACTGAAAAGCTTGGTTCTGCATACATTTTTGGCATACGTTTGCTCCTGCTGGGTCAGCCGAGCAGCGAATTTCTACTTAACAACCTGCTATCATGAGAGACATCAGGGCTGCATCTTTTGAGCCCAGTACTGAGCCTGAAAAGTATTTCCAACCCCACTTACAAGTGAAACTTGCTAAAATGTGCCTGGCTGCTCTTCACTGAAAAGCTGGTTCTGCAACATTTCTGGCATACGTTTGCTCCTGCTGGGTCAGCCGAGCAGCGAATTTCTACTTAACCACCTGCTATCATGAGAGACATCAGGGCTGCATCTTTTGAGCCCAGTACTGAGCCTGAAAAGTATTTCCAACCCCACTTACAAGTGAAACTTGCTAAAATGTGCCTGGCTGCTCTTCACTGAAAAGCTGGTTTTGCATACATTTTTGGCATACGTTTGCTCCTGCTGGGTCAGCCGAGCAGCGAATTTCTACTTAACCACCTGTTATCATGAGAGACATCAGGGCTGCATGTTTTGAGCCCAGTACTGAGCCTGAAAAGCGTTTCCAAGCCCACTTACAAGTGAAACTTGCTAAAATGTGCCTCTCTGCTCTTTACTGAAAAGCTTGGTTCTGCATACATTTTTAGCATACGTTTGCTCCTGCTGGGTCAGCCGAGCAGTACATTTCTACTTAACCACCTGCTATCAAGAGAGACATCAGGGCTGCATCTTTTGAGCCCAGTACTGAGCCTGAAAAGCATTTCTAACCCCACTTACAAGTGAAACTTGCTAAAATGTGCCTGGCTGCTCTTCACTGAAAAGCTTGGTTTTGCATACATTTTTAGCATACGTTTGCTCCTGCTGGGTCAGCCGAGCAGCGAATTTCTACTTAACCACCTGCTATCATGAGAGACATCAGGGCTACATCTTTTGAGCCCAGTACTGAGCCTGAAAAGCATTTCCAACCCCACTTACAAATGAAACTTGCTAAAATGTACCTGGCTGCTCTTCACTGAAAAGCTTGGTTCTGCATACATTTTTAGCATACGTTTGCTTCTGCTGGGTCAGCCGAGCAGCGAATTTCTACTTAACAACCTGCTATCATGAGAGACATCAGGGCTGCATCTTTTGAGCCCAGTACTGAGCCTGAAAAGCATTTCCAACCCCACTTACAAGTGAAACTTGCTAAAATGTGCCTCTCTGCTCTTCACTGAAAAGCTCATTCTGCGTACATTTTTGGCAAGGTTTGCTCCTGCTGGGTCACATTTCCAACCCCACTTACATGTGCCTGGCTGCTCTTCACTGAAAAGCTTGGTTCTGCAACATTTTTAGCATACGTTTGCTCCTGCTGGGTCAGCCGAGCAGCGAATTTCTACTTAACCACCTGCTATCATGAGAGACATCAGGGCTGCATCTCTTGAGCCCAGTACTGAGCCCGAAAAGCATTTCCAACCCCACTTACAAGTGAAACTTGCTAAAATGTTCCTCTCTGCTCTTTACTGAAAAGCTTGGTTTTGCATACATTTTTAGCATACGTTTGCTCCTGCTGGGTCAGCCGAGCAGCGAATTTCTAATTAACCACCTGCTATCATGAGAGACATCAGGGCTGCATGTTTTGAGCCCAGTACTGAGCCTGAAAAGTGTTTCCAACCCAACTTACAAGTGAAACTTGCTAAAATGTGCCTCTCTGCTCTTCACTGAAAATCTCATTCTGCATACATTTTTGGCATACGTTTGCTCCTGCTGGGTCAGCCGAGCAGCGAATTTCTACTTAACCACCTGCTATCATGAGAGACATCAGGGCTGCATCTCTTGAGCCCAGTACTGAGCCTGAAAAGCATTTCCAACCCCACTTACAAGTGAAACTTGCTAAAATGTGCCTGGCTGCTCTTCACTGAAAAGCTTGGTTCTGCAACATTTTTAGCATACGTTTGCTCCTGCTGGGTCAGCCGAGCAGCGAATTTCTACTTAACCACCTGCTATCATGAGAGACATCAGGGCTGCATCTTTTGAGCCCAGTACTGAGCCTGAAAAGCATTTCCAACCCCACTTACAAGTGAAACTTGCTAAAATGTGCCTGGCTGCTCTTCACTGAAAAGCTTGGTTTTGCATACATTTTTAGCATACGTTTGCTCCTGCTGGGTCAGCCGAGCAGCAAATTTCTACTTAACCACCTTCTATCATGAGAGACATCAGGGCTGCATCTCTTGAGCCCAGTACTGAGCCCGAAAAGCATTTCCAACCCTACTTACAAGTGAAACTTGCTAAAATGTTCCTCTCTGCTCTTTACTGAAAAGCTTGGTTTTGCATACATTTTTAGCATACGTTTGCTCCTGCTGGGTCAGCCGAGCAGCGAATTTCTAATTAACCACCTGCTATCATGAGAGACATCAGGGCTGCATGTTTTGAGCCCAGTACTGAGCCTAAAAAGTGTTTCCAACCCAACTTACAAGTGAAACTTGCTAAAATGTGCCTCTCTGCTCTTCACTGAAAATCTCATTCTGCATACATTTTTGGCATACGTTTGCTCCTGCTGGGTCAGCCGAGCAGCGAATTTCTACTTAACCACCTGCTATCATGAGAGACATCAGGGCTGCATCTCTTGAGCCCAGTACTGAGCCTGAAAAGCATTTCCAACCCCACTTACAAGTGAAACTTGCTAAAATGTGCCTGGCTGCTCTTCACTGAAAAGCTTGGTTCTGCAACATTTTTAGCATACGTTTGCTCCTGCTGGGTCAGCCGAGCAGCGAATTTCTACTTAACCACCTGCTATCATGAGAGACATCAGGGCTGCATCTTTTGAGCCCAGTACTGAGCCTGAAAAGCATTTCCAACCCCACTTACAAGTGAAACTTGCTAAAATGTGCCTGGCTGCTCTTCACTGAAAAGCTTGGTTTTGCATACATTTTTAGCATACGTTTGCTCCTGCTGGGTCAGCCGAGCAGCGAATTTCTACTTAACCACCTGCTATCATGAGAGACATCAGGGCTGCATCTTTTGAGCCCAGTACTGAGCCTGAAAAGCATTTCCAACCCCACTTACAAGTGAAACTTGCTAAAATGTTCCTCTCTGCTCTTTACTGAAAAGCTTGGTTCTGCATACATTTTTAGCATACGTTTGCTCCTTCTGGGTCAGCCGAGCAGCAAATTTCTACTTAACCACCTGCTATCATGAGAGACATCAGGGCTGCATCTCTTGAGCCCAGTACTGAGCCTGAAAATTATTTCCAACTCCACTTACAAGTGAAACTTGCTAAAATGTGCCTGGCTGCTCTTCACTGAAAAGCTTGGTTCTGCAACATTTTTAGCATACGTTTGCTCCTGCTGGGTCAGCCGAGCAGCGAATTTCTACTTAACGACCTGCTATCATGAGAGACATCAGGGCTGCATCTCTTGAGCCCAGTACTGAGCCTGAAAAGCATTTCCAACCCACTTACAAGTGAAACTTGCTAAAATGTGCCTGGCTGCTCTTCACTGAAAAGCTTGGTTCTGCAACATTTTTAGCATATGTTTGCTCCTGCTGGGTCAGCCGAGCAGCGAATCTCTACTTAACCACCTGCTATCATGAGAGACATCAGGGCTGCATCTCTTGAGCCCAGTACTGAGCCTGAAAAGCATTTCCAACCCCACTTACAAGTGAAACTTGCTAAAATGTGCCTGGCTGCTCTTCACTGAAAAGCTTGGTTCTGCAACATTTTTAGCATACGTTTCCTCCTGCTTGGTCAGCCGAGCAGCGAATCTCTACTTAACCACCTGCTATCATGAGAGACATCAGGGCTGCATCTTTTGAGCCCAGTACTGAGCCTGAAAAGCGTTTCCAACCCCACTTACAAGTGAAACTTGCTCAAATGTTCCTCTCTGCTCTTTACTGAAAAGCTTGGTTCTGCATACATTTTTAGCATACGTTTGCTCCTTCTGGGTCAGCCGAGCAGCAAATTTCTACTTAACCACCTGCTATCATGAGAGACATCAGGGCTGCATCTCTTGAGCCCAGTACTGAGCCTGAAAAATATTTCCAACTCCACTTACAAGTGAAACTTGCTAAAATGTGCCTGGCTGCTCTTCACTGAAAAGCTTGGTTCTGCAACATTTTTAGCATACGTTTGCTCCTGCTGGGTTAGCCGAGCAGCGAATTTCTACTTAACGACCTGCTATCATGAGAGACATCAGGGCTGCATCTCTTGAGCCCAGTACTGAGCCTGAAAAGCATTTCCAACCCACTTACAAGTGAAACTTGCTAAAATGTGCCTGGCTGCTCTTCACTGAAAAGCTTGGTTCTGCAACATTTTTAGCATATGTTTGCTCCTGCTGGGTCAGCCGAGCAGCGAATCTCTACTTAACCACCTGCTATCATGAGAGACATCAGGGCTGCATCTCTTGAGCCCAGTACTGAGCCTGAAAAGCATTTCCAACCCCACTTACAAGTGAAACTTGCTAAAATGTGCCTGGCTGCTCTTCACTGAAAAGCTTGGTTCTGCAACATTTTTAGCATACGTTTCCTCCTGCTTGGTCAGCCGAGCAGCGAATCTCTACTTAACCACCTGCTATCATGAGAGACATCAGGGCTGCATCTTTTGAGCCCAGTACTGAGCCTGAAAAGCGTTTCCAACCCAACTTACAAGTGAAACTCGCTAAAATGTGCCTCTCTGCTCTTCACTGAAAAGCTCATTCTGCGTACATTTTTGGCATACGTTTGCTCCTGCTGGGTCAGCCGAGCAGCGAATTTCTACTTAACGACCTGCTATCATGAGAGACATCAGGGCTGCATCTCTTGAGCCCAGTACTGAGCCTGAAAAGCATTTCCAACCCCACTTACAAGTGAAACTTGCTAAAATGTGCCTGGCTGCTCTTCACTGAAAAGCTTGGTTCTGCATACATTTTTAGCATACGTTTGCTCCTTCTGGGTCAGCCAAGCAGCAAATTTCTACTTAACCACCTGCTATCATGAGAGACATCAGGGCTGCATCTCTTGAGCCCAGTACTGAGCCTGAAAAGTATTTCCAACCCCACTTACAAGTGAAACTTACTAAAATGTGCCTGGCTGCTCTTCACTGAAAAGCTTGGTTCTGCAACATTTTTAGCATACGTTTCCTCCTGCTGGGTCAGCCGAGCAGCGAATCTCTACTTAACCACCTGCTATCATGAGAGACATCAGGGCTGCATCTTTTGAGCCCAGTACTGAGCCTGAAAAGCGTTTCCAACCCAACTTACAAGTGAAACTTGCTAAAATGTGCCTCTCTGCTCTTCACTGAAAAGCTCATTCTGCGTACATTTTTGGCATACGTTTGCTCCTGCTGGGTCAGCCGAGCAGCGAATTTCTACTTAACCACCTGCTATCATGAGAGACATCAGGGCTGCATCTTTAGAGCCCAGTACTGAGCCTGAAAAGCATTTCCAACCCCACTTACAAGTGAAACTTGCTAAAATGTGCCTGGCTGCTCTTCACTGAAAAGGTTGGTTCTGCAACATTTTTAGCATACGTTTGCTCCTGCTGGGTCAGCCGAGCAGCGAATTTCTACTTAACCACCTGCTATCATGAGAGACATCAGGGCTGCATCTTTTGAGCCCAGTACTGAGCCTGAAAAGCATTTCCAACCCCACTTACAAGTGAAACTTGCTAAAATGTGCCTGGCTGCTCTTCACTGAAAAGCTTGGTTTTGCATGCATTTTTAGCATACGTTTGCTCCTGCTGGGTCAGCCGAGCAGCAAATTTCTACTTAACCACCTGCAATCATGAGAGACATCAGGGCTGCATCTCTTGAGCCCAGTACTGAGCCCGAAAAGCATTTCCAACCCCACTTACAAGTGAAACTTGCTAAAATGTTCCTCTCTGCTCTTTACTGAAAAGCTTGGTTTTGCATACATTTTTAGCATACGTTTGCTCCTGCTGGGTCAGCCGAGCAGCGAATTTCTAATTAACCACCTGCTATCATGAGAGACATCAGGGCTGCATGTTTTGAGCCCAGTACTGAGCCTAAAAAGTGTTTCCAACCCAACTTACAAGTGAAACTTGCTAAAATGTGCCTCTCTGCTCTTCACTGAAAATCTCATTCTGCATACATTTTTGGCATACGTTTGCTCCTGCTGGGTCAGCCGAGCAGCGAATTTCTACTTAACCACCTGCTATCATGAGAGACATCAGGGCTGCATCTCTTGAGCCCAGTACTGAGCCTGAAAAGCATTTCCAACCCCACTTACAAGTGAAACTTGCTAAAATGTGCCTGGCTGCTCTTCACTGAAAAGCTTGGTTCTGCAACATTTTTAGCATACGTTTGCTCCTGCTGGGTCAGCCGAGCAGCGAATTTCTACTTAACCACCTGCTATCATGAGAGACATCAGGGCTGCATCTTTTGAGCCCAGTACTGAGCCTGAAAAGTATTTCCAACCCCACTTACAAGTGAAACTTGCTAAAATGTGCCTGGCTGCTCTTCACTGAAAAGCTTGGTTTTGCATACATTTTTAGCATACGTTTGCTCCTGCTGGGTCAGCCGAGCAGCGAATTTCTACTTAACCACCTGCTATCATGAGAGACATCAGGGCTGCATCTTTTGAGCCCAGTACTGAGCCTGAAAAGCATTTCCAACCCCACTTACAAGTGAAACTTGCTAAAATGTTCCTCTCTGCTCTTTACTGAAAAGCTTGGTTCTGCATACATTTTTAGCATACGTTTGCTCCTTCTGGGTCAGCCGAGCAGCAAATTTCTACTAAACCACCTGCTATCATGAGAGACATCAGGGCTGCATCTCTTGAGCCCAGTACTGAGCCTGAAAATTATTTCCAACTCCACTTACAAGTGAAACTTGCTAAAATGTGCCTGGCTGCTCTTCACTGAAAAGCTTGGTTCTGCAACATTTTTAGCATACGTTTTCTCCTGCTGGGTCAGCCGAGCAGCGAATTTCTACTTAACGACCTGCTATCATGAGAGACATCAGGGCTGCATCTCTTGAGCCCAGTACTGAGCCTGAAAAGCATTTCCAACCCACTTACAAGTGAAACTTGCTAAAATGTGCCTGGCTGCTCTTCACTGAAAAGCTTGGTTCTGCAACATTTTTAGCATATGTTTGCTCCTGCTGGGTCAGCCGAGCAGCGAATCTCTACTTAACCACCTGCTATCATGAGAGACATCAGGGCTGCATCTCTTGAGCCCAGTACTGAGCCTGAAAAGCATTTCCAACCCCACTTACAAGTGAAACTTGCTAAAATGTGCCTGGCTGCTCTTCACTGAAAAGCTTGGTTCTGCAACATTTTTAGCATACGTTTCCTCCTGCTTGGTCAGCCGAGCAGCGAATCTCTACTTAACCACCTGCTATCATGAGAGACATCAGGGCTGCATCTTTTGAGCCCAGTACTGAGCCTGAAAAGCGTTTCCAACCCCACTTACAAGTGAAACTTGCTAAAATGTTCCTCTCTGCTCTTTACTGAAAAGCTTGGTTCTGCATACATTTTTAGCATACGTTTGCTCCTTCTGGGTCAGCCGAGCAGCAAATTTCTACTTAACCACCTGCTATCATGAGAGACATCAGGGCTGCATCTCTTGAGCCCAGTACTGAGCCTGAAAATTATTTCCAACTCCACTTACAAGTGAAACTTGCTAAAATGTGCCTGGCTGCTCTTCACTGAAAAGCTTGGTTCTGCAACATTTTTAGCATACGTTTGCTCCTGCTGGGTCAGCCGAGCAGCGAATTTCTACTTAACGACCTGCTATCATGAGAGACATCAGGGCTGCATCTCTTGAGCCCAGTACTGAGCCTGAAAAGCATTTCCAACCCACTTACAAGTGAAACTTGCTAAAATGTGCCTGGCTGCTCTTCACTGAAAAGCTTGGTTCTGCAACATTTTTAGCATATGTTTGCTCCTGCTGGGTCAGCCGAGCAGCGAATCTCTACTTAACCACCTGCTATCATGAGAGACATCAGGGCTGCATCTCTTGAGCCCAGTACTGAGCCTGAAAAGCATTTCCAACCCCACTTACAAGTGAAACTTGCTAAAATGTGCCTGGCTGCTCTTCACTGAAAAGGTTGGTTCTGCAACATTTTTAGCATACGTTTGCTCCTGCTGGGTCAGCCGAGCAGCGAATTTCTACTTAACCACCTGCTATCATGAGAGACATCAGGGCTGCATCTTTTGAGCCCAGTACTGAGCCTGAAAAGCATTTCCAACCCCACTTACAAGTGAAACTTGCTAAAATGTGCCTGGCTGCTCTTCACTGAAAAGCTTGGTTTTGCATGCATTTTTAGCATACGTTTGCTCCTGCTGGGTCAGCCGAGCAGCAAATTTCTACTTAACCACCTGCAATCATGAGAGACATCAGGGCTGCATCTCTTGAGCCCAGTACTGAGCCCGAAAAGCATTTCCAACCCCACTTACAAGTGAAACTTGCTAAAATGTTCCTCTCTGCTCTTTACTGAAAAGCTTGGTTTTGCATACATTTTTAGCATATGTTTGCTCCTGCTGGGTCAGCCGAGCAGCGAATTTCTAATTAACCACCTGCTATCATGAGAGACATCAGGGCTGCATGTTTTGAGCCCAGTACTGAGCCTAAAAAGTGTTTCCAACCCAACTTACAAGTGAAACTTGCTAAAATGTGCCTCTCTGCTCTTCACTGAAAATCTCATTCTGCATACATTTTTGGCATACGTTTGCTCCTGCTGGGTCAGCCGAGCAGCGAATTTCTACTTAACCACCTGCTATCATGAGAGACATCAGGGCTGCATCTCTTGAGCCCAGTACTGAGCCTGAAAAGCATTTCCAACCCCACTTACAAGTGAAACTTGCTAAAATGTGCCTGGCTGCTCTTCACTGAAAAGCTTGGTTCTGCAACATTTTTAGCATACGTTTGCTCCTGCTGGGTCAGCCGAGCAGCGAATTTCTACTTAACCACCTGCTATCATGAGAGACATCAGGGCTGCATCTTTTGAGCCCAGTACTGAGCCTGAAAAGCATTTCCAACCCCACTTACAAGTGAAACTTGCTAAAATGTGCCTGGCTGCTCTTCACTGAAAAGCTTGGTTTTGCATACATTTTTAGCATACGTTTGCTCCTGCTGGGTCAGCCGAGCAGCGAATTTCTACTTAACCACCTGCTATCATGAGAGACATCAGGGCTGCATCTTTTGAGCCCAGTACTGAGCCTGAAAAGCATTTCCAACCCCACTTACAAGTGAAACTTGCTAAAATGTTCCTCTCTGCTCTTTACTGAAAAGCTTGGTTCTGCATACATTTTTAGCATACGTTTGCTCCTTCTGGGTCAGCCGAGCAGCAAATTTCTACTTAACCACCTGCTATCATGAGAGACATCAGGGCTGCATCTCTTGAGCCCAGTACTGAGCCTGAAAATTATTTCCAACTCCACTTACAAGTGAAACTTGCTAAAATGTGCCTGGCTGCTCTTCACTGAAAAGCTTGGTTCTGCAACATTTTTAGCATACGTTTGCTCCTGCTGGGTCAGCCGAGCAGCGAATTTCTACTTAACGACCTGCTATCATGAGAGACATCAGGGCTGCATCTCTTGAGCCCAGTACTGAGCCTGAAAAGCATTTCCAACCCACTTACAAGTGAAACTTGCTAAAATGTGCCTGGCTGCTCTTCACTGAAAAGCTTGGTTCTGCAACATTTTTAGCATATGTTTGCTCCTGCTGGGTCAGCCGAGCAGCGAATCTCTACTTAACCACCTGCTATCATGAGAGACATCAGGGCTGCATCTCTTGAGCCCAGTACTGAGCCTGAAAAGCATTTCCAACCCCACTTACAAGTGAAACTTGCTAAAATGTGCCTGGCTGCTCTTCACTGAAAAGCTTGGTTCTGCAACATTTTTAGCATACGTTTCCTCCTGCTTGGTCAGCCGAGCAGCGAATCTCTACTTAACCACCTGCTATCATGAGAGACATCAGGGCTGCATCTTTTGAGCCCAGTACTGAGCCTGAAAAGCGTTTCCAACCCCACTTACAAGTGAAACTTGCTAAAATGTTCCTCTCTGCTCTTTACTGAAAAGCTTGGTTCTGCATACATTTTTAGCATACGTTTGCTCCTTCTGGGTCAGCCGAGCAGCAAATTTCTACTTAACCACCTGCTATCATGAGAGACATCAGGGCTGCATCTCTTGAGCCCAGTACTGAGCCTGAAAATTATTTCCAACTCCACTTACAAGTGAAACTTGCTAAAATGTGCCTGGCTGCTCTTCACTGAAAAGCTTGGTTCTGCAACATTTTTAGCATACGTTTGCTCCTGCTGGGTCAGCCGAGCAGCGAATTTCTACTTAACGACCTGCTATCATGAGAGACATCAGGGCTGCATCTCTTGAGCCCAGTACTGAGCCTGAAAAGCATTTCCAACCCACTTACAAGTGAAACTTGCTAAAATGTGCCTGGCTGCTCTTCACTGAAAAGCTTGGTTCTGCAACATTTTTAGCATATGTTTGCTCCTGCTGGGTCAGCCGAGCAGCGAATCTCTACTTAACCACCTGCTATCATGAGAGACATCAGGGCTGCATCTCTTGAGCCCAGTACTGAGCCTGAAAAGCATTTCCAACCCCACTTACAAGTGAAACTTGCTAAAATGTGCCTGGCTGCTCTTCACTGAAAAGCTTGGTTCTGCAAAATTTTTAGCATACGTTTCCTCCTGCTTGGTCAGCCGAGCAGCGAATCTCTACTTAACCACCTGCTATCATGAGAGACATCAGGGCTGCATCTTTTGAGCCCAGTACTGAGCCTGAAAAGCGTTTCCAACCCAACTTACAAGTGAAACTCGCTAAAATGTGCCTCTCTGCTCTTCACTGAAAAGCTCATTCTGCGTACATTTTTGGCATACGTTTGCTCCTGCTGGGTCAGCCGAGCAGCGAATTTCTACTTAACGACCTGCTATCATGAGAGACATCAGGGCTGCATCTCTTGAGCCCAGTACTGAGCCTGAAAAGCATTTCCAACCCCACTTACAAGTGAAACTTGCTAAAATGTGCCTGGCTGCTCTTCACTGAAAAGCTTGGTTCTGCATACATTTTTAGCATACGTTTGCTCCTTCTGGGTCAGCCAAGCAGCAAATTTCTACTTAACCACCTGCTATCATGAGAGACATCAGGGCTGCATCTCTTGAGCCCAGTATTGAGCCTGAAAAGTATTTCCAACCCCACTTACAAGTGAAACTTGCTAAAATGTGCCTGGCTGCTCTTCACTGAAAAGCTTGGTTCTGCAACATTTTTAGCATACGTTTCCTCCTGCTGGGTCAGCCGAGCAGCGAATCTCTACTTAACCACCTGCTATCATGAGAGACATCAGGGCTGCATCTTTTGAGCCCAGTACTGAGCCTGAAAAGCGTTTCCAACCCAACTTACAAGTGAAACTTGCTAAAATGTGCCTCTCTGCTCTTCACTGAAAAGCTCATTCTGCGTACATTTTTGGCATACGTTTGCTCCTGCTGGGTCAGCCGAGCAGCGAATTTCTACTTAACCACCTGCTATCATGAGAGACATCAGGGCTGCATCTTTAGAGCCCAGTACTGAGCCTGAAAAGCATTTCCAACCCCACTTACAAGTGAAACTTGCTAAAATGTGCCTGGCTGCTCTTCACTGAAAAGGTTGGTTCTGCAACATTTTTAGCATACGTTTGCTCCTGCTGGGTCAGCCGAGCAGCGAATTTCTACTGAACCACCTGCTATCATGAGAGACATCAGGGCTGCATCTTTTGAGCCCAGTACTGAGCCTGAAAAGCATTTCCAACCCCACTTACAAGTGAAACTTGCTAAAATGTGCCTGGCTGCTCTTCACTGAAAAGCTTGGTTTTGCATGCATTTTTAGCATACGTTTGCTCCTGCTGGGTCAGCCGAGCAGCAAATTTCTACTTAACCACCTGCTATCATGAGAGACATCAGGGCTGCATCTCTTGAGCCCAGTACTGAGCCCGAAAAGCATTTCCAACCCCACTTACAAGTGAAACTTGCTAAAATGTTCCTCTCTGCTCTTTACTGAAAAGCTTGGTTTTGCATACATTTTTAGCATACGTTTGCTCCTGCTGGGTCAGCCGAGCAGCGAATTTCTAATTAACCACCTGCTATCATGAGAGACATCAGGGCTGCATGTTTTGAGCCCAGTACTGAGCCTGAAAAGTGTTTCCAACCCAACTTACAAGTGAAACTTGCTAAAATGTGCCTCTCTGCTCTCCACTGAAAATCTCATTCTGCATACATTTTTGGCATACGTTTGCTCCTGCTGGGTCAGCCGAGCAGCGAATTTCTACTTAACCACCTGCTATCATGAGAGACATCAGGGCTGCATCTCTTGAGCCCAGTACTGAGCCTGAAAAGCATTTCCAACCCCACTTACAAGTGAAACTTGCTAAAATGTGCCTGGCTGCTCTTCACTGAAAAGCTTGGTTCTGCAACATTTTTAGCATACGTTTGCTCCTGCTGGGTCAGCCGAGCAGCGAATTTCTACTTAACCACCTGCTATCATGAGAGACATCAGGGCTGCATCTTTTGAGCCCAGTACTGAGCCTGAAAAGCATTTCCAACCCCACTTACAAGTGAAACTTGCTAAAATGTGCCTGGCTGCTCTTCACTGAAAAGCTTGGTTTTGCATAAATTTTTAGCATACGTTTGCTCCTGCTGGGTCAGCCGAGCAGCAAATTTCTACTTAACCACCTGCTATCATGAGAGACATCAGGGCTGCATCTCTTGAGCCCAGTACTGAGCCCGAAAAGCATTTCCAACCCCACTTACAAGTGAAACTTGCTAAAATGTGCCTGGCTGCTCTTCACTGAAAAGCTTGGTTTTGCATACATTTTTAGCATACGTTTGCTCCTGCTGGGTCAGCCGAGCAGCGAATTTCTACTTAACCACCTGCTATCATGAGAGACATCAGGGCTGCATCTTTTGAGCCCAGTACTGAGCCTGAAAAGCATTTCCAACCCCACTTACAAGTGAAACTTGCTAAAATGTTCCTCTCTGCTCTTTACTGAAAAGCTTGGTTCTGCATACATTTTTAGCATACGTTTGCTCCTTCTGGGTCAGCCGAGCAGCAAATTTCTACTTAACCACCTGCTATCATGAGAGACATCAGGGCTGCATCTCTTGAGCCCAGTACTGAGCCTGAAAATTATTTCCAACTCCACTTACAAGTGAAACTTGCTAAAATGTGCCTGGCTGCTCTTCACTGAAAAGCTTGGTTCTGCAACATTTTTAGCATACGTTTGCTCCTGCTGGGTCAGCCGAGCAGCGAATTTCTACTTAACGACCTGCTATCATGAGAGACATCAGGGCTGCATCTCTTGAGCCCAGTACTGAGCCTGAAAAGCATTTCCAACCCACTTACAAGTGAAACTTGCTAAAATGTGCCTGGCTGCTCTTCACTGAAAAGCTTGGTTCTGCAACATTTTTAGCATATGTTTGCTCCTGCTGGGTCAGCCGAGCAGCGAATCTCTACTTAACCACCTGCTATCATGAGAGACATCAGGGCTGCATCTCTTGAGCCCAGTACTGAGCCTGAAAAGCATTTCCAACCCCACTTACAAGTGAAACTTGCTAAAATGTGCCTGGCTGCTCTTCACTGAAAAGCTTGGTTCTGCAACATTTTTAGCATACGTTTCCTCCTGCTTGGTCAGCCGAGCAGCGAATCTCTACTTAACCACCTGCTATCATGACAGACATCAGGGCTGCATCTTTTGAGCCCAGTACTGAGCCTGAAAAGTGTTTCCAACCCAACTTACAAGTGAAACTTGCTAAAATGTGCCTCTCTGCTCTTCACTGAAAAGCTCATTCTGCGTACATTTTTGG
Source organism: Lissotriton helveticus (assembly GCF_964261635.1). Lineage (NCBI taxonomy): Eukaryota > Metazoa > Chordata > Amphibia > Caudata > Salamandridae > Lissotriton > Lissotriton helveticus. The sequence goes on along the minus strand of NW_027611690.1, from coordinate 1,429,893 downwards.
CATACGTTTGCTCCTGCTGGGTCAGCCGAGCAGCGAATTTCTACTTAACGACCTGCTATCATGAGAGACATCAGGGCTGCATCTCTTGAGCCCAGTACTGAGCCTGAAAAGCATTTCCAACCCCACTTACAAGTGAAACTTGCTAAAATGTGCCTGGCTGCTCTTCACTGAAAAGCTTGGTTCTGCAACATTTTTAGCATACGTTTGCTCCTGCTGGGTCAGCCGAGCAGTGAATTTCTACTTAACCACCTGCTATCATGAGAGACATCAGGGCTGCATCTTTTGAGCCCAGTACTGAGCCTGAAAAGCATTTCCAACCCCACTTACAAGTGAAACTTGCTAAAATGTGCCTGACTGCTCTTCACTGAAAAGCTTGGTTTTGCATACATTTTTAGCATACGTTTGCTCCTGCTGGGTCAGCCGAGCAGCGAATTTCTACTTAACCACCTGCTATCATGAGAGACATCAGGGCTGCATCTCTTGAGCCCAGTACTGAGCCCGAAAAGCATTTCCAACCCCACTTACATGTGAAAGTTGCTAAAATGTGCCTCTCTGCTCTTTACTGAAAAGCTTGGTTTTGCATACATTTTTAGCATACGTTTGCTCCTGCTGGGTCAGCCGAGCAGCGAATTTCTAATTAACCACCTGCTATCATGAGAGACATCAGGGCTGCATGTTTTGAGCCCAGTACTGAGCCTGAAAAGCGTTTCCAACCCAACTTACAAGTGAAACTTGCTAAAATGTGCCTCTCTGCTCTTCACTGAAAATCTCATTCTGCGTACATTTTTGGCATACGTTTGCTCCTGCTGGGTCAGCCGAGCAGCGAATTTCTACTTAACCACCTGCTATCATGAGAGACATCAGGGCTGCATCTCTTGAGCCCAGTACTGAGCCTGAAAATCATTTCCAACCCCACTTACAAGTGAAACTTGCTAAAATGTGCCTGGCTGCTCTTCACTGAAAAGGTTGGTTCTGCAACATTTTTAGCATACGTTTGCTCCTGCTGGGTCAGCCGAGCAGCGAATTTCTACTTAACCACCTGCTATCATGAGAGACATCAGGGCTGCATCTTTTGAGCCCAGTACTGAGCCTGAAAAGCATTTCCAACCCGACTTACAAGTGAAACTTGCTAAAATGTGGCTGGCTGCTCTTCACTGAAAAGCTTGGTTTTGCATACATTTTTAGCATACGTTTGCTCCTGCTGGGTCAGCCGAGCAGCGAATTTCTACTTAACCACCTGCTATCATGAGAGACATCAGGGCTGCATCTTTTGAGCCCAGTACTGAGCCTGGAAAGCATTTCCAACCCTACTTACAAGTGAAACTTGCTAAAATGTGCCTCTCTGCTCTTTACTGAAAAGCTTGGTTTTGCATACATTTTTAGCATACGTTTGCTCCTGCTGGGTCAGCCGAGCAGCGAATTTCTAATTAACCACCTGCTATCATGAGAGACATCAGGGCTGCATGTTTTGAGCCCAGTACTGAGCCTGAAAAGTGTTTCCAACCCAACTTACAAGTGAAACTTGCTAAAATGTGCCTGGCTGCTCTTCACTGAAAAGCTCATTCTGCGTACATTTTTGGCATACATTTGCTCCTGCTGGGTCAGCCGAGCAGCGAATTTCTACTTAACCACCTGCTATCATGAGAGACATCAGGGCTTCATCTCTTGAGCCCAGTACTGAGCCTGAAAAGCATTTCCAACCCCACTTACAAGTGAAACTTGCTAAAATGTGCCTGGCTGCTCTTCACTGAAAAGCTTGGTTCTGCAACATTTTTAGCATACGTTTGCTCCTGCTGGGTCAGCCGAGCAGCAAATTTCTACTTAACCACCTGCTATCATGAGAGACATCAGGGCTGCATCTTTTGAGCCCAGTACTGAGCCTGAAAAGTATTTCCAACCCCACTTACAAGTAAAACTTGCTAAAATGTGTCTGGCTGCTCTTCACTGAAAAGCTGGTTCTGCAACATTTCTGGCATACGTTTGCTCCTGCTGGGTCAGCCGAGCAGCGAATTTCTACTTAACCACCTGCTATCATGAGAGACATCAGGGCTGCATCTTTTGAGCCCAGTACTGAGCCTGAAAAGCATTTCCAACCCCACTTACAAGTGAAACTTGCTAAAATGTGCCTGGCTGCTCTTCACTGAAAATCTCATTCTGCATACATTTTTGGCATACGTTTGCTCCTGCTGGGTCAGCCGAGCAGCGAATTTCTACTTAACCACCTGCTATCATGAGAGACATCAGGGCTGCATCTCTTGAGCCCAGTACTGAGCCTGAAAAGCATTTCCAACCCCACTTACAAGTGAAACTTGCTAAAATGTGCCTGGCTGCTCTTCACTGAAAAGCTTGGTTCTGCAACATTTTTAGCATACGTTTGCTCCTGCTGGGTCAGCCGAGCAGCGAATTTCTACTTAACCACCAGCTATCATGAGAGACATCAGGGCTGCATCTTTTGAGCCCAGTACTGAGCCTGAAAAGCATTTCCAACCCCACTTACAAGTGAAACTTGCTAAAATGTGCCTGGCTGCTCTTCACTGAAAAACTTGGTTTTGCATACATTTTTAGCATACGTTTGCTCCTGCTGGGTCAGCCGAGCAGCGAATTTCTACTTAACCACCTGCTATCATGAGAGACATCAGGGCTGCATCTTTTGAGACCAGTACTGAGCCTGAAAAGCATTTCCAACCCCACTTACAAGTGAAACTTGCTAAAATGTTCCTCTCTGCTCTTTACTGAAAAGCTTGGTTCTGCATACATTTTTAGCATACGTTTGCTCCTTCTGGGTCAGCCGAGCAGCACATTTCTACTTAACCACCTGCTATCATGAGAGACATCAGGGCTGCATCTCTTGAGCCCAGTACTGAGCCTGAAAAGTATTTCCAACTCCACTTACAAGTGAAACTTGCTAAAATGTGCCTGGCTGCTCTTCACTGAAAAGCTTGGTTCTGCAACATTTTTAGCATACGTTTGCTCCTGCTGGGTCAGCCGAGCAGCGAATTTCTACTTAACGACCTGCTATCATGAGAGACATCAGGGCTGCATCTCTTGAGCCCAGTACTGAGCCTGAAAAGCATTTCCAACCCCACTGACAAGTGAAACTTGCTAAAATGTGCCTGGCTGCTCTTCACTGAAAAGCTTGGTTCTGCAACATTTTTAGCATATGTTTGCTCCTGCTGGGTCAGCCGAGCAGCGAATCTCTACTTAACCACCTGCTATCATGAGAGACATCAGGGCTGCATCTCTTGAGCCCAGTACTGAGCCTGAAAAGCATTTCCAACCCCACTTACAAGTGAAACTTGCTAAAATGTGCCTGGCTGCTCTTCACTGAAAAGCTTGGTTCTGCAACATTTTTAGCATACGTTTCCTCCTGCTGGGTCAGCCGAGCAGCGAATCTCTACTTAACCACCTGCTATCATGAGAGACATCAGGGCTGCATCTTTTGAGCCCAGTACTGAGCCTGAAAAGCGTTTCCAACCCAACTTACAAGTGAAACTTGCTAAAATGTGCCTCTCTGCTCTTCACTGAAAAGCTCATTCTGCGTACATTTTTGGCATACGTTTGCTCCTGCTGGGTCAGCCGAGCAGCGAATTTCTACTTAACGACCTGCTATCATGAGAGACATCAGGGCTGCATCTCTTGAGCCCAGTACTGAGCCTGAAAAGCATTTCCAACCCCACTTACAAGTGAAACTTGATAAAATGTGCCTGGCTGCTCTTCACTGAAAAGCTTGGTTCTGCATACATTTTTAGCATACGTTTGCTCCTTCTGGGTCAGCCAAGCAGCAAATTTCTACTTAACCACCTGCTATCATGAGAGACATCAGGGCTGCATCTCTTGAGCCCAGTACTGAGCCTGAAAAGTATTTCCAACCCCACTTACAAGTGAAACTTGCTAAAATGTGCCTGGCTGCTCTTCACTGAAAAGCTTGGTTCTGCAACATTTTTAGCATACGTTTCCTCCTGCTGGGTCAGCCGAGCAGCGAATCTCTACTTAACCACCTGCTATCATGAGAGACATCAGGGCTGCATGTTTTGAGCCCAGTACTGAGCCTGAAAAGCGTTTCCAACCCAACTTACAAGTGAAACTTGCTAAAATGTGCCTCTCTGCTCTTCACTGAAAAGCTCATTCTGCGTACATTTTTGGCATACGTTTGCTCCTGCTGGGTCAGCCGAGCAGCAAATTTCTACTTAACCACCTGCTATCATGAGAGACATCAGGGCTGCATCTTTAGAGCCCAGTACTGAGCCTGAAAAGCATTTCCAACCCCACTTACAAGTGAAACTTGCTAAAATGTGCCTGGCTGCTCTTCACTGAAAAGCTTGGTTCTGCAACATTTTTAGCATACGTTTGCTCCTGCTGGGTCAGCCGAGCAGCGAATTTCTACTTAACCACCTGCTATCATGAGAGACATCAGGGCTGCATCTTTTGAGCCCAGTACTGAGCCTGAAAAGCATTTCCAACCCCACTTACAAGTGAAACTTGCTAAAATGTGCCTGACTGCTCTTCACTGAAAAGCTTGGTTTTGCATACATTTTTAGCATAGGTTTGCTCCTGCTGGGTCAGCCGAGCAGCGAATTTCTACTTAACCACCTGCTATCATGAGAGACATCAGGGCTGCATCTCTTGAGCCCAGTACTGAGCCCGAAAAGCATTTCCAACCCCACTTACATGTGAAAGTTGCTAAAATGTGCCTCTCTGCTCTTTACTGAAAAGCTTGGTTTTGCATACATTTTTAGCATACGTTTGCTCCTGCTGGGTCAGCCGAGCAGCGAATTTCTAATTAACCACCTGCTATCATGAGAGACATCAGGGCTGCATGTTTTGAGCCCAGTACTGAGCCTGAAAAGCATTTCCAACCCAACTTACAAGTGAAACTTGCTAAAATGTGCCTCTCTGCTCTTCACTGAAAATCTCATTCTGCGTACATTTTTGGCATACGTTTGCTCCTGCTGGGTCAGCCGAGCAGCGAATTTCTACTTAACCACCTGCTATCATGAGAGACATCAGGGCTGCATCTCTTGAGCCCAGTACTGAGCCTGAAAAGCATTTCCAACCCCACTTACAAGTGAAACTTGCTAAAATGTGCCTGGCTGCTCTTCACTGAAAAGGTTGGTTCTGCAACATTTTTAGCATACGTTTGCTCCTGCTGGGTCAGCCGAGCAGCGAATTTCTACTTAACCACCTGCTATCATGAGAGACATCAGGGCTGCATCTTTTGAGCCCAGTACTGAGCCTGAAAAGCATTTCCAACCCGACTTACAAGTGAAACTTGCTAAAATGTGGCTGGCTGCTCTTCACTGAAAAGCTTGGTTTTGCATACATTTTTAGCATACGTTTGCTCCTGCTGGGTCAGCCGAGCAGCGAATTTCTACTTAACCACCTGCTATCATGAGAGACATCAGGGCTGCATCTTTTGAGCCCAGTACTGAGCCTGGAAAGCATTTCCAACCCTACTTACAAGTGAAACTTGCTAAAATGTGCCTCTCTGCTCTTTACTGAAAAGCTTGGTTTTGCATACATTTTTAGCATACGTTTGCTCCTGCTGGGTCAGCCGAGCAGCAAATTTCTAATTAACCACCTGCTATCATGAGAGACATCAGGGCTGCATGTTTTGAGCCCAGTACTGAGCCTGAAAAGTGTTTCCAACCCAACTTACAAGTGAAACTTGCTAAAATGTGCCTGGCTGCTCTTCACTGAAAAGCTCATTCTGCGTACATTTTTGGCATACATTTGCTCCTGCTGGGTCAGCCGAGCAGCGAATTTCTACTTAACCACCTGCTATCATGAGAGACATCAGGGCTTCATCTCTTGAGCCCAGTACTGAGCCTGAAAAGCATTTCCAACCCCACTTACAAGTGAAACTTGCTAAAATGTGCCTGGCTGCTCTTCACTGAAAAGCTTGGTTCTGCAACATTTTTAGCATACGTTTGCTCCTGCTGGGTCAGCTGAGCAGCGAATTTCTAATTAACCACCTTCTATCATGAGAGACATCAGGGCTGCATCTTTTGAGCCCAGTGCTGAGCCTGAAAAGCGTTTCCAACCCCACTTACAAGTGAAACTTGCTAAAATGTGCCTGGCTGCTCTTCACTGAAAAGCTTGGTTCTGCATACATTTTTAGCATACGTTTGCTCCTGCTGGGTCAGCCGAGCAGCAAATTTCTACTTAACCACCTGCTATCATGAGAGACATCAGGGCTGCATCTTTTGAGCCCAGTACTGAGCCTGAAAAGTATTTCCAACCCCACTTACAAGTAAAACTTGCTAAAATGTGTCTGGCTGCTCTTCACTGAAAAGCTGGTTCTGCAACATTTCTGGCATACGTTTGCTCCTGCTGGGTCAGCCGAGCAGCGAATTTCTACTTAACCACCTGATATCATGAGAGACATCAGGGCTGCATCTTTTGAGCCCAGTACTGAGCCTGAAAAGCGTTTCCAACCCCACTTACAAGTGAAACTTGCTAAAATGTGCCTCTCTGCTCTTTACTGAAAAGCTTGGTTCTGCATACATTTTTAGCATACGTTTGCTCCTGCTGGGTCAGCCGAGCAGCAAATTTCTACTTAACCACCTGCTATCACGAGAGACATCAGGGCTGCATCTTTTGAGCCCAGTACTGAGCCTGAAAAGCGTTTCCAACCCAACTTACAAGTGAAACTTGCTAAAATGTGCCTCTCTGCTCTTCACTGAAAAGCTCATTCTGCGTACATTTTTGGCATACGTTTGCTCCTGCTGGGTCAGCCGAGCAGCGAATTTCTTCTTAACCACCTGCTATCATGAGAGACATCAGGGCTGCATGTTTTGAGCCCAGCACTGACCCTGAAAAGCGTTTCCAACCCCACTTACAAGTGAAACTTGCTAAAATGTGCCTGGCTGCTCTTCACGGAAAAGCTTGGTTCTGCATACATTTTTAGCATACGTTTGCTCCTGCTGGGTCAGCCGAGCAGAAAATTTCTACTTAACCACCTGCTATCATGAGAGACATCAGGGCTGCATCTCTTGAGCCCAGTACTGAGCCTGAAAAGCATTTCCAACCCAACTTACAAGTGAAACTTGCTAAAATGTGCCTGGCTGCTCTTTACTGAAAAGCTTGGTTCTGCATAAATGTTTAGCATACGTTTGCTCCTGCTGGGTCAGCCGAGCAGCTAATTTCTAATTAACCACCTGCTATCATGAGAGACATCAGGGCTGCATGTTTTGAGCCCAGCACTGACCCTGAAAAGCGTTTCCAAGCCCACTTACAAGTGAAACTTGCTAAAATGTGCCTGGCTGCTATTCACTGAAAAGCTTGGTTCTGCATACATTTTTAGCATACGTTTGCTCCTGCTGGGTCAGCCGAGCAGAACATTTCTACTTAACCACCTGCTATCATGAGAGACATCAGGGCTGCATCTCTTGAGCCCAGTACTGAGCCTGAAAAGCATTTCCAAGCCAACTTACAAGTGAAACTTGCTAAAATGTGCCAGGCTGCTCTTTACTGAAAAGCTTGGTTCTGCATAAATGTTTAGCATACGTTTGCTCCTGCTGGGTCAGCCGAGCAGCAAATTTCTACTTAACCACCTGCTATCATCAGAGACATCAGGGCTGCATCTCTTGAGCCCAGTACTGAGCCTGAAAAGTATTTCCAACCCCACTTACAAGTGAAACTTGCTAAAATGTGCCTGGCTGCTCTTCACTGAAAAGCTTGGTTCTGCAACATTTTTAGCATACGTTTCCTCCTGCTGGGTCAGCCGAGCAGCGAATCTCTACTTAACCACCTGCTATCATGAGAGACATCAGGGCTGCATCTTTTGAGCCCAGTACTGAGCCTGAAAAGCGTTTCCAACCCAACTTACAAGTGAAACTTGCTAAAATGTGCCTCTCTGCTCTTCACTGAAAAGCTCATTCTGCGTACATTTTTGGCATACGTTTGCTCCTGCTGGGTCAGCCGAGCAGCGAATTTCTACTTAACCACCTGCTATCATGAGAGACATCAGGGCTGCATCTTTAGAGCCCAGTACTGAGCCTGAAAAGCATTTCCAACCCCACTTACATTTGAAACTTGCTAAAATGTGCCTGGCTGCTCTTCACTGAAAAGCTTGGTTCTGCAACATTTTTAGCATACGTTTGCTCCTGCTGGGTCAGCCGAGCAGAAAATTTCTACTTAACCACCTGCTATCATGAGAGACATCAGGGCTGCATCTCTTGAGCCCAGTACTGAGCCTGAAAAGCATTTCCAACCCAACTTACAAGTGAAACTTGCTAAAATGTGCCTGGCTGCTCTTTACTGAAAAGCTTGGTTCTGCATAAATGTTTAGCATACGTTTGCTCCTGCTGGGTCAGCCGAGCAGCTAATTTCTAATTAACCACCTGCTATCATGAGAGACATCAGGGCTGCATGTTTTGAGCCCAGCACTGACCCTGAAAAGCGTTTCCAAGCCCACTTACAAGTGAAACTTGCTAAAATGTGCCTGGCTGCTCTTCACTGAAAAGCTTGGTTCTGCATACATTTTTAGCATACGTTTGCTCCTGCTGGGTCAGCCGAGCAGAAAATTTCTACTTAACCACCTGCTATCATGAGAGACATCAGGGCTGCATCTCTTGAGCCCAGTACTGAGCCTGAAAAGCATTTCCAAGCCAACTTACAAGTGAAACTTGCTAAAATGTGCCTGGCTGCTCTTTACTGAAAAGCTTGGTTCTGCATAAATGTTTAGCATATGTTTGCTCCTGCTGGGTCAGCCGAGCAGCAAATTTCTACTTAACCACCTGCTATCATGAGAGACATCAGGGCTGCATCTCTTGAGCCCAGTACTGAGCCTGAAAAGTATTTCCAACCCCACTTACAAGTGAAACTTGCTAAAATGTGCCTGGCTGCTCTTCACTGAAAAGCTTGGTTCTGCAACATTTTTAGCATACGTTTCCTCCTGCTGGGTCAGCCGAGCAGCGAATCTCTACTTAACCACCTGCTATCATGAGAGACATCAGGGCTGCATCTTTTGAGCCCAGTACTGAGCCTGAAAAGCGTTTCCAACCCAACTTACAAGTGAAACTTGCTAAAATGTGCCTCTCTGCTCTTCACTGAAAAGCTCATTCTGCGTAAATTTTTGGCATACGTTTGCTCCTGCTGGGTCAGCCGAGCAGCGAATTTCTACTTAACCACCTGCTATCATGAGAGACATCAGGGCTGCATCTTTAGAGCCCAGTACTGAGCCTGAAAAGCATTTCCAACCCCACTTACATTTGAAACTTGCTAAAATGTGCCTGGCTGCTCTTCACTGAAAAGCTTGGTTCTGCAACATTTTTAGCATACGTTTGCTCCTGCTGGGTCAGCCGAGCAGCGAATTTCTACTTAACCACCTGCTATCATGAGAGACATCAGGGCTGCATCTTTTGAGCCCAGTACTGAGCCTGAAAAGCATTTCCAACCCCACTTACAAGTGAAACTTGCTAAAATGTGCCTGACTGCTCTTCACTGAAAAGCTTGGTTTTGATTACATTTTTAGCATACGTTTGCTCCTGCTGGGTCAGCCGAGCAGCGAATTTCTACTTAACCACCTGCTATCATGAGAGACATCAGGGCTGCATCTCTTGAGCCCAGTACTGAGCCCGAAAAGCATTTCCAACCCCACTTACATGTGAAAGTTGCTAAAATGTGCCTCTCTGCTCTTTACTGAAAAGCTTGGTTTTGCATACATTTTTAGCATACGTTTGCTCCTGCTGGGTCAGCCGAGCAGCGAATTTCTAATTAACCACCTGCTATCATGAGAGACATCAGGGCTGCATGTTTTGAGCCCAGTACTGAGCCTGAAAAGCGTTTCCAACCCAACTTACAAGTGAAACTTGCTAAAATGTGCCTCTCTGCTCTTCACTGAAAATCTCATTCTGCGTACATTTTTGGCATACGTTTGCTCCTGCTGGGTCAGCCGAGCAGCGAATTTCTACTTAACCACCTGCTATCATGAGAGACATCAGGGCTGCATCTCTTGAGCCCAGTACTGAGCCTGAAAAGCATTTCCAACCCCACTTACAAGTGAAACTTGCTAAAATGTGCCTGGCTGCTCTTCACTGAAAAGGTTGGTTCTGCAACATTTTTAGCATACGTTTGCTCCTGCTGGGTCAGCCGAGCAGCGAATTTCTACTTTACCACCTGCTATCATGAGAGACATCAGGGCTGCATCTTTTGAGCCCAGTACTGAGCCTGAAAAGCATTTCCAACCCGACTTACAAGTGAAACTTGCTAAAATGTGGCTGGCTGCTCTTCACTGAAAAGCTTGGTTTTGCATACATTTTTAGCATACGTTTGCTCCTGCTGGGTCAGCCGAGCAGCGAATTTCTACTTAACCACCTGCTATCATGAGAGACATCAGGGCTGCATCTTTTGAGCCCAGTACTGAGCCTGGAAAGCATTTCCAACCCCACTTACAAGTTAAACTTGCTAAAATGTGCCTCTCTGCTCTTTACTGAAAAGCTTGGTTTTGCATACATTTTTAGCATACGTTTGCTCCTGCTGGGTCAGCCGAGCAGCGAATTTCTAATTAACCACCTGCTATCATGAGAGACATCAGGGCTGCATGTTTTGAGCCCAGTACAGAGCCTGAAAAGTGTTTCCAGCCCAACTTACAAGTGAAACTTGCTAAAATGTGCCTGGCTGCTCTTCACTGAAAAGCTCATTCTGCGTACATTTTTGGCATACGTTTGCTCCTGCTGGGTCAGCCGAGCAGCGAATTTCTACTTAACCACCTGCTATCATGAGAGACATCAGGGCTTCATCTCTTGAGCCCAGTACTGAGCCTGAAAAGCATTTCCAACCCCACTTACAAGTGAAACTTGCTAAAATGTGCCTCGCTGCTCTTCACTGAAAAGCTTGGTTCTGCAACATTTTTAGCATACGTTTGCTCCTGCTGGGTCAGCCGAGCAGCGAATTTCTAATTAACCACCTGCTATCATGAGAGACATCAGGGCTGCATCTTTTGAGCCCAGTGCTGAGCCTGAAAAGCGTTTCTAACCCCACTTACAAGTGAAACTTGCTAAAATGTGCCTCTCTGCTCTTCACTGAAAAGCTCATTCTGCGTACATTTTTGGCATACGTTTGCTCCTGCTGGGTCAGCCGAGCAGCGAATTTCTTCTTAACCACCTGCTATCATGAGAGACATCAGGGCTGCATGTTTTGAGCCCAGCACTGACCCTGAAAAGTGTTTCCAACCCCACTTACAAGTGAAACTTGCTAAAATGTGCCTGGCTGCTCTTCACTGAAAAGCTTGGTTCTGCATACATTTTTAGCATACGTTTGCTCCTGCTGGGTCAGCCGAGCAGAAAATTTCTACTTAACCACCTGCTATCATGAGAGACATCAGGGCTGCACCTCTTGAGCCCAGTACTGAGCCTGAAAAGCATTTCCAAGCCAACTTACAAGTGAAACTTGCTAAAATGTGCCTGGCTGCTCTTTACTGAAAAGCTTGGTTCTGCATAAATGTTTAGCATACGTTTGCTCCTGCTGGGTCAGCTGAGCAGCTAATTTCTAATTAACCACCTGCTATTATGAGAGACATCAGGGCTGCATGTTTTGAGCCCAGTACTGAGCCTGAAAAGCGTTTCCAAGCCAACTTACAAGTGAAACTTGCTAAAATGTGCCTGGCTGCTCTTTACTGAAAAGCTTGGTTCTGCATAAATGTTTAGCATACGTTTGCTCCTGCTGGGTCAGCTGAGCAGCTAATTTCTAATTAACCACCTGCTATCATGAGAGACATCAGGGCTGCATGTTTTGAGCCCAGTACTGAGCCTGAAAAGCGTTTCCAACCCAACTTACAAGTGAAACTTGCTAAAATGTGCCTGGCTGCTCTTCACTGAAAAGCTTGGTTTTGCATACATTTTTAGCATACGTTTGCTCCTGCTGGGTCAGCCGAGCAGCAAATTTCTAATTAACCACCTGCTATCATGAGAGACATCAGGGCTGCATGTTTTGAGCCCAGTACTGAGCCTGAAAAGCGTTTCCAACCCCACTTACAAGTGAAACTTGCTAAAATGTGCCTGGCTGCTCTTCACTGAAAAGCTTGGTTCTGCATACATTTTTAGCATACGTTTGCTCCTGCTGGGTCATCCGAGCAGCAAATTTCTACTTAACCACCTGCTATCATGAGAGACATCAGGGCTGCATCTTTTGAGCCCAGTACTGAGCCTGAAAAGTATTTCCAACCCCACTTACAAGTGAAACTTGCTAAAATGTGCCTCTCTGCTCTTCACTGAAAATCTCATTCTGCGTACATTTTTGGCATACGTTTGCTCCTGCTGGGTCAGCCGAGCAGCGAATTTCTACTTAACCACCTGCTATCATGAGAGACATCAGGGCTGCATCTTTTGAGCCCAGTACTGAGCCTGAAAAGCATTTCCAACCCCACTTACAAGTGAAACTTGCTAAAATGTGCCTGGCTGCTCTTCACTGAAAAGCTTGGTTCTGCAACATTTTTAGCATACGTTTGCTCCTGCTGGGTCAGCCGAGCAGCGAATTTCTACTTAACCACCTGCTATCATGAGAGACATCAGGGCTGCATCTCTTGAGCCCAGTACTGAGCCCGAAAAGCATTTCCAACCCCACTTACAAGTGAAACTTGCTAAAATGTTCCTCTCTGCTCTTTACTGAAAAGCTTGGTTTTGCATACATTTTTAGCATACGTTTGCTCCTGCTGGGTCAGCCGAGCAGCGAATTTCTAATTAACCACCTGCTATCATGAGAGACATCAGGGCTGCATGTTTTGAGCCCAGTACTGAGCCTGAAAAGTGTTTCCAACCCAACTTACAAGTGAAACTTGCTAAAATGTGCCTCTCTGCTCTTCACTGAAAATCTCATTCTGCATACATTTTTGGCATACGTTTGCTCCTGCTGGGTCAGCCGAGCAGCGAATTTCTACTTAACCACCTGCTATCATGAGAGACATCAGGGCTGCATCTCTTGAGCCCAGTACTGAGCCTGAAAAGCATTTCCAACCCCACTTACAAGTGAAACTTGCTAAAATGTGCCTGGCTGCTCTTCACTGAAAAGCTTGGTTCTGCAACATTTTTAGCATACGTTTGCTCCTGCTGGGTCAGCCGAGCAGCGAATTTCTACTTAACCACCTGCTATCATGAGAGACATCAGGGCTGCATCTTTTGAGCCCAGTACTGAGCCTGAAAAGCATTTCCAACCCCACTTACAAGTGAAACTTGCTAAAATGTGCCTGGCTGCTCTTCACTGAAAAGCTTGGTTTTGCATACATTTTTAGCATACGTTTGCTCCTGCTGGGTCAGCCGAGCAGCAAATTTCTACTTAACCACCTGCTATCATGAGAGACATCAGGGCTGCATCTCTTGAGCCCAGTACTGAGCCCGAAAAGCATTTCCAACCCCACTTACAAGTGAAACTTGCTAAAATGTTCCTCTCTGCTCTTTACTGAAAATCTTGGTTTTGCATACATTTTTAGCATACGTTTGCTCCTGCTGGGTCAGCCGAGCAGCGAATTTCTAATTAACCACCTGCTATCATGAGACATCAGGGCTGCATGTTTTGAGCCCAGTACTGAGCCTAAAAAGTGTTTCCAACCCAACTTACAAGTGAAACTTGCTAAAATGTGCCTCTCTGCTCTTCACTGAAAATCTCATTCTGCATACATTTTTGGCATACGTTTGCTCCTGCTGGGTCAGCCGAGCAGCGAATTTCTACTTAACCACCTGCTATCATGAGAGACATCAGGGCTGCATCTCTTGAGCCCAGTACTGAGCCTGAAAAGCATTTCCAACCCCACTTACAAGTGAAACTTGCTAAAATGTGCCTGGCTGCTCTTCACTGAAAAGCTTGGTTCTGCAACATTTTTAGCATACGTTTGCTCCTGCTGGGTCAGCCGAGCAGCGAATTTCTACTTAACCACCTGCTATCATGAGAGACATCAGGGATGCATCTTTTGAGCCCAGTACTGAGCCTGAAAAGCATTTCCAACCCCACTTACAAGTGAAACTTGCTAAAATGTGCCTGGCTGCTCTTCACTGAAAAGCTTGGTTTTGCATACATTTTTAGCATACGTTTGCTCCTGCTGGGTCAGCCGAGCAGCGAATTTCTACTTAACCACCTGCTATCATGAGAGACATCAGGGCTGCATCTTTTGAGCCCAGTACTGAGCCTGAAAAGCATTTCCAACTCCACTTACAAGTGAAACTTGCTAAAATGTTCCTCTCTGCTCTTTACTGAAAAGCTTGGTTCTGCATACATTTTTAGCATACGTTTGCTCCTTCTGGGTCAGCCGAGCAGCAAATTTCTACTTAACCACCTGCTATCATGAGAGACATCAGGGCTGCATCTCTTGAGCCCAGTACTGAGCCTGAAAATTATTTCCAACTCCACTTACAAGTGAAACTTGCTAAAATGTGCCTGGCTGCTCTTCACTGAAAAGCTTGGTTCTGCAACATTTTTAGCATACGTTTGCTCCTGCTGGGTCAGCCGAGCAGCGAATTTCTACTTAACGACCTGCTATCATGAGAGACATCAGGGCTGCATCTCTTGAGCCCAGTACTGAGCCTGAAAAGCATTTCCAACCCACTTACAAGTGAAACTTGCTAAAATGTGCCTGGCTGCTCTTCACTGAAAAGCTTGGTTCTGCAACATTTTTAGCATATGTTTGCTCCTGCTGGGTCAGCCGAGCAGCGAATCTCTACTTAACCACCTGCTATCATGAGAGACATCAGGGCTGCATCTCTTGAGCCCAGTACTGAGCCTGAAAAGCATTTCCAACCCCACTTACAAGTGAAACTTGCTAAAATGTGCCTGGCTGCTCTTCACTGAAAAGCTTGGTTCTGCAACATTTTTAGCATACGTTTCCTCCTGCTTGGTCAGCCGAGCAGCGAATCTCTACTTAACCACCTGCTATCATGAGAGACATCAGGGCTGCATCTTTTGAGCCCAGTACTGAGCCTGAAAAGCGTTTCCAACCCCACTTACAAGTGAAACTTGCTAAAATGTTCCTCTCTGCTCTTTACTGAAAAGCTTGGTTCTGCATACATTTTTAGCATACGTTTGCTCCTTCTGGGTCAGCCGAGCAGCAAATTTCTACTTAACCACCTGCTATCATGAGAGACATCAGGGCTGCATCTCTTGAGCCCAGTACTGAGCCTGAAAAATATTTCCAACTCCACTTACAAGTGAAACTTGCTAAAATGTGCCTGGCTGCTCTTCACTGAAAAGCTTGGTTCTGCAACATTTTTAGCATACGTTTGCTCCTGCTGGGTCAGCCGAGCAGCAAATTTCTACTTAACGACCTGCTATCATGAGAGACATCAGGGCTGCATCTCTTGAGCCCAGTACTGAGCCTGAAAAGCATTTCCAACCCACTTACAAGTGAAACTTGCTAAAATGTGCCTGGCTGCTCTTCACTGAAAAGCTTGGTTCTGCAACATTTTTAGCATATGTTTGCTCCTGCTGGGTCAGCCGAGCAGCGAATCTCTACTTAACCACCTGCTATCATGAGAGACATCAGGGCTGCATCTCTTGAGCCCAGTACTGAGCCTGAAAAGCATTTCCAACCCCACTTACAAGTGAAACTTGCTAAAATGTGCCTGGCTGCTCTTCACTGAAAAGCTTGGTTCTGCAACATTTTTAGCATACGTTTCCTCCTGCTTGGTCAGCCGAGCAGCGAATCTCTACTTAACCACCTGCTATCATGAGAGACATCAGGGCTGCATCTTTTGAGCCCAGTACTGAGCCTGAAAAGCGTTTCCAACCCAACTTACAAGTGAAACTCGCTAAAATGTGCCTCTCTGCTCTTCACTGAAAAGCTCATTCTGCGTACATTTTTGGCATACGTTTGCTCCTGCTGGGTCAGCCGAGCAGCGAATTTCTACTTAACGACCTGCTATCATGAGAGACATCAGGGCTGCATCTCTTGAGCCCAGTACTGAGCCTGAAAAGCATTTCCAACCCCACTTACAAGTGAAACTTGCTAAAATGTGCCTGGCTGCTCTTCACTGAAAAGCTTGGTTCTGCATACAGTTTTTAGCATACGTTTGCTCCTTCTGGGTCAGCCAAGCAGCAAATTTCTACTTAACCACCTGCTATCATGAGAGACATCAGGGCTGCATCTCTTGAGCCCAGTACTGAGCCTGAAAAGTATTTCCAACCCCACTTACAAGTGAAACTTGCTAAAATGTGCCTGGCTGCTCTTCACTGAAAAGCTTGGTTCTGCAACATTTTTAGCATACGTTTCCTCCTGCTGGGTCAGCCGAGCAGCGAATCTCTACTTAACCACCTGCTATCATGAGAGACATCAGGGCTGCATCTTTTGAGCCCAGTACTGAGCCTGAAAAGCGTTTCCAACCCAACTTACAAGTGAAACTTGCTAAAATGTGCCTCTCTGCTCTTCACTGAAAAGCTCATTCTGCGTACATTTTTGGCATACGTTTGCTCCTGCTGGGTCAGCCGAGCAGCGAATTTCTACTTAACCACCTGCTATCATGAGAGACATCAGGGCTGCATCTTTAGAGCCCAGTACTGAGCCTGAAAAGCATTTCCAACCCCACTTACAAGTGAAACTTGCTAAAATGTGCCTGGCTGCTCTTCACTGAAAAGGTTGGTTCTGCAACATTTTTAGCATACGTTTGCTCCTGCTGGGTCAGCCGAGCAGCGAATTTCTACTTAACCACCTGCTATCATGAGAGACATCAGGGCTGCATCTTTTGAGCCCAGTACTGAGCCTGAAAAGCATTTCCAACCCCACTTACAAGTGAAACTTGCTAAAATGTGCCTGGCTGCTCTTCACTGAAAAGCTTGGTTTTGCATGCATTTTTAGCATACGTTTGCTCCTGCTGGGTCAGCCGAGCAGCAAATTTCTACTTAACCACCTGCAATCATGAGAGACATCAGGGCTGCATCTCTTGAGCCCAGTACTGAGCCCGAAAAGCATTTCCAACCCCACTTACAAGTGAAACTTGCTAAAATGTTCCTCTCTGCTCTTTACTGAAAAGCTTGGTTTTGCATACATTTTTAGCATACGTTTGCTCCTGCTGGGTCAGCCGAGCAGCGAATTTCTAATTAACCACCTGCTATCATGAGAGACATCAGGGCTGCATGTTTTGAGCCCAGTACTGAGCCTAAAAAGTGTTTCCAACCCAACTTACAAGTGAAACTTGCTAAAATGTGCCTCTCTGCTCTTCACTGAAAATCTCATTCTGCATACATTTTTGGCATACGTTTGCTCCTGCTGGGTCAGCCGAGCAGCGAATTTCTACTTAACCACCTGCTATCATGAGAGACATCAGGGCTGCATCTCTTGAGCCCAGTACTGAGCCTGAAAAGCATTTCCAACCCCACTTACAAGTGAAACTTGCTAAAATGTGCCTGGCTGCTCTTCACTGAAAAGCTTGGTTCTGCAACATTTTTAGCATACGTTTGCTCCTGCTGGGTCAGCCGAGCAGCGAATTTCTACTTAACCACCTGCTATCATGAGAGACATCAGGGCTGCATCTTTTGAGCCCAGTACTGAGCCTGAAAAGCATTTCCAACCCCACTTACAAGTGAAACTTGCTAAAATGTGCCTGGCTGCTCTTCACTGAAAAGCTTGGTTTTGCATACATTTTTAGCATACGTTTGCTCCTGCTGGGTCAGCCGAGCAGCGAATTTCTACTTAACCACCTGCTATCATGAGAGACATCAGGGCTGCATCTTTTGAGCCCAGTACTGAGCCTGAAAAGCATTTCCAACCCCACTTACAAGTGAAACTTGCTAAAATGTTCCTCTCTGCTCTTTACTGAAAAGCTTGGTTCTGCATACATTTTTAGCATACGTTTGCTCCTTCTGGGTCAGCCGAGCAGCAAATTTCTACTTAACCACCTGCTATCATGAGAGACATCAGGGCTGCATCTCTTGAGCCCAGTACTGAGCCTGAAAATTATTTCCAACTCCACTTACAAGTGAAACTTGCTAAAATGTGCCTGGCTGCTCTTCACTGAAAAGCTTGGTTCTGCAACATTTTTAGCATACGTTTGCTCCTGCTGGGTCAGCCGAGCAGCGAATTTCTACTTAACGACCTGCTATCATGAGAGACATCAGGGCTGCATCTCTTGAGCCCAGTACTGAGCCTGAAAAGCATTTCCAACCCACTTACAAGTGAAACTTGCTAAAATGTGCCTGGCTGCTCTTCACTGAAAAGCTTGGTTCTGCAACATTTTTAGCATATGTTTGCTCCTGCTGGGTCAGCCGAGCAGCGAATCTCTACTTAACCACCTGCTATCATGAGAGACATCAGGGCTGCATCTCTTGAGCCCAGTACTGAGCCTGAAAAGCATTTCCAACCCCACTTACAAGTGAAACTTGCTAAAATGTGCCTGGCTGCTCTTCACTGAAAAGCTTGGTTCTGCAACATTTTTAGCATACGTTTCCTCCTGCTTGGTCAGCCGAGCAGCGAATCTCTACTTAACCACCTGCTATCATGAGAGACATCAGGGCTGCATCTTTTGAGCCCAGTACTGAGCCTGAAAAGCGTTTCCAACCCCACTTACAAGTGAAACTTGCTAAAATGTTCCTCTCTGCTCTTTACTGAAAAGCTTGGTTCTGCATACATTTTTAGCATACGTTTGCTCCTTCTGGGTCAGCCGAGCAGCAAATTTCTACTTAACCACCTGCTATCATGAGAGACATCAGGGCTGCATCTCTTGAGCCCAGTACTGAGCCTGAAAATTATTTCCAACTCCACTTACAAGTGAAACTTGCTAAAATGTGCCTGGCTGCTCTTCACTGAAAAGCTTGGTTCTGCAACATTTTTAGCATACGTTTGCTCCTGCTGGGTCAGCCGAGCAGCGAATTTCTACTTAACGACCTGCTAGCATGAGAGACATCAGGGCTGCATCTCTTGAGCCCAGTACTGAGCCTGAAAAGCATTTCCAACCCACTTACAAGTGAAACTTGCTAAAATGTGCCTGGCTGCTCTTCACTGAAAAGCTTGGTTCTGCAACATTTTTAGCATATGTTTGCTCCTGCTGGGTCAGCCGAGCAGCGAATCTCTACTTAACCACCTGCTATCATGAGAGACATCAGGGCTGCATCTCTTGAGCCCAGTACTGAGCCTGAAAAGCATTTCCAACCCCACTTACAAGTGAAACTTGCTAAAATGTGCCTGGCTGCTCTTCACTGAAAAGCTTGGTTCTGCAACATTTTTAGCATACGTTTCCTCCTGCTTGGTCAGCCGAGCAGCGAATCTCTACTTAACCACCTGCTATCATGAGAGACATCAGGGCTGCATCTTTTGAGCCCAGTACTGAGCCTGAAAAGCGTTTCCAACCCAACTTACAAGTGAAACTCGCTAAAATGTGCCTCTCTGCTCTTCACTGAAAAGCTCATTCTGCGTACATTTTTGGCATACGTTTGCTCCTGCTGGGTCAGCCGAGCAGCGAATTTCTACTTAACGACCTGCTATCATGAGAGACATCAGGGCTGCATCTCTTGAGCCCAGTACTGAGCCTGAAAAGCATTTCCAACCCCACTTACAAGTGAAACTTGCTAAAATGTGCCTGGCTGCTCTTCACTGAAAAGCTTGGTTCTGCATACATTTTTAGCATACGTTTGCTCCTTCTGGGTCAGCCAAGCAGCAAATTTCTACTTAACCACCTGCTATCATGAGAGACATCAGGGCTGCATCTCTTGAGCCCAGTATTGAGCCTGAAAAGTATTTCCAACCCCACTTACAAGTGAAACTTGCTAAAATGTGCCTGGCTGCTCTTCACTGAAAAGCTTGGTTCTGCAACATTTTTAGCATACGTTTCCTCCTGCTGGGTCAGCCGAGCAGCGAATCTCTACTTAACCACCTGCTATCATGAGAGACATCAGGGCTGCATCTTTTGAGCCCAGTACTGAGCCTGAAAAGCGTTTCCAACCCAACTTACAAGTGAAACTTGCTAAAATGTGCCTCTCTGCTCTTCACTGAAAGGCTCATTCTGCGTACATTTTTGGCATACGTTTGCTCCTGCTGGGTCAGCCGAGCAGCGAATTTCTACTTAACCACCTGCTATCATGAGAGACATCAGGGCTGCATCTTTAGAGCCCAGTACTGAGCCTGAAAAGCATTTCCAACCCCACTTACAAGTGAAACTTGCTAAAATGTGCCTGGCTGCTCTTCACTGAAAAGGTTGGTTCTGCAACATTTTTAGCATACGTTTGCTCCTGCTGGGTCAGCCGAGCAGCGAATTTCTACTTAACCACCTGCTATCATGAGAGACATCAGGGCTGCATCTTTTGAGCCCAGTACTGAGCCTGAAAAGCATTTCCAACCCCACTTACAAGTGAAACTTGCTAAAATGTGCCTGGCTGCTCTTCACTGAAAAGCTTGGTTTTGCATGCATTTTTAGCATACGTTTGCTCCTGCTGGGTCAGCCGAGCAGCAAATTTCTACTTAACCACCTGCTATCATGAGAGACATCAGGGCTGCATCTCTTGAGCCCAGTACTGAGCCCAAAAAGCATTTCCAACCCCACTTACAAGTGAAACTTGCTAAAATGTTCCTCTCTGCTCTTTACTGAAAAGCTTGGTTTTGCATACATTTTTAGCATACGTTTGCTCCTGCTGGGTCAGCCGAGCAGCGAATTTCTAATTAACCACCTGCTATCATGAGAGACATCAGGGCTGCATGTTTTGAGCCCAGTACTGAGCCTGAAAAGTGTTTCCAACCCAACTTACAAGTGAAACTTGCTAAAATGTGCCTCTCTGCTCTCCACTGAAAATCTCATTCTGCATACATTTTTGGCATACGTTTGCTCCTGCTGGGTCAGCCGAGCAGCGAATTTCTACTTAACCACCTGCTATTATGAGAGACATCAGGGCTGCATCTCTTGAGCCCAGTACTGAGCCTGAAAAGCATTTCCAACCCCACTTACAAGTGAAACTTGCTAAAATGTGCCTGGCTGCTCTTCACTGAAAAGCTTGGTTCTGCAACATTTTTAGCATACGTTTGCTCCTGCTGGGTCAGCCGAGCAGCGAATTTCTACTTAACCACCTGCTATCATGAGAGACATCAGGGCTGCATCTTTTGAGCCCAGTACTGAGCCTGAAAAGCATTTCCAACCCCACTTACAAGTGAAACTTGCTAAAATGTGCCTGGCTGCTCTTCACTGAAAAGCTTGGTTTTGCATACATTTTTAGCATACGTTTGCTCCTGCTGGGTCAGCCGAGCAGCGAATTTCTACTTAACCACCTGCTATCATGAGAGACATCAGGGCTGCATCTTTTGAGCCCAGTACTGAGCCTGAAAAGCATTTCCAACCCCACTTACAAGTGAAACTTGCTAAAATGTTCCTCTCTGCTCTTTACTGAAAAGCTTGGTTCTGCATACATTTTTAGCATACGTTTGCTCCTTCTGGGTCAGCCGAGCAGCAAATTTCTACTTAACCACCTGCTATCATGAGAGACATCAGGGCTGCATCTCTTGAGCCCAGTACTGAGCCTGAAAATTATTTCCAACTCCACTTACAAGTGAAACTTGCTAAAATGTGCCTGGCTGCTCTTCACTGAAAAGCTTGGTTCTGCAACATTTTTAGCATACGTTTGCTCCTGCTGGGTCAGCCGAGCAGCGAATTTCTACTTAACGACCTGCTATCATGAGAGACATCAGGGCTGCATCTCTTGAGCCCAGTACTGAGCCTGAAAAGCATTTCCAACCCACTTACAAGTGAAACTTGCTAAAATGTGCCTGGCTGCTCTTCACTGAAAAGCTTGGTTCTGCAACATTTTTAGCATATGTTTGCTCCTGCTGGGTCAGCCGAGCAGCGAATCTCTACTTAACCACCTGCTATCATGAGAGACATCAGGGCTGCATCTCTTGAGCCCAGTACTGAGCCTGAAAAGCATTTCCAACCCCACTTACAAGTGAAACTTGCTAAAATGTGCCTGGCTGCTCTTCACTGAAAAGCTTGGTTCTGCAACATTTTTAGCATACGTTTCCTCCTGCTTGGTCAGCCGAGCAGCGAATCTCTACTTAACCACCTGCTATCATGAGAGACATCAGGGCTGCATCTTTTGAGCCCAGTACTGAGCCTGAAAAGCGTTTCCAACCCCACTTACAAGTGAAACTTGCTAAAATGTTCCTCTCTGCTCTTTACTGAAAAGCTTGGTTCTGCATACATTTTTAGCATACGTTTGCTCCTTCTGGGTCAGCCGAGCAGCAAATTTCTACTTAACCACCTGCTATCATGAGAGACATCAGGGCTGCATCTCTTGAGCCCAGTACTGAGCCTGAAAATTATTTCCAACTCCACTTACAAGTGAAACTTGCTAAAATGTGCCTGGCTGCTCTTCACTGAAAAGCTTGGTTCTGCAACATTTTTAGCATACGTTTGCTCCTGCTGGGTCAGCCGAGCAGCGAATTTCTACTTAACGACCTGCTAGCATGAGAGACATCAGGGCTGCATCTCTTGAGCCCAGTACTGAGCCTGAAAAGCATTTCCAACCCACTTACAAGTGAAACTTGCTAAAATGTGCCTGGCTGCTCTTCACTGAAAAGCTTGGTTCTGCAACATTTTTAGCATATGTTTGCTCCTGCTGGGTCAGCCGAGCAGCGAATCTCTACTTAACCACCTGCTATCATGAGAGACATCAGGGCTGCATCTCTTGAGCCCAGTACTGAGCCTGAAAAGCATTTCCAACCCCACTTACAAGTGAAACTTGCTAAAATGTGCCTGGCTGCTCTTCACTGAAAAGCTTGGTTCTGCAACATTTTTAGCATACGTTTCCTCCTGCTTGGTCAGCCGAGCAGCGAATCTCTACTTAACCACCTGCTATCATGAGAGACATCAGGGCTGCATCTTTTGAGCCCAGTACTGAGCCTGAAAAGCGTTTCCAACCCAACTTACAAGTGAAACTCGCTAAAATGTGCCTCTCTGCTCTTCACTGAAAAGCTCATTCTGCGTACATTTTTGGCATACGTTTGCTCCTGCTGGGTCAGCCGAGCAGCGAATTTCTACTTAACGACCTGCTATCATGAGAGACATCAGGGCTGCATCTCTTGAGCCCAGTACTGAGCCTGAAAAGCATTTCCAACCCCACTTACAAGTGAAACTTGCTAAAATGTGCCTGGCTGCTCTTCACTGAAAAGCTTGGTTCTGCATACATTTTTAGCATACGTTTGCTCCTTCTGGGTCAGCCAAGCAGCAAATTTCTACTTAACCACCTGCTATCATGAGAGACATCAGGGCTGCATCTCTTGAGCCCAGTATTGAGCCTGAAAAGTATTTCCAACCCCACTTACAAGTGAAACTTGCTAAAATGTGCCTGGCTGCTCTTCACTGAAAAGCTTGGTTCTGCAACATTTTTAGCATACGTTTCCTCCTGCTGGGTCAGCCGAGCAGCGAATCTCTACTTAACCACCTGCTATCATGAGAGACATCAGGGCTGCATCTTTTGAGCCCAGTACTGAGCCTGAAAAGCGTTTCCAACCCAACTTACAAGTGAAACTTGCTAAAATGTGCCTCTCTGCTCTTCACTGAAAGGCTCATTCTGCGTACATTTTTGGCATACATTTGCTCCTGCTGGGTCAGCCGAGCAGCGAATTTCTACTTAACCACCTGCTATCATGAGAGACATCAGGGCTGCATCTTTAGAGCCCAGTACTGAGCCTGAAAAGCATTTCCAACCCCACTTACAAGTGAAACTTGCTAAAATGTGCCTGGCTGCTCTTCACTGAAAAGGTTGGTTCTGCAACATTTTTAGCATACGTTTGCTCCTGCTGGGTCAGCCGAGCAGCGAATTTCTACTTAACCACCTGCTATCATGAGAGACATCAGGGCTGCATCTTTTGAGCCCAGTACTGAGCCTGAAAAGCATTTCCAACCCCACTTACAAGTGAAACTTGCTAAAATGTGCCTGGCTGCTCTTCACTGAAAAGCTTGGTTTTGCATGCATTTTTAGCATACGTTTGCTCCTGCTGGGTCAGCCGAGCAGCAAATTTCTACTTAACCACCTGCTATCATGAGAGACATCAGGGCTGCATCTCTTGAGCCCAGTACTGAGCCCAAAAAGCATTTCCAACCCCACTTACAAGTGAAACTTGCTAAAATGTTCCTCTCTGCTCTTTACTGAAAAGCTTGGTTTTGCATACATTTTTAGCATACGTTTGCTCCTGCTGGGTCAGCCGAGCAGCGAATTTCTAATTAACCACCTGCTATCATGAGAGACATCAGGGCTGCATGTTTTGAGCCCAGTACTGAGCCTGAAAAGTGTTTCCAACCCAACTTACAAGTGAAACTTGCTAAAATGTGCCTCTCTGCTCTCCACTGAAAATCTCATTCTGCATACATTTTTGGCATACGTTTGCTCCTGCTGGGTCAGCCGAGCAGCGAATTTCTACTTAACCACCTGCTATTATGAGAGACATCAGGGCTGCATCTCTTGAGCCCAGTACTGAGCCTGAAAAGCATTTCCAACCCCACTTACAAGTGAAACTTGCTAAAATGTGCCTGGCTGCTCTTCACTGAAAAGCTTGGTTCTGCAACATTTTTAGCATACGTTTGTTCCTGCTGGGTCAGCCGAGCAGCGAATTTCTACTTAACCACCTGCTATCATGAGAGACATCAGGGCTGCATCTTTTGAGCCCAGTACTGAGCCTGAAAAGCATTTCCAACCCCACTTACAAGTGAAACTTGCTAAAATGTGCCTGGCTGCTCTTCACTGAAAAGCTTGGTTTTGCATACATTTTTAGCATACGTTTGCTCCTGCTGGGTCAGCCGAGCAGCAAATTTCTACTTAACCACCTGCTATCATGAGAGACATCAGGGCTGCATCTCTTGAGCCCAGTACTGAGCCCGAAAAGCATTTCCAACCCCACTTACAAGTGAAACTTGCTAAAATGTTCCTCTCTGCTCTTTACTGAAAAGCTTGGTTTTGCATACATTTTTAGCATACGTTTGCTCCTGCTGGGTCAGCCGAGCAGCGAATTTCTAATTAACCACCTGCTATCATGAGAGACATCAGGGCTGCATGTTTTGAGCCCAGTACTGAGCCTAAAAAGTGTTTCCAACCCAACTTACAAGTGAAACTTGCTAAAATGTGCCTCTCTGCTCTTCACTGAAAATCTCATTCTGCATACATTTTTGGCATACGTTTGCTCCTGCTGGGTCAGCCGAGCAGCGAATTTCTACTTAACCACCTGCTATCATGAGAGACATCAGGGCTGCATCTCTTGAGCCCAGTACTGAGCCTGAAAAGCATTTCCAACCCCACTTACAAGTGAAACTTGCTAAAATGTGCCTGGCTGCTCTTCACTGAAAAGCTTGGTTCTGCAACATTTTTAGCATACGTTTGCTCCTGCTGGGTCAGCCGAGCAGCGAATTTCTACTTAACCACCTGCTATCATGAGAGACATCAGGGCTGCATCTTTTGAGCCCAGTACTGAGCCTGAAAAGCATTTCCAACCCCACTTACAAGTGAAACTTGCTAAAATGTGCCTGGCTGCTCTTCACTGAAAAGCTTGGTTTTGCATACATTTTTAGCATACGTTTGCTCCTGCTGGGTCAGCCGAGCAGCGAATTTCTACTTAACCACCTGCTATCATGAGAGACATCAGGGCTGCATCTTTTGAGCCCAGTACTGAGCCTGAAAAGCATTTCCAACCCCACTTACAAGTGAAACTTGCTAAAATGTTCCTCTCTGCTCTTTACTGAAAAGCTTGGTTCTGCATACATTTTTAGCATACGTTTGCTCCTTCTGGGTCAGCCGAGCAGCAAATTTCTACTTAACCACCTGCTATCATGAGAGACATCAGGGCTGCATCTCTTGAGCCCAGTACTGAGCCTGAAAATTATTTCCAACTCCACTTACAAGTGAAACTTGCTAAAATGTGCCTGGCTGCTCTTCACTGAAAAGCTTGGTTCTGCAACATTTTTAGCATACGTTTGCTCCTGCTGGGTCAGCCGAGCAGCGAATTTCTACTTAACGACCTGCTATCATGAGAGACATCAGGGCTGCATCTCTTGAGCCCAGTACTGAGCCTGAAAAGCATTTCCAACCCACTTACAAGTGAAACTTGCTAAAATGTGCCTGGCTGCTCTTCACTGAAAAGCTTGGTTCTGCAACATTTTTAGCATATGTTTGCTCCTGCTGGGTCAGCCGAGCAGCGAATCTCTACTTAACCACCTGCTATCATGAGAGACATCAGGGCTGCATCTCTTGAGCCCAGTACTGAGCCTGAAAAGCATTTCCAACCCCACTTACAAGTGAAACTTGCTAAAATGTGCCTGGTTGCTCTTCACTGAAAAGCTTGGTTCTGCAACATTTTTAGCATACGTTTCCTCCTGCTTGGTCAGCCGAGCAGCGAATCTCTACTTAACCACCTGCTATCATGAGAGACATCAGGGCTGCATCTTTTGAGCCCAGTACTGAGCCTGAAAAGTGTTTCCAACCCAACTTACAAGTGAAACTTGCTAAAATGTGCCTCTCTGCTCTTCACTGAAAAGCTCATTCTGCGTACATTTTTGGCATACGTTTGCTACTGCTGGGTCAGCCGAGCAGCGAATTTCTACTTAACGACCTGCTATCATGAGAGACATCAGGGCTGCATCTCTTGAGCCCAGTACTGAGCCTGAAAAGCATTTCCAACCCCACTTACAAGTGAAACTTGCTAAAATGTGCCTGGCTGCTCTTCACTGAAAAGCTTGGTTCTGCATACATTTTTAGCATACGTTTGCTCCTTCTGGGTCAGCCAAGCAGCAAATTTCTACTTAACCACCTGCTATCATGAGAGACATCAGGGCTGCATCTCTTGAGCCCAGTACTGAGCCTGAAAAGTATTTCCAACCCCACTTACAAGTGAAACTTGCTAAAATGTGCCTGGCTGCTCTTCACTGAAAAGCTTGGTTCTGCAACATTTTTAGCATACGTTTCCTCCTGCTGGGTCAGCCGAGCAGCGAATCTCTACTTAACCACCTGCTATCATGAGAGACATCAGGGCTGCATCTTTTGAGCCCAGTACTGAGCCTGAAAAGCGTTTCCAACCCCACTTACAAAAGAAACTTGCTAAAATGTTCCTCTCTGCTCTTTACTGAAAAGCTTGGTTCTGCATACATTTTTAGCATACGTTTGCTCCTTCTGGGTCAGCCGAGCAGCAAATTTCTACTTAACCACCTGCTATCATGAGAGACATCAGGGCTGCATCTCTTGAGCCCAGTACTGAGCCTGAAAATTATTTCCAACTCCACTTACAAGTGAAACTTGCTAAAATGTGCCTGGCTGCTCTTCACTGAAAAGCTTGGTTCTGCAACATTTTTAGCATACGTTTGCTCCTGCTGGGTCAGCCGAGCAGCGAATTTCTACTTAACGACCTGCTATCATGAGAGACATCAGGGCTGCATCTCTTGAGCCCAGTACTGAGCCTGAAAAGCATTTCCAACCCACTTACAAGTGAAACTTGCTAAAATGTGCCTGGCTGCTCTTCACTGAAAAGCTTGGTTCTGCAACATTTTTAGCATATGTTTGCTCCTGCTGGGTCAGCCGAGCAGCGAATCTCTACTTAACCACCTGCTATCATGAGAGACATCAGGGCTGCATCTCTTGAGCCCAGTACTGAGCCTGAAAAGCATTTCCAACCCCACTTACAAGTGAAACTTGCTAAAATGTGCCTGGCTGCTCTTCACTGAAAAGCTTGGTTCTGCAACATTTTTAGCATACGTTTCCTCCTGCTTGGTCAGCCGAGCAGCGAATCTCTACTTAACCACCTGCTATCATGAGAGACATCAGGGCTGCATCTTTTGAGCCCAGTACTGAGCCTGAAAAGCGTTTCCAACCCAACTTACAAGTGAAACTCGCTAAAATGTGCCTCTCTGCTCTTCACTGAAAAGCTCATTCTGCGTACATTTTTGGCATACGTTTGCTCCTGCTGGGTCAGCCGAGCAGCGAATTTCTACTTAACGACCTGCTATCATGAGAGACATCAGGGCTGCATCTCTAGAGCCCAGTACTGAGCCTGAAAAGCATTTCCAACCCCACTTACAAGTGAAACTTGCTAAAATGTGCCTGGCTGCTCTTCACTGAAAAGCTTGGTTCTGCATACATTTTTAGCATACGTTTGCTCCTTCTGGGTCAGCCAAGCAGCAAATTTCTACTTAACCACCTGCTATCATGAGAGACATCAGGGCTGCATCTCTTGAGCCCAGTACTGAGCCTGAAAAGTATTTCCAACCCCACTTACAAGTGAAACTTGCTAAAATGTGCCTGGCTGCTCTTCACTGAAAAGCTTGGTTCTGCAACATTTTTAGCATACGTTTCCTCCTGCTGGGTCAGCCGAGCAGCGAATCTCTACTTAACCACCTGCTATCATGAGAGACATCAGGGCTGCATCTTTTGAGCCCAGTACTGAGCCTGAAAAGCGTTTCCAACCCAACTTACAAGTGAAACTTGCTAAAATGTGCCTCTCTGCTCTTCACTGAAAAGCTCATTCTGCGTACATTTTTGGCATACGTTTGCTCCTGCTGGGTCAGCCGAGCAGCGAATTTCTACTTAACCACCTGCTATCATGAGAGACATCAGGGCTGCATCTTTAGAGCCCAGTACTGAGCCTGAAAAGCATTTCCAACCCCACTTACAAGTGAAACTTGCTAAAATGTGCCTGGCTGCTCTTCACTGAAAAGGTTGGTTCTGCAACATTTTTAGCATACGTTTGCTCCTGCTGGGTCAGCCGAGCAGCGAATTTCTACTTAACCACCTGCTATCATGAGAGACATCAGGGCTGCATCTTTTGAGCCCAGTACTGAGCCTGAAAAGCATTTCCAACCCCACTTACAAGTGAAACTTGCTAAAATGTGCCTGGCTGCTCTTCACTGAAAAGCTTGGTTTTGCATGCATTTTTAGCATACGTTTGCTCCTGCTGGGTCAGCCGAGCAGCAAATTTCTACTTAACCACCTGCTATCATGAGAGACATCAGGGCTGCATCTCTTGAGCCCAGTACTGAGCCCGAAAAGCATTTCCAACCCCACTTACAAGTGAAACTTGCTAAAATGTTCCTCTCTGCTCTTTACTGAAAAGCTTGGTTTTGCATACATTTTTAGCATACGTTTGCTCCTGCTGGGTCAGCCGAGCAGCGAATTTCTAATTAACCACCTGCTATCATGAGAGACATCAGGGCTGCATGTTTTGAGCCCAGTACTGAGCCTGAAAAGTGTTTCCAACCCAACTTACAAGTGAAACTTGCTAAAATGTGCCTCTCTGCTCTCCACTGAAAATCTCATTCTGCATACATTTTTGGCATACGTTTGCTCCTGCTGGGTCAGCCGAGCAGCGAATTTCTACTTAACCACCTGCTATCATGAGAGACATCAGGGCTGCATCTCTTGAGCCCAGTACTGATCCTGAAAAGCATTTCCAACACCACTTACAAGTGAAACTTGCTAAAATGTGCCTGGCTGCTCTTCACTGAAAAGCTTGGTTCTGCAACATTTTTAGCATACGTTTGCTCCTGCTGGGTCAGCCGAGCAGCGAATTTCTACTTAACCACCTGCTATCATGAGAGACATCAGGGCTGCATCTTTTGAGCCCAGTACTGAGCCTGAAAAGCATTTCCAACCCCACTTACAAGTGAAACTTGCTAAAATGTGCCGTGCTGCTCTTCACTGAAAAGCTTGGTTTTGCATACATTTTTAGCATACGTTTGCTCCTGCTGGGTCAGCCGAGCAGCAAATTTCTACTTAACCACCTGCTATCATGAGAGACATCAGGGCTGCATCTCTTGAGCCCAGTACTGAGCCCGAAAAGCATTTCCAACCCCACTTACAAGTGAAACTTGCTAAAATGTTCCTCTCTGCTCTTTACTGAAAAGCTTGGTTTTGCATACATTTTTAGCATACGTTTGCTCCTGCTGGGTCAGCCGAGCAGCGAATTTCTAATTAACCACCTGCTATCATGAGAGACATCAGGGCTGCATGTTTTGAGCCCAGTACTGAGCCTAAAAAGTGTTTCCAACCCAACTTACAAGTGAAACTTGCTAAAATGTGCCTCTCTGCTCTTCACTGAAAATCTCATTCTGCATACATTTTTGGCATACGTTTGCTCCTGCTGGGTCAGCCGAGCAGCGAATTTCTACTTAACCACCTGCTATCATGAGAGACATCAGGGCTGCATCTCTTGAGCCCAGTACTGAGCCTGAAAAGCATTTCCAACCCCACTTACAAGTGAAACTTGCTAAAATGTGCCTGGCTGCTCTTCACTGAAAAGCTTGGTTCTGCAACATTTTTAGCATACGTTTGCTCCTGCTGGGTCAGCCGAGCAGCGAATTTCTACTTAACCACCTGCTATCATGAGAGACATCAGGGCTGCATCTTTTGAGCCCAGTACTGAGCCTGAAAAGCATTTCCAACCCCACTTACAAGTGAAACTTGCTAAAATGTGCCTGGCTGCTCTTCACTGAAAAGCTTGGTTTTGCATACATTTTTAGCATACGTTTGCTCCTGCTGGGTCAGCCGAGCAGCGAATTTCTACTTAACCACCTGCTATCATGAGAGACATCAGGGCTGCATCTTTTGAGCCCAGTACTGAGCCTGAAAAGCATTTCCAACCCCACTTACAAGTGAAACTTGCTAAAATGTTCCTCTCTGCTCTTTACTGAAAAGCTTGGTTCTGCATACATTTTTAGCATACGTTTGCTCCTTCTGGGTCAGCCGAGCAGCAAATTTCTACTTAACCACCTGCTATCATGAGAGACATCAGGGCTGCATCTCTTGAGCCCAGTACTGAGCCTGAAAATTATTTCCAACTCCACTTACAAGTGAAACTTGCTAAAATGTGCCTGGCTGCTCTTCACTGAAAAGCTTGGTTCTGCAACATTTTTAGCATACGTTTGCTCCTGCTGGGTCAGCCGAGCAGCGAATTTCTACTTAACGACCTGCTATCATGAGAGACATCAGGGCTGCATCTCTTGAGCCCAGTACTGAGCCTGAAAAGCATTTCCAACCCACTTACAAGTGAAACTTGCTAAAATGTGCCTGGCTGCTCTTCACTGAAAAGCTTGGTTCTGCAACATTTTTAGCATATGTTTGCTCCTGCTGGGTCAGCCGAGCAGCGAATCTCTACTTAACCACCTGCTATCATGAGAGACATCAGGGCTGCATCTCTTGAGCCCAGTACTGAGCCTGAAAAGTGTTTCCAACCCAACTTACAAGTGAAACTTGCTAAAATGTGCCTCTCTGCTCTTCACTGAAAAGCTCATTCTGCGTACATTTTTGGCATACGTTTGCTCCTGCTGGGTCAGCCGAGCAGCGAATTTCTACTTAACGACCTGCTATCATGAGAGACATCAGGGCTGCATCTCTTGAGCCCAGTACTGAGCCTGAAAAGCATTTCCAACCCCACTTACAAGTGAAACTTGCTAAAATGTGCCTGGCTGCTCTTCACTGAAAAGCTTGGTTCTGCATACATTTTTAGCATACGTTTGCTCCTTCTGGGTCAGCCAAGCAGCAAATTTCTACTTAACCACCTGCTATCATGAGAGACATCAGGGCTGCATCTCTTGAGCCCAGTACTGAGCCTGAAAAGTATTTCCAACCCCACTTACAAGTGAAACTTGCTAAAATGTGCCTGGCTGCTCTTCACTGAAAAGCTTGGTTCTGCAACATTTTTAGCATACGTTTCCTCCTGCTGGGTCAGCCGAGCAGCGAATCTCTACTTAACCACCTGCTATCATGAGAGACATCAGGGCTGCATCTTTTGAGCCCAGTACTGAGCCTGAAAAGCGTTTCCAACCCAACTTACAAGTGAAACTTGCTAAAATGTGCCTCTCTGCTCTTCACTGAAAAGCTCATTCTGCGTACATTTTTGGCATACGTTTGCTCCTGCTGGGTCAGCCGAGCAGCGAATTTCTACTTAACCACCTGCTATCATGAGAGACATCAGGGCTGCATCTTTAGAGCCCAGTACTGAGCCTGAAAAGCATTTCCAACCCCACTTACAAGTGAAACTTGCTAAAATGTGCCTGGCTGCTCTTCACTGAAAAGGTTGGTTCTGCAACATTTTTAGCATACGTTTGCTCCTGCTGGGTCAGCCGAGCAGCGAATTTCTACTTAACCACCTGCTATCATGAGAGACATCAGGGCTGCATCTTTTGAGCCCAGTACTGAGCCTGAAAAGCATTTCCAACCCGACTTACAAGTGAAACTTGCTAAAATGTGGCTGGCTGCTCTTCACTGAAAAGCTTGGTTTTGCATACATTTTTAGCATACGTTTGCTCCTGCTGGGTCAGCCGAGCAGCGAATTTCTACTTAACCACCTGCTATCATGAGAGACATCAGGGCTGCATCTTTTGAGCCCAGTACTGAGCCTGGAAAGCATTTCCAACCCCACTTACAAGTGAAACTTGCTAAAATGTGCCTCTCTGCTCTTTACTGAAAAGCTTGGTTTTGCATACATTTTTAGCATACGTTTGCTCCTGCTGGGTCAGCCGAGCAGCGAATTTCTAATTAACCACCTGCTATCATGAGAGACATCAGGGCTGCATGTTTTGAGCCCAGTACTGAGCCTGAAAAGTGTTTCCAACCCAACTTACAAGTGAA
The DNA here is from genome assembly GCF_964261635.1 of Lissotriton helveticus. NCBI lineage: Eukaryota > Metazoa > Chordata > Amphibia > Caudata > Salamandridae > Lissotriton > Lissotriton helveticus. The sequence continues at coordinate 1,397,394 of NW_027611690.1, read as the reverse complement.
ACTTGCTAAAATGTGCCTGGCTGCTCTTCACTGAAAAGCTCATTCTGCGTACATTTTTGGCATACGTTTGCTCCTGCTGGGTCAGCCGAGCAGCGAATTTCTACTTAACCACCTGCTATCATGAGAGACATCAGGGCTTCATCTCTTGAGCCCAGTACTGAGCCTGAAAAGCATTTCCAACCCCACTTACAAGTGAAACTTGCTAAAATGTGCCTGGCTGCTCTTCACTGAAAAGCTTGGTTCTGCAACATTTTTAGCATACGTTAGCTCCTGCTGGGTCAGCCGAGCAGCGAATTTCTAATTAACCACCTGCTATCATGAGAGACATCAGGGCTGCATCTTTTGAGCCCAGTGCTGAGCCTGAAAAGCGTTTCCAACCCCACTTACAAGTGAAACTTGCTAAAATGTGCCTCTCTGCTCTTTACTGAAAAGCTTGGTTCTGCATACATTTTTAGCATACGTTTGCTCCTGCTGGGTCAGCCGAGCAGCAAATTTCTACTTAACCACCTGCTATCATGAGAGACATCAGGGCTGCATCTTTTGAGCCCAGTACTGAGCCTGAAAAGCGTTTCCAACCCAACTTACAAGTGAAACTTGCTAAAATGTGCCTCTCTGCTCTTCACTGAAAAGCTCATTCTGCGTACATTTTTGGCATACGTTTGCTCCTGCTGGGTCAGCCGAGCAGCGAATTTCTTCTTAACCACCTGCTATCATGAGAGACATCAGGGCTGCATGTTTTGAGCCCAGCACTGACCCTGAAAAGCGTTTCCAACCCCACTTACAAGTGAAACTTGCTAAAATGTGCCTGGCTGCTCTTCACTGAAAAGCTTGGTTCTGCATACATTTTTAGCATACGTTTGCTCCTGCTGGGTCAGCCGAGCAGCAAATTTCTACTTAACCACCTGCTATCATGAGAGACATCAGGGCTGCATCTCTTGAGCCCAGTACTGAGCCTGAAAAGCATTTCCAAGCCAACTTACAAGTGAAACTTGCTAAAATGTGCCTGGCTGCTCTTTACTGAAAAGCTTTGTTCTGCATAAATGTTTAGCATACGTTTGCTCCTGCTGGGTCAGCCGAGCAGCTAATTTCTAATTAACCACCTGCTATCATGAGAGACATCAGGGCTGCATGTTTTGAGCCCAGTACTGAGCCTGAAAAGCGTTTCTAACCCAACTTACAAGTGAAACTTGCTAAAATGTGCCTGGCTGCTCTTCACTGAAAAGCTTGGTTTTGCATACATTTTTAGCATACGTTTGCTCCTGCTGGGTCAGCCGAGCAGCGAATTTCTAATTAACCACCTGCTATCATGAGAGACATCAGGGCTGCATCTTTTGAGCCCAGTACTGAGCCTGAAAAGCGTTTCCAACCCCACTTACAAGTGAAACTTGCTAAAATGTGCCTCTCTGCTCTTTACTGAAAAGCTTGGTTCTGCATACATTTTTAGCATACGTTTGCTCCTGCTGGGTCAGCCGAGCAGCAAATTTCTACTTAACCACCTGCTATCATGAGAGACATCAGGGCTGCATCTTTTGAGCCCAGTACTGAGCCTGAAAAGCGTTTCCAACCCAACTTACAAGTGAAACTTGCTAAAATGTGCCTCTCTGCTCTTCACTGAAAAGCTCATTCTGCGTACATTTTTGGCATACGTTTGCTCCTGCTGGGTCAGCCGAGCAGCGAATTTCTTCTTAACCACCTGCTATCATGAGAGACATCAGGGCTGCATGTTTTGAGCCCAGCACTGACCCTGAAAAGCGTTTCCAACCCCACTTACAAGTGAAACTTGCTAAAATGTGCCTGGCTGCTCTTCACTGAAAAGCTTGGTTCTGCATACATTTTTAGCATACGTTTGCTCCTGCTGGGTCAGCCGAGCAGCGAATTTCTACTTAACCACCTGCTATCATGAGAGACATCAGGGCTGCATCTTTTGAGCCCAGTACTGAGCCTGAAAAGCATTTCCAACCCCACTTACAAGTGAAACTTGCTAAAATGTGCCTGGCTGCTCTTCACTGAAAAGCTTGGTTTTGCATACATTTTTTTAGCATACGTTTGCTCCTGCTGGGTCAGCCGAGCAGCGAATTTCTACTTAACCACCTGCTATCATGAGAGACATCAGGGCTGCATCTTTTGAGCCCAGTACTGAGCCTGAAAAGCATTTCCAACCCCACTTACAAGTGAAACTTGCTAAAATGTTCCTCTCTGCTCTTTACTGAAAAGCTTGGTTCTGCATACATTTTTAGCATACGTTTGCTCCTTCTGGGTCAGCCGAGCAGCAAATTTCTACTTAACCACCTGCTATCATGAGAGACATCAGGGCTGCATCTCTTGAGCCCAGTACTGAGCCTGAAAATTATTTCCAACTCCACTTACAAGTGAAACTTGCTAAAATGTGCCTGGCTGCTCTTCACTGAAAAGCTTGGTTCTGCAACATTTTTAGCATACGTTTGCTCCTGCTGGGTCAGCCGAGCAGCGAATTTCTACTTAACGACCTGCTATCATGAGAGACATCAGGGCTGCATCTCTTGAGCCCAGTACTGAGCCTGAAAAGCATTTCCAACCCACTTACAAGTGAAACTTGCTCAAATGTGCCTGGCTGCTCTTCACTGAAAAGCTTGGTTCTGCAACATTTTTAGCATATGTTTGCTCCTGCTGGGTCAGCCGAGCAGCGAATCTCTACTTAACCACCTGCTATCATGAGAGACATCAGGGCTGCATCTCTTGAGCCCAGTACTGAGCCTGAAAAGCATTTCCAACCCCACTTACAAGTGAAACTTGCTAAAATGTGCCTGGCTGCTCTTCACTGAAAAGCTTGGTTCTGCAACATTTTTAGCATACGTTTCCTCCTGCTTGGTCAGCCGAGCAGCAAATCTCTACTTAACCACCTGCTATCATGAGAGACATCAGGGCTGCATCTTTTGAGCCCAGTACTGAGCCTGAAAAGTGTTTCCAACCCAACTTACAAGTGAAACTTGCTAAAATGTGCCTCTCTGCTCTTCACTGAAAAGCTCATTCTGCGTACATTTTTGGCATACGTTTGCTCCTGCTGGGTCAGCCGAGCAGCGAATTTCTACTTAACGACCTGCTATCATGAGAGACATCAGGGCTGCATCTCTTGAGCCCAGTACTGAGCCTGAAAAGCATTTCCAACCCCACTTACAAGTGAAACTTGCTAAAATGTGCCTCTCTGCTCTTTACTGAAAAGCTTGGTTCTGCATACATTTTTAGCATACGTTTGCTCCTGCTGGGTCAGCCGAGCAGCAAATTTCTACTTAACCACCTGCTATCATGAGAGACATCAGGGCTGCATCTTTTGAGCCCAGTACTGAGCCTGAAAAGCGTTTCCAACCCAACTTACAAGTGAAACTTGCTAAAATGTGCCTCTCTGCTCTTCACTGAAAAGCTCATTCTGCGTACATTTTTGGCATACGTTTGCTCCTGCTGGGTCAGCCGAGCAGCGAATTTCTTCTTAACCACCTGCTATCATGAGAGACATCAGGGCTGCATGTTTTGAGCCCAGCACTGACCCTGAAAAGCGTTTCCAACCCCACTTACAAGTGAAACTTGCTAAAATGTGCCTGGCTGCTCTTCACTGAAAAGCTTGGTTCTGCATACATTTTTAGCATACGTTTGCTCCTGCTGGGTCAGCCGAGCAGCGAATTTCTACTTAACCACCTGCTATCATGAGAGACATCAGGGCTGCATCTTTTGAGCCCAGTACTGAGCCTGAAAAGCATTTCCAACCCCACTTACAAGTGAAACTTGCTAAAATGTGCCTGGCTGCTCTTCACTGAAAAGCTTGGTTTTGCATACATTTTTTTAGCATACGTTTGCTCCTGCTGGGTCAGCCGAGCAGCGAATTTCTACTTAACCACCTGCTATCATGAGAGACATCAGGGCTGCATCTTTTGAGCCCAGTACTGAGCCTGAAAAGCATTTCCAACCCCACTTACAAGTGAAACTTGCTAAAATGTTCCTCTCTGCTCTTTACTGAAAAGCTTGGTTCTGCATACATTTTTAGCATACGTTTGCTCCTTCTGGGTCAGCCGAGCAGCAAATTTCTACTTAACCACCTGCTATCATGAGAGACATCAGGGCTGCATCTCTTGAGCCCAGTACTGAGCCTGAAAATTATTTCCAACTCCACTTACAAGTGAAACTTGCTAAAATGTGCCTGGCTGCTCTTCACTGAAAAGCTTGGTTCTGCAACATTTTTAGCATACGTTTGCTCCTGCTGGGTCAGCCGAGCAGCGAATTTCTACTTAACGACCTGCTATCATGAGAGACATCAGGGCTGCATCTCTTGAGCCCAGTACTGAGCCTGAAAAGCATTTCCAACCCACTTACAAGTGAAACTTGCTCAAATGTGCCTGGCTGCTCTTCACTGAAAAGCTTGGTTCTGCAACATTTTTAGCATATGTTTGCTCCTGCTGGGTCAGCCGAGCAGCGAATCTCTACTTAACCACCTGCTATCATGAGAGACATCAGGGCTGCATCTCTTGAGCCCAGTACTGAGCCTGAAAAGCATTTCCAACCCCACTTACAAGTGAAACTTGCTAAAATGTGCCTGGCTGCTCTTCACTGAAAAGCTTGGTTCTGCAACATTTTTAGCATACGTTTCCTCCTGCTTGGTCAGCCGAGCAGCGAATCTCTACTTAACCACCTGCTATCATGAGAGACATCAGGGCTGCATCTTTTGAGCCCAGTACTGAGCCTGAAAAGTGTTTCCAACCCAACTTACAAGTGAAACTTGCTAAAATGTGCCTCTCTGCTCTTCACTGAAAAGCTCATTCTGCGTACATTTTTGGCATACGTTTGCTCCTGCTGGGTCAGCCGAGCAGCGAATTTCTACTTAACGACCTGCTATCATGAGAGACATCAGGGCTGCATCTCTTGAGCCCAGTACTGAGCCTGAAAAGCATTTCCAACCCCACTTACAAGTGAAACTTGCTAAAATGTGCCTGGCTGCTCTTCACTGAAAAGCTTGGTTCTGCATAAATTTTTAGCATACGTTTGCTCCTTCTGGGTCAGCCAAGCAGCAAATTTCTACTTAACCACCTGCTATCATGAGAGACATCAGGGCTGCATCTCTTGAGCCCAGTACTGAGCCTGAAAAGTATTTCCAACCCCACTTACAAGTGAAACTTGCTAAAATGTGCCTGGCTGCTCTTCACTGAAAAGCTTGGTTCTGCAACATTTTTAGCATACGTTTCCTCCTGCTGGGTCAGCCGAGCAGCGAATCTCTACTTAACCACCTGCTATCATGAGAGACATCAGGGCTGCATCTTTTGAGCCCAGTACTGAGCCTGAAAAGCGTTTCCAACCCAACTTACAAGTGAAACTTGCTAAAATGTGCCTCTCTGCTCTTCACTGAAAAGCTCATTCTGCGTACATTTTTGGCATACGTTTGCTCCTGCTGGGTCAGCCAAGCAGCGAATTTCTACTTAACCACCTGCTATCATGAGAGACATCAGGGCTGCATCTTTAGAGCCCAGTACTGAGCCTGAAAAGCATTTCCAACCCCACTTACAAGTGAAACTTGCTAAAATGTGCCTGGCTGCTCTTCACTGAAAAGGTTGGTTCTGCAACATTTTTAGCATACGTTTGCTCCTGCTGGGTCAGCCGAGCAGCGAATTTCTACTTAACCACCTGCTATCATGAGAGACATCAGGGCTGCATCTTTTGAGCCCAGTACTGAGCCTGAAAAGCATTTCCAACCCGACTTACAAGTGAAACTTGCTAAAATGTGGCTGGCTGCTCTTCACTGAAAAGCTTGGTTTTGCATACATTTTTAGCATACGTTTGCTCCTGCTGGGTCAGCCGAGCAGCGAATTTCTACTTAACCACCTGCTATCATGAGAGACATCAGGGCTGCATCTTTTGAGCCCAGTACTGAGCCTGGAAAGCATTTCCAACCCCACTTACAAGTGAAACTTGCTAAAATGTGCCTCTCTGCTCTTTACTGAAAAGCTTGGTTTTGCATACATTTTTAGCATACGTTTGCTCCTGCTGGGTCAGCCGAGCAGCGAATTTCTAATTAACCACCTGCTATCATGAGAGACATCAGGGCTGCATGTTTTGAGCCCAGTACTGAGCCTGAAAAGTGTTTCCAACCCAACTTACAAGTGAAACTTGCTAAAATGTGCCTGGCTGCTCTTCACTGAAAAGCTCATTCTGCGTACATTTTTGGCATACGTTTGCTCCTGCTGGGTCAGCCGAGCAGCGAATTTCTACTTAACCACCTGCTATCATGAGAGACATCAGGGCTTCATCTCTTGAGCCCAGTACTGAGCCTGAAAAGCATTTCCAACCCCACTTACAAGTGAAACTTGCTAAAATGTGCCTGGCTGCTCTTCACTGAAAAGCTTGGTTCTGCAACATTTTTAGCATACGTTTGCTCCTGCTGGGTCAGCCGAGCAGCGAATTTCTAATTAACCACCTGCTATCATGAGAGACATCAGGGCTGCATCTTTTGAGCCCAGTGCTGAGCCTGAAAAGCGTTTCCAACCCCACTTACAAGTGAAACTTGCTAAAATGTGCCTGGCTGCTCTTCACTGAAAAGCTGGTTCTGCAACATTTCTGGCATACGTTTGCTCCTGCTGGGTCAGCCGAGCAGCGAATTTCTACTTAACCACCTGCTATCATGAGAGACATCAGGGCTGCATCTTTTGAGCCCAGTACTGAGCCTGAAAAGCGTTTCCAACCCCACTTACAAGTGAAACTTGCTAAAATGTGCCTCTCTGCTCTTTACTGAAAAGCTTGGTTCTGCATACATTTTTAGCATACGTTTGCTCCTGCTGGGTCAGCCGAGCAGCAAATTTCTACTTAACCACCTGCTATCATGAGAGACATCAGGGCTGCATCTTTTGAGCCCAGTACTGAGCCTGAAAAGCGTTTCCAACCCAACTTACAAGTGAAACTTGCTAAAATGTGCCTCTCTGCTCTTCACTGAAAAGCTCATTCTGCGTACATTTTTGGCATACGTTTGCTCCTGCTGGGTCAGCCGAGCAGCGAATTTCTTCTTAACCACCTACTATCATGAGAGACATCAGGGCTGCATGTTTTGAGCCCAGCACTGACCCTGAAAAGCGTTTCCAACCCCACTTACAAGTAAAACTTGCTAAAATGTGCCTGGCTGCTCTTCACTGAAAAGCTTGGTTCTGCATACATTTTTAGCATACGTTTGCTCCTGCTGGGTCAGCCGAGCAGCAAATTTCTACTTAACCACCTGCTATCATGAGAGACATCAGGGCTGCATCTCTTGAGCCCAGTACTGAGCCTGAAAAGCATTTCCAAGCCAACTTACAAGTGAAACTTGCTAAAATGTGCCTGGCTGCTCTTTACTGAAAAGCTTGGTTCTGCATAAATGTTTAGCATACGTTTGCTCCTGCTGGGTCAGCCGAGCAGCTAATTTCTAATTAACCACCTGCTATCATGAGAGACATCAGGGCTGCATGTTTTGAGCCCAGTACTGAGCCTGAAAAGCGTTTCCAACCCAACTTACAAGTGAAACTTGCTAAAATGTGCCTGGCTGCTCTTCACTGAAAAGCTTGGTTTTGCATACATTTTTAGCATACGTTTGCTCCTGCTGGGTCAGCCGAGCAGCGAATTTCTAATTAACCACCTGCTATCATGAGAGACATCAGGGCTGCATCTTTTGAGCCCAGTACTGAGCCTGAAAAGCGTTTCCAACCCCACTTACAAGTGAAACTTGCTAAAATGTGCCTCTCTGCTCTTTACTGAAAAGCTTGGTTCTGCATACATTTTTAGCATACGTTTGCTCCTGCTGGGTCAGCCGAGCAGCAAATTTCTACTTAACCAACTGCTATCATGAGAGACATCAGGGCTGCATCTTTTGAGCCCAGTACTGAGCCTGAAAAGCGTTTCCAACCCAACTTACAAGTGAAACTTGCTAAAATGTGCCTCTCTGCTCTTCACTGAAAAGCTCATTCTGCGTACATTTTTGGCATACGTTTGCTCCTGCTGGGTCAGCCGAGCATCGAATTTCTTCTTAACCACCTGCTATCATGAGAGACATCAGGGCTGCATGTTTTGAGCCCAGCACTGACCCTGAAAAGCATTTCCAAGCCAACTTACAAGTGAAACTTGCTAAAATGTGCCTGGCTGCTCTTCACTGAAAAGCTTGGTTCTGCATACATTTTTAGCATACGTTTGCTCCTGCTGGGTCAGCCGAGCAGCAAATTTCTACTTAACCACCTGCTATCATGAGAGACATCAGGGCTGCATCTCTTGAGCCCAGTACTGAGCCTGAAAAGCATTTCCAAGCCAACTTACAAGTGAAACTTGCTAAAATGTGCCTGGCTGCTCTTTACTGAAAAGCTTGGTTCTGCATAAATGTTTAGCATACGTTTGCTCCTGCTGGGTCAGCCGAGCAGCTAATTTCTAATTAACCACCTGCTATCATGAGAGACATCAGGGCTGCATGTTTTGAGCCCAGTACTGAGCCTGAAAAGCGTTTCCAACCCAACTTACAAGTGAAACTTGCTAAAATGTGCCTGGCTGCTCTTCACTGAAAAGCTTGGTTTTGCATACATTTTTAGCATATGTTTGCTCCTGCTGGGTCAGCCGAGCAGCGAATTTCTAATTAACCACCTGCTATCATGAGAGACATCAGGGCTGCATGTTTTGAGCCCAGTACTGAGCCTGAAAAGCGTTTCCAACCCCACTTACAAGTGAAACTTGCTAAAATGTGCCTGGCTGCTCTTCACTGAAAAGCTTGGTTCTGCATACATTTTTAGCATACGTTTGCTCCTGCTAGGTCAGCCGAGCAGCAAATTTCTACTTAACCACCTGCTATCATGAGAGACATCAGGGCTGCATCTTTTGAGCCCAGTACTGAGCCTGAAAAGGATTTCCAACCCCACTTACAAGTGAAACTTGCTAAAATGTGCCTCTCTGCTCTTCACTGAAAATCTCATTCTGCGTACATTTTTGGCATACGTTTGCTCCTGCTGGGTCAGCCGAGCAGCGAATTTCTACTTAACCACCTGCTATCATGAGAGACATCAGGGCTGCATCGTTTGAGCCCAGTACTGAGCCTGAAAAGCATTTCCAACCCCACTTACAAGTGAAACTTGCTAAAATGTGCCTGGCTGCTCTTCACTGAAAAGCTTGGTTCTGCAACATTTTTAGCATACGTTTGCTCCTGCTGGGTCAGCCGAGCAGCGAATTTCTACTTAACCACCTGCTATCATGAGAGACATCAGGGCTGCATCTTTTGAGCCCAGTACTGAGCCTGAAAAGCATTTCCAACCCCACTTACAAGTGAAACTTGCTAAAATGTGCCTGGCTGCTCTTCACTGAAAAGCTTGGTTTTGCATACATTTTTAGCATACGTTTGCTCCTGCTGGGTCAGCCGAGCAGCAAATTTCTACTTAACCACCTGCTATCATGAGAGACATCAGGGCTGCATCTCTTGAGCCCAGTACTGAGCCCGAAAAGCATTTCCAACCCCACTTACAAGTGAAACTTGCTAAAATGTTCCTCTCTGCTCTTTACTGAAAAGCTTGGTTTTGCATACATTTTTAGCATACGTTTGCTCCTGCTGGGTCAGCCGAGCAGCGAATTTCTAATTAACCACCTGCTATCATGAGAGACATCAGGGCTGCATGTTTTGAGCCAGTACTGAGCCTGAAAAGTCTTTCCAACCCAACTTACAAGTGAAACTTGCTAAAATGTGCCTCTCTGCTCTTCACTGAAAATCTCATTCTGCATACATTTTTGGCATACGTTTGCTCCTGCTGGGTCAGCCGAGCAGCGAATATCTACTTAACCACCTGCTATCATGAGAGACATCAGGGCTGCATCTCTTGAGCCCAGTACTGAGCCCGAAAAACATTTCCAACCCCACTTACAAGTGAAACTTGCTAAAATGTTCCTCTCTGCTCTTTACTGAAAAGCTTGGTTTTGCATACATTTTTAGCATACGTTTGCTCCTGCTGGGTCAGCCGAGCAGCGAATTTCTAATTAACCACCTGCTATCATGAGAGACATCAGGGCTGCATGTTTTGAGCCCAGTACTGAGCCTGAAAAGTGTTTCCAACCCAACTTACAAGTGAAACTTGCTAAAATGTGCCTCTCTGCTCTTCACTGAAAATCTCATTCTGCATACATTTTTGGCATACGTTTGCTCCTGCTGGGTCAGCCGAGCAGCGAATTTCTACTTAACCACCTGCTATCATGAGAGACATCAGGGCTGCATCTTTTGAGCCCAGTACTGAGCCTGAAAAGCATTTCCAACCCCACTTACAAGTGAAACTTGCTAAAATGTGCCTCTCTGCTCTTTACTGAAAAGCTTGGTTTTGCATACATTTTTAGCATACGTTTGCTCCTGCTGGGTCAGCGAGCAGCGAATTTCTAATTAACCACCTGCTATCATGAGAGACATCAGGGCTGCATGTTTTGAGCACAGTACTGAGCCTGAAAAGTGTTTCCAACCCAACTTACAAGTGAAACTTGCTAAAATGTGCCTGGCTGCTCTTCACTGAAAAGCTCATTCTGCGTACATTTTTGGCATACGTTTGCTCCTGCTGGGTCAGCCGAGCAGCGAATTTCTACTTAACCACCTGCTATCATGAGAGATATCAGGGCTGCATCTCTTGAGCCCAGTACTGAGCCTGAAAAGCATTTCCAACCCCACTTACAAGTGAAACTTGCTAAAATGTGCCTGGCTGCTCTTCACTGAAAAGCTTGGTTCTGCATACATTTTTAGCATACGTTTGCTCCTTCTGGGTCAGCCGAGCAGCAAATTTCTACTTAACCACCTGCTATCATGAGAGATATCAGGGCTGCATCTCTTGAGCCCAGTACTGAGCCTGAAAAGTATTTCCAACTCCACTTACAAGTGAAACTTGCTAAAATGTGCCTGGCTGCTCTTCACTGAAAAGCTTGGTTCTGCAACATTTTTAGCATACGTTTGCTCCTGCTGGGTCAGCCGAGCAGCGAATTTCTACTTAACCACCTGCTATCATGAGAGACATCAGGGCTGCATCTTTTGAGCCCAGTACTGAGCCTGAAAAGCGTTTCCAACCCAACTTACAAGTGAAACTTGCTAAAATGTGCCTCTCTGCTCGTCACTGAAAAGCTCATTCTGCGTACATTTTTGGCATACGTTTGCTCCTGCTGGGTCAGCCGAGCAGCGAATTTCTACTTAACGACCTGCTATCATGAGAGACATCAGGGCTGCATCTCTTGAGCCCAGTACTGAGCCTGAAAAGCATTTCCAACCCCACTTACAAGTGAAACTTGCTAAAATGTGCCTGGCTGCTCTTCACTGAAAAGCTTGGTTCTGCAACATTTTTAGCATATGTTTGCTCCTGCTGGGTCAGCCGAGCAGCGAATTTCTACTTAACCACCTGCTATCATGAGAGACATCAGGGCTGCATCTCTTGAGCCCAGTACTGAGCCTGAAAAGCATTTCCAACCCCACTTACAAGTGAAACTTGCTAAAATGTGCCTGGCTGCTCTTCACTGAAAAGCTTGGTTCTGCATACATTTTTAGCATACATTTGCTCCTTCTGGGTCAGCCAAGCAGCAAATTTCTACTTAACCACCTGCTATCATGAGAGACATCAGGGCTGCATCTCTTGAGCCCAGTACTGAGCCTGAAAAGTATTTCCAACCCCACTTACAAGTGAAACTTGCTAAAATGTGCCTGGCTGCTCTTCACTGAAAAGCTTGGTTCTGCAACATTTTTAGCATACGTTTCCTCCTGCTGGGTCAGCCGAGCAGCGAATCTCTACTTAACCACCTGCTATCATGAGAGACATCAGGGCTGCATCTTTTGAGCCCAGTACTGAGCCTGAAAAGCGTTTCCAACCCAACTTACAAGTGAAACTTGCTAAAATGTGCCTCTCTGCTCTTCACTGAAAAGCTCATTCTGCGTACATTTTTGGCATACGTTTGCTCCTGCTGGGTCAGCCGAGCAGCGAATTTCTACTTAACCACCTGCTATCATGAGAGACATCAGGGCTGCATCTCTTGAGCCCAGTACTGAGCCTGAAAAGCATTTCCAACCCCATTTACAAGTGAAACTTGCTAAAATGTGCCTGGCTGCTCTTCACTGAAAAGCTTGGTTCTGCATACATTTTTAGCATACGTTTGCTCCTTCTGGGTCAGCCGAGCAGCAAATTTCTACTTAACCACCTGCTATCATGAGAGACATCAGGGCTGCATCTCTTGAGCCCAGTACTGAGCCTGAAAAGTATTTCCAACCCCACTTACAAGTGAAACTTGCTAAAATGTGCCTGGCTGCTCTTCACTGAAAAGCTTGGTTCTGCAACATTTTTAGCATACGTTTCCTCCTGCTGGGTCAGCCGAGCAGCGAATCTCTACTTAACCACCTGCTATCATGAGAGACATCAGGGCTGCATCTTTTGAGCCCAGTACTGAGCCTGAAAAGCGTTTCCAACCCAACTTACAAGTGAAACTTGCTAAAATGTGCCTCTCTGCTCTTCACTGAAAAGCTCATTCTGCGTACATTTTTGGCATACGTTTGCTCCTGCTGGGTCAGCCGAGCAGCAAATTTCTACTTAACGACCTGCTATCATGAGAGACATCAGGGCTGCATCTCTTGAGCCCAGTACTGAGCCTGAAATGCATTTCCAACCCCACTTACAAGTGAAACTTGCTAAAATGTGCCTGGCTGCTCTTCACTGAAAAGCTTGGTTCTGCAACATTTTTAGCATATGTTTGCTCCTGCTGGGTCAGCCGAGCAGCGAATCTCTACTTAACCACCTGCTATCATGAGAGACATCAGGGCTGCATCTTTTGAGCCCAGTACTGAGCCTGAAAAGCGTTTCCAAGCCCACTTACAAGTGAAACTTGCTAAAATGTGCCTCTCTGCTCTTTACTGAAAAGCTTGGTTTTGCATACATTTTTAGCATACGTTTGCTCCTGCTGGGTCAGCCGAGCAGCGAATTTCTTCTTAACCACCTGCTATCAGGAGAGACATCAGGGCTGCATGTTTTGAGCCCAGTACTGACCCTGAAAAGCGTTTCCAACCCCACTTACAAGTGAAACTTGCTAAAATGTGCATGGCTGCTCTTCACTGAAAAGCTTGATTCTGCATACATTTTTAGCATACGTTTGCTCCTGCTGGGTCAGCCGAGCAGCAAATTTCTACTTAACCACCTGCTATCATGAGAGACATCAGGGCTGCATCTCTTGAGCCAAGTACTGAGCCTGAAAAGCATTTCCAACCCCACTTACAAGTGAAACTTGCTAAAATGTGCCTGGCTGCTCTTCACTGAAAAGCTTGGTTCTGCATACATTTTTAGCATACGTTTGCTCCTTCTGGGTCAGCCAAGCAGCAAATTTCTACTTAACCACCTGCTATCATGAGAGACATCAGGGCTGCATGTTTTGAGCCCAGTACTGAGCCTGAAAAGCGTTTCCAACCCCACTTACAAGTGAAACTTGCTAAAATGTGCCTCTCTGCTCTTTACTGAAAAGCTTGGTTCTGCAACATTTTTAGCATACGTTTCCTCCTGCTGGGTCAGCCGAGCAGCAAATCTCTACTTAACCACCTGCTATCATGAGAGACATCAGGGCTGCATCTTTTGAGCCCAGTACTGAGCCTGAAAAGCGTTTCCAACCCAACTTACAAGTGAAACTTGCTAAAATGTGCCTCTCTGCTCTTCACTGAAAAGCTCATTCTGCGTACATTTTTGGCATACGTTTGCTCCTGCTGGGTCAGCCGAGCAGCGAATTTCTACTTAACCACCTGCTATCATGAGAGACATCAGGGCTGCATCTCTTGAGCCCAGTACTGAGCCTGAAAAGCATTTCCAACCCCACTTACAAGTGAAACTTGCTAAAATGTGCCTGGCTGCTCTTCACTGAAAAGCTTGGTTCTGCATACATTTTTTGCATACGTTTGCTCCTTCTGGGTCAGCCGAGCAGCAAATTTCTACTTAACCACCTGCTATCATGAGAGACATCAGGGCTGCATCTCTTGAGCCCAGTACTGAGCCTGAAAAGTATTTCCAACCCCACTTACAAGTGAAACTTGCTAAAATGTGCCTGGCTGCTCTTCACTGAAAAGCTTGGTTCTGCAACTTTTTTAGCATACGTTTCCTCCTGCTGGGTCAGCCGAGCAGCGAATCTCTACTTAACCACCTGCTATCATGAGAGACATCAGGGCTGCATCTTTTGAGCCCAGTACTGAGCCTGAAAAGCGTTTCCAACCCAACTTACAAGTGAAACTTGCTAAAATGTGCCTCTCTGCTCTTCACTGAAAAGCTCATTCTGCGTACATTTTTGGCATACGTTTGCTCCTGCTGGGTCAGCCGAGCAGCAAATTTCTACTTAACGACCTGCTATCATGAGAGACATCAGGGCTGCATCTCTTGAGCCCAGTACTGAGCCTGAAATGCATTTCCAACCCCACTTACAAGTGAAACTTGCTAAAATGTGCCTGGCTGCTCTTCACTGAAAAGCTTGGTTCTGCAACATTTTTAGCATATGTTTGCTCCTGCTGGGTCAGCCGAGCAGCGAATCTCTACTTAACCACCTGCTATCATGAGAGACATCAGGGCTGCATCTTTTGAGCCCAGTACTGACCCTGAAAAGCGTTTCCAAGCCCACTTACAAGTGAAACTTGCTAAAATGTGCCTCTCTGCTCTTTACTGAAAAGCTTGGTTTTGCATACATTTTTAGCATACGTTTGCTCCTGCTGGGTCAGCCGAGCAGCGAATTTCTTCTTAACCACCTGCTATCAGGAGAGACATCAGGGCTGCATGTTTTGAGCCCAGTACTGACCCTGAAAAGCGTTTCCAACCCCACTTACAAGTGAAACTTGCTAAAATGTGCATGGCTGCTCTTCACTGAAAAGCTTGATTCTGCATACATTTTTAGCATACGTTTGCTCCTGCTGGGTCAGCCGAGCAGCAAATTTCTACTTAACCACCTGCTATCATGAGAGACATCAGGGCTGCATCTCTTGAGCCAAGTACTGAGCCTGAAAAGCATTTCCAAGCCAACTTACAAGTGAAACTTGCTAAAATGTGCCTGGCTGCTATTTACTGAAAAGCTTGGTTCTGCATAAATTTTTAGCATACGTTTGCTCCTGCTGGGTCAGCTGAGCAGCGAATTTCTAATTAACCACCTGCTATCATGAGAGACATCAGGGCTGCATGTTTTGAGCCCAGTACTGAGCCTGAAAAGCGTTTCCAACCCAACTTACAAGTGAAACTTGCTAAAATGTGCCTGGCTGCTCTTCACTGAAAAGCTTGGTTTTGCATACATTTTAGCATACGTTTGCTTCTGCTGGATCAGCCGAGCAGCGAATTTCTAATTAACCACCTGCTATCATGAGAGACATCAGGGCTGCATGTTTTGAGCCCAGTACTGAGCCTGAAAAGCGTTTCCAACCCCACTTACAAGTGAAACTTGCTAAAATGTGCCTCTCTGCTCTTCACTGAAAATCTCATTCTGCGTACATTTTTGGCATACGTTTGCTCCTGCTGGGTCAGCCGAGCAGCGAATTTCTACTTAATCACCTGCTATCATGAGAGACATCAGGGCTGCATCTTTAGAGCCCAGTAATGAGCCTGAAAAGCATTTCCAACCCCACTTACAAGTGAAACTTGCTAAAATGTGCCTGGCTGCTCTTCACTGAAAAGCTTGGTTCTGCAACATTTTTAGCATACGTTTGCTCCTGCTGGGTCAGCCGAGCAGCGAATTTCTACTTAACCACCTGCTATCATGAGAGACATCAGGGCTGCATCTTTTGAGCCCAGTACTGAGCCTGAAAAGCATTTCCAACCCCACTTACAAGTGAAACTTGCTAAAATGTGCCTGACTGCTCTTCACTGAAAAGCTTGGTTTTGCATACATTTTTAGCATACGTTTGCTCCTGCTGGGTCAGCCGAGCAGCGAATTTCTAATTAACCACCTGCTATCATGAGAGACATCAGGGCTGCATGTTTTGAGCCCAGTACTGAGCCTAAAAAGCGTTTCCAACCCAACTTACAAGTGAAACTTGCTAAAATGTGCCTCTCTGCTCTTCACTGAAAATCTCATTCTGCGTACATTTTTGGCATACGTTTGCTCCTGCTGGGTCAGCCGAGCAGCGAATTTCTACTTAACCACCTGCTATCATGAGAGACATCAGGGCTGCATCTTTTGAGCCCAGTACTGAGCCTGAAAAGCTTTTCCAACCCCACTTACAAGTGAAACTTGCTAAAATGTGCCTGGCTGCTCTTCACTGAAAAGCTTGGTTTTGCATACATTTTTAGCATACGTTTGCTCCTGCTGGGTCAGCCGAGCAGCGAATTTCTACTTAACCACCTGCTATCATGAGAGACATCAGGGCTGCATCTTTTGAGCCCAGTACTGAGCCTGAAAAGCTTTTCCAACCCTACTTACAAGTGAAACTTGCTAAAATGTGCCTCTCTGCTCTTTACTGAAAAGCTTGGTTTTGCATTCCTTTTTTGCATACGTTTGCTCCTGCTGGGTCAGCCGAGCAGCGAATTTCTAATTAACCACCTGCTATCATGAGAGACATCAGGGCTGCATGTTTTGAGCCCAGTACTGAGCCTGAAAAGTGTTTCCAACCCAACTTACAAGTGAAACTTGCTAAAATGTGCCTGGCTGCTCTTCACTGAAAAGCTCATTCTGCGTACATTTTTGGCATACGTTTGCTCCTGCTGGGTCAGCCGAGCAGCGAATTTCTACTTAACCACCTGCTATCATGAGAGACATCAGGGCTGCATCTCTTGAGCCCAGTACTGAGCCTGAAAAGCATTTCCAACCCCACTTACAAGTGAAACTTGCTAAAATGTGCCTGGCTGCTCTTCACTGAAAAGCTTGGTTCTGCATACATTTTTAGCATACGTTTGCTCCTTCTGGGTCAGCCAAGCAGCAAATTTCTACTTAACCACCTGCTATCATGAGAGACATCAGGGCTGCATCTCTTGAGCCCAGTACTGAGCCTGAAAAGTATTTCCAACCCCACTTACAAGTGAAACTTGCTAAAATGTGCCTGGCTGCTCTTCACTGAAAAGCTTGGTTCTGCAACATTTTTAGCATACGTTTCCTCCTGCTGGGTCAGCCGAGCAGCGAATCTCTACTTAACCACCTGCTATCATGAGAGACATCAGGGCTGCATCTTTTGAGCCCAGTACTGAGCCTGAAAAGCGTTTCCAACCCAACTTACAAGTGAAACTTGCTAAAATGTGCCTCTCTGCTCTTCACTGAAAAGCTCATTCTGCGTACATTTTTGGCATACGTTTGCTCCTGCTGGGTCAGCCGAGCAGCGAATTTCTACTTAACCACCTGCTATCATGAGAGACATCAGGGCTGCATCTCTTGAGCCCAGTACTGAGCCTGAAAAGCATTTCCAACCCCATTTACAAGTGAAACTTGCTAAAATGTGCCTGGCTGCTCTTCACTGAAAAGCTTGGTTCTGCATACATTTTTAGCATACGTTTGCTCCTTCTGGGTCAGCCGAGCAGCAAATTTCTACTTAACCACCTGCTATCATGAGAGACATCAGGGCTGCATCTCTTGAGCCCAGTACTGAGCCTGAAAAGTATTTCCAACCCCACTTACAAGTGAAACTTGCTAAAATGTGCCTGGCTGCTCTTCACTGAAAAGCTTGGTTCTGCAACATTTTTAGCATACGTTTCCTCCTGCTGGGTCAGCCGAGCAGCGAATCTCTACTTAACCACCTGCTATCATGAGAGACATCAGGGCTGCATCTTTTGAGCCCAGTACTAAGCCTGAAAAGCGTTTACCCCACTTACAAGTGAAACTTGCTAAAATGTGCCTCTCTGCTCTTTCTGAAAAGCTTGGTTCTGCATACATTTTTAGCATACGTTTTTTCCTGCTGGGTCAGCCGAGCAGCGAATTTCTACTTAACCACCTGCTATCATGAGAGACATCAGGGCTGCATGTTTTGAGCCCAGTACTGAGCCTGAAAAGCGTTTCCAAGCCCACTTACAAGTGAAACTTGCTAAAATGTGCCTCTCTGCTCTTTACTGAAAAGCTTGTTTTTGCATACATTTTTAGCATACGTTTGCTCCTGCTGGGTCAGCCGAGCAGCGAATTTCTAATTACCACCTGCTATCATGAGAGACATCAGGGCTGCATGTTTTGAGCCCAGTACTGAGCCTGAAAAGCGTTTCCAACCCAACTTACAAGTGAAACTTGCTAAAATGAGCCTCTCTGCTCTTTACTGAAAAGCTTGTTTTTGCATACATTTTTAGCATACGTTTGCTCCTGCTGGGTCAGCCGAGCAGCGAATTTCTAATTAACCACCTGCTATCATGAGAGACATCAGGGCTGCATGTTTTGAGCCCAGTACTGAGCCTGAAAAGCGTTTCTAACCCCACTTACAAGTGAAACTTGCTAAAATGTGCCTGGCTGTTCTTCACTGAAAAGCTTGGTTCTGCAACATTTTTAGCATACGTTTGCTCCTGCTGGGTCAGCCGAGCAGTAAATTTCTACTTAACCACCTGCTATAATGAGAGACATCAGGGCTTCATCTTTTGAGCCCAGTACTGAGCCTGAAAAGCATTTCCAAGCCCACTTACAAGTGAAACTTGCTAAAATGTGCCTCTCTGCTCTTTACTGAAAAGCTTGGTTTTGCATAAATTTTTAGCATACGTTTGCTCCTGCTGGGTCAGCCGAGCAGCGTATTTCTAATCAACCACCTGCTATCATGAGAGACATCAGGGCTGCATGTTTTGCGCCCAGTACTGAGCCTGAAAAGCGTTTCCAACCCAACTTACAAGTGAAACTTGCTAAAATGTGCCTCTCTGCTCTTCACTGAAAAGCTTGGTTTTGCATACATTTTTAGCATACGTTTGCTCCTGCTGGGTCAGCCGAGCAGCAAATTTCTACTTAACCACCTGCTATCATGAGAGACATCAGGGCTGCATCTCTTGAGCCCAGTACTGAGCCTGAAAAGCATTTCCAACCCCACTTACAAGTGAAACTTGCTAAAATGTGCCTGGCTGCTCTTCACTGAAAAGCTTGGTTCTGCAACATTTTTAGCATACGTTTGCTCCTGCTGGGTCAGCCGAGCAGTAAATTTCTACTTAACCACCTGCTATAATGAGAGACATCAGGGCTTCATCTTTTGAGCCCAGTACTGAGCCTGAAAAGCATTTCCAAGCCCACTTACAAGTGAAACTTGCTAAAATGTGCCTCTCTGCTCTTCACTGAAAAGCTTGGTTTTGCATATATTTTTAGCATACGTTTGCTCCTGCTGGGTCAGCCGAGCAGCAAATTTCTAATTAACCACCTGCTATCATGAGAGACATCAGGGCTGCATGTTTTGAGCCCAGTACTGAGCCTGAAAAGCGTTTCTAACCCCACTTACAAGTGAAACTTGCTAAAATGTGCCTGGCTGCTCTTCACTGAAAAGCTTGGTTCTGCAACATTTTTAGCATACGTTTGCTCCTGCTGGGTCAGCCGAGCAGTACATTTCTACTTAACCACCTGCTATAATGAGAGACATCAGGGCTTCATCTTTTGAGCCCAGTACTGAGTATGAAAAGCATTTCCAAGCCCACTTACAAGTGAAACTTGCTAAAATGTGCCTCTCTGCTCTTTACTGAAAAGCTTGGTTTTGCATACATTTTTAGCAAACGTTTGCTCCTGCTGGGTCAGCCGAGCAGCGTATTTCTAATTAACCACCTGCTATCATGAGAGACATCAGGTCTGCATGTTTTGAGCCCAGTACTGAGCCTGAAAAGCGTTTCCAACCCAACTTACAAGTGAAACTTGCTAAAATGTGCCTCTCTGCTCTTCACTGAAAAGCACATTCTGCGTACATTTTTGGCATACGTTTGCTCCTGCTGGGTCAGCCGAGCAGCGAATTTCTAATTAACCACCTGCTATCATGAGAGACATCAGGGCTGCATGTTTTGAGCCCAGTACTGAGCCTGAAAAGCGTTTCCAACCCAACTTACACGTGAAACTTGCTAAAATGTGCCTCTCTGCTCTTCACTGAAAAGCACATTCTGCGTACATTTTTGGCATACGTTTGCTCCTGCTGGGTCAGCCGAGCACCGAATTTCTACTTAACCACCTGCTATCATGAGAGACATCAGGGCTGCATCTCTTGAGCCCAGTACTGAGCCTGAAAAGCATTTCCAACCCCACTTACAAGTGAAACTTGCTAAAGTGTGCCTGGCTGCTCTTCACTGAAAAGCTTGGTTCTGCAACATTTTTAGCATACGTTTGCTCCTGCTGGGTCAGCCGAGCAGCGAATTTCTACTTAACCACCTGCTATCATGAGAGACATCAGGGCTGCATCTTTTGAGCCCAGTACTGAGCCTGAAAAGCGTTTCCAAGCCCACTTACAAGTGAAACTTGCTAAAATGTGCCTCTCTGCTCTTCACTGAAAAGCTTGGTTTTGCATACATTTTTAGCATACGTTTGCTCCTGCTGGGTCAGCCGAGCAGCAAATTTCTACTTAACCACCTGCTATCATGAGAGACATCAGGGCTGCATCTCTTGAGCCCAGTACTGAGCCTGAAAAGCATTTCCAACTACACTTACAAGTGAAACTTGACAAAATGTGCCTGGCTGCTCTTCACTGAAAAGCTTGGTTCTGCAACATTTTTAGCATACCTTTGCTCCTGCTGGGTCAGCCGAGCAGTACATTTCTACTTAACCACCTGCTATAATGAGAGACATCAGGGTTTAATCTTTTGAGCCCAGTACTGAGCCTGAAAAGCATTTCCAAGACCACTTACAAGTGAAACTTGCTAAAATGTGCCTCTCTGCTCTTTACTGAAAAGCTTGGTTTTGCATACATTTTTAGCATACGTTTGCTCCTGCTGGGTCAGCCGAGCAGCGAATTTCTAATTAACCACCTGCTATCATGAGAGACATCAGGGCTGCATGTTTTGAGCCCAGTACTGAGCCTGAAAAGCGTTTCCAACCCAACTTACACGTGAAACTTGCTAAAATGTGCCTCTCTGCTCTTCACTGAAAAGCACATTCTGCGTACATTTTTGGCATACGTTTGCTCCTGCTGGGTCAGCCGAGCACCGAATTTCTACTTAACCACCTGCTATCATGAGAGACATCAGGGCTGCATCTCTTGAGCCCAGTACTGAGCCTGAAAAGCATTTCCAACCCCACTTACAAGTGAAACTTGCTAAAGTGTGCCTGGCTGCTCTTCACTGAAAAGCTTGGTTCTGCAACATTTTTAGCATACGTTTGCTCCTGCTGGGTCAGCCGAGCAGCGAATTTCTACTTAACCACCTGCTATCATGAGAGACATCAGGGCTGCATCTTTTGAGCCCAGTACTGAGCCTGAAAAGCGTTTCCAAGCCCACTTACAAGTGAAACTTGCTAAAATGTGCCTCTCTGCTCTTCACTGAAAAGCTTGGTTTTGCATACATTTTTAGCATACGTTTGCTCCTGCTGGGTCAGCCGAGCAGCAAATTTCTACTTAACCACCTGCTATCATGAGAGACATCAGGGCTGCATCTCTTGAGCCCAGTACTGAGCCTGAAAAGCATTTCCAACTACACTTACAAGTGAAACTTGACAAAATGTGCCTGGCTGCTCTTCACTGAAAAGCTTGGTTCTGCAACATTTTTAGCATACCTTTGCTCCTGCTGGGTCAGCCGAGCAGTACATTTCTACTTAACCACCTGCTATAATGAGAGACATCAGGGTTTAATCTTTTGAGCCCAGTACTGAGCCTGAAAAGCATTTCCAAGACCACTTACAAGTGAAACTTGCTAAAATGTGCCTCTCTGCTCTTTACTGAAAAGCTTGGTTTTGCATACATTTTTAGCATACGTTTGCTCCTGCTGGGTCAGCCGAGCAGTGAATTTCTAATTAACCACCTGCTATCATGAGAGACATCAGGGCTGCATGTTTTGAGCCCAGTACTGAGCCTGAAAAGCGTTTCGAACCCAACTTACAAGTGAAACTTGCTAAAATGTGCCTCTCTGCTCTCTTCACTGAAAGCTCATTCTGCATACATTTTTGGCATACGTTTGCTCCTGCTGGGTCAACCGAGCAGCGAATTTCTACTTAACCACCTGCTATCATGAGAGACATCAGGGCTGCATCTTTTGAGCCCAGTACTGAGCCTGAAAAGCATTTCCAACCCCACTTAAAAGTGAAACTTGCTAAAATGTGCCTGGCTGCTCTTCACTGAAAAGCTTGGTTTTGCATACATTTTTAGCATACGTTTGTGTTCCTGCTGGTTCAGCCGAGCAGCGAATTTCTAATAACCACCTGCTATCATGAGAGACATCAGGGCTGCATGTTTTGAGCCCAGTACTGAGCCTGAAAAGCGTTTCCAACCCCACTTACAAGTGAAACTTGCTAAAATGTGCCTGGCTGCTCTTCACTGAAAAGCTTGGTTTTGCATACATTTTTAGCATACGTTTGCTCCTGCTAGGTCAGCCGAGCAGCGAATTTCTAATTAACCACCTGCTATCATGAGAGACATCAAGGCTGCATGTTTTGAGCCCAGTACTGAGCCTGAAAAGCGTTTACCCCACTTACAAGTGAAACTTGCTAAAATGTGCCTCTCTGCTCTTTCTGAAAAGCTTGGTTCTGCATACATTTTTAGCATACGTTTTTTCCTGCTGGGTCAGCCGAGCAGCGAATTTCTACTTAACCACCTGCTATCATGAGAGACATCAGGGCTGCATGTTTTGAGCCCAGTACTGAGCCTGAAAAGCGTTTCCAAGCCCACTTACAAGTGAAACTTGCTAAAATGTGCCTCTCTGCTCTTTACTGAAAAGCTTGTTTTTGCATACATTTTTAGCATACGTTTGCTCCTGCTGGGTCAGCCGAGCAGCGAATTTCTAAGTACCACCTGCTATCATGAGAGACATCAGGGCTGCATGTTTTGAGCCCAGTACTGAGCCTGAAAAGCGTTTCCAACCCAACTTACTAGTGAAACTTGCTAAAATGAGCCTCTCTGCTCTTTACTGAAAAGCTTGTTTTTGCATACATTTTTAGCATACGTTTGCTCCTGCTGGGTCAGCCGAGCAGCGAATTTCTAATTAACCACCTGCTATCATGAGAGACATCAGGGCTGCATGTTTTGAGCCCAGTACTGAGCCTGAAAAGCGTTTCTAACCCCACTTACAAGTGAAACTTGCTAAAATGTGCCTGGCTGCTCTTCACTGAAAAGCTTGGTTCTGCAACATTTTTAGCATACGTTTGCTCCTGCTGGGTCAGCCGAGCAGTAAATTTCTACTTAACCACCTGCTATAATGAGAGACATCAGGGCTTCATCTTTTGAGCCCAGTACTGAGCCTGAAAAGCATTTCCAAGCCCACTTACAAGTGAAACTTGCTAAAATGTGCCTCTCTGCTCTTTACTGAAAAGCTTGGTTTTGCATACATTTTTAGCATACGTTTGCTCCTGCTGGGTCAGCCGAGCAGCGTATTTCTAATCAACCACCTGCTATCATGAGAGACATCAGGGCTGCATGTTTTGCGCCCAGTACTGAGCCTTAAAAGCGTTTCCAACCCAACTTACAAGTGAAACTTGCTAAAATGTGCCTCTCTGCTCTTCACTGAAAAGCTTGGTTTTGCATACATTTTTAGCATACGTTTGCTCCTGCTGGGTCAGCCGAGCAGCGAATTTCTACTTAACCACCTGCTATCATGAGAGACATCAGGGCTGCATCTCTTGAGCCCAGTACTGAGCCTGAAAAGCATTTCCAACCCCACTTACAAGTGAAACTTGCTAAAATGTGCCTGGCTGCTCTTCACTGAAAAGCTTGGTTCTGCAACATTTTTAGCATACGTTTGCTCCTGCTGGGTCAGCCGAGCAGTAAATTTCTACTTAACCACCTGCTATAATGAGAGACATCAGGGCTTCATCTTTTGAGCCCAGTACTGAGCCTGAAAAGCATTTCCAAGCCCACTTACAAGTGAAACTTGCTAAAATGTGCCTCTCTGCTCTTCACTGAAAAGCTTGGTTTTGCATATATTTTTAGCATACGTTTGCTCCTGCTGGGTCAGCCGAGCAGCAAATTTCTAATTAACCACCTGCTATCATGAGAGACATCAGGGCTGCATGTTTTGAGCCCAGTACTGAGCCTGAAAAGCGTTTCTAACCCCACTTACAAGTTAAACTTGCTAAAATGTGCCTGGCTGCTCTTCACTGAAAAGCTTGGTTCTGCAACATTTTTAGCATACGTTTGCTCCTGCTGGGTCAGCCGAGCAGTACATTTCTACTTAACCACCTGCTATAATGAGAGACATCAGGGCTTCATCTTTTGAGCCCAGTACTGAGTATGAAAAGCATTTCCAAGCCCACTTACAAGTGAAACTTGCTAAAATGTGCCTCTCTGCTCTTTTCTGAAAAGCTTGGTTTTGCATACATTTTTAGCATACGTTTGCTCCTGCTGGGTCAGCCGAGCAGTGTATTTCTAATTAACCACCTGCTATCATGAGAGACATCAGGTCTGCATGTTTTGAGCCCAGTACTGAGCCTGAAAAGCGTTTCCAACCCAGCTTACAAGTGAAACTTGCTAAAATGTGCCTCTCTGCTCTTCACTGAAAAGCGCATTCTGCGTACATTTTTGGCATACGTTTGCTCCTGCTGGATCAGCCGAGAAGAGAATTTCTAATTAACCACCTGCTATCATGAGAGACATCAGGGCTGCATGTTTTGAGCCCAGTACTGAGCCTGAAAAGCGTTTCCAACCCAACTTACACGTGAAACTTGCTAAAATGTGCCTCTCTGCTCTTCACTGAAAAGCACATTCTGCATACATTTTTGGCATACGTTTGCTCCTGCTGGGTCAGCCGAGCAGCGAATTTCTACTTAACCACCTGCTATCATGAGAGACATCAGGGCTGCATCTCTTGAGCCCAGTACTGAGCCTGAAAAGCATTTCCAACCCCACTTACAAGTGAAACTTGCTAAAGTGTGCCTGGCTGCTCTTCACTGAAAAGCTTGGTTCTGCAACATTTTTAGCATACGTTTGCTCCTGCTGGGTCAGCCGAGCAGCGAATTTCTACTTAACCACCTGCTATCATGAGAGACATCAGGGCTGCATCTTTTGAGCCCAGTACTGAGCCTGAAAAGCGTTTCCAAGCCCACTTACAAGTGAAACTTGCTAAAATGTGCCTCTCTGCTCTTCACTGAAAAGCTTGGTGTTGCATACATTTTTAGCATACGTTTGCTCCTGCTGGGTCAGCCGAGCAGCGAATTTCTACTTAACCACCTGCTATCATGAGAGACATCAGGGCTGCATCTCTTGAGCCCAGTACTGAGCCTGAAAAGCATTTCCAACTACACTTACAAGTGAAACTTGACAAAATGTGCCTGGCTGCTCTTCACTGAAAAGCTTGGTTCTGCAACATTTTTAGCATACCTTTGCTCCTGCTGGGTCAGCCGAGCAGTACATTTCTACTTAACCACCTGCTATAATGAGAGACATCAGGGTTTAATCTTTTGAGCCCAGTACTGAGCCTGAAAAGCATTTCCAAGACCACTTACAAGTGAAACTTGCTAAAATGTGCCTCTCTGCTCTTTACTGAAAAGCTTGGTTTTGCATACATTTTTAGCATACGTTTGCTCCTGCTGGGTCAGCCGAGCAGTGAATTGCTAATTAACCACCTGCTATCATGAGAGACATCAGGGCTGCATGTTTTGAGCCCAGTACTGAGCCTGAAAAGCGTTTCGAACCCAACTTACAAGTGAAACTTGCTAAAATGTGCCTCTCTGCTCTCTTCACTGAAAAGCTCATTCTGCGTACATTTTTGGCATACGTTTGCTCCTGCTGGGTCAACCGAGCAGCGAATTTCTACTTAACCACCTGCTATCATGAGAGACATCAGGGCTGCATCTTTTGAGCCCAGTACTGAGCCTGAAAAGCATTTCCAACCCCACTTAAAAGTGAAACTTGCTAAAATGTGCCTGGCTGCTCTTCACTGAAAAGCTTGGTTTTGCATACATTTTTAGCATACGTTTGTTCCTGCTGGTCCAGCCGAGCAGCGAATTTCTAATAACCACCTGCTATCATGAGAGACATCAGGGCTGCATGTTTTGAGCCCAGTACTGAGCCTGAAAAGCGTTTCCAACCCCACTTACAAGTGAAACTTTCTAAAATGTGCCTGGCTGCTCTTCACTGAAAAGCTTGGTTCTGCATAAATTTTTAACATACGTTTGCTCCTGCTGGGTCAGCCGAGCAGCGAATTTCTACTTAACCACCTGCTATCATGAGAGACATCATGGCTGCATCTTTTGAGCTGAGCCTGAAAAGCATTTCCAACCCCACTTACAAGTGATACTTGCTAAAATGTGCCTGGCTGCTCTTCACTGAAAAGCTTGGTTCTGCATAAATTTTTAGCATACGTTTGCTCCTGCTGGGTCAGCCGAGCAGCGAATTTCTAATTAACCACCTGCTATCATGAGAGACATCAGGGCTGCATGTTTTGAGCCCAGTACTGAGCCTGAAAAGCGTTTCTAACCCCACTTACAAGTGAAACTTGCTAAAATGTGCCTGGCTGCTCTTCACTGAAAAGCTTGGTTCTGCATACATTTTTAGCATACGTTTGCTCCTGCTGGGTCAGCCGAGCAGCGAATTTCTAATTAACCACCTGCTATCATGAGAGACATCAGGGCTTCATCTTTTGAGCCCAGTACTGAGCCTGAAAAGCATTTCCAAGCCCACTTACAATTGAAACTTGCTAAAATGTGCCTCTCTGCTCTTTACTGAAAAGCTTGGTTTTGCATACATTTTTAGCATACGTTTGCTCCTGCTGGGTCAGCCGAGCAGCGTATTTCTAATTAACCACCTGCTATCATGAGAGACATCAGGGCTGCATGTTTTGAGCCCAGTACTGAGCCTGAAAAGCGTTTCCAAACCAACTTACAAGTGAAACTTGCTAAAATGTGCCTCTCTGCTCTTCACTGAAAAGCTCATTCTGCGTACATTTTTGGCATACGTTTGCTCCTGCTGGGTCAGCCGAGCAGCGAATTTCTACTTAACCACCTGCTATCATGAGAGACATCAGGGCTGCATCTCTTGAGCCCAGTACTGAGCCTGAAAAGCATTTCCAACCCCACTTACAAGTGAAACTTGCTAAAGTGTGCCTGGCTGCTCTTCACTGAAAAGCTTGGTTCTGCAACATTTTTAGCATACGTTTGCTCCTGCTGGGTCAGCCGAGCAGCGAATTTCTACTTAACCACCTGCTATCATGAGAGACATCAGGGCTGCATCTTTTGAGCCCAGTACTGAGCCTGAAAAGCGTTTCCAAGCCCACTTACAAGTGAAACTTGCTAAAATGTGCCTCTCTGCTCTTCACTGAAAAGCTTGGTGTTGCATACATTTTTAGCATACGTTTGCTCCTGCTGGGTCAGCCGAGCAGCGAATTTCTACTTAACCACCTGCTATCATGAGAGACATCAGGGCTGCATCTCTTGAGCCCAGTACTGAGCCTGAAAAGCATTTCCAACTACACTTACAAGTGAAACTTGACAAAATGTGCCTGGCTGCTCTTCACTGAAAAGCTTGGTTCTGCAACATTTTTAGCATACCTTTGCTCCTGCTGGGTCAGCCGAGCAGTACATTTCTACTTAACCACCTGCTATAATGAGAGACATCAGGGTTTAATCTTTTGAGCCCAGTACTGAGCCTGAAAAGCATTTCCAAGACCACTTACAAGTGAAACTTGCTAAAATGTGCCTCTCTGCTCTTTACTGAAAAGCTTGGTTTTGCATACATTTTTAGCATACGTTTGCTCCTGCTGGGTCAGCCGAGCAGTGAATTGCTAATTAACCACCTGCTATCATGAGAGACATCAGGGCTGCATGTTTTGAGCCCAGTACTGAGCCTGAAAAGCGTTTCGAACCCAACTTACAAGTGAAACTTGCTAAAATGTGCCTCTCTGCTCTCTTCACTGAAAAGCTCATTCTGCGTACATTTTTGGCATACGTTTGCTCCTGCTGGGTCAACCGAGCAGCGAATTTCTACTTAACCACCTGCTATCATGAGAGACATCAGGGCTGCATCTTTTGAGCCCAGTACTGAGCCTGAAAAGCATTTCCAACCCCACTTAAAAGTGAAACTTGCTAAAATGTGCCTGGCTGCTCTTCACTGAAAAGCTTGGTTTTGCATACATTTTTAGCATACGTTTGTTCCTGCTGGTCCAGCCGAGCAGCGAATTTCTAATAACCACCTGCTATCATGAGAGACATCAGGGCTGCATGTTTTGAGCCCAGTACTGAGCCTGAAAAGCGTTTCCAACCCCACTTACAAGTGAAACTTTCTAAAATGTGCCTGGCTGCTCTTCACTGAAAAGCTTGGTTCTGCATAAATTTTTAACATACGTTTGCTCCTGCTGGGTCAGCCGAGCAGCGAATTTCTACTTAACCACCTGCTATCATGAGGGACATCATGGCTGCATCTTTTGAGCTGAGCCTGAAAAGCATTTCCAACCCCACTTACAAGTGATACTTGCTAAAATGTGCCTGGCTGCTCTTCACTGAAAAGCTTGGTTCTGCATAAATTTTTAGCATACGTTTGCTCCTGCTGGGTCAGCCGAGCAGCGAATTTCTAATTAACCACCTGCTATCATGAGAGACATCAGGGCTGCATGTTTTGAGCCCAGTACTGAGCCTGAAAAGCGTTTCTAACCCCACTTACAAGTGAAACTTGCTAAAATGTGCCTGGCTGCTCTTCACTGAAAAGCTTGGTTCTGCATACATTTTTAGCATACGTTTGCTCCTGCTGGGTCAGCCGAGCAGCGAATTTCTAATTAACCACCTGCTATCATGAGAGACATCAGGGCTTCATCTTTTGAGCCCAGTACTGAGCCTGAAAAGCATTTCCAAGCCCACTTACAATTGAAACTTGCTAAAATGTGCCTCTCTGCTCTTTACTGAAAAGCTTGGTTTTGCATACATTTTTAGCATACGTTTGCTCCTGCTGGGTCAGCCGAGCAGCGTATTTCTAATTAACCACCTGCTATCATGAGAGACATCAGGGCTGCATGTTTTGAGCCCAGTACTGAGCCTGAAAAGCGTTTCCAAACCAACTTACAAGTGAAACTTGCTAAAATGTGCCTCTCTGCTCTTCACTGAAAAGCTCATTCTGCGTACATTTTTGGCATACGTTTGCTCCTGCTGGGTCAGCCGAGCAGCGCATTTCTACTTAACCACCTGCTATCATGAGAGACATCAGGGCTGCATCTTTTGAGCCCAGTACTGAGCCTGAAAAGCGTTTCCAACCCCACTTACAAGTGAAACTTGCTAAAATGTGCCTGGCTGCTCTTCACTGAAAAGCTTGGTTTTGCATAAATTTTTAGCATACGTTTGCTCCTGCTGGGTCAGCCGAGCAGCGAATTTCTAATTAACCACCTGCTATCATGAGAGACATCAAGGCTGCATGTTTTGAGCCCAGTACTGAGCCTGAAAAGCGTTTACCCCACTTACAAGTGAAACTTGCTAAAATGTGCCTCTCTGCTCTTTACTGAAAAGCTTGGTTCTGCATACATTTTTAGCATACGTTTTTTCCTGCTGGGTCAGCCGAGCAGCGAATTTCTACTTAACCACCTGCTATCATGAGAGACATCAGGGCTGCATGTTTTGAGCCCAGTACTGAGCCTGAAAAGCGTTTCCAAGCCCACTTACAAGTGAAACTTGCTAAAATGTGCCTCTCTGCTCTTTACTGAAAAGCTTGTTTTTGCATACATTTTTAGCATACGTTTGCTCCTGCTGGGTCAGCCGAGCAGCGAATTTCTAATTACCACCTGCTATCATGAGAGACATCAGGGCTGCATGTTTTGAGCCCAGTACTGAGCCTGAAAAGCGTTTCCAACCCAACTTACAAGTGAAACTTGCTAAAATGAGCCTCTCTGCTCTTTACTGAAAAGCTTGTTTTTGCATACATTTTTAGCATACGTTTGCTCCTGCTGGGTCAGCCGAGCAGCGAATTTCTAATTAACCACCTGCTATCATGAGAGACATCAGGGCTGCATGTTCTGAGCCCAGTACTGAGCCTGAAAAGCGTTTCTAACCCCACTTACAAGTGAAACTTGCTAAAATGTGCCTGGCTGCTCTTCACTGAAAAGCTTGGTTCTGCAACATTTTTAGCATACGTTTGCTCCTGCTGGGTCAGCCGAGCAGTAAATTTCTACTTAACCACCTGCTATAATGAGAGACATCAGGGCTTCATCTTTTGAGCCCAGTACTGAGCCTGAAAAGCATTTCCAAGCCCACTTACAAGTGAAACTTGCTAAAATGTGCCTCTCTGCTCTTTACTGAAAAGCTTGGTTTTGCATACATTTTTAGCATACGTTTGCTCCTGCTGGGTCAGCCGAGCAGCATATTTCTAATTAACCACCTGCTATCATGAGAGACATCAGGGCTGCATGTTTTGAGCCCAGTGCTGAGCCTGAAAAGCGATTCCAACCCAACTTACAAGTGAAACTTGCTAAAATGTGCCTCTCTGCTCTTCACTGAAAAGCTTGGTTTTGCATACATTTTTAGCATACGTTTGCTCCTGCTGGGTCAGCCGAGCAGCGAATTTCTACTTAACCACCTGCTATCATGAGAGACATCAGGGCTGCATCTCTTGAGCCCAGTACTGAGCCTGAAAAGCATTTCCAACCCCACTTACAAGTGAAACTTGCTAAAATGTGCCTGGCTGCTCTTCACTGAAAAGCTTGGTTCTGCAACATTTTTAGCATACGTTTGCTCCTGCTGGGTCAGCCGAGCAGTAAATTTCTACTTAACCACCTGCTATAAAGAGAGACATCAGGGCTCCATCTTTTGAGCCAAGTACTGAGCCTGAAAAGCATTTCCAAGCCCACTTACAAGTGAAACTTGCTAAAATGTGCCTCTCTGCTCTTCACTGAAAAGCTTGGTTTTGCATATATTTTTAGCATACGTTTGCTCCTGCTGGGTCAGCCGAGCAGCAAATTTCTAATTAACCACCTGCTATCATGAGAGACATCAGGGCTGCATGTTTTGAGCCCAGTACTGAGCCTGAAAAGCATTTCTAACCCCACTTACAAGTGAAACTTGCTAAAATGTGCCTCTCTGCTCTTTACTGAAAAGCTTGGTTTTGCATACATTTTTAGCATACGTTTGCTCCTGCTGGGTCAGCCGAGCAGTGAATTTCTAATTAAACACCTGCTATCATGAGAGACATCAGGGCTGCATGTTTTGAGCCCAGTACTGAGCCTGAAAAGCGTTTCGAACCCAACTTACAAGTGAAACTTGCTAAAATGTGCCTCTCTGCTCTCTTCACTGAAAAGCTCATTCTGCGTACATTTTTGGCATACGTTTGCTCCTGCTGGGTCAACCGAGCAGCGAATTTCTACTTAACCACCTGCTATCATGAGAGACATCACGGCTGCATCTTTTGAGCTGAGCCTGAAAAGCATTTCCAACCCCACTTACAAGTGATACTTGCTAAAATGTGCCTGGCTGCTCTTCACTGAAAAGCTTGGTTCTGCATACATTTTTAGCATACGTTTGCTCCTGCTGGGTCAGCCGAGCAGCGAATTTCTAATTAACCACCTGCTATCATGAGAGACATTAGGGCTGCATGTTTTGAGCCCAGTACTGAGCCTGAAAAGCGTTTCTAACCCCACTTACAAGTGAAACTTGCTAAAATGTGCCTGGCTGCTCTTCACTGAAAAGCTTGGTTCTGCATCATTTTTAGCATACGTTTGCTCCTGCTGGGTCAGCCGAGCAGTAAATTTCTACTTAACCACCTGCTATAATGAAAGACATCAGGGCTTCATCTTTTGAGCCCAGTACTGAGCCTGAAAAGCATTTCCAAGCCCACTTACAAGTGAAACTTGCTAAAATGTGCCTCTCTGCTCTTTACTGAAAAGCTTGGTTTTGCATACATTTTTAGCATACGTTTGCTCCTGCTGGGTCAGCCGAGCAGCGTATTTCTAATTAACCACCTGCTATCATGAGAGACATCAGGGCTGCATGTTTTGAGCCCAGTACTGAGCCTGAAAAGCGTTTCCAAACCAACTTACAAGTGAAACTTGCTAAAATGTGCCTCTCTGCTCTTCACTGAAAAGCTCATTCTGCGTACATTTTTGGCATACGTTTGCTCCTGCTGGGTCAGCCGAGCAGCGAATTTCTACTTAACCACCTGCTATCATGAGAGACATCAGGGCTGCATCTTTTGAGCCCAGTACTGAGCCTGAAAAGCGTTTCCAACCCCACTTACAAGTGAAACTTGCTAAAATGTGCCTGGCTGCTCTTCACTGAAAAGCTTGGTTTTGCATACATTTTTAGCATACGTTTGCTCCTGCTGGGTCAGCCGAGCAGCGAATTTCTAATTAACCACCTGCTATCATGAGAGACATCAAGGCTGCATGTTTTGAGCCCAGTACTGAGCCTGAAAAGCGTTTACCCCACTTACAAGTGAAACTTGCTAAAATGTGCCTCTCTGCTCTTTACTGAAAAGCTTGGTTCTGCATACATTTTTAGCATACGTTTTTTCCTGCTGGGTCAGCCGAGCAGCGAATTTCTACTTAACCACCTGCTATCATGAGAGACATCAGGGCTGCATGTTTTGAGCCCAGTACTGAGCCTGAAAAGCGTTTCCAAGCCCACTTACAAGTGAAACTTGCTAAAATGTGCCTCTCTGCTCTTTACTGAAAAGCTTGTTTTTGCATACATTTTTAGCATACGTTTGCTCCTGCTGGGTCAGCCGAGCAGCAAATTTCTAATTACCACCTGCTATCATGAGAGACATCAGGGCTGCATGTTTTGAGCCCAGTACTGAGCCTGAAAAGCGTTTCCAACCCAACTTACAAGTGAAACTTGCTAAAATGAGCCTCTCTGCTCTTTACTGAAAAGCTTGTTTTTGCATACATTTTTAGCATACGTTTGCTCCTGCTGGGTCAGCCGAGCAGCGAATTTCTAATTAACCACCTGCTATCATGAGAGACATCAGGGCTGCATGTTCTGAGCCCAGTACTGAGCCTGAAAAGCGTTTCTAACCCCACTTACAAGTGAAACTTGCTAAAATGTGCCTGGCTGCTCTTCACTGAAAAGCTTGGTTCTGCAACATTTTTAGCATACGTTTGCTCCTGCTGGGTCAGCCGAGCAGTACATTTCTACTTAACCACCTGCTATAATGAGAGACATCAGGGCTTCATCTTTTGAGCCCAGTACTGAGCCTGAAAAGCATTTCCAAGCCCACTTACAAGTGAAACTTGCTAAAATGTGCCTCTCTGCTCTTTACTGAAAAGCTTGGTTTTGCAGACATTTTTAGCATATGTTTGCTCCTGCTGGGTCAGCCGAGCAGCGTATTTCTAATTAACCACCTGCTATCATGAGAGACATCAGGGCTGCATGTTTTGAGCCCAGTGCTGAGCCTGAAAAGCGTTTCCAACCCAACTTACAAGTGAAACTTGCTAAAATGTGCCTCTCTGCTCTTCACTGAAAAGCTTGGTTTTGCATACATTTTTAGCATACGTTTGCTCCTGCTGGGTCAGCCGAGCAGCGAATTTCTACTTAACCACCTGCTATCATGAGAGACATCAGGGCTGCATCTCTTGAGCCCAGTACTGAGCCTGAAAAGCATTTCCAACCCCACTTACAAGTGAAACTTGCTAAAATGTGCCTGGCTGCTCTTCACTGAAAAGCTTGGTTCTGCAACATTTTTAGCATACGTTTGCTCCTGCTGGGTCAGCCGAGCAGTAAATTTCTACTTAACCACCTGCTATAATGAGAGACATCAGGGCTCCATCTTTTGAGCCCAGTACTGAGCCTGAAAAGCATTTCCAAGCACACTTACAAGTGAAACTTGCTAAAATGTGCCTCTCTGCTCTTCACTGAAAAGCTTGGTTTTGCATATATTTTTAGCATACGTTTGCTCCTGCTGGGTCAGCCGAGCAGCACATTTCTAATTAACCACCTGCTATCATGAGAGACATCAGGGCTGCATGTTTTGAGCCCAGTACTGAGCCTGAAAAGCGTTTCTAACCCCACTTACAAGTGAAACTTGCTAAAATGTGCCTCTCTGCTCTTTACTGAAAAGCTTGGTTTTGCATACATTTTTAGCATACGTTTGCTCCTGCTGGGTCAGCCGAGCAGTAAATTTCTAATTAACCACCTGCTATCATGAGAGACATCAGGGCTGCATGTTTTGAGCCCAGTACTGAGCCTGAAAAGCGTTTCGAACCCAACTTACAAGTGAAACTTGCTAAAATGTGCCTCTCTGCTCTCTTCACTGAAAAGCTCATTCTGCGTACATTTTTGGCATACGTTTGCTCCTGCTGGGTCAACCGAGCAGCGAATTTCTACTTAACCACCTGCTATCATGAGAGACATCACGGCTGCATCTTTTGAGCTGAGCCTGAAAAGCATTTCCAACCCCACTTACAAGTGATACTTGCTAAAATGTGCCTGGCTGCTCTTCACTGAAAAGCTTGGTTCAGCATACATTTTTAGCATACGTTTGCTCCTGCTGGGTCAGCCGAGCAGCGAATTTCTAATTAACCACCTGCTATCATGAGAGACATTAGGGCTGCATGTTTTGAGCCCAGTACTGAGCCTGAAAAGCGTTTCTAACCCCACTTACAAGTGAAACTTGCTAAAATGTGCCTGGCTGCTCTTCACTGAAAAGCTTGGTTCTGCAACATTTTTAGCATACGTTTGCTCCTGCTGGGTCAGCCGAGCAGTAAATTTCTACTTAACCACCTGCTATAATGAGAGACATCAGGGCTTCATCTTTTGAGCCCAGTACTGAGCCTGAAAAGCATTTCCAAGCCCACTTACAAGTGAAACTTGCTAAAATGTGCCTCTCTGCTCTTTACTGAAAAGCTTGGTTTTGCATAAATTTTTAGCATACGTTTGCTCCTGCTGGGTCAGCCGAGCAGCGTATTTCTAATTAACCACCTGCTATCATGAGAGACATCAGGGCTGCATGTTTTGAGCCCAGTACTGAGCCTGAAAAGCGTTTCCAACCCAACTTACAAGTGAAACTTGCTAAAATGTGCCTCTCTGCTCTTCACTGAAAAGCTCATTCTGCGTACATTTTTGGCATACGTTTGCTCCTGCTGGGTCAGCCGAGCAGCGAATTTTTACTTAACCACCTGCTATCACGAGAGACATCAGGGCTGCATCTTTTGAGCCCAGTACTGAGCCTGAAAAGCGTTTCCAACCCCACTTACAAGTGAAACTTGCTAAAATGTGCCTGGCTGCTCTTCACTGAAAAGCTTGGTTTTGCATACATTTTTAGCATACGTTTGCTCCTGCTGGGTCAGCCGAGCAGCAAATTTCTAATTAACCACCTGCTATCATGAGAGACATCAAGGCTGCATGTTTTGAGCCCAGTACTGAGCCTGAAAAGCGTTTACTCCACTTACAAGTGAAACTTGCTAAAATGTGCCTCTCTGCTCTTTACTGAAAAGCTTGGTTCTGCATACATTTTTAGCATACGTTTTTTCCTGCTGGGTCAGCCGAGCAGCGAATTTCTACTTAACCACCTGCTATCATGAGAGACATCAGGGCTGCATGTTTTGAGCCCAGTACTGAGCCTGAAAAGCGTTTCCAAGCCCACTTACAAGTGAAACTTGCTAAAATGTGCCTCTCTGCTCTTTACTGAAAAGCTTGTTTTTGCATACATTTTTAGCATACGTTTGCTCCTGCTGGGTCAGCCGAGCAGCGAATTTCTAATTACCACCTGCTATCATGAGAGACATCAGGGCTGCATGTTTTGAGCCCAGTACTGAGCCTGAAAAGCGTTTCCAACCCAACTTACAAGTGAAACTTGCTAAAATGAGCCTCTCTGCTCTTTACTGAAAAGCTTGTTTTTGCATACATTTTTAGCATACGTTTGCTCCTGCTGGGTCAGCCGAGCAGCGAATTTCTAATTAACCACCTGCTATCATGAGAGACATCAGGGCTGCATGTTTTGAGCCCAGTACTGAGCCTGAAAAGCGTTTCTAACCCCACTTACAAGTGAAACTTGCTAAAATGTGCCTGGCTGCTCTTCACTGAAAAGCTTGGTTCCGCAACATTTTTAGCATACGTTTGCTCCTGCTGGGTCAGCCGAGCAGTAAATTTCTACTTAACCACCTGCTATAATGAGAGACATCAGGGCTTCATCTTTTGAGCCCAGTACTGAGCCTGAAAAGCATTTCCAAGCCCACTTACAAGTGAAACTTGCTAAAATGTGCCTCTCTGCTCTTCACTGAAAAGCTTGGTTTTGCATACATTTTTAGCATACGTTTGCTCCTGCTGGGTCAGCCGAGCAGCGAATTTCTACTTAACCACCTGATATCATTAGAGACATCAGGGCTGCATCTCTTGAGCCCAGTACTGAGCCTGAAAAGCCTTTCCAACCCCACTTACAAGTGAAACTTGCTAAAATGTGCCTGGCTGCTCTTCACTGAAAAGCTTGGTTCTGCAACATTTTTAGCATACGTTTGCTCCTGCTGGGTCAGCCGAGCAGTACATTTCTACTTAACCACCTGCTATAATGAGAGACATCAGGGCTTCATCTTTTGAGCCCAGTACTGAGCCTGAAAAGCATTTCCAAGCCCACTTACAAGTGAAACTTGCTAAAATGTGCCTCTCTGCTCTTCACTGAAAAGCTTGGTTTTGCATATATTTTTAGCATACGTTTGCTCCTGCTGGGTCAGCCGAGCAGCAAATTTCTAATTAACCACCTGCTATCATGAGAGACATCAGGGCTGCATGTTTTGAGCCCAGTACTGAGCCTGAAAAGCGTTTCTAACCCCACTTACAAGTGAAACTTGCTAAAATGTGCCTGGCTGCTCTTCACTGAAAAGCTTGGTTCTGCAACATTTTTAGCATACGTTTGCTCCTGCTGGGTCAGCCGAGCAGTAAATTTCTACTTAACCACCTGCTATAATGAGAGACATCAGGGCTTCATCTTTTGAGCCCAGTACTGAGCCTGAAAAGCATTTCCAAGCCCACTTACAAGTGAAACTTGCTAAAATGTGCCTCTCTGCTCTTTACTGAAAAGCTTGGTTTTGCATACATTTTTAGCATACGTTTGCTCCTGCTGGGTCAGCCGAGCAGCGTATTTCTAATTAACCACCTGCTATCATGAGAGACATCAGGGCTGCATGTTTTGAGCCCAGTACTGAGCCTGAAAAGCGTTTCCAACCCAACTTACAAGTGAAACTTGCTAAAATGTGCCTCTCTGCTCTTCACTGAAAAGCACATTCTGCGTACATTTTTGGCATACGTTTGCTCCTGCCGGGTCAGCCGAGCAGCGAATTTCTAATTAACCACCTGCTATCATGAGAGACATCAGGGCTGCATGTTTTGAGCCCAGTACTGAGCCTGAAAAGCGTTTCCAACCCAACTTACACGTGAAACTTGCTAAAATGTGCCTCTCTGCTCTTCACTGAAAAGCACATTCTGCGTACATTTTTGGCATACGTTTGCTCCTGCTGGGTCAGCCGAGCAGCGAATTTCTACTTAACCACCTGCTATCATGAGAGACATCAGGGCTGCATCTCTTGAGCCCAGTACTGAGCCTGAAAAGCATTTCCAACCCCACTTACAAGTGAAACTTGCTAAAATGTGCCTGGCTGCTCTTCACTGAAAAGCTTGGTTCTGCAACATTTTTAGCATACGTTTGCTCCTGCTGGGTCAGCTGAGCAGTAAATTTCTACTTAACCACCTGCTATAATGAGAGACATCAGGGCTTCATCTTTTGAGCCCAGTACTGAGCCTGAAAAGCATTTCAAAGCCCACTTACAAGTGAAACTTGCTAAAATGTGCCTCTCTGCTCTTCACTGAAAAGCTTGGTTTTGCATATATTTTTAGCATACGTTTGCTCCTGCTGGGTCAGCCGAGCAGCAAATTTCTAATTAACCACCTGCTATCATGAGAGACATCAGGGCTGCATGTTTTGAGCCCAGTACTGAGCCTGAAAAGCGTTTCTAACCCCACTTACAAGTGAAACTTGCTAAAATGTGCCTCTCTGCTCTTTACTGAAAAGCTTGGTTTTGCATACATTTTTAGCATACGTCTGCTCCTGCTGGGTCAGCCGAGCAGTGAATTTCTAATTAACCACCTGCTATCATGAGAGACATCAGGGCTGCATGTTTTGAGCCCAGTACTGAGCCTGAAAAGCGTTTCGAACCCAACTTACAAGTGAAACTTGCTAAAATGTGCCTCTCTGCTCTCTTCACTGAAAAGCTCATTCTGCGTACATTTTTGGCATACGTTTGCTCCTGCTGGGTCAACCGAGCAGCGAATTTCTACTTAACCACCTGCTATCATGAGAGACATCATGGCTGCATCTTTTGAGCTGAGCCTGAAAAGCATTTCCAACCCCACTTACAAGTGATACTTGCTAAAATGTGCCTGGCTGCTCTTCACTGAAAAGCTTGGTTCTGCATACATTTTTAGCATACGTTTGCTCCTGCTGGGTCAGCCGAGCAGCGAATTTCTAATTAACCACCTGCTATCATGAGAGACATCAGGGCTGCATGTTTTGAGCCCAGTACTGAGCCTGAAAAGCGTTTCTAACCCCACTTACAAGTGAAACTTGCTAAAATGTGCCTGGCTGCTCTTCACTGAAAAGCTTGGTTCTGCAACATTTTTAGCATACGTTTGCTCCTGCTGGGTCAGCCGAGCAGTACATTTCTACTTAACCACCTGCTATAATGAGAGACATCAGGGCTTCATCTTTTGAGCCCAGTACTGAGCCTGAAAAGCATTTCCAAGCCCACTTACAAGTGAAACTTGCTAAAATGTGCCTCTCTGCTCTTTACTGAAAAGCTTGGTTTTGCATACATTTTTAGCATACGTTTGCTCCTGCTGGGTCAGCCGAGCAGCGTATTTCTAATTAACCACCTGCTATCATGAGAGACATCAGGGCTGCATGTTTTGAGCCCAGTACTGAGCCTGAAAAGCATTTCCAACCCAACTTACAAGTGAAACTTGCTAAAATGTGCCTCTCTGCTCTTCACTGAAAAGCTCATTCTGCGTACATTTTTGGCATACGTTTGCTCCTGCTGGGTCAGCCGAGCAGCGAATTTCTACTTAACCACCTGCTATCATGAGAGACATCAGGGCTGCATCTTTTGAGCCCAGTACTGAGCCTGAAAAGCGTTTCCAACCCCACTTACAAGTGAAACTTGCTAAAATGTGCCTGGCTGCTCTTCACTGAAAAGCTTGGTTTTGCATACATTTTTAGCATACGTTTGCTCCTGCTGGGTCAGCCGAGCAGCGAATTTCTAATTAACCACCTGCTATCATGAGAGACATCACGGCTGCATGTTTTGAGCCCAGTACTGAGCCTGAAAAGCGTTTACCCCACTTACAAGTGAAACTTGCTAAAATGTGCCTCTCTGCTCTTTACTGAAAAGCTTGGTTCTGCATACATTTTTAGCATACGTTTTTTCCTGCTGGGTCAGCAGAGCAGCGAATTTCTACTTAACCACCTGCTATCATGAGAGACATCAGGGCTGCATGTTTTGAGCCCAGTACTGAGCCTGAAAAGCGTTTCCAAGCCCACTTACAAGTGAAACTTGCTAAAATGTGCCTCTCTGCTATTTACTGAAAAGCTTGTTTTTGCATACATTTTTAGCATACGTTTGCTCCTGCTGGGTCAGCCGAGCAGCGAATTTCTAATTACCACCTGCTATCATGAGAGACATCACGGCTGCATGTTTTGAGCCCAGTACTGAGCCTGAAAAGCGTTTCCAACCCAACTTACAAGTGAAACTTGCTAAAATGAGCCTCTCTGCTCTTTACTGAAAAGCTTGTTTTTGCATACATTTTTAGCATACGTTTGCTCCTGCTGGGTCAGCCGAGCAGCGAATTTCTAATTAACCACCTGCTATCACGAGAGACATCAGGGCTGCATGTTTTGAGCCCAGTACTGAGCCTGAAAAGCGTTTCCAACCCAACTTACAAGTGAAACTTGCTAAAATGTGCCTCTCTGCTCTTCACTGAAAAGCTTGGTTTTGCATACATTTTTAGCATACGTTTGCTCCTGCTGGGTCAGCCGAGCAGCGAATTTCTACTTAACCACCTGCTATCATGAGAGACATCAGGGCTGCATCTCTTGAGCCCAGTACTGAGCCTGAAAAGCATTTCCAACCCCACTTACAAGTGAAACTTGCTAAAGTGTGCCTGGCTGCTCTTCACTGAAAAGCTTGGTTCTGCAACATTTTTAGCATACGTTTGCTCCTGCTGGGTCAGCCGAGCAGCGAATTTCTACTTAACCACCTGCTATCATGAAGGACATCAGGGCTGCATCTTTTGAGCCCAGTACTGAGCCTGAAAAGCGTTTCCAAGCCCACTTACAAGTGAAACTTGCTAAAATGTGCCTGGCTGCTCTTCACTGAAAAGCTTGGTTCTGCAACATTTTTAGCATACGTTTGCTCCTGCTGGGTCAGCCGAGCAGTAAATTTCTACTTAACCACCTGCTATAATGAGAGACATCAG
Organism: Lissotriton helveticus; assembly: GCF_964261635.1. Lineage (NCBI taxonomy): Eukaryota > Metazoa > Chordata > Amphibia > Caudata > Salamandridae > Lissotriton > Lissotriton helveticus. The sequence continues at coordinate 1,357,011 of NW_027611690.1, read as the reverse complement.
GGCTTCATCTTTTGAGCCCAGTACTGAGCCTGAAAAGCATTTCCAAGCCCACTTACAAGTGAAACTTGCTAAAATGTGCCTCTCTGCTCTTCACTGAAAAGCTTGGTTTTGCATATATTTTTAGCATACGTTTGCTCCTGCTGGGTCAGCCGAGCAGCAAATTTCTACTTAACCACCTGCTATCATGAGAGACATCAGGGCTGCATCTTTTGAGCCCAGTACTGAGCCTGAAAAGCGTTTCCAACCCCACTTACAAGTGAAACTTGCTAAAATGTGCCTGGCTGCTCTTCACTGAAAAGCTTGGTTTTGCATACATTTTTAGCATACGTTTGCTCCTGCTGGGTCAGCCGAGCAGCGAATTTCTAATTAACCACCTGCTATCATGAGAGACATAACGGCTGCATGTTTTGAGCCCAGTACTGAGCCTGAAAAGCGTTTACCCCACTTACAAGTGAAACTTGCTAAAATGTGCCTCTCTGCTCTTTACTGAAAAGCTTGGTTCTGCATACATTTTTAGCATACGTTTTTTCCTGCTGGGTCAGCAGAGCAGCGAATTTCTACTTAACCACCTGCTATCATGAGAGACATCAGGGCTGCATGTTTTGAGCCCAGTACTGAGCCTGAAAAGCGTTTCCCAGCCCACTTACAAGTGAAACTTGCTAAAATGTGCCTCTCTGCTCTTTACTGAAAAGCTTGTTTTTGCATACATTTTTAGCATACGTTTGCTCCTGCTGGGTCAGCCGAGCAGCGAATTTCTAATTACCACCTGCTATCATGAGAGACATCACGGCTGCATGTTTTGAGCCCAGTACTGAGCCTGAAAAGCGTTTCCAACCCAACTTACAAGTGAAACTTGCTAAAATGAGCCTCTCTGCTCTTTACTGAAAAGCTTGTTTTTGCATACATTTTTAGCATACGTTTGCTCCTGCTGGGTCAGCCGAGCAGCGAATTTCTAATTAACCACCTGCTATCACGAGAGACATCAGGGCTGCATGTTTTGAGCCCAGTACTGAGCCTGAAAAGCGTTTCTAACCCCACTTACAAGTGAAACTTGCTAAAATGTGCCTGGCTGCTCTTCACTGAAAAGCTTGGTTCTGCAACATTTTTAGCATACGTTTGCTCCTGCTGGGTCAGCCGAGCAGTAAATTTCTACTTAACCACCTGCTATAATGAGAGACATCAGGGCTTCATCTTTTGAGCCCAGTACTGAGCCTGAAAAGCATTTCCAAGCCCACTTACAGGTGAAACTTGCTAAAATGTGCCTCTCTGCTCTTTACTGAAAAGCTTGGTTTTGCATACATTTTTAGCATACGTTTGCTCCTGCTGGGTCAGCCGAGCAGCGTATTTCTAATTAACCACCTGCTATCATGAGAGACATCAGGGCTGCATGTTTTGAGCCCAGTACTGAGCCTGAAAAGCGTTTCCAACCCAACTTACAAGTGAAACTTGCTAAAATGTGCCTCTCTGCTCTTCACTGAAAAGCTTGGTTTTGCATACATTTTTAGCATACGTTTGCTCCTGCTGGGTCAGCCGAGCAGCGAATTTCTACTTAACCACCTGCTATCATGAGAGACATCAGGGCTGCATCTCTTGAGCCCAGTACTGAGCCTGAAAAGCATTTCCAACCCCACTTACAAGTGAAACTTGCTAAAGTGTGCCTGGCTGCTCTTCACTGAAAAGCTTGGTTCTGCAACATTTTTAGCATACGTTTGCTCCTGCTGGGTCAGCCGAGCAGCGAATTTCTACTTAACCACCTGCTATCATGAGAGACATCAGGGCTGCATCTTTTGAGCCCAGTACTGAGCCTGAAAAGCGTTTCCAAGCCCACTTACAAGTGAAACTTGCTAAAATGTGCCTGGCTGCTCTTCACTGAAAAGCTTGGTTCTGCAACATTTTTAGCATACGTTTGCTCCTGCTGGGTCAGCCGAGCAGTAAATTTCTACTTAACCACCTGCTATAATGAGAGACATCAGGGCTTCATCTTTTGAGCCCAGTACTGAGCCTGAAAAGCATTTCCAAGCCCACTTACAAGTGAAACTTGCTAAAATGTGCCTCTCTGCTCTTCACTGAAAAGCTTGGTTTTGCATATATTTTTAGCATACGTTTGCTCCTGCTGGGTCAGCCGAGCAGCAAATTTCTAATTAACCACCTGCTATCATGAGAGACATCAGGGCTGCATGTTTTGAGCCCAGTACTGAGCCTGAAAAGCGTTTCTAACCCCACTTACAAGTGAAACTTGCTAAAATGTGCCTCTCTGCTCTTTACTGAAAAGCTTGGTTTTGCATACATTTTTAGCATACGTTTGCTCCTGCTGGGTCAGCCGAGCAGTGAATTTCTAATTAACCACCTGCTATCATGAGAGACTTCAGGGCTGCATGTTTTGAGCCCAGTACTGAGCCTGAAAAGCGTTTCGAACCCAACTTACAAGTGAAACTTGCTAAAATGTGCCTCTCTGCTCTCTTCACTGAAAAGCTCATTCTGCGTACATTTTTGGCATACGTTTGCTCCTGCTGGGTCAACCGAGCAGCGAATTTCTACTTAACCACCTGCTATCATGAGAGACATCACGGCTGCATCTTTTGAGCTGAGCCTGAAAAGCATTTCCAACCCCACTTACAAGTGATACTTGCTAAAATGTGCCTGGCTGCTCTTCACTGAAAAGCTTGGTTCTGCATACATTTTTAGCATACATTTGCTCCTGCTGGGTCAGCCGAGCAGCGAATTTCTAATTAACCACCTGCTATCATGAGAGACATCAGGGCTGCATGTTTTGAGCCCAGTACTGAGCCTGAAAATCGTTTCTAACCCCACTTACAAGTGAAACTTGCTAAAATGTGCCTGGCTGCTCTTCACTGAAAAGCTTGGTTCTGCAACATTTTTAGCATACGTTTGCTCCTGCTGGGTCAGCCGAGCAGTACATTTCTACTTAACCACCTGCTATAATGAGAGATATCAGGGCTTCATCTTTTGAGCCCAGTACTGAGCCTGAAAAGCATTTCCAAGCCCACTTACAAGTGAAACTTGCTAAAATGTGCCTCTCTGCTCTTTACTGAAAAGCTTGGTTTTGCATAAATTTTTAGCATACGTTTGCTCCTGCTGGGTCAGCCGAGCAGCGTATTTCTAATTAACCACCTGCTATCATGAGAGACATCAGGGCTGCATGTTTTGAGCCCAGTACTGAGCCTGAAAAGCGTTTCCAACCCAACTTACAAGTGAAACTTGCTAAAATGTGCCTCTCTGCTCTTCACTGAAAAGCTCATTCTGCGTACATTTTTGGCATACGTTTGCTCCTGCTGGGTCAGCCGAGCAGCAAATTTTTACTTAACCACCTGCTATCATGAGAGACATCAGGGCTGCATCTTTTGAGCCCAGTACTGAGCCTGAAAAGCGTTTCCAACCCCACTTACAAGTGAAACTTGCTAAAATGTGCCTGGCTGCTCTTCACTGAAAAGCTTGGTTTTGCATACATTTTTAGCATACGTTTGCTCCTGCTGGGTCAGCCGAGCAGCAAATTTCTAATTAACCACCTGCTATCATGAGAGACATCAAGGCTGCATGTTTTGAGCCCAGTACTGAGCCTGAAAAGAGTTTACCCCACTTACAAGTGAAACTTGCTAAAATGTGCCTCTCTGCTCTTTACTGAAAAGCTTGGTTCTGCATACATTTTTATCATACGTTTTTTCCTGCTGGGTCAGCCGAGCAGCGAATTTCTACTTAACCACCTGCTATCATGAGAGACATCAGGGCTGCATGTTTTGAGCCCAGTACTGAGCCTGAAAAGCGTTTCCAACCCAACTTACAAGTGAAACTTGCTAAAATGAGCCTCTCTGCTCTTTACTGAAAAGCTTGTTTTTGCATACATTTTTAGCATACGTTTGCTCCTGCTGGGTCAGCCAAGCAGCGAATTTCTAATTAACCACCTGCTATCATGAGAGACATCAGGGCTGCATGTTTTGAGCCCAGTACTGAGCCTGAAAAGCGTTTCTAACCCCACTTACAAGTGAAACTTGCTAAAATGTGCCTGGCTGCTCTTCACTGAAAAGCTTGGTTCTGCAACATTTTTAGCATCTGTTTGCTCCTGCTGGGTCAGCCGAGCAGTAAATTTCTACTTAACCACCTGCTATAATGAGAGACATCAGGGCTTCATCTTTTGAGCCCAGTACTGAACCTGAAAAGCATTTCCAAGCCCACTTACAAGTGAAACTTGCTAAAATGTGCCTCTCTGCTCTTTACTGAAAAGCTTGGTTTTGCATACATTTTTAGCATACGTTTGCTCCTGCTGGGTCAGCCGAGCAGCGTATTTCTAATTAACCACCTGCTATCATGAGAGACATCAGGGCTGCATGTTTTGAGCCCAGTACTGAGCCTGAAAAGTGTTTCCAACCCAACTTACAAGTGAAACTTGCTAAAATGTGCCTCTCTGCTCTTCACTGAAAAGCTTGGTTTTGCATACATTTTTAGCATACGTTTGCTCCTGCTGGGTCAGCCGAGCAGCGAATTTCTACTTAACCACCTGCTATCATTAGAGACATCAGGGCTGCATCTCTTGAGCCCAGTACTGAGCCTGAAAAGCATTTCCAACCCCACTTACAAGTGAAACTTGCTAAAATGTGCCTGGCTGCTCTTCACTGAAAAGCTTGGTTCTGCAACATTTTTAGCATACGTTTGCTCCTGCTGGGTCAGCCGAGCAGTAAATTTCTACTTAACCACCTGCTATAATGAGAGACATCAGGGCTTCATCTTTTGAGCCCAGTACTGAGCCTGAAAAGCATTTCCAAGCACTTACAAGTGAAACTTGCTAAAATGTGCCTCTCTGCTGAGGTTCCGTAAAAATAATTACGATGTTCTGGGCATTGCCAAATATGGATAAGTTTGGTATCTACGAACCGCAAATGACGAGTTCGGCAAGTGTGCGAAATTTCGCTACACTACCTGCCAGGGTTCGTCTAATATTACGCGTTCTTCATCTGAACCCTCGGGTTCCATTTTAGATACGGCATCCATTTTTGTTTCTTGCCCTCACGTAGTCAGCGAGCAGATAACTGTTCGCCCCCTGACCCTCTAGTTCCCAAGCCTTACGGAAGACGCATATTGCTTTCATGCGTCTTTATGGCCGGAGGAATGACACAGCAAAGGCAAATGGCTCAGCTTGAGGGTAATCTGGTCGTGCCGGCTTATTGTGACAGCCTTGCAGGCGATGGATCCAACTCTTTGATCCTACGATCATGCTTCCGATATTACCCCCACACTCTTTTCTCTACACGTGTCTGACTTCCTTGCAGCTGTTCTTGTCTCTTCTTCTTTGTCATTTACAACTCTAATGGGTGTGCCTAAAGGTGGGAAGATGTACTTTTACAGTTGGGAACCGGCATAGCTATTGTAATGATGTTCCGGGATTCTGAACACATGAAAGCGACCCTTTTTGAAACCTACTGTGGGAACCGGATTATAATCTTTTGTCCACATGTTATGCAATGGTAACACTCTGTATAAAAGAGAGCGACCTACAAACCTCAATTTGAAGCAGACTCTCAGAACCTACACACTGTTGTACTTCTTGTGACTTTTGCCTCCCTGCAGTAATAAACGCTGATCTTTGACGCCGAAGGAAGTTTCCCGTGTCTCTGTAATTTGTGCGCCGAAACAGGTATCCCATGAAGGTTATAGGTGTTGTTCCCTGGCACCGCTGGTACTGTTAAAAGTCCAGTCCTTCAGTTGGCGCCCAACGTAGGGCGACTTCAGCGGTACCGGTCCAAAGCCTGATGATCGTGAGGAACTTCGTGTGAAATCTCCGAGGGAAGGTGCACCCCGCTTCATCGATCCTGTTGTCGAAATAAGTGGCCCGAAGTTTTTCCCTGCGAAGATTCCCGCCTCCTGACGGCTGCGACGGACCGATGCCCTGACTGTCGACCTGTCTTCGACGCCCGGCGTAGACCTTACGTACAAGCGAGACGATAGACGGGCCTTCCTGGTGACGCCATTGAAGTTCTGAGTTAAGTATTTTGTGGGTCGCTCCCAGTCCTTAGTGGTTGTTCTAGCTTCTTTAAAGCTTTGTTGTTAGCCTTTAAGGCTTTGTTGTAATAGCTCACCGAGCTTTGTAATAGCCTCCTCAGGCTTTGTGGTTAGCTCTCCGAGCTTTGTGATAGCCTTAAGGCTTTGTTGTATTGCATGGTTCCATTGCATTTGTGGTTCTTAGTATTGGTCCTTAGTATTATTTGACAGTTGCAATTGCCAAAAACCGAGGGTTTTGACTTACACGAGGTTTAATTACTTCGGTAATCCTTGAAGTTTGATACTAGGTTAGTGTGCACGATGCCTAGCCATAGTGGTTTGTTTCGTATTTTCAAATGTTGCGCAATGGATTCCCGGTTGGAGGACTCGTGTCCGATACCTCCAGTTGGAACTCCGATACATGATCTTTATAGTCGACATGGGGTGGGTCCTATAATATATAATGATTACTGGGTCCGCTATACAAAGAAAGACGGTGACCTTAGATGGCCACCACATGGAACTTTTGAACTTTCGATTTTAGATAATCTTGAGGCTAAATTATTTTTAAAGAAAGCTAGGCCAGCTATGTTTGATTCTTTTCGAATATGGCGTAAAGAGGCCAAGCAGAAAGAAATCAAACAACTTAAAAAGGATCAAAAGCAAGGGTTTGTTCCGATAATGCAAACTATAAAAGAATGTAAACAAGACAAAGAAGAAAAGGAAATGGAAATCTCTACTAGATTGCATCATATGAAAATAGATAAATGTTACCCAGTTTTGCCAAATAATCTAGAAAAGAAAGAAGAAGATTTGAAGGAGGATTCCTTGTTATCGTATTTAATGAAATCACCACCTCCTTATGTACAGGGTGCTACTGCTCCTGTAGTTCCTCCTGTAGTACCTCCTGTTGCTCCCCTTGTTGCTCCAGCGGCTGCGGGTCAGCCCGCTGTTAACCCTACGTTTGTTCCACCACATGTCCTTGTTCCTACTGCTCCTGTACCTGTACCTTCGCAGACTGTTGTTTCTGCTACTCCAACTATCTTGTCAGTTCCTACTATGCCTTCTTTCACCTCCAGTGTTGTTGCCCCTGTTTTTCTTTCCCCTTCTGTTCGTAAGCGTGTTCCTAACTCTGTTGCTACCCTTTATTCACCTTTTTCTGGTCCGTTATTTTCGTCTGATTCATCTGAAACTCCTCAGAGACGGAGTCAGATCCCTAGTGGTAGGGAAAAAGAGACATTAATAACCATGGCACATAGGTGGATAAGACATCCTGCTAATTACACTCCTCGTGTGGTCTTTGATACATTTTCTCAGTTTAATGAGCCTACGCAGAGATTCGTGTTTGAGGAGATGTGTAACTTTTTGAGGGAAGAATGGTATAATGATGATGTAGATAATGTACCGTCCGACATAATTGAACTTCAGAGTCACTTTTCCAACGGTATGATCATAGGTGAAGATGTACGACGTGCCGTGGAACGCTTATTAGCGTTTAGATCCACAGCACATTCTCGGGTGTCCTCAGATGATACCACCGAGAATTGGAAAGCGGTTCCTGGTCAATATCCCATGAGAGAGGTTCCGCCACTGTGGGTGCCTGGTGATCCTAATGCAAACCCTGTGGTTCTACCGCATTTTCGAAGGGTATGGATACATCTTCCATGGAAACGATCGGAAGTTTTGCAAGTGAAGCAATCCTTACCCGATCCGCGTAAAAATCCGGCTGGTTATTATAAAGAGTTATCACAACTGGTGGAAGCTTCTATTATGAACCTTGCCGACATCGATATGTTGTTTGGCAATGTTGTACCGCAACCAGTTTGGGCCAAAATTCGTCAAGCCAACCACGCAGTTGAATTAGGGGGTGATTGGGCTGCACTGCTAGCGGCTGATGCATTACAAGTTGGTGGGGCTAAGCCCGACCAGCTAATCTTAGACTTGCCGCAGAAAATCATTACGCTCATGAAAACTATCATGCCAGCGATGAAGGTGAACTGGGATAAGTTATCAGCTTGTAAGCAAAAGAAAGACGAGAGTGTCTCGGATTTCTTTACAAGGTTTGAGGAAGCGTTTGTCGACCACAGCGGTCAGGACATGGGAGCTGAGGGAGGCCAGCGGTTATTTGTTGACAAATTTGTGTCGAATTTGTTGCCTGAATTAAGCAACAAACTGAAAAATTCAGAGAGTGCGTGGGCAGTTTCAACCCCTGCGCAAATACTAGCAACAGCCCAGTATTATGAGAATAGGGAAAAGGAAGAAAGTGATCGTGTAGAGAAGAAAACGAAGGAGCTCAAGATGAAGGTTTTGTTACAGCAAGCATACCCTCCACGATCAAACCAAACTGATTCACAACAGCAGTATCGACCACGAGCACAGCCCGATAGGACACAGCCGCGTTCTGACAACTTTGATTATAGATCTTCCCTTGGGTATAATCAGTGCGCATATTGTAAGAAAGAGGGACACCTAAAATATGATTGTCTTGCCTTACGGGACCGCCTAAATGGTGTGTCAACACGAGGAAATCGTGGTAGTGGTCCCCAACAGGCATCACGAAGTAGAGGTCGTGGTTCATCCCACAATCAGAGTGATCGTTATCAAAATCAATCAGATGCAAATAATTGTTTTGACCAGCGAAATGCAGGGTCAGTCCGATCTGCACAGTATAATGTGGACGATTATTACGTAGAGCATGAGACTGTTGTAAATGACCATTACTAGGACAGCCAACGACAAAGAGAGGGAGTAGTGTCAGTTCCGGTCGATCAGAGTGGGCCTTACGTTGCAGTGGCTACATCGGGTGTAGTTGAGCCTTTTCTGTTAGACACTGGTGCGACGAAAAGTTCCATCATGCATTCGAAACTCCCTGGCGCACCTTTGTCTGGCTTAACGAACGTTTCCGTTGGATTCTCTGGCGCCCCTGTTAGCAACCCAGTCTCTAGTCCTTTGCCTCTTATGATTGGTCCTCGTGAGCTAACGGCTCCACTGATTCTATCTACAGGTTGTGGTGAAAATCTTTTGGGCCTGGATTTGTTGAAACGATTATATGCAACATTGTATTGTTCCCCCGAAGGAGTGGAGCTTACATTGGGACGGAGAGTGATCTCTCCAATGTATTTATCAGTCGACAAATTCCCACCGGAATTGAGTTCCCTCCCTGCGTCCTTATGGGCCACAGGTCCCAATGATGTGGGCCTGTTAGACATTCCACCCTATGTGATTCAATTGAAACCAAATGCGCGATTACCACGTTTACCTCAATATCGTATTTCTCTTGAGGGCGAACGAGCGCTGTTAGCAATCGTTCATGATCTCATTGGAAAAGGTGTTGTTGAAGAAACTCGTGGAAACGTGTGTAATAGCCCTGTATTACCAATTCTGAAACGAACTGACCCAACTAAACCTCCTGTGTATCGTTTTGTAATAGACTTAAGAGAAGTAAACAAAATAGTGGTTCCACAATTTCCTGTAGTTCCCGACATTACGGCTTTACTAACAATAATTCCGGCATCTGCCTCCTGGTTCACAGTGATCGATCTAAAGAATGCTTTCTTTAGCATCCCAATTGCAGAGGAAAGCAGAGACCTATTCGGATTCTCATTAGGTGGTCGCAGTTTTAGGTTAAAACGCGCTCCACAGGGCTACTGTGAGAGTCCGTCAATCTACAGCCAAGCACTTAAAGGTCAACTTGATACCTTTGTATTACCTAAAGGTGCAGCTTTGATTCAATACGTTGATGATCTTTTAGTGGCAGCTGATACAGAAGCTATTTGCAAAACGGCTACAGTATCATTGTTACATTATCTACATAACTTACACCACAAGGTATCGCCTTCAAAGCTACAGTATTGTTGTCAAGAAGTTACCTATCTAGGTCACTTATTGTCAAGAGAAGGGAGAAGGTTGACCCCAGAAAGAATTGCAGCGATTTCCCGAATGACTGTGCCAAAAACCCAGAGAGATGTTCGCGCCTTTTTAGGTATTACGTCCTATTGCAGACAATGGATTCCAAATTTTTCATTGTTGGCAAAACCATTGATAGCCCTTACGTGCAAGGATGTTTCATCCCCATTGCCTTGGACTGAAGAGTGTCAGAAAAGTTTTTCTGAATTACGTGATGCGTTGTGTTCGGCTCCTGTGTTGGGCACTCCTGACTACAGTAAGCCATTTACACTATACGTTCACGAGAGGGATGGTTGTGCGTTGAGTGTCCTGACACAACCTTTTGGTGGTAAGCAACGCCCATGTGCCTATTTTTCTTCGACTTTAGACCCAGTAGCAAGAGCCTTGCCAAGTTGTTTAAGGGCAACAGCGGCAGCTGCGGCGTCCATTCGACAGTCCGCAGGTTTAGTTATGGATAATATGCTCACGGTAATGGTTCCGCATGCAGTTGACACTCTATTGAATCGAACGAAAACTCAACATCTGACGAGCGCAAGATTGTCTGGATATGAGTTGACGTTGCTGGCCAGTCACATACGGATAAAACGATGTAATGTGTTGAATCCAGCAACATTGCTGCCGATCGACACAGAATCAAGTGGTGAAGCAGTACATGACTGCTATCTCAGAACTGAGGAGGAAACTAAGGGTCGTATTGACCTAAAAGATACTCCATTGACAGATCCCGATGGTACTTTGTATGTGGATGGTTCTTGTTTCAAGTTGCCGAACGGTGATGTGATGACTGCATATGCTGTAGTTACATTGAGAACGATTGTGGAAAGCGAAAGACTAAGCCAGAATTCGGCTCAGGCTGCCGAGTTAATCGCTTTGACGAGAGCGTGTGTGTTGTCTAAAGATAAACGGGTGAATGTGTTTACAGATAGTCAGTATGCGTTTGGTGTGGCACATAGTTTTGGACGACTATGGAGAGAGAGAGGATTCCTTACGTCGCATGGCACGAAGATTCAACATGGTCAGCTTGTAAATGATCTTTTAGATGCACTCACATTGCCTAAACAAGTGGCCATAGTCAAATGTAGCGCACATCAGAAAGTAACAGATGATGTGGGTCGTGGAAATGCGTTTGCAGATGAAACGGCTAAAGAAACGGCTAAAGATTTGACGAACAGAATGTATGTTACGAGCTCAGTGAGATGGCCAACAGAGACTGGTATGTGTGAAGACACATTTGAAAGTGTGAAAGGAATACAGAATGAAGCCACTGAGACGGAAAGGACTAAATGGAGAGAGAGCACGGGAAGATTGGATTAGAATGGATGTTGGGTTGATTTATCAGAGAAGCAGAGATGGATGTTACCGGATGCGTATGTGCTCGCTGTTGTTACAATGGCTCATGATATGGCACACATCAACACTAAAGGCATATGCAAGTTGTTGTCTCATGTATGGAAGAATGATGGGATTACTAAGTGCGCCGAGAGAGTGGTTAAGAATTGTATGGTGTGTTTGATGCACAATCCTGGTAAGGGCACCCCCACTCCACCTGGTCATTTTGCCCCTCCTACGTACCCTTTCGAAGTTATCCAGTTGGACTTTATCCACATGGACCGATGTAATAACTTGAAGTATGTGTTGGTTGTGGTGTGTGCATTCTCTAGGTGGATTGAGGCCTACCCCCTTAAGGATAATACGGCTTTATCCACGGCAAAAATTTTGCTCAAAGAGTATTTTCCCCGCTACGGAATGCCTCGGGTCGTATGGTCGGACAACGGAAGTGAGTTTGTTGGGAGTGTGATGAAGAGTGTGTGCCGCGGTTTAGGGATAGTACAAAAATTTCATAGTGCAAACCATCCACAATCAGCAGGCTTGGTGGAGGGATATAATGGCACTCTAAAACTGAAATTGGCTAAAATTCAGGCAACAACTGGTTTATCTTGGCCCGACGCTTTGCCTCTGGCTCTCCTGTCGACCAGGGCAACTGTACACTCTCGAGTAGGGCTCAGCCCATATGAGATTGTGTTCGGTCGTCCTGCTAATATATGGGGAGTCCCAAGACCTAAGGAAGTTGACAGAATTGAATACCCTATGTTGATTGATTATCTCTATGATCTGACTGCTAAATTGAGTTTGATTCATCAACAGGTCTTTGAGTCTCTGCCATCACAAACAGAGGGTCCTGGTCATCGACTTCAACCAGGGGACTGGGTCCTCGTCAGAAACTACGGACGAAAACGAAACCTTGAACCAAGATTTGTGGGCCCGTTTCAGGTACAGCTGGCTACGAGGACGGCGGTTCGACTACACGGACGCCGGAACTGGGTACACGCTACCCACACCAAAAGAGTCCCGCTTCCTCTGCCGTCGGACACCTGGATGAGAAGAGGTCTTTCTTCATCTGAGACCGACACTCCACCACGTTTCGTTCCATTCAGCGAAGCTCGGCTTGTATCTGACACCGTTGCTGACTCCTCTCAAACAATTTCCTCCACATCAACCTTGGAAAATTTGACTGTTGAACAATTGCCTGAACAATTGAACACTCCTTTGCCGTCCAATCCATTGTTTGAAGATCAGACTCGCCCTGGAAGTAGCCGATATTTTCTTCGTCCACGAACAAGCCATAAATAAAAAGATTTTTTTGTTTATAGGTTCTACGTTACTCTGAAAACAGTGGACATTATATATATATTGTGTATCTTTTTCTTTTTCGTACAGCCAAGAACATTATCTAGCTAGAACCTACCATCCAGGTTGACCGTAAGGCCGTGCGGGTACTTCCTTCTGTTTAGTAGCTATCGACACAAGGTTGGTTTCTATTATCAATTTCTGGGAATTCCTGGGAATTGATAAACGCTACTCAGAACGAAGTGCGTCAAGAACGTCGCGGACGGTCGTTAGGGGATGGAATCATCATTGTCTGAGCTGTCGAAAAGAGAAGAAATGTTGGCACAAAGATCTACATTGCAGAAAATATGTCATACAAAATGGTTTTTCTCACAAGTAACCATACTGTTTCTCACCATATCTATGCTATTGGTAGGAGGAATATATTATGGGTCTCAGTTCTTATTGTCTTCTGCTACACCTACTCTTCCATCTCATGATCAATATGTCGTTTCTACTGTTTCTCCACATTCCTTTTATCCTCTGCCTCAACACGAACAAATCAGACGTGCGGAATTCAGAAACAACTCTTTTATTCAACTCCTGCATTAGCATCAGTTAGTGGTAAACACTACCAACTGTTGGGTGTGTGGATTAATGCCACATACCATGGATAAGGGTATTCCGTACTTAGTTCTGCCTTATAGTGCACAAGGGTCAGCTCGAGCATTACAAACTATGTTCCGTAGCGCACTAGATTCCTACCCCCATCGAGAACCACGCTCAGCAAACTCTGGTCCTGGCCCATACCACAAGACTCTGGCGAGAGCTATTGCAGACTTAGATAGAGATATTTTTGACGCATCACTCATCCCAGAGGAAGAGGTGCGAGCATATAAGGAACTAAGTGAAGCTGAGTACAGCTTATCAGTGGGTGAGAGGCAGTTTAAAAGCTCGCCACCGATATGGATTGTACCTCACCTTGGTAATTTCTGCTTGAAAGGTCTTGGTCGAAATCCGAGAGCTCAGTTTGGGGAGAGTGCTTGTACCGAGACATATGTCTTACCGACACTCTCCTCCCCTGTCTTCCTACCTGCCAAGGGTACCTACTTTGTATGTTATGATTGAGCCTATACGTGGTTACCTCATGACTTCTCGGGTATCTGCTATATTACAAATCTTTTGCCTCCGACCTTCACTGTGGCCTCTGATTATCACAGAAATAGAATTGTAAGAGGTGTGATTAGCAAAGAAGATACTTCCGGACAAGAGGCGGGAGACTTCTTTAAGGGTTTCCTACCATTCTGGGGACCGATGGTTAATAGCAGGAACCTGAGACAGTTAACTCGTGTAGTAGAATCAACTGCCAACATAACTGCAAATGCCCTTGGAAATTTAACAGCCGAAGTCCAGGCGGATAGACTGATGACGTTGCAGAACCGTATGGTTCTAGATATCGTTCTAGCAGATAGAGGTGGGGTTTGTAAAGTCATCCATTCGAGCTGCTGCATATTCATACCTGATAACGCTCCAACGGTTTATCAAGCCATCTCTAAGTTGCACAAAATTTCGGAGTCCATACACGTGGACGAAGGAAATTGGACGCTTCTGGGATGGTTTTGGGGTCTGATATCGACTTGGGGTTGGAAGATTCTGATGATCATAGGGATTGTTGTGACATTTCTGTTCTCATGTTGTCTTTGTGTGCAATGTGGTCCTGCCTTATGTGGCCTTTGTGCTACGACGTGTATAAGACAGCCTGTTGTCACCAAAGAGGCATTGAAGGATCGAATAATGTATCAACAACATCTGAGTGATTTGATGAGTATCGAAATCGATTATGATTCCGACTAGTGCTTGCCTACATGAGGGCAAAAGGACCGTCTGAGGTTCCGTAAAAATAATTACGATGTTCTGGGCATTGCCGAATATGGATAAGTTTGGTATCTACGAATCGCAAATGACGAGTTCGGCAAGTGTGCGAAATTTCGCTACACTACCTGCCAGGGTTCGTCTAATATTACGCGTTCTTCATCTGAACCCTCGGGTTCCATTTTAGATACGGCATCCATTTTTGTTTCTTGCCCTCACGTAGTCAGCGAGCAGATAACTGTTCGCCCCCTGACCCTCTAGTTCCCAAGCCTTACGGAAGACGCATATTGCTTTCATGCGTCTTTATGGCCGGAGGAATGACACAGCAAAGGCAAATGGCTCAGCTTGAGGGTAATCTGGTCGTGCCGGCTTATTGTGACAGCCTTGCAGGCGATGGATCCAACTCTTTGATCCTACGATCATGCTTCCGATATTACCCCCACACTCTTTTCTCTACACGTGTCTGACTTCCTTGCAGCTGTTCTTGTCTCTTCTTCTTTGTCATTTACAACTCTAATGGGTGTGCCTAATGGTGGGAAGATGTACTTTTACAGTTGGGAACCGGCATAGCTATTGTAATGATGTTCCGGGATTCTGAACACATGAAAGCGACCCTTTTTGAAACCTACTGTGGGAACCGGATTATAATCTTTTGTCCACATGTTATGCAATGGTAACACTCTGTATAAAAGAGAGCGACCTACAAACCTCAATTTGAAGCAGACTCTCAGAACCTACACACTGTTGTACTTCTTGTGACTTTTGCCTCCCAGCAGTAATAAACGCTGATCTTTGACGCCGAAGGAAGTTTCCCGTGTCTCTGTAATTTGTGCGCCGAAACAGGTATCCCATGAAGGTTATAGGTGTTGTTCCCTGGCACCGCTGGTACTGTTAAAAGTCCAGTCCTTCACTGCTCTTCACTGAAAAGCTTGGTTTTGCATATATTTTTAGCATACGTTTGCTCCTGCTGGGTCAGCCGAGCAGCAAATTTCTAATTAACCACCTGCTATCATGAGAGACATCAGGGCTGCATGTTTTGAGCCCAGTACTGAGCCTGAAAAGCATTTCTAACCCCACTTACAAGTGAAACTTGCTAAAATGTGCCTGGCTGCTCTTCACTGAAAAGCTTGGTTCTGCAACATTTTTAGCATACGTTTGCTCCTGCTGGGTCAGCCGAGCAGTAAATTTCTACTTAACCACCTGCTATAATGAGAGACATCAGGGCTTCATCTTTTGAGCCCAGTACTGAGCCTGAAAAGCATTTCCAAGCCCACTTACAAGTGAAACTTGCTAAAATGTGCCTCTCTGCTCTTTACTGAAAAGCTTGGTTTTGCATAAATTTTTAGCATACGTTTGCTCCTGCTGGGTCAGCCGAGCAGCGTATTTCTAATTAACCACCTGCTATCATGAGAGACATCAGGGCTGCATGTTTTGAGCCCAGTACTGAGCCTGAAAAGCGTTTCCAACCCAACTTACAAGTGAAACTTGCTAAAATGTGCCTCTCTGCTCTCTTCACTGAAAAGCTCATTCTGCGTACATTTTTGGCATACGTTTGCTCCTGCTGGGTCAACCGAGCAGCGAATTTCTAATTAACCACCTGCTATCATGAGAGACATCAGGGCTGCATGTTTTGAGCCCAGTACTGAGCCTGAAAAGCGTTTCCAACCCAACTTACACGTGAAACTTGCTAAAATGTGCCTCTCTGCTCTTCACTGAAAAGCACATTCTGCGTACATTTTTGGCATACGTTTGCTCCTGCTGGGTCAGCCGAGCAGCGAATTTCTACTTAACCACCTGCTATCATGAGAGACATCAGGGCTGCATCTCTTGAGCCCAGTACTGAGCCTGAAAAGCATTTCCAACCCCACTTACAAGTGAAACTTGCTAAAATGTGCCTGGCTGCTCTTCACTGAAAAGCTTGGTTCTGCAACATTTTTAGCATACGTTTGCTCCTGCTGGATCAGCCGAGCAGTAAATTTCTACTTAACCACCTGCTATAATGAGAGACATCAGGGCTTCATCTTTTGAGCCCAGTACTGAGCCTGAAAAGCATTTCCAAGCCCACTTACAAGTGAAACTTTCTAAAATGTGCCTCTCTGCTCTTCACTGAAAAGCTTGGTTTTGCATATATTTTTAGCATACGTTTGCTCCTGCTGGGTCAGCCGAGCAGCAAATTTCTAATTAACCACCTGCTATCATGAGAGACATCAGGGCTGCATGTTTTGAGCCCAGTACTGAGCCTGAAAAGCGTTTCTAACCCCACTTACAAGTGAAACTTGCTAAAATGTGCCTCTCTGCTCTTTACTGAAAAGCTTGGTTTTGCATACATTTTTAGCATACGTTTGCTCCTGCTGGGTCAGCCGAGCAGTGAATTTCTAATTAACCACCTGCTATCATGAGAGACATCAGGGCTGCATGTTTTGAGCCCAGTACTGAGCCTGAAAAGCGTTTTGAACCCAACTTACAAGTGAAACTTGCTAAAATGTGCCTCTCTGCTCTCTTCACTGAAAAGCTCATTCTGCGTACATTTTTGGCATACGTTTGCTCCTGCTGGGTCAACCGAGCAGCGAATTTCTACTTAACCACCTGCTATCATGAGAGACATCACGGCTGCATCTTTTGAGCTGAGCCTGAAAAGCATTTCCAACCCCACTTACAAGTGATACTTGCTAAAATGTGCCTGGCTGCTCTTCACTGAAAAGCTTGGTTCTGCATACATTTTTAGCATACGTTTGCTCCTGCTGGGTCAGCCGAGCAGCGAATTTCTAATTAACCACCTGCTATCATGAGAGACATCAGGGCTGCATGTTTTGAGCCCAGTACTGAGCCTGAAAAGCGTTTCTAACCCCACTTACAAGTGAAACTTGCTAAAATGTGCCTGGCTGCTCTTCACTGAAAAGCTTGGTTTTGCAACATTTTTAGCATACGTTTGCTCCTGCTGGGTCAGCCGAGCAGTAAATTTCTACTTAACCACCTGCTATAATGAGAGACATCAGGGCTTCATCTTTTGAGCCCAGTACTGAGCCTGAAAAGCATTTCCAAGCCCACTTACAAGTGAAACTTGCTAAAATGTGCCTCTCTGCTCTTTACTGAAAAGCTTGGTTTTGCATACATTTTTAGCATACGTTTGCTCCTGCTGGGTCAGCCGAGCAGCGTATTTCTAATTAACCACCTGCTATCATGAGAGACATCAGGGCTGCATGTTTTGAGCCCAGTACTGAGCCTGAAAAGCGTTTCCAACCCAACTTACAAGTGAAACTTGCTAAAATGTGCCTCTCTGCTCTTCACTGAAAAGCTCATTCTGCGTACATTTTTGGCATACGTTTGCTCCTGCTGGGTCAGCCGAGCAGCGAATTTCTACTTAACCACCTGCTATCATGAGAGACATCAGGGCTGCATGTTTTGAGCCCAGTACTGAGCCTGAAAAGCGTTTCCAAGCCCACTTACAAGTGAAACTTGCTAAAAGGTGCCTCTCTGCTCTTTTCTGAAAAGCTTGTTTTTGCATACATTTTTAGCATACTTTTGCTCCTGCTGGGTCAGCCGAGCAGCGAATTTCTAATTACCACCTGCTATCATGAGAGACATCACGGCTGCATGTTTTGAGCCTAGTACTGAGCCTGAAAAGCGTTTCCAACCCAACTTACAAGTGAAACTTGCTAAAATGAGCCTCTCTGCTCTTTACTGAAAAGCTTGTTTTTGCATACATTTTTAGCATACGTTTGCTCCTGCTGGGTCAGCCGAGCAGCGAATTTCTAATTAACCACCTGCTATCACGAGAGACATTAGGGCTGCATGTTTTGAGCCCAGTACTGAGCCTGAAAAGCGTTTCTAACCCCATTTACAAGTGAAACTTGCTAAAATGTGCCTGGCTGCTCTTCACTGAAAAGCTTGGTTCTGCAACATTTTTAGCATACGTTTGCTCCTGCTGGGTCAGCCGAGCAGTAAATTTCTACTTAACCACCTGCTATAATGAGAGACATCAGGGCTTCATCTTTTGAGCCCAGTACTGAGCCTGAAAAGCATTTCCAAGCCCACTTACAAGTGAAACTTGCTAAAATGTGCCTCTCTGCTCTTTACTGAAAAGCTTGGTTTTGCATACATTTTTAGCATACGTTTGCTCCTGCTGGGTCAGCCGAGCAGCGTATTTCTAATCAACCACCTGCTATCATGAGAGACATTAGGGCTGCATGTTTTGAGCCCAGTACTGAGCCTGAAAAGCGTTTCCAACCCAACTTACAAGTGAAACTTGCTAAAATGTGCCTCTCTGCTCTTCACTGAAAAGCTTGGTTTTGCATACATTTTTAGCATACGTTTGCTCCTGCTGGGTCAGCCGAGCAGCAAATTTCTACTTAACCACCTGCTATCATGAGAGACATCAGGGCTGCATCTCTTGAGCCCAGTACTGAGCCTGAAAAGCATTTCCAACCCCACTTACAAGTGAAACTTGCTAAAATGTGCCTGGCTGCTCTTCACTGAAAAGCTTGGTTCTGCAACATTTTTAGCATACGTTTGCTCCTGCTGGGTCAGCCGAGCAGTAAATTTCTACTTAACCACCTGCTATAATGAGAGACATCAGGGCTTCATCTTTTGAGCCCAGTACTGAGCCTGAAAAGCATTTCCAAGCCCACTTACAAGTGAAACTTGCTAAAATATGCCTCTCTGCTCTTCACTGAAAAGCTTGGTTTTGCATATATTTTTAGCATACGTTTGCTCCTGCTGGGTCAGCCGAACAGCAAATTTCTAATTAACCACCTGCTATCATGAGAGACATCAGGGCTGCATGTTTTGAGCCCAGTACTGAGCCTGAAAAGCGTTTCTAACCCCACTTACAAGTGAAACTTGCTAAAATGTGCCTGGCTGCTCTTCACTGAAAAGCTTGGTTCTGCAACATTTTTAGCATACGTTTGCTCCTGCTGGGTCAGCCGAGCAGTAAATTTCTACTTAACCACCTGCTATAATGAGAGACATCAGGGCTTCATCTTTTGAGCCCAGTACTGAGTATGAAAAGCATTTCCAAGCCCACTTACAAGTGAAACTTGCTAAAAGGTGCCTCTCTGCTCTTTACTGAAAAGCTTGGTTTTGCATACATTTTTAGCATACGTTTGCTCCTGCTGGGTCAGCCGAGCAGCGTATTTCTAATTAACCACCTGCTATCATGAGAGACATCAGGTCTGCATGTTTTGAGCCCAGTACTGAGCCTGAAAAGCGTTTCCAACCCAACTTACAAGTGAAACTTGCTAAAATGTGCCTCTCTGCTCTTCACTGAAAAGCACATTCTGCGTAAATTTTTGGCATACGTTTGCTCCTGCTGGGTCAGCCGAGCAGCGAATTTCTAATTAACCACCTGCTATCATGAGAGACATCAGGGCTGCATGTTTTGAGCCCAGTACTGAGCCTGAAAAGCGTTTCCAACCCAACTTACACGTGAAACTTGCTAAAATGTGCCTCTCTGCTCTTCACTGAAAAGCACATTCTGCGTACATTTTTGGCATACGTTTGCTCCTGCTGGGTCAGCCGAGCAGCGAATTTCTACTTAACCACCTGCTATCATGAGAGACATCAGGGCTGCATCTCTTGAGCCCAGTACTGAGCCTGAAAAGCATTTCCAACCCCACTTACAAGTGAAACTTGCTAAAGTGTGACTGGCTGCTCTTCACTGAAAAGCTTGGTTCTGCAACATTTTTAGCATACGTTTGCTCCTGCTGGGTCAGCCGAGCAGCGTATTTCTAATTAACCACCTGCTATCATGAGAGACATCAGGGCTGCATGTTTTGAGCCCAGTTTTGAGCCTGAAAAGCGTTTCCAACCCAACTTACAAGTGAAACTTGCTAAAATGTGCCTCTCTGCTCTTCACTGAAAAGCACATTCTGCGTACATTTTTGGCATACGTTTGCTCCTGCTGGGTCAGCCGAGCAGCGAATTTCTACTTAACCACCTGCTATCATGAGAGACATCAGGGCTGCATCTCTTGAGCCCAGTACTGAGCCTGAAAAGCATTTCCAACCCCACTTACAAGTGAAACTTGCTAAAATGTGCCAGGCTGCTCTTCACTGAAAAGCTTGGTTCTGCAACATTTTTAGCATACGTTTGCTCCTGCTGGGTCAGCCGAGCAGTAAATTTCTACTTAACCACCTGCTATAATGAGAGACATCAGGGCTTCATCTTTTGAGCCCAGTACTGAGCCTGAAAAGCATTTCCAAGCCCACTTACAAGTGAAACTTGCTAAAATGTGCCTCTCTGCTCTTCACTGAAAAGCTTGGTTTTGCATATATTTTTAGCATACGTTTGCTCCTGCTGGGTCAGCCGAGCAGCAAATTTCTAATTAACCACCTGCTATCATGAGAGACATCAGGGCTGCATGTTTTGAGCCCAGTACTGAGCCTGAAAAGCGTTTCTAACCCCACTTACAAGTGAAACTTGCTAAAATGTGCCTCTCTGCTCTTCACTGAAAAGCACATTCTGCGTACATTTTTGGCATACGTTTGCTCCTGCTGGGTCAGCCGAGCAGCGAATTTCTACTTAACCACCTGCTATCATGAGAGACATCAGGGCTGCATCTCTTGAGCCCAGTACTGAGCCTGAAAAGCATTTCCAACCCCACTTACAAGTGAAACTTGCTAAAATGTGCCAGGCTGCTCTTCACTGAAAAGCTTGGTTCTGCAACATTTTTAGCATACGTTTGCTCCTGCTGGGTCAGCCGAGCAGTAAATTTCTACTTAACCACCTGCTATAATGAGAGACATCAGGGCTTCATCTTTTGAGCCCAGTACTGAGCCTGAAAAGCATTTCCAAGCCCACTTACAAGTGAAACTTGCTAAAATGTGCCTCTCTGCTCTTCACTGAAAAGCTTGGTTTTGCATATATTTTTAGCATACGTTTGCTCCTGCTGGGTCAGCCGAGCAGCAAATTTCTAATTAACCACCTGCTATCATGAGAGACATCAGGGCTGCATGTTTTGAGCCCAGTACTGAGCCTGAAAAGCGTTTCGAACCCAACTTACAAGTGAAACTTGCTAAAATGTGCCTCTCTGCTCTCTTCACTGAAAAGCTCATTCTGCGTACATTTTTGGCATACGTTTGCTCCTGCTGGGTCAACCGAGCAGCGAATTTCTACTTAACCACCTGCTATCATGAGAGACATCACGGCTGCATCTTTTGAGCTGAGCCTGAAAAGCATTTCCAACCCCACTTACAAGTGATACTTGCTAAAATGTGCCTGGCTGCTCTTCACTGAAAAGCTTGGTTCTGCATACATTTTTAGCATACGTTTGCTCCTGCTGGGTCAGCCGAGCAGCGAATTTCTAATTAACCACCTGCTATCATGAGAGACATCAGGGCTGCATGTTTTGAGCCCTGTACTGAGCCTGAAAAGCGTTTCTAACCCCACTTACAAGTGAAACTTGCTAAAATGTGCCTGGCTGCTCTTCACTGAAAAGCTTGGTTTTGCAACATTTTTAGCATACGTTTGCTCCTGCTGGGTCAGCCGAGCAGTAAATTTCTACTTAACCACCTGCTATAATGAGAGACATCAGGGCTTCATCTTTTGAGCCCAGTACTGAGCCTGAAAAGCATTTCCAAGCCCACTTACAAGTGAAACTTGCTAAAATGTGCCTCTCTGCTCTTTACTGAAAAGCTTGGTTTTGCATACATTTTTAGCATACGTTTGCTCCTGCTGGGTCAGCCGAGCAGCGTATTTCTAATTAACCACCTGCTATCATGAGAGACATCAGGGCTGCATGTTTTGAGCCCAGTACTGAGCCTGAAAAGCGTTTCCAACCCAACTTACAAGTGAAACTTGCTAAAATGTGCCTCTCTGCTCTTCACTGAAAAGGTCATTCTGCGTACATTTTTGGCATACGTTTGCTCCTGCTGGGTCAGCCGAGCAGCGAATTTCTACTTAACCACCTGCTATCATGAGAGACATCAGGGCTGCATCTTTTGAGCCCAGTACTGAGCCTGAAAAGCGTTTCCAACCCCACTTACAAGTGAAACTTGCTAAAATGTGCCTGGCTGCTCTTCACTGAAAAGCTTGGTTTTGCATACATTTTTAGCATACGTTTGCTCCTGCTGGGTCAGCCGAGCAGCGAATTTCTAATTAACCACCTGCTATCATGAGAGACATCAAGGCTGCATGTTTTGAGCCCAGTACTGAGCCTGAAAAGCGTTTACCCCACTTACAAGTGAAACTTGCTAAAATGTGCCTCTCTGCTCTTTACTGAAAAGCTTGGTTCTGCATACATTTTTAGCATACGTTTTTTCCTGCTGGGTCAGCCGAGCAGCGAATTTCTACTTAACCACCTGCTATCATGAGAGACATCAGGGCTGCATATTTTGAGCCCAGTACTGAGCCTGAAAAGCGTTTCCAAGCCCACTTACAAGTGAAACTTGCTAAAATGTGCCTCTCTGCTCTTTACTGAAAAGCTTGTTTTTGCATACATTTTTAGCATACGTTTGCTCCTGCTGGGTCAGCCGAGCAGCGAATTTCTAATTACCACCTGCTATCATGAGAGACATCACGGCTGCATGTTTTGAGCCCAGTACTGAGCCTGAAAAGCGTTTCCAACCCAACTTACAAGTGAAACTTGCTAAAATGAGCCTCTCTGCTCTTTACTGAAAAGCTTGTTTTTGCATACATTTTTAGCATACGTTTGCTCCTGCTGGGTCAGCCGAGCAGCGAATTTCTAATTAACCACCTGCTATCACGAGAGACATCAGGGCTGCATGTTTTGAGCCCAGTACTGAGCCTGAAAAGCGTTTCTAACCCCATTTACAAGTGAAACTTGCTAAAATGTGCCTGGCTGCTCTTCACTGAAAAGCTTGGTTCTGCAAAATTTTTAGCATACGTTTGCTCCTGCTGGGTCAGCCGAGCAGTAAATTTCTACTTAACCACCTGCTATAATGAGAGACATCAGGGCTTCATCTTTTGAGCCCAGTACTGAGCCTGAAAAGCATTTCCAAGCCCACTTACAAGTGAAACTTGCTAAAATGTGCCTCTCTGCTCTTTACTGAAAAGCTTGGTTTTGCATACATTTTTAGCATACGTTTGCTCCTGCTGGGTCAGCCGAGCAGCGTATTTCTAATCAACCACCTGCTATCATGAGAGACATCAGGGCTGCATGTTTTGAGCCCAGTACTGAGCCTGAAAAGCGTTTCTAACCCCACTTACAAGTGAAACTTGCTAAAATGTGCCTCTCTGCTCTTTACTGAAAAGCTTGGTTTTGCATACATTTTTAGCATACGTTTGCTCCTGCTGGGTCAGCCGAGCAGTGAATTTCTAATTAACCACCTGCTATCATGAGAGACATCAGGGCTGCATGTTTTGAGCCCAGTACTGAGCCTGAAAAGCGTTTCGAACCCAACTTACAAGTGAAACTTGCTAAAATGTGCCTCTCTGCTCTCTTCACTGAAAAGCTCATTCTGCGTACATTTTTGGCATACGTTTGCTCCTGCTGGGTCAACCGAGCAGCGAATTTCTACTTAACCACCTGCTATCATGAGAGACATCACGGCTGCATCTTTTGAGCTGAGCCTGAAAAGCATTTCCAACCCCACTTACAAGTGATACTTGCTAAAATGTGCCTGGCTGCTCTTCACTGAAAAGCTTGGTTCTGCATACATTTTTAGCATACGTTTGCTCCTGCTGGGTCAGCCGAGCAGCGAATTTCTAATTAACCACCTGCTATCATGAGAGACATCAGGGCTGCATGTTTTGAGCCCTGTACTGAGCCTGAAAAGCGTTTCCAACCCCACTTACAAGTGATACTTGCTAAAATGTGCCTGGCTGCTCTTCACTGAAAAGCTTGGTTCTGCATACATTTTTAGCATACGTTTGCTCCTGCTGGGTCAGCCGAGCAGCGAATTTCTAATTAACCACCTGCTATCATGAGAGACATCAGGGCTGCATGTTTTGAGCCCAGTACTGAGCCTGAAAAGCGTTTCCAACCCAACTTACAAGTGAAACTTGCTAAAATGTGCCTCTCTGCTCTTCACTGAAAAGGTCATTCTGCGTACATTTTTGGCATACGTTTGCTCCTGCTGGGTCAGCCGAGCAGCGAATTTCTACTTAACAACCTGCTTTCATGAGAGACATCAGGGCTGCATCTTTTGAGCCCAGTACTGAGCCTGAAAAGCGTTTCCAACCCCACTTACAAGTGAAACTTTCTAAAATGTGCCTGGCTGCTCTTCACTGAAAAGCTTGGTTTTGCATACATTTTTAGCATACGTTTGCTCCTGCTGGGTCAGCCGAGCAGCGAATTTCTAATTAACCACCTGCTATCATGAGAGACATCAAGGCTGCATGTTTGGAGCCCAGTACTGAGCCTGAAAAGCGTTTACCCCACTTACAAGTGAAACTTGCTAAAATGTGCCTCTCTGCTCTTTACTGAAAAGCTTGGTTCTGCATACATTTTTAGCATACGTTTTTTCCTGCTGGGTCAGCCGAGCAGCGAATTTCTACTTAACCACCTGCTATCATGAGAGACATCAGGGCTGCATGTTTTGAGCCCAGTACTGAGCCTGAAAAGCGTTTCCAAGCCCACTTACAAGTGAAACTTGCTAAAATGTGCCTCTCTGCTCTTTACTGAAAAGCTTGTTTTTGCATACATTTTTAGCATACGTTTGCTCCTGCTGGGTCAGCCGAGCAGCGAATTTCTAATTACCACCTGCTATCATGAGAGACATCACGGCTGCATGTTTTGAGCCCAGTACTGAGCCTGAAAAGCGTTTCCAACCCAACTTACAAGTGAAACTTGCTAAAATGAGCCTCTCTGCTCTTTACTGAAAAGCTTGGTTTTGCATACATTTTTAGCATACGTTTGCTCCTGCTGGGTCAGCCGAGCAGCGTATTTCTAATCAACCACCTGCTATCATGAGAGACATCAGGGCTGCATGTTTTGAGCCCAGTACTGAGCCTGAAAAGCGTTTCCAACCCAACTTACAAGTGAAACTTGCTAAAATGTGCCTCTCTGCTCTTCACTGAAAAGCTTGGTTTTGCATACATTTTTAGCATACGTTTGCTCCTGCTGGGTCAGCCGAGCAGCGAACTTCTACTTAACCACCTGCTATCATGAGAGACATCAGGGCTGCATCTCTTGAGCCCAGTACTGAGCCCGAAAAGCATTTTCAACCCCACTTACAAGTGAAACTTGCTAAAATGTGCCTGGCTGCTCTTCACTGAAAAGCTTGGTTCTGCAACATTTTTAGCATACGTTTGCTCCTGCTGGGTCAGCCGAGCAGTAAATTTCTACTTAACCACCTGCTATAATGAGAGACATCAGGGCTTCATCTTTTGAGCCCAGTACTGAGCCTGAAAAGCATTTCCAAGCCCACTTACAAGTGAAACTTGCTAAAATGTGCCTCTCTGCTCTTCACTGAAAAGCTTGGTTTTGCATATATTATTAGCATACATTTGCTCCTGCTGGGTCAGCCGAGCAGCAAATTTCTAATTAACCACCTGCTATCATGAGAGACATCAGGGCTGCATGTTTTGAGCCCAGTACTGAGCCTGAAAAGCGTTTCTAACCCCACTTACAAGTGAAACTTGCTAAAATGTGCCTCTCTGCTCTTTACTGAAAAGCTTGGTTTTGCATACATTTTTAGCATACGTTTGCTCCTGCTGGGTCAGCCGAGCAGTGAATTTCTAATTAACCACCTGCTATCATGAGAGACATCAGGGCTGCATGTTTTGAGCCCAGTACTGAGCCTGAAAAGCGTTTCGAACCCAACTTTTAAGTGAAACTTGCTAAAATGTGCCTCTTTGCTCTCTTCACTGAAAAGCTCATTCTGCGTACATTTTTGGCATACGTTTGCTCCTGCTGGGTCAACCGAGCAGCGAATTTCTACTTAACCACCTGCTATCATGAGAGACATCACGGCTGCATCTTTTGAGCTGAGCCTGAAAAGCATTTCCAACCCCACTTACAAGTGATACTTGCTAAAATGTGCCTGGCTGCTCTTCACTGAAAAGCTTGGTTCTGCATACATTTTTAGCATACGTTTGCTCCTGCTGGGTCAGCCGAGCAGCGAATTTCTAATTAACCACCTGCTATCATGAGAGACATCAGGGCTGCATGTTTTGAGCCCAGTACTGAGCCTGAAAAGTGTTTCTAACCCCACTTACAAGTGAAACTTGCTAAAATGTGCCTTGCTGCTCTTCACTGAAAAGCTTGGTTCTGCAACATTTTTAGCATACGTTTGCTCCTGCTGGGTCAGCCGAGCAGTAAATTTCTACTTAACCACCTGCTATAATGAGAGACATCAGGGCTTCATCTTTTGAGCCCAGTACTGAGCCTGAAAAGCATTTCCAAGCCCACTTACAAGTGAAACTTGCTAAAAATGTGCCTCTCTGCTCTTTACTGAAAAGCTTGGTTTTGCATAAATTTTTAGCATACGTTTGCTCCTGCTGGGTCAGCCGAGCAGCGTATTTCTAATTAACCACCTGCTATCATGAGAGACATCAGGGCTGCATGTTTTGAGCCCAGTACTGAGCCTGAAAAGCGTTTCCAACCCAACTTACAAGTGAAACTTGCTAAAATGTGCCTCTCTGCTCTTCACTGAAAAGCTCATTCTGCGTACATTTTTGGCATACGTTTGCTCCTGCTGGGTCAGCCGAGCAGCGAATTTTTACTTAACCACCTGCTATCATGAGAGACATCAGGGCTGCATCTTTTGAGCCCAGTACTGAGCCTGAAAAGCGTTTCCAACCCCACTTACAAGTGAAACTTGCTAAAATGTGCCTGGCTGCTCTTCACTGAAAAGCTTGGTTTTGCATACATTTTTAGCATACGTTTGCTCCTGCTGGGTCAGCCGAGCAGCGAATTTCTACTTAACCACCTGCTATCATGAGAGACATCAGGGCTGCATGTTTTGAGCCCAGTACTGAGCCTGAAAAGCGTTTCCAAGCCCACTTACAAGTGAAACTTGCTAAAATGTGCCTCTCTGCTCTTTACTGAAAAGCTTGTTTTTGCATACATTTTTAGCATACGTTTGCTCCTGCTGGGTCAGCCGAGCAGCGAATTTCTAATTACCACCTGCTATCATGAGAGACATCAGGGCTGCATGTTTTGAGCCCAGTACTGAGCCTGAAAAGCGTTTCCAACCCAACTTACAAGTGAAACTTGCTAAAATGAGCCTCTCTGCTCTTTACTGAAAAGCTTGTTTTTGCATACATTTTTAGCATACGTTTGCTCCTGCTGGGTCAGCCGAGCAGCGAATTTCTAATTAACCACCTGCTATCATGAGAGACATCAGGGCTGCATGTTTTGAGCCCAGTACTGAGCCTGAAAAGCGTTTCTAACCCCACTTACAAGTGAAACTTGCTAAAATGTGCTTGGCTGCTCTTCACTGAAAAGCTTGGTTCTGCAACATTTTTAGCATACGTTTGCTCCTGCTGGGTCAGCCGAGCAGTAAATTTCTACTTAACCACCTGCTATAATGAGAGACATCAGGGCTTCATCTTTTGAGCCCAGTACTGAGCCTGAAAAGCATTTCCAAGCCCACTTACAAGTGAAACTTGCTAAAATGTGCCTCTCTGCTCTTCACTGAAAAGCTTGGTTTTGCATACATTTTTAGCATACGTTTGCTCCTGCTGGGTCAGCCGAGCAGCGAATTTCTACTTAATCACCTGCTATCATTAGAGACATCAGGGCTGCATCTCTTGAGCCCAGTACTGAGCCTGAAAAGCATTTCCAACCCCACTTACAAGTGAAACTTGCTAAAATGTGCCTGGCTGCTCTTCACTAAAAAGCTTGGTTCTGCAACATTTTTAGCATACGTTTGCTCCTGCTGGGTCAGCCGAGCAGTACATTTCTACTTAACCACCTGCTATAATGAGAGACATCAGGGCTTCATCTTTTGAGCCCAGTACTGAGCCTGAAAAGCATTTCCAAGCCCACTTACAAGTGAAACTTGCTAAAATGTGCCTCTCTGCTCTTCACTGAAAAGCTTGGTTTTGCATATATTTTTAGCATACGTTTGCTCCTGCTGGGTCAGCCGAGCAGCAAATTTCTAATTAACCACCTGCTATCATGAGAGACATCAGGGCTGCATGTTTTGAGCCCAGTACTGAGCCTGAAAAGCGTTTCTAACCCCACTTACAAGTGAAACTTGCTAAAATGTGCCTGGCTGCTCTTCACTGAAAAGCTTGGTTCTGCAACATTTTTAGCATACGTTTGCTCCTGCTGGGTCAGCCGAGCAGTAAATTTCTACTTAACCACCTGCTATAATGAGAGACATCAGGGCTTCATCTTTTGAGCCCAGTACTGAGCCTGAAAAGCATTTCCAAGCCCATTTACAAGTGAAACTTGCTAAAATGTGCCTCTCTGCTCTTTACTGAAAAGCTTGGTTTTGCATACATTTTTAGCATACGTTTGCTCCTGCTGGGTCAGCCGAGCAGCGTATTTCTAATTAACCACCTGCTATCATGAGAGACATCAGGGCTGCATGTTTTGAGCCCAGTACTGAGCCTGAAAAGCGTTTCCAACCCAACTTACAAGTGAAACTTGCTAAAATGTGCCTCTCTGCTCTTCACTGAAAAGCACATTCCGCGTACATTTTTGGCATACGTTTGCTCCTGCTGGGTCAGCCGAGCAGCGAATTTCTAATTAACCACCTGCTATCATGAGAGACATCAGGGCTGCATGTTTTGAGCCCAGTACTGAGCCTGAAAAGCGTTTCCAACCCAACTTACACGTGAAACTTGCTAAAATGTGCCTCTCTGCTCTTCACTGAAAAGCACATTCTGCGTACATTTTTGGCATACGTTTGCTCCTGCTGGGTCAGCCGAGCAGCGAATTTCTACTTAACCACCTGCTATCATGAGAGACATCAGGGCTGCATCTCTTGAGCCCAGTACTGAGCCTGAAAAGCATTTCCAACCCCACTTACAAGTGAAACTTGCTAAAATGTGCCTGGCTGCTCTTCACTGAAAAGCTTGGTTCTGCAACATTTTTAGCATACGTTTGCTCCTGCTGGGTCAGCCGAGCAGTAAATTTCTACTTAACCACCTGCTATAATGAGAGACATCAGGGCTTCATCTTTTGAGCCCAGTACTGAGCCTGAAAAGCATTTCCAAGCCCACTTACAAGTGAAACTTGCTAAAATGTGCCTCTCTGCTCTTCACTGAAAAGCTTGGTTTTGCATATATTTTTAGCATACGTTTGCTCCTGCTGGGTCAGCCGAGCAGCAAATTTCTAATTAACCACCTGCTATCATGAGAGACATCAGGGCTGCATGTTTTGAGCCCAGTACTGAGCCTGAAAAGCGTTTCTAACCCCACTTACAAGTGAAACTTGCTAAAATGTGCCTCTCTGCTCTTTACTGAAAAGCTTGGTTTTGCATACATTTTTAGCATACGTTTGCTCCTGCTGGGTCAGCCGAGCAGTGAATTTCTAATTAACCACCTGCTATCATGAGAGACATCAGGGCTGCATGTTTTGAGCCCAGTACTGAGCCTGAAAAGCGTTTCGAACCCAACTTACAAGTGAAACTTGCTAAAATGTGCCTCTCTGCTCTCTTCACTGAAAAGCTCATTCTGCGTACATTTTTGGCATACGTTTGCTCATGCTGGGTCAACCGAGCAGCGAATTTCTACTTAACCACCTGCTATCATGAGAGACATCACGGCTGCATCTTTTGAGCTGAGCCTGAAAAGCATTTCCAACCCCACTTACAAGTGATACTTGCTAAAATGTGCCTGGGTGCTCTTAACTGAAAAGCTTGGTTCTGCATACATTTTTAGCATACGTTTGCTCCTGCTGGGTCAGCCAAGCAGCGAATTTCTAATTAACCACCTGCTATCATGAGAGACATCAGGGCTGCATGTTTTGAGCCCAGTACTGAGCCTGAAAAGCGTTTCTAACCCCACTTACAAGTAAAACTTGCTAAAATGTGCCTGGCTGCTCTTCACTGAAAAGCTTGGTTCTGCAACATTTTTAGCATACGTTTGCTCCTGCTGGGTCAGCCGAGCAGTAAATTTCTACTTAACTACCTGCTATAATGAGAGACATCAGGGCTTCATCTTTTGAGCCCAGTACTGAGCCTGAAAAGGATTTCCAAGCCCACTTACAAGTGAAACTTGCTAAAATGTGCCTCTCTGCTCTTTACTGAAAAGCTTGGTTTTGCATACATTTTTAGCATACGTTTGCTCCTGCTGGGTCAGCCGAGCAGCGTATTTCTAATTAACCACCTGCTATCATGAGAGACATCAGGGCTGCATGTTTTGAGCCCAGTACTGAGCCTGAAAAGCGTTTCCAACCCAACTTACAAGTGAAACTTGCTAAAATGTGCCTCTCTGCTCTTCACTGAAAAGCTCATTCTGCGTACATTTTTGGCATACGTTTGCTCCTGCTGGGTCAGCCGAGCAGCGAATTTCTACTTAACCACCTGCTATCATGAGAGACATCAGGGCTGCATCTTTTGAGCCCAGTACTGAGCCTGAAAAGCGTTTCCAACCCCACTTACAAGTGAAACTTGCTAAAATGTGCCTGGCTGCTCTTCACTGAAAAGCTTGGTTTTGCATACATTTTTAGCATACGTTTGCTCCTGCTGGGTCAGCCGAGCAGCGAATTTCTAATTAACCACCTGCTATCATGAGAGACATCAAGGCTGCATGTTTTGAGCCCAGTACTGAGCCTGAAAAGCATTTACCCCACTTACAAGTGAAACTTGCTAAAATGTGCCTCTCTGCTCTTTACTGAAAAGCTTGGTTCTGCATACATTTTTAGCATACGTTTTTTCCTGCTGGGTCAGCCGAGCCGCGAATTTCTACTTAACCACCTGCTATCATGAGAGACATCAGGGCTGCATGTTTTGAGCCCAGTACTGAGCCTGAAAAGCGTTTCCAAGCCCACTTACATGTGAAACTTGCTAAAATGTGCCTCCCTGCTCTTTACTGAAAAGCTTGTTTTTGCATACATTTTTAGCATACGTTTGCTCCTGCTGGTTCAGCCGAGCAGCGAATTTCTAATTACCACCTGCTATCATGAGAGACATCACGGCTGCATGTTTTGAGCCCAGTACTGAGCCTGAAAAGCGTTTCCAACCCAACTTACAAGTGAAACTTGCTAAAATGAGCCTCTCTGCTCTTTACTGAAAAGCTTGTTTTTGCATACATTTTTAGCATACGTTTGCTCCTGCTGGGTCAGCCGAGCAGCGAATTTTTAATTAACCACCTGCTATCACGAGAGACATCAGGGCTGCATGTTTTAAGCCCAGTACTGAGCCTGAAAAGCGTTTCTAACCCCACTTACAAGTGAAACTTGCTAAAATGTGCCTGGCTGCTCTTCACTGAAAAGCTTGGTTCTGCAACATTTTTAGCATACGTTTGCTCCTGCTGGGTCAGCCGAGCAGTAAATTTCTACTTAACCACCTGCTATAATGAGAGACATCAGGGCTTCATCTTTTGAGCCCAGTACTGAGCCTGAAAAGCATTTCCAAGCCCACTTACCAGTAAAACTTGCTAAAATGTGCCTCTCTGCTCTTTACTGAAAAGCTTGGTTTTGCATACATTTTTAGCATACGTTTGCTCCTGCTGGGTCAGCCGAGCAGCGTATTTCTAATTAACCACCTGCTATCATGGGAGACATCAGGGCTGCATGTTTTGAGCCCAGTACTGAGCCTGAAAAGCGTTTCCAACCCAACTTACAAGTGAAACTTGCTAAAATGTGCCTCTCTGCTCTTCACTGAAAAGCTTGGTTTTGCATACATTTTTAGCATACGTTTGCTCCTGCTGGGTCAGCCGAGCAGCGAATTTCTACTTAACCACCTGCTATCATGAGAGACATCAGGGCTGCATCTCTTGAGCCCAGTACTGAGCCTGAAAAGCATTTCCAACCCCACTTACAAGTGAAACTTGCTAAAGTGTGCCTGGCTGCTCTTCACTGAAAAGCTTGGTTCTGCAACATTTTTAGCATACGTTTGCTCCTGCTGGGTCAGCCGAGCAGCGAATTTCTACTTAACCACCTGCTATCATGAGAGACATCAGGGCTGCATCTTTTGAGCCCAGTACTGAGCCTGAAAAGCGTTTCCAAGCCCACTTATAAGTGAAACTTGCTAAAATGTGCCTGGCTGCTCTTCACTGAAAAGCTTGGTTCTGCAACATTTTTAGCATACGTTTGCTCCTGCTGGGTCAGCCGAGCAGTAAATTTCTACTTAACCACCTGCTATAATGAGAGACATCAGGGCTTCATCTTTTGAGCCCAGTACTGAGCCTGAAAAGCATTTCCAAGCCCACTTACAAGTGAAACTTGCTAAAATGTGCCTCTCTGCTCTTCACTGAAAAGCTTGGTTTTGCATATATTTTTAGCATACGTTTGCTCCTGCTGGGTCAGCCGAGCAGCAAATTTCTAATTAACCACCTGCTATCATGAGAGATATCAGGGCTGCATGTTTTGAGCCCAGTACTGAGCCTGAAAAGCGTTTCTAACCCCACTTACAAGTGAAACTTGCTAAAATGTGCCTCTCTGCTCTTTACTGAAAAGCTTGCTTTTGCATACATTTTTAGCATACGTTTGCTCCTGCTGGGTCAGCCGAGCAGTGAATTTCTAATTAACCACCTGCTATCATGAGAGACATCAGGGCTGCATGTTTTGAGCCCAGTACTGAGCCTGAAAAGCGTTTCGAACCCAACTCACAAGTGAAACTTGCTAAAATGTGCCTCTCTGCTCTCTTCACTGAAAAGCTCATTCTGCGTACATTTTTGGCATACGTTTGCTCCTGCTGAGTCAACCGAGCAGCGAATTTCTACTTAACCACCTGCTATCATGAGAGACATCACGGCTGCATCTTTTGAGCTGAGCCTGAAAAGCATTTCCAACCCCACTTACAAGTGATACTTGCTAAAATGTGCCTGGCTGCTCTTCACTGAAAAGCTTGGTTCTGCAACATTTTTAGCATATGTTTGCTCCTGCTGGGTCAGCCGAGCAGTAAATTTCTACTTAACCACCTGCTATAATGAGAGATATCAGGGCTTCATCTTTTGAGCCCAGTACTGAGCCTGAAAAGCATTTCCAAGCCCACTTACAAGTGAAACTTGCTAAAATGTGCCTCTCTGCTCTTTACTGAAAAGCTTGGTTTTACATAAATTTTTAGCATACGCTTGCTCCTGCTGGGTCAGCCGAGCAGCGTATTTTTAATTAACCACCTGCTATCATGAGAGGCATCAAGGCTGCATGTTTTGAGCCCAGTACTGAGCCTGAAAAGCGTTTACCCCACTTACAAGTGAAACTTGCTAAAATGTGCCTCTCTGCTCTTCACTGAAAAGCTCATTCTGCGTACATTTTTGGCATACGTTTGCTCCTGCTGGGTCAGCCGAGCAGCGAATTTTCACTTAACCACCTGCTATCATGAGAGACATCAGGGCTGCATCTTTTGAGCCCAGTACTGAGCCTGAAAAGCGTTTCCAACCCCACTTACAAGTGAAACTTGCTAAAATGTGCCTGGCTGCTCTTCACTGAAAAGCTTGGTTTTGCATACATTTTTAGCATACGTTTGCTCCTGCTGGGTCAGCCGAGCAGCACATTTCTAATTAACCACCTGCTATCATGAGAGACATCAAGGCTGCATGTTTTGAGCCCAGTACTGAGCCTGAAAAGCGTTTACCCCACTTACAAGTGAAACTTGCTAAAATGTGCCTCTCTGCTCTTTACTGAAAAGCTTGGTTCTGCATACATTTTTAGCATACGTTTTTTCCTGCTGGGTCAGCCGAGCAGCGAATTTCTACTTAACCACCTGCTATCATGAGAGACATCAGGGCTGCATGTTTTGAGCCCAGTACTGAGCCTGAAAAGCGTTTCCAAGCCCACTTACAAGTGAAACTTGCTAAAATGTGCCTCTCTGCTCTTTACTGAAAAGCTTGTTTTTGCATACATTTTTAGCATACGTTTGCTCCTGCTGGGTCAGCCGAGCAGCGAATTTCTAATTACCACCTGCTATCATGAGAGACATCAGGGCTGCATGTTTTGAGCCCAGTACTGAGCCTGAAAAGCGTTTCTAACCCCACTTACAAGTGAAACTTGCTAAAATGTGCCTGGCTGCTCTTCACTGAAAAGCTTGGTTCTGCAACATTTTTAGCATACGTTTGCTCCTGCTGGGTCAGCCGAGCAGTACATTTCTACTTAACCACCTGCTACAATGAGAGACATCAGGGCTTCATCTTTTGAGCCCAGTACTGAGCCTGAAAAGCATTTCCAAGCCCACTTACAAGTGAAACTTGCTAAAATGTGCCTCTCTGCTCTTCACTGAAAAGCTTGGTTTTGCATATATTTTTAGCATACGTTTGCTCCTGCTGGGTCAGCCGAGCAGCACATTTCTAATTAACTACCTGCTATCATGAGAGACATCAGGGCTGCATGTTTTGAGCCCAGTACTGAGCCTGAAAAGCGTTTCTAACCCCACTTACAAGTGAAACTTGCTAAAATGTGCCTCTCTGCTCTTTACTGAAAAGCTTGGTTTTGCATACATTTTTAGCATACGTTTGCTCCTGCTGGGTCAGCCGAGCAGTGAATTTCTAAATAACCACCTGCTATCATGAGAGACATCAGGGCTGCATGTTTTGAGCCCAGTACTGAGCCTGAAAAGCGTTTCGAACCCAACTTACAAGTGAAACTTGCTAAAATGTGCCTCTCTGCTCTCTTCACTGAAAAGTTCATTCTGCGTACATTTTTGGCATACGTTTGCTCCTGCTGGGTCAACCGAGCAGCGAATTTCTACTTAACCACCTGCTATCATGAGAGACATCACGGCTGCATCTTTTGAGCTGAGCCTGAAAAGCATTTCCAACCCCACTTACAAGTGATACTTGCTAAAATGTGCCTGGCTGCTCTTCACTGAAAAGCTTGGTTCTGCATACATTTTTAGCATACGTTTGCTCCTGCTGGGTCAGCCGAGCAGCGAATTTCTAATTAACCACCTGCTATCATGAGAGACATCAGGGCTGCATGTTTTGAGCCCAGTACTGAGCCTGAAAAGCGTTTCTAACCCCACTTACAAGTGAAACTTGCTAAAATGTGCCTGGCTGCTCTTCACTGAAAAGCTTGGTTCTGCAACATTTTTAGCATACGTTTGCTCCTGCTGGGTCAGCCGAGCAGTAAATTTCTACTTAACCACCTGCTATAATGAGAGACATCAGGGCTTCATCTTTTGAGCCCAGTACTGAGCCTGAAAAGCATTTCCAAGCCCACTTACAAGTGAAACTTGCTAAAATGTGCCTCTCTGCTCTTTACTGAAAAGCTTGGTTTTGCATACATTTTTAGCATACGTTTGCTCCTGCTGGGTCAGCCGAGCAGCGTATTTCTAATTAACCACCTGCTATCATGAGAGACATCAGGGCTGCATGTTTTGAGCCCAGTACTGAGCCTGAAAAGCGTTTCCAACCCAACTTACAAGTGAAACTTGCTAAAATGTGCCTCTCTGCTCTTCACTGAAAAGCTCATTCTGCGTACATTTTTGGCATACGTTTGCTCCTGCTGGGTCAGCCGAGCAGCGAATTTCTACTTAACCACCTGCTATCATGAGAGACATCAGGGCTGCATCTTTTGAGCCCAGTACTGAGCCTGAAAAGCGTTTCCAACCCCACTTACAAGTGAAACTTGCTAAAATGTGCCTGGCTGCTCTTCACTGAAAATCTTGGTTTTGCATACATTTTTAGCATACGTTTGCTCCTGCTGGGTCAGCCGAGCAGCGAATTTCTAATTAACCACCTGCTATCATGAGAGACATCAAGGCTGCATGTTTTGAGCCCAGTACTGAGCCTGAAAAGCGTTTACCCCACTTACAAGTGAAACTTGCTAAAATGTGCCTCTCTGCTCTTTACTGAAAAGCTTGGTTCTGCATACATTTTTAGCATACGTTTTTTCCTGCTGGGTCAGCCGAGCAGCGAATTTCTACTTAACCACCTGCTATCATGAGAGACATCAGGGCTGCATGTTTTGAGCCCAGTACTGAGCCTGAAAAGCGTTTCCAAGCCCACTTACAAGTGAAACTTGCTAAAATGTGCCTCTCTGCTCTTTACTGAAAAGCTTGTTTTTGCATACATTTTTAGCATACGTTTGCTCCTGCTGGGTCAGCCGAGCAGCGAATTTCTAATTACCACCTGCTATCATGAGAGACATCACGGCTGCATGTTTTGAGCCCAGTACTGAGCCTGAAAAGCGTTTCCAACCCAACTTACAAGTGAAACTTGCTAAAATGAGCCTCTCTGCTCTTTACTGAAAAGCTTGTTTTTGCATACATTTTTAGCATACGTTTGCTCCTGCTGGGTCAGCCGAGCAGCGAATTTCTAATTAACCACCTGCTATCACGAGAGACATCAGGGCTGCATGTTTTGAGCCCAGTACTGAGCCTGAAAAGCGTTTCTAACCCCACTTACAAGTGAAACTTGCTAAAATGTGCCTGGCTGCTCTTCACTGAAAAGCTTGGTTCTGCAACATTTTTAGCATACGTTTGCTCCTGCTGGGTCAGCCGAGCAGTAAATTTCTACTTAACCACCTGCTATAATGAGAGACATCAGGGCTTCATCTTTTGAGCCCAGTACTGAGCCTGAAAAGCATTTCCAAGCCCACTTACAAGTGAAACTTGCTAAAATGTGCCTCTCTGCTCTTTACTGAAAAGCTTGGTTTTGCATACATTTTTAGCATACGTTTGCTCCTGCTGGGTCAGCCGAGCAGCGTATTTCTAATTAACCACCTGCTATCATGAGAGACATCAGGGCTGCATGTTTTGAGCCCAGTACTGAGCCTGAAAAGCGTTTCCAACCCAACTTACAAGTGAAACTTGCTAAAATGTGCCTCTCTGCTCTTCACTGAAAAGCTTGGTTTTGCATACATTTTTAGCATACGTTTGCTCCTGCTGGGTCAGCCGAGCAGCGAATTTCTACTTAACCACCTGCTATCATGAGAGACATCAGGGCTGCATCTCTTGAGCCCTGTACTGAGCCTGAAAAGCATTTCCAACCCCACTTACAAGTGAAACTTGCTAAAGTGTGCCTGGCTGCTCTTCACTGAAAAGCTTGGTTCTGCAACATTTTTAGCATACGTTTGCTCCTGCTGGGTCAGCCGAGCAGCGAATTTCTACTTAACCACCTGCTATCATGAGAGGCATCAGGGCTGCATCTTTTGAGCCCAGTACTGAGCCTGAAAAGCGTTTCCAAGCCCACTTACAAGTGAAACTTGCTAAAATGTGCCTCTCTGCTCTTCACTGAAAAGCTTGGTTTTGCATACATTTTTAGCATACGTTTGCTCCTGCTGGGTCAGCCGAGCAGCGAATTTCTACTTAACCACCTGCTATCATAAGAGACATCAGGGCTGCATCTCTTGAGCCCAGTACTGAGCCTGAAAAGCATTTCCAACTACACTTACAAGTGAAACTTGCTAAAATGTGCCTGGCTGCTCTTCACTGAAAAGCTTGTTCTGCAACATTTTTAGCATACGTTTGCTCCTGCTGGGTCAGCCGAGCAGTAAATTTCTACTTAACCACCTGCTATAATGAGAGACATCAGGGTTTCATCTTTTGAGCCCAGTACTGAGCCTGAAAAGCATTTCCAAGCCCACTTACAAGTGAAACTTGCTAAAATGTGCCTCTCTGCTCTTTACTGAAAAGCTTGGTTTTGCATACATTTTTAGCATACGTTTGCTCCTGCTGGGTCAGCCGAGCAGTGAATTTCTAATTAACCACCTGCTATCATGAGAGACATCAGGGCTGCATGTTTTGAGCCCAGTACTGAGCCTGAAAAGCGTTTCGAACCCAACTTACAAGTGAAACTTGCTAAAATGTGCCTCTCTGCTCTCTTCACTGAAAAGCTCATTCTGCGTACATTTTTGGCATACGTTTGCTCCTGCTGGGTCAACCGAGCAGCGAATTTCTACTTAACCACCTGCTATCATGAGAGACATCAGGGCTGCATCTTTTGAGCCCAGTACTGAGCCTGAAAAGCATTTCCAACCCCACTTAAAAGTGAAACTTGCTAAAATGTGCCTGGCTGCTCTTCACTGAAAAGCTTGGTTTTGCATACATTTTTAGCATACGTTTGTTCCTGCTGGTTCAGCCGAGCAGCGAATTTCTAATTAACCACCTGCTATCATGAGAGACATCAGGGCTGCATGTTTTGAGCCCAGTACTGAGCCTGAAAAGCGTTTCCAACCCCACTTACAAGTGAAACTTGCTAAAATGTGCCTGGCTGCTCTTCACTGAAAAGCTTGGTTCTGCATAAATTTTTAACATACGTTTGCTCCTGCTGGGTCAGCCGAGCAGCGAATTTCTACTTAACCACCTGCTATCATAAGAGACATCACGGCTGCATCTTTTGAGCTGAGCCTGAAAAGCATTTCCAACCCCACTTACAAGTGATACTTGCTAAAATGTGCCTGGCTGCTCTTCACTGAAAAGCTTGGTTCTGCATACATTTTTAGCATACGTTTGCTCCTGCTGGGTCAGCCGAGCAGCGAATTTCTACTTAACCACCTGCTATCATGAGAGACATCAGGGCTGCATCCTTTGAGCCCAGTACTGAGCCTGAAAAGCGTTTCAAACCCCATTTACAAGTGAAACTTGCTAAAATGTGCCTCTCTGCTCTTCACTGAAAAGCTTGGTTCTGCAACATTTTTAGCATACGTTTGCTCCTGCTGGGTCAACCGAGCAGCGAATTTCTACTTAACCACCTGCTATCATGAGAGACATCAGGGCTGCATCTTTTGAGCCCAGTACTGAGCCTGAAAAGCATTTCCAACCCCACTTAAAAGTGAAACTTGCTAAAATGTGCCTGGCTGCTCTTCACTGAAAAGCTTGGTTTTGCATAAATTTTTAGCATACGTTTGTTCCTGCTGGTTCAGCCGAGCAGCGAATTTCTAATTAACCACCTGCTATCATGAGAGACATCAGGGCTGCATGTTTTGAGCCCAGTACTGAGCCTGAAAAGCGTTTCCAACCCCACTTACAAGTGAAACTTGCTAAAATGTGCCTGGCTGCTCTTCACTGAAAAGCTTGGTTCTGCATACATTTTTAACATACGTTTGCTCCTGCTGGGTCAGCTGAGCAGCGAATTTCTGCTTAACCACCTGCTATCATGAGAGACATCACGGCTGCATCTTTTGAGCTGAGCCTGAAAAGCATTTCCAACCCCACTTACAAGTGATACTTGCTAAAATGTGCCTGGCTGCTCTTCACTGAAAAGCTTGGTTCTGCATACATTTTTAGCATACGTTTGCTCCTGCTGGGTCAGCCGAGCAGCGAATTTCTACTTAACCACCTGCTATCATGAGAGACATCAGGGTTGCATCTTTTGAGCCCAGTACTGAGCCTGAAAAGCGTTTCCAACCCCATTTACAAGTGAAACTTGCTAAAATGTGCCTCTCTGCTCTTCACTGAAAAGCTTGGTTCTGCAACATTTTTAGCATACGTTTGCTCCTGCTGGGTCAGCCGAGCAGCGAATTTCTACTTAATCACCTGCTATCATGAGAGACAACAGGGCTGCATCTTTTGAGCCCAGTACTGAGCCTGAAAAGCATTTTCAACCCCACTTACAAGTGATACTTGCTAAAATGTGCCTGGCTGCTCTTCACTGAAAAGCTTGGTTCCGCATACATTTTTAGCATACGTTTGCTCCTGCTGGGTCAGCCGAGCAGCGAATTTCTACTTAACCACCTGCTATCATGAGAGACATCAGGGCTGCATCTTTTGAGCCCAGTACTGAGCCTGAAAAGCGTTTCCAACCCCATTTACAAGTGAAACTTGCTAAAATGTGCCTCTCTGCTCTTCACTGAAAAGCTTGGTTCTGCAACATTTTTAGCATACGTTTGCTCCTGCTGGGTCAGCGGAGCAGCGAATTTCTACTTAACCACCTGCTATCATGAGAGACATCAGGGCTGCATCTCTTGAGCCCAGTACTGAGCCTGAAAAGCATTTCCAACCCCACTTACAAGTGAAACTTGCTAAAAT
The DNA here is from genome assembly GCF_964261635.1 of Lissotriton helveticus. Classification (NCBI taxonomy): domain Eukaryota; kingdom Metazoa; phylum Chordata; class Amphibia; order Caudata; family Salamandridae; genus Lissotriton; species Lissotriton helveticus. Next base: position 1,316,710 of record NW_027611690.1, on the reverse strand, counting down.
GTGCCTGGCTGCTCTTCACTGAAAAGCTTGGTTTTGCATATATTTTAAGCATACGTTTGCTCCTGCTGGGTCAGCCGAGCAGCGAATTTCTAATTAACCACCTGCTATCATGAGAGACATCAGGGCTGCATGTTTTGAGCCCAGTACTGAGCCTGAAAAGCGTTTCTAACCCCACTTACAAGTGAAACTTGCTAAAATGTGCCTGGCTGCTCTTCACTGAAAAGCTTGGTTCTGCAACATTTTTAGCATACGTTTGCTCCTGCTGGGTCAGCCGAGCAGTAAATTTCTACTTAACCACCTGCTATAATGAGAGACATCAGGGCTTCATCTTTTGAGCCCAGTACTGAGCCTGAAAAGCATTTCCAAGCCCACTTACAAGTGAAACTTGCTAAAATGTGCCTCTCTGCTCTTTACTGAAAAGCTTGGTTTTGCATACATTTTTAGCATACGTTTGCTCCTGCTGGGTCAGCCGAGCAGCGAATTTCTACTTAACCACCTGCTATCATGAGAGACATCAGGGCTGCATCTCTTGAGCCCAGTACTGAGCCTGAAAAGCATTTCCAACCCCACTTACAAGTGAAACTTGCTAAAATGTGCCTCTCTGCTCTTTACTGAAAAGCTTGGTTTTGCATACATTTTTAGCATACGTTTGCTCCTGCTGGGTCAGCCGAGCAGCGAATTTCTAATTAACCACCTGCTATCATGAGAGACATCAGGGCTGCATGTTTTGAGCCCAGTACTGAGCCTGCCAAGCATTTCCAAGCCCACTTACAAGTGAAACTTGCTAAAATGTGCCTCTCTGCTCTTTACTGAAAAGCTTGGTTTTGCATACATTTTTAGCATACGTTTGCTCCTGCTGGGTCAGCCGAGCAGTGAATTTCTAATTAACCACCTGCTATCATGAGAGACATCAGGGCTGCATGTTTTGAGCCCAGTACTGAGCCTGAAAAGCGTTTCGAACCCAACTTACAAGTGAAACTTGCTAAAATGTGCCTCTCTGCTCTCTTCACTGAAAAGCTCATTCTGCGTACATTTTTGGCATACGTTCGCTCCTGCTGGGTCAACCGAGCAGCGAATTTCTACTTAACCACCTGCTATCATGAGAGACATCAGGGCTGCATCTTTTGAGCCCAGTACTGAGCCTGAAAAGCATTTCCAACCCCACTTACAAGTGAAACTTGCTAAAATGTGCCTGGCTGCTCTTCACTGAAAAGCTTGGTTTTGCATACATTTTTAGCATACGTTTGCTCCTGCTGGTTCAGCCGAGCAGCGAATTTCTACTTAACCACCTGCTATCATGAGAGACATCAGGGCTGCATCTTTTGAGCCCAGTACTGAGCCTGAAAAGCATTTCCAACCCCACTTACAAGTGAAACTTGCTAAAATGTACCTCTCTGCTCTTCACTGAAAAGCTCATTCTGCGTACATTTTTGGCATAGGTTTACTCCTGCTGGGTCAGCCGAGCAGCGAATTTCTACTTAACCACCTGCTATCATGAGAGACATCACGGCTGCATCTTTTGAGCTGAGCCTGAAAAGCCTTTCCAACCCCACTTACAAGTGATACTTGCTAAAATGTGCCTGGCTGCTCTTCACTGAAAAGCTTGGTTCTGCATACATTTTTAGCATACGTTTGCTCCTGCTGGGTCAGCCGAGCAGCGAATTTCTACTTAACCACCTGCTATCATGAGAGACATCAGGGCTGCATCTTTTGAGCCCAGTACTGAGCCTGAAAAGCGTTTCCAAGCCCACTTACAAGTGAAACTTGCTAAAATGTGCCTCTCTGCTCTTCACTGAAAAGCTTGGTTTTGCATACATTTTTAGCATACGTTTGCTCCTGCTGGGTCAGCCGAGCACCGAATTTCTACTTAACCACCTGCTATCATGAGAGACATCAGGGCTGCATCTTTTGAGCCCAGTACTGAGCCTGAAAAGCATTTCCAACCCCACTTACAAGTGAAACTTGCTAAAATGTGCCTGGCTGCTCTTCACTGAAAAGCTTGGTTCTGCAACATTTTTAGCATACGTTTGCTCCTGCTGGGTCAGCCGAGAAGTAAATTTCTACTTAACCACCTGCTATAATGAGAGACATCAGGGCTTCATCTTTTGAGCCCAGTACTGAGCCTGAAAAGCATTTCCAAGCCCACTTACAAGTGAAACTTGCTAAAATGTGCCTCTCTGCTCTTTACTGAAAAGCTTGGTTTTGCGTACATTTTTAGCATACGTTTGCTCCTGCTGGGTCAGCCGAGCAGCGTATTTTTAATTAACCACCTGCTATCATGAGAGACATCAGGGCTGCATGTTTTGAGCCCAGTACTGAGCCTGAAAAGCGTTTCCAACCCAACTTACAAGTGAAACTTGCTAAAATGTGCCTCTCTGTTCTTCACTGAAAAGCTACTTCTGCGTACATTTTTGGCATACGAAAGCTCCTGCTGGGTCAGCCGAGCAGCGAATTTCTACTTAACCACCTGCTATCATGAGAGACATCAGGGCTGCATCTTTTGAGCCCAGTACTGAGCCTGAAAAGCGTTTCCAACCCCACTTACAAGTGAAACTTGCTAAAATGTGCCTGGCTGCTCTTCACTGAAAAGCTTGGTTTTGCATACATTTTTAGCATACGTTTTCTCCTGCTGGGTCAGCCGAGCAGCGAATTTCTACTTAACCACCTGCTATCATGAGAGACATCAGGGCTGCATGTTTTGAGCCCAGTACTGAGCCTGAAAAGCGTTTCCAAGCCCACTTACAAGTGAAACTTGCTAAAATGTGCCTCTCTGCTCTTTACTGAAAAGCTTGTTTTTGCATACATTTTTAGCATACGTTTGCTCCTGCTGGGTCAGCCGAGCAGCGAATTTCTAATTAACCACCTGCTATCATGAGAGACATCAGGGCTGCATGTTTTGAGCCCAGTACTGAGCCTGAAAAGCGTTTCCAACCCAACTTACAAGTGAAACTTGCTAAAATGTGCCTCTCTGCTCTTCACTGAAAAGCACATTCTGCGCACATTTTGGGCATACGTTTGCTCCTGCTGGGTCAGCCGAGCAGCGAATTTCTAATTAACCACCTGCTATCATGAGAGACATCAGTGTTGCATGTTTTGAGCCCAGTACTTAGCCTGAAAAGTGTTTCCAACCCAACTTACAAGTGAAACTTGCTAAAATGTGCCTGGCTGCTCTTCACTGAAAAGCTTGGTTCTGCAACATTTTTAGCATACGTTTGCTCCTGCTGGGTCAGACGAGCAGCGAATTTCTACTTAACCACCTGCTATCATGAGAGACATCAGGGCTGCATCTCTTGAGCCCAGTACTGAGCCTGAAAAGCATTTCCAACCCCACTTACAAGTGAAACTTGCTAAAATGTGCCTGGCTGCTCTTCACTGAAAAGCTTGGTTCTGCAACATTTTTAGCATACGTTTGCTCCTGCTGGGTCAGCCGAGCAGTAAATTTCTACTTAACCACCTGCTATAATGAGAGACATCAGGGCTTCATCTTTTGAGCCCAGTACTGAGCCTGAAAAGCATTTCCAAGCCCACTTACAAGTGAAACTTGCTAAAATGTGCCTCTCAGCTCTTTACTGAAAAGCTTGGTTTTGCATACATTTTTAGCATACGTTTGCTCCGCTGGGTCAGCCGAGCAGTGAATTTCTAATTAACCACCTGCTATCAAGAGAGACATCAGGGCTGCATGTTTTTAGCCCAGTACTGAGCCTGAAAAGCGTTTCGAACCCAACTTACAAGTGAAACTTGCTAAAATGTGCCTCTCTGCTCTCTTCACTGAATAGCTCATTCTGCGTACATTTTTGGCATACGTTTGCTCCTGCTGGGTCAGCCGAGCAGTAAATTTCTACTTAACCACCTCTGCTATAATGAGAGACATCAGGGCTGCATCTTTTGAGCCCAGTACTGAGCCTGAAAAGCATTTCCAAGCCCACTTACAAGTGAAACTTGCTAAAATGTGCCTCTCTGCTCTTTACTGAAAAGCTTGGTTTTGCATACATTTTTAGCATACGTTTGCTCCTGCTGGGTCAGCCAAGCAGCGAATTTCTACTTAACCACCTGCTATCATGAGAGACATCAGGGCTGCATCTTTTGAGCCCAGTACTGAGCCTGAAAAGCATTTCCAACCCCACTTACAAGTGAAACTTGCTCAAATGTGCCTGGCTGCTCTTCACTGAAAAGCTTGGTTCTGCAACATTTTTAGCATACGTTTGCTCCTGCTGGGTCAGCCGAGCAGTACATTTCTACTTAACCACCTGCTATAATGAGAGACATCAGGGCTTCATCTTTTGAGCCCAGTACTGAGCCTGAAAAGCATTTCCAAGCCCACTTACAAGTGAAACTTGCTAAAATGTGCCTCTCTGCTCTTTACTGAAAAGCTTGGTTTTGCATACATTTTTAGCATACGTTTGCTCCTGCTGGGTTAGCCGAGCAGCGTAATTTTAATTAACCACCTGCTATCATGAGAGACATCAGGGCTGCATGTTTTGAGCCCAGTACTGAGCCTGAAAAGCGTTTCCAACCCAACTTACAAGTGAAACTTGCTAAAATGTGCCTCTCTGCTCTTCACTGAAAAGCACATTCTGCGCACATTTTTGGCATACGTTTGCTCCTGCTGGGTCAACCGAGCAGCGAATTTCTACTTAACCACCTGCTATCATGAGAGACATCAGGGCTGCATCTTTTGAGCCCAGTACTGAGCCTGAAAAGCATTTCCAACCCCACTTACAAGTGAAACTTGCTAAAATGTGCCTGGCTGCTCTTCACTGAAAAGCTTGGTTGTGCATACATTTTTAGCATACCTTTGCTCCTGCTGGGTCAGCCGAGCAGCGAATTTCTACTTAACCACCTGCTATCATGAGAGACATCAGGGCTGCATGTTTTGAGCCCAGTACTGAGCCTGAAAAGCGTTTCCAACCCAACTTACAAGTGAAACTTGCTAAAATGTGCCTCTCTGCTCTTCACTGAAAAGCACATTCTGCGTACATTTTTGGCATACGTTTGCTCCTGCTGGGTCAGCCGAGCAGCGAATTTCTAATTAACCACCTGCTATCATGAGAGACATCAGGGCTGCATGTTTTGAGCCCAGTACTGAGCCTGAAAAGCGTTTCCAACCCAACTTACAAGTGAAACTTGCTAAAATGTGCCTGGCTGCTCTTCACCGAAAAGCTTGGTTCTGCAACATTTTTAGCATACGTTTGCTCCTGCTGGGTCAGCCGAGCAGCGAATTTCTACTTAACCACCTGCTATCATGAGAGACATCAGGGCTGCATCTTTTGAGCCCAGTACTGAGCCTGAAAAGCATTTCCAAGCCCACTTACAAGTGAAACTTGCTAAAATGTGCCTCTCTGCTCTTCACTGAAAAGCTTGGTTTTGCATACATTTTTAGCATACGTTTGCTCCTGCTGGGTCAGCGGAGCAGCGAATTTCTACTTAACCACCTGCTATCATGAGAGACATCAGGGCTGCATCTCTTGAGCCCAGTACTGAGCCTGAAAAGCATTTCCAACCCCACTTACAAGTGAACTTGCTAAAATGTGCCTGGCTGCTCTTCACTGAAAAGCTTGGTTCTGCAACATTTTTAGCATACGTTTGCTCCTGCTAGGTCAGCCGAGCAGTGAATTTCTACTTAACCACCTGCTATATTGAGAGACATCAGGGCTTCATCTTTTGAGCCCAGTACTGAGCCTCAAAAGCATTTCTCCCCGCACGCCTTCCAAACCCCTGCTGACCAAATTGCATTGGCTATCTGTCAGACAGAGGGCAAAATGTAAGGTATGCTGCATCATACACAAAAGCCTACATGGTATGGGCCCCGCATACTTAACCACCAAATTTACGCCCTACATTCCTACTCGGACACTAAGATCAAGTGAACAAGGTCTTCTGTGTGTACCCAGAGCTAAGAAGGCCAGACATGGAACTAAAACCCTATCAATAGCTGGCCCCTCTCTCTGGAACAGCCTCCCTGTATCTCTTAGGTTATGTGTAGACCATCTCCCCTTTAGGAAAAGGTTGAAGACCTTTTTGTTTGAACAGTAAACCCAGATTAGAACAGCCTTAAAGACTCCCTCCCTCAAAACCCTATGTAGAAGCCAAAGGCGCGGAGATACTCCTTCGGGAGTGAAGCCAGCGCGGTACAAACCTGCAAATAAATAAATAAATAATTTAATTTCCAAGCCCACTTACAAGTGAAACTTGCTAAAATGTGCCTCTCTGCTCTTCACTGAAAAGCTTGGTTTTGCATACATTTTTAGCATACGTTTGCTCCTGCTGGGTCAGCCGAGCAGTGAATTTCTAATTAACCACCTGCTATCATGAGAGACATCAGGGCTGCATGTTTTGAGCCCAGTACTGGGCCTGAAAAGTGTTTCGAACCCAACTTACAAGTGAAACTTGCTAAAATGTGCCTCTCTGCTCTCTTCACTGAAAAGCTCATTCTGCGTAAATTTTTGGCATACGTTTGCTCCTGCTGGGTCAACCGAGCAGCGAATTTCTACTTAACCACCTGCTATCATGAGAGACATCAGGGCTGCATCTTTTGAGCCCAGTACTGAGCCTGAAAAGCATTTCCAACCCCACTTACAAGTGAAACTTGCTAAAATGTGCCTGGCTGCTCTTCACTGAAAAGCTTGGTTTTGCATACATTTTTAGCATACGTTTGCTCCTGCTGGGTCAGCCGAGCAGCGAATTTCTACTTAACCACCTGCTATCATGAGAGACATCAGGGCTGCATCTTTTGAGCCCAGTACTGAGCCTGAAAAGCATTTCCAACCCCACTTACAAGTGAAACTTGCTAAAATGTACCTCTCTACTCTTCACTGAAAAGCTTGGTTCTGCATACATTTTTAGCATACGTTTGCTCCTGCTGGGTCAGCCGAGCAGCGAATTTCTACTTAACCACCTGCTATCATGAGAGACATCAGGGCTGCATGTTTTGAGCCCAGTACTGAGCCTGAAAAGCGTTTCCAACCCCACTTACAAGTGAAACTTGCTAAAATGTGCCTGGCTGCTCTTCACTGAAAAGCTTGGTTCTGCTTAAATTTTTAACATACGTTTGCTCCTGCTGGGTCAGCCGAGCAGCGAATTTCTACTTAACCACCTGCTATCATGAGAGACATCAGGGCTGCATCTTTTGAGCCCAGTACTGAGCCTGAAAAGCATTTCCAACCCCACTTACAAGTGAAACTTGCTAAAATGTACCTCTCTGCTCTTCACTGAAAAGCTTGGTTCTGCATACATTTTTAGCATACGTTTGCTCCTGCTGGGTCAGCCGAGCAGCCCACTTACAAGTGAAACTTGCTAAAATGTGCCTCTCTGCTCTTCACTGAAAAGCTTGGTTTTGCATACATTTTTAGCATACGTTTGCTCCTGCTGGGTCAGCCGAGCAGCGAATTTCTACTTAACCACCTGCTATCATGAGAGACATCAGGGCTGCATCTCCTGAGCCCAGTACTGAGCCTGAAAAGCATTTCCAACCCCACTTACAAGTGAAACTTGCTAAAATGTGCCTGGCTGCTCTTCACTGAAAAGCTTGGTTCTGCAACATTTTTAGCATACGTTTGCTCCTGCTGGGTCAGCCGAGCACTAAATTTCTACTTAACCACCTGCTATAATGAGAGACATCAGGGCTTCATCTTTTGAGCCCAGTACTGAGCCTGAAAAGCATTTCCAAGCCCACTTACAAGTGAAACTTGCTAAAATGTGCCTCTCTGCTCTTTACTGAAAAGCTTGGTTTTGCATACATTTTTAGCATACGTTTGCTCCTGCTGGGTCAGCCGAGCAGTGAATTTCTAATTAACCACCTGCTATCATGAGAGACATCAGGGCTGCATGTTTTGAGCCCAGTACTGAGCCTGAAAAGCGTTTCGAACCCAACTTACAAGTGAAACTTGCCAAAATGTGCCTCTCTGCTCTCTTCACTGAAAAGCTCATTCTGCGTACATTTTTGGCATACGTTTGCTCCTGCTGGGTCAGCCAAGCAGTAAATTTCTACTTAACCACCTCTGCTATAATGAGTGACATCAGGGCTTCATCTTTTGAGCCCAGTACTGAGACTGAAAAGCATTTCCAAGCCCACTTACAAGTGAAACTTGCTAAAATGTGCCTCTCTGCTCTTTACTGAAAAGCTTGGTTTTGCATACATTTTTAGCATACGTTTGCTCCTGCTGGGTCAGCCGAGCAGCGAATTTCTACTTAACCACATGCTATCATGAGAGACATCAGGGCTACATCTTTTGAGCCCAGTACTGAGCCTGAAAAGCATTTCCAACCCCACTTACAAGTGAAAATTGCTAAAATGTACCTGGCTGCTCTTCACTTAAAAGCTTGGTTCTGCGTACATTTTTGGCATAGGTTTACTCCTGCTGGGTCAGCCGAGCAGCACATTTCTACTTAACCACCTGCTATCATGAGAGACATCAGGGCTGCATCTTTTGAGCCCAGTACTGAGCCTGAAAAGCATTTCCAACCCCACTTACAAGTGAAACTTGCTAAAATGTGCCTGGCTGATCTTCACTGAAAAGCTTGGTTCTGCAACATTTTTAGCATACGTTTGCTCCTGCTGGGTCAGCCGAGCAGTACATTTCTACTTAACCACCTGCTATAATGAGAGACATCAGGGCTTCATCTTTTGAGCCCAGTACTGAGCCTGAAAAGCATTTCCAAGCCCACTTACAAGTGAAACTTGCTAAAATGTGCCTCTCTGCTCTTTACTGAAAAGCTTGGTTTTGCATACATTTTTAGCATACGCTTGCTCCTGCTGGGTCAGCCGAGCAGCGTATTTTTAATTAACCACCTGCTATCATGAGAGGCATCAGGGCTGCATGTTTTGAGCCCAGTACTGAGCTTGAAAAGCGTTTCCAACCCAACTTACAAGTGAAACTTGCTAAAATGTGCCTCTCTGCTCTTCACTGAAAAGCTCATTCTGCGTACATTTTTGGCATACGTTTGCTCCTGCTGGGTCAGCCGAGCAGCGAATTTCTACTTAACCACCTGCTATCATGAGAGACATCAGGGCTGCATCTTTTGAGCCCAGTACGGAGCCTGAAAAGCGTTTCCAACCCCACTTACAAGTGAAACTTGCTAAAATGTGCCTGGCTGCTCTTCACTGAAAAGCTTGGTTTTGCATACATTTTTAGCATACGTTTGCTCCTGCTGGGTCAGCCGAGCAGCGAATTTCTAATTAACCACCTGCTATCATGAGAGACATCAGGGCTGCATGTTTTGAGCCCAGTACTGAGCCTGAAAAGCGTTTACCCCACTTACAAGTGAAACTTTCTAAAATGTGCCTCTCTGCTCTTTACTGAAAAGCTTGGTTCTGCATACATTTTTAGCATACGTTTTCTCCTGCTGGGTCAGCCGAGCAGCGAATTTCTACTTAACCACCTGCTATCATGAGAGACATCAGGGCTGCATGATTTTGAGCCCAGTACTGAGCCTGAAAAGCGTTTCCAAGCCCACTTACAAGTGAAACTTGCTAAAATGTGCCTCTCTGCTCTTTACTGAAAAGCTTGTTTTTGCATACATTTTTAGCATACGTTTGCTCCTGCTGGGTCAGCCGAGCAGCGAATTTCTAATTAACCACCTGATATCATGAGAGACATCAGGGCTGCATGTTTTGAGCCCAGTACTGAGCCTGAAAAGCGTTTCCAACCCAACTTACAAGTGAAACTTGCTAAAATGTGCCTCTCTGCTCTTCACTGAAAAGCACATTCTGCGTACATTTTTGGCATACGTTTGCTCCTGCTGGGTCAGACGAGCAGCGAATTTCTACTTAACCACCTGCTATCATGAGAGACATCAGGGCTGCATCTCTTGAGCCCAGTACTGAGCCTGAAAAGCATTTCCAACCCCACTTACAAGTGAAACTTGCTAAAATGTGCCTGGCTGCTCTTCACTGAAAAGCTTGGTTCTGCAACATTTTTAGCATACGTTTGCTCCTGCTGGGTCAGCCGAGCAGCGAATTTCTACTTAACCACCTGCTATCATGAGAGACATCAGGGCTGCATCTTTTGAGCCCAGTATTGAGCCTGAAAAGCGTTTCCAAGCCCACTTACAAGTGAAACTTGCTAAAATGTGCCTCTCTGCTCTTCACTGAAAAGCTTGGTTTTGCATACATTTTAACATACGTTTGCTCCTGCTGGGTCAGCCAAGCAGCGAATTTCTACTTAACCACCTGCTATCATGAGAGACATCAGGGCTGCATCTCTTGAGCCCCATACTGAGCCTGAAAAGTATTTCCAACCCCACTTACAAGTGAAACTTGCTAAAATGTGCCTGGCTGCTCTTCACTGAAAAGCTTGGTTCTGCAAGATTTTTAGCATACGTTTGCTCCTGCTGGGTCAGCCGAGCAGTAAATTTCTACTTAACCACCTGCTATAATGAGAGACATCAGGGCTTCATCTTTTGAGCCCAGTACTGAGCCTGAAAAGCATTTCCAAGCCCACTTACAAGTGAAACTTGCTAAAATGTGCCTCTCTGCTCTTTACTGAAAAGCTTGGTTTTGCATACATTTTTAGCATACGTTTGCTCCTGCTGGGTCAGCCGAGCAGTGAATTTCTAATTAACCACCTGCTACCATGAGAGACATCAGGGCTGCATGTTTTGAGCCCAGTACATAGCCTGAAAAGTGTTTCGAACCCAACTTACAAGTGAAACTTGCTAAAATGTGCCTCTCTGCTCTCTTCACTGAAAAGCTCATTCTGCGTACATTTTTGGCATACGTTTGCTCCTGCTGGGTCAACCGAGCAGCGAATTTCTACTTAACCACCTGCTATCATGAGAGACATCAGGGCTGCATCTTTTGAGCCCAGTGCTGAGCCTGAAAAGCATTTCCAACCTCACTTACAAGTGAAACTTGCTAAAATGTGCCTGGCTGCTCTTCACTGAAAAGCTTGGTTTTGCATACATTTTTAGCATACGTTTGCTCCTGCTGGTTCAGCCGAGCAGCGAATTTCTAATTAACCACCTGCTATCATGAGAGACATCAGGGCTGCATGTTTTGAGCCCAGTACGGAGCCTGAAAAGCGTTTCCAACCCCACTTACAAGTGAAACTTTCTAAAATGTGCCTCTCTGCTCTTTACTGAAAAGCTTGGTTCTGCATACATTTTTAGCATACGTTTTCTCCTGCTCGGTCAGCCGAGCAGCGAATTTCTACTTAACCACCTGCTATCATGAGAGACATCAGGGCTGCATGATTTTGAGCCCAGTACTGAGCCTGAAAAGCGTTTCCAAGCCCACTTACAAGTGAAACTTGCTAAAATGTGCCTCTCTGCTCTTTACTGAAAAGCTTGTTTTTGCATACATTTTTAGCATACGTTTGCTCCTGCTGGGTCAGCCGAGCAGCGAATTTCTAATTAACCACCTGATATCATGAGAGACATCAGGGCTGCATGTTTTGAGCCCAGTACTGAGCCTGAAAAGCGTTTCCAACCCAACTTACAAGTGAAACTTGCTAAAATGTGCCTCTCTGCTCTTCACTGAAAAGCACATTCTGCGTACATTTTTGGCATACGTTTGCTCCTGCTGGGTCAGCCGAGCAGCGAATTTCTAATTAACCACCTGCTATAATGAGAGACATCAGGGCTTCATCTTTTGAGCCCAGTACTGAGCCTGAAAAGCGTTTCCAACCCAACTTACAAGTGAAACTTGCTAAAATGTGCCTCTCTGCTCTTCACTGAAAAGCTTGGTTTTGCATACATTTTTAGCATACGTTTGCTCCTGCTGGGTCAGCCAAGCAGCGAATTTCTACTTAACCACCTGCTATCATGAGAGACATCAGGGCTGCATCTCTTGAGCCCCATACTGAGCCTGAAAAGTATTTCCAACCCCACTTACAAGTGAAACTTGCTAAAATGTGCCTGGCTGCTCTTCACTGAAAAGCTTGGTTCTGCAAGATTTTTAGCATACGTTTGCTCCTGCTGGGTCAGCCGAGCAGTAAATTTCTACTTAACCACCTGCTATAATGAGAGACATCAGGGCTTCATCTTTTGAGCCCAGTACTGAGCCTGAAAAGCATTTCCAAGCCCACTTACAAGTGAAACTTGCTAAAATGTGCCTCTCTGCTCTTTACTGAAAAGCTTGGTTTTGCATACATTTTTAGCATACGTTTGCTCCTGCTGGGTCAGCCGAGCAGTGAATTTCTAATTAACCACCTGCTATCATGAGAGACATCAGGGCTGCATGTTTTGAGCCCAGTACATAGCCTGAAAAGTGTTTCGAACCCAACTTACAAGTGAAACTTGCTAAAATGTGCCTCTCTGCTCTCTTCACTGAAAAGCTCATTCTGCGTACATTTTTGGCATACGTTTGCTCCTGCTGGGTCAACCGAGCAGCGAATTTCTACTTAACCACCTGCTATCATGAGAGACATCAGGGCTGCATCTTTTGAGCCCAGTGCTGAGCCTGAAAAGCATTTCCAACCTCACTTACAAGTGAAACTTGCTAAAATGTGCCTGGCTGCTCTTCACTGAAAAGCTTGGTTTTGCATACATTTTTAGCATACGTTTGCTCCTGCTGGTTCAGCCGAGCAGCGAATTTCTAATTAACCACCTGCTATCATGAGAGACATCAGGGCTGCATGTTTTGAGCCCAGTACTGAGCCTGAAAAGCGTTTCCAACCCCACTTACAAGTGAAACTTGCTAAAATGTGCCTGGCTGCTCTTCACTGAAAAGCTTGATTCTGCTTAAATTTTTAACATACGTTTGCTCCTGCTGGGTCAGCCGAGCTGCGAATTTCTACTTAACCACCTGCTATCATGAGAGACATCACGGCTGCATCTTTTGAGCCCAGTACTGAGCCTGAAAAGCATTTCCAACCCCACTTACAAGTGAAACTTGCTAAAATGTACCTCTCTGCTCTTCACTGAAAAGCTTGGTTCTGCATACATTTTTAGCATACGTTTGCTCCTGCTGGGTCAGCCGAGCAGCGAATTTCTACTTAACCACCTGCTATCATGAGAGACATCAGGGCTGCATCTTTTGAGCCCAGTACTGAGCCTGAAAAGCATTTCCAAGCCCACTTACAAGTGAAACTTGCTAAAATGTGCCTCTCTGCTCTTCACTGAAAAGCTTGGTTTTGCATACATTTTTAGCATACGTTTGCTCCTGCTGGGTCAGCCGAGCAGCGAATTTCTACTTAACCACCTGCTATCATGAGAGACATCAGGGCTGCATCTCCTGAGCCCAGTACTGAGCCTGAAAAGCATTTCCAACCCCACTTACAAGGGAAACTTGCTAAAATGTGCCTGGCTGCTCTTCACTGAAAAGCTTGGTTCTGCAACATTTTTAGCATACGTTTGCTCCTGCTGGGTCAGCCGAGCACTAAATTTCTACTTAACCACCTGCTATAATGAGAGACATCAGGGCTTCATCTTTTGAGCCCAGTACTGAGCCTGAAAAGCATTTCCAAGCCCACTTACAAGTGAAACTTGCTAAAATGTGCCTCTCTGCTCTTTACTGAAAAGCTTGGCTTTGCATACATTTTTAGCATACGTTTGCTCCTGCTGGGTCAGCCGAGCAGTGAATTTCTAATTAACCACCTGCTATCATGAGAGGCATCAGGGCTGCATGTTTTGAGCCCAGTACTGAGCCTGAAAAGCGTTTCGAACCCAACTTACAAGTGAAACTTGCCAAAATGTGCCTCTCTGCTCTCTTCACTGAAAAGCTCATTCTGCGTACATTTTTGGCATACGTTTGCTCCTGCTGGGTCAGCCAAGCAGTAAATTTCTACTTAACCACCTCTGCTATAATGAGAGACATCAGGGCTTCATCTTTTGAGCCCAGTACTGAGCCTGAAAAGCATTTCCAAGCCCACTTACAAGTGAAACTTGCTAAAATGTGCCTCTCTGCTCTTTACTGAAAAGCTTGGTTTTGCATACATTTTTAGCATAGGTTTGCTCCTGCTGGGTCAGCCGAGCAGCGAATTTCTACTTAACCACATGCTATCATGAGAGACATCAGGGCTGCATCTTTTGAGCCCAGTACTGAGCCTGAAAAGCATTTCCAACCCCACTTACAAGTGAAAATTGCTAAAATGTACCTGGCTGCTCTTCACTTAAAAGCTTGGTTCTGCGTACATTTTTGGCATAGGTTTACTCCTGCTGGGTCAGCCGAGCAGCAAATTTCTACTTAACCACCTGCTATCATGAGAGACATCAGGGCTGCATCTTTTGAGCCCAGTACTGAGCCTGAAAAGCATTTCCAACCCCACTTACAAGTGAAACTTGCTAAAATGTGCCTGGCTGCTCTTCACTGAAAAGCTTGGTTCTGCAACATTTTTAGCATACGTTTGCTCCTGCTGGGTCAGCCGAGCAGTAAATTTCTACTTAACCACCTGCTATAATGAGAGACATCAGGGCTTCATCTTTTGAGCCCAGTACTGAGCCTGAAAAGCATTTCCAAGCCCACTTACAAGTGAAACTTGCTAAAATGTGCCTCTCTGCTCTTTACTGAAAAGCTTGGTTTTGCATACATTTTTAGCATACGTTTGCTCCTGCTGGGTCAGCCGAGCAGCGTATTTTTAATTAACCACCTGCTATCATGAGAGGCATCAGGGCTGCATGTTTTGAGCCTAGTACTGAGCTTGAAAAGCGTTTCCAACCCAACTTACAAGTGAAACTTGCTAAAATGTGCCTCTCTGCTCTTCACTGAAAAGCTCATTCTGCGTACATTTTTGGCATACGTTTGCTCTTGCTGGGTCAGCCGAGCAGCGAATTTCTACTTAACCACCTGCTATCATGAGAGACATCAGGGCTGCATCTTTTGAGCCCAGTACGGAGCTTGAAAAGCGTTTCCAACCCCACTTACAAGTGAAACTTGCTAAAATGTGCCTGGCTGCTCTTCACTGAAAAGTTTGGTTTTGCATACATTTTTAGCATACGTTTGCTCCTGCTGGGTCAGCCGAGCAGCGAATTTCTAATTAACCACCTGCTATCATGAGAGACATCAGGGCTGCATGTTTTGAGCCCAGTACTGAGCCTGAAAAGCGTTTACCCCACTTACAAGTGAAACTTGCTAAAATGTGCCTCTCTGCTCTTCACTGAAAAGCTTGGTTTTGCATACATTTTTAGCATACGTTTGCTCCTGCTGGGTCAGCCAAGCAGCGAATTTCTACTTAACCACCTGCTATCATGAGAGACATCAGGGCTGCATCTCTTGAGCCCAGTACTGAGCCTGAAAAGCATTTCCAACCCCACTTACAAGTGAAACTTGCTAAAATGTGCCTGGCTGCTCTTCACTGAAAAGCTTGGTTCTGCAACATTTTTAGCATACGTTTGCTCCTGCCGGGTCAGCCGAGCAGCGAATTTCTACTTAACCACCTGCTATCATGAGAGACATCAGGGCTGCATCTTTTGAGCCCAGCACTGAGCCTGAAAAGCGTTTCCAAGCCCACTTACAAGTGAAACTTGCTAAAATGTGCCTCTCTGCTCTTCACTGAAAAGCTTGGTTTTGCATACATTTTTAGCATACGTTTGCTCCTGCTGGGTCAGCCGAGCAGCGAATTTCTACTTAACCACCTGCTATCATGAGAGACATCAGGGCTGCATCTCTTGAGCCCAGTACTCAGCCTGAAAAGCATTTCCAACCCCACTTACAAGTGAAACTTGCTAAAATGTGCCTGGCTGCTCTTCACTGAAAAGCTTGGTTTTGCATACATTTTTAGCATACGTTTGCTCCTGCTGGTTCAGCCGAGCTGCGAATTTCTAATTAACCACCTGCTATCATGAGAGACATCAGGGCTGCATGTTTTGAGCCCAGTACTGAGCCTGAAAAGCGTTTCCAACCCCACTTACAAGTGAAACTTGCTAAAATGTGCCTGGCTGCTCTTCACTGAAAAGCTCATTCTGCGTACATTTTTGGCATAGGTTTGCTCCTGCTGGGTCAGCCGAGCAGCAAATTTCTACTTAACCACCTGCTATCATGAGAGACATCAGGGCTGCATCTTTTGAGCCCAGTACTGAGCCTGAAAAGCGTTTCCAACCCAACTTACAAGTGAAACTTGCTAAAATGTGCCTCTCTGCTCTTCACTGAAAAGCTTGGTTTTGCATACATTGTTAGCATACGTTTGCTCCTGCTGGGTCAGCCGAGCAGCGAATTTCTACTTAACCACCTGCTATCATGAGAGACATCAGGGCTGCATCTCTTGAGCCCCATACTGAGCCTAAAAAGTATTTCCAACCCCACTTACAAGTGAAACTTGCTAAAATGTGCCTGGCTGCTCTTCACTGAAAAGCTTGGTTCTGCAACATTTTTAGCATACGTTTGCTCCTGCTGGGTCAGCCGAGCAGTAAATTTCTACTTAACCACCTGCTATAATGAGAGACATCAGGGCTTCATCTTTTGAGCCCAGTACTGAGCCTGAAAAGCATTTCCAAGCCCACTTACAAGTGAAACTTGCTAAAATGTGCCTCTCTGCTCTTTACTGAAAAGCTTGGTTTTGCATACATTTTTAGCATACGTTTGCTCTTGCTGGGTCAGCCGAGCAGTGAATTTCTAATTAACCACCTGCTATCATGAGAGACATCAGGGCTGCATGTTTTGAGCCCAGTACATAGCCTGAAAAGTGTTTCGAACCCAACTTACAAGTGAAACTTGCTAAAATGTGCCTCTCTGCTCTCTTCACTGAAAAGCTCATTCTGCGTACATTTTTGGCATACGTTTGCTCCTGCTGGGTCAACCGAGCAGCGAATTTCTACTTAACCACCTGCTATCATGAGAGACATCAGGGCTGCATCTTTTGAGCCCAGTGCTGAGCCTGAAAAGCATTTCCAACCCCACTTACAAGTGAAACTTGCTAAAATGTGCCTGGCTGCTCTTCACTGAAAAGCTTGGTTTTGCAAACATTTTTAGCATACGTTTGCTCCTGCTGGTTCAGCCGAGCAGCGAATTTCTAATTAACCACCTGCTATCATGAGAGACATCAGGGCTGCATGTTTTGAGCCCAGTACTGAGCCTGAAAAGCGTTTCCAAACCCACTTACAAGTGAAACTTGCTAAAATGTGCCTGGCTGCTCTTCACTGAAAAGCTTGGTTCTGCATAAATTTTTAGCATACGTTTGCTCCTGCTGGGTCAGCCGAGCAGCGAATTTCTACTTAACCACCTGCTATCATGAGAGACATCAGGGCTGCATCTTTTGAGCCCAGTACTGAGCCTGAAAAGCATTTCCAACCCCACTTACAAGTGAAACTTGCTAAAATGTACCTCTCTGCTCTTCACTGAAAAGCTCATTCTGCGTACATTTTTGGCATAGGTTTACTCCTGCTTTGTCAGCCGAGCAGCGAATTTCTAATTAACCACCTGCTATCATGAGAGACATCAGGCTGCATGTTTTGAGCCCAGTACTGAGCCTGAAAAGCGTTTCGAACCCAACTTACAAGTGAAACTTGCCAAAATGTGCCTCTCTGCTCTCTTCACTGAAAAGCTCATTCTGCGTACATTTTTGGCATACGTTTGCTCCTGCTGGGTCAGCCAAGCAGTAAATTTCTACTTAACCACCTCTGCTATAATGAGAGACATCAGGGCTTCATCTTTTGAGCCCAGTAATGAGCCTGAAAAGCATTTCCAAGCCCACTTACAAGTGAAACTTGCTAAAATGTGCCTCTCTGCTCTTTACTGAAAAGCTTGGTTTTGCATACATTTTTAGCATACGTTTGCTCCTGCTGGGTCAGCCGAGCAGCGAATTTCTACTTAACCACATGCTATCATGAGAGGCATCAGGGCTGCATGTTTTGAGCCCAGTACTGAGCCTGAAAAGCATTTCCAACCCCACTTACAAGTGAAAATTGCTAAAATGTACCTGGCTGCTCTTCACTTAAAAGCTTGGTTCTGCGTACATTTTTGGCATAGGTTTACTCCTGCTGGGTCAGCCGAGCAGCAAATTTCTACTTAACCACCTGCTATCATGAGAGACATCAGGGCTGCATCTTTTGAGCCCAGTACTGAGCCTGAAATGCATTTCCAACCCCACTTACAAGTGAAACTTGCTAAAATGTGCCTGGCTGCTCTTCACTGAAAAGCTTGGTTCTGCAACATTTTTAGCATACGTTTGCTCCTGCTGGGTCAGCCGAGCAGTAAATTTCTACTTAACCACCTGCTATAATGAGAGACATCAGGGCTTCATCTTTTGAGCCCAGTACTGAGCCTGAAAAGCATTTCCAAGCCCACTTACAAGTGAAACTTGCTAAAATGTGCCTCTCTGCTCTTTACTGAAAAGCTTGGTTTTGCATACATTTTTAGCATACGTTTGCTCCTGCTGGGTCAGCCGAGCAGCGTATTTTTAATTAACCACCTGCTATCATGAGAGGCATCAGGGCTGCATGTTTTGAGCCCAGTACTGAGCTTGAAAAGCGTTTCCAACCCAACTTACAAGTGAAACTTGCTAAAATGTGCCTCTCTGCTCTTCACTGAAAAGCTCATTCTGCGTACATTTTTGGCATACGTTTGCTCCTGCTGGGTCAGCCGAGCAGCGAATTTCTACTTAACCACCTGCTATCATGAGAGACATCAGGGCTGCATCTTTTGAGCCCAGTACGGAGCCTGAAAAGCGTTTCCAACCCCACTTACAAGTGAAACTTGCTAAAATGTGCCTGGCTGCTCTTCACTGAAAAGCTTGGTTTTGCATACATTTTTAGCATACGTTTGCTCCTGCTGGGTCAGCCGAGCAGCGAATTTCTAATTAACCACCTGCTATCATGAGAAACATCAGGGCTGCATGTTTTGAGCCCAGTACTGAGCCTGGAAAGCGTTTACCCCACTTACAAGTGAAACTTGCTAAAATGTGCCTCTCTGCTCTTCACTGAAAAGCTTGGTTTTGCATACATTTTTAGCATACGTTTGCTCCTGCTGGGTCAGCCAAGCAGCGAATTTCTACTTAACCACCTGCTATCATGAGAGACATCAGGGCTGCATCTCTTGAGCCCCATACTGAGCCTGAAAAGTATTTCCAACCCCACTTACAAGTGAAACTTGCTAAAATGTGCCTGGCTGCTCTTCACTGAAAAGCTTGGTTCTGCAACATTTTTAGCATACGTTTGCTCCTGCTGGGTCAGCCGAGCAGTAAATTTCTACTTAACCACCTGCTATAATGAGAGACATCAGGGCTTCATCTTTTGAGCCCAGTACTGAGCCTGAAAAGCATTTCCAAGCCCACTTACAAGGGAAACTTGCTAAAATGTGCCTCTCTGCTCTTTACTGAAAAGCTTGGTTTTGCATACATTTTTAGCATACGTTTGCTCCTGCTGGGTCAGCCGAGCAGTGAATTTCTAATTAACCACCTGCTATCATGAGAGACATCAGGGCTGCATGTTTTGAGCCCAGTACATAGCCTGAAAAGTGTTTCGAACCCAACTTACAAGTGAAACTTGCTAAAATGTGCCTCTCTGCTCTCTTCACTGAAAAGCTCATTCTGCGTACATTTTTGGCATACGTTTGCTCCTGCTGGGTCAACCGAGCAGCGAATTTCTACTTAACCACCTGCTATCATGAGAGACATCAGGGCTGCATCTTTTGAGCCCAGTGCTGAGCCTGAAAAGCATTTCCAACCCCACTTACAAGTGAAACTTGCTAAAATGTGCCTGGCTGCTCTTCACTGAAAAGCTTGGTTTTGCATACATTTTTAGCATACGTTTGCTCCTGCTGGTTCAGCCGAGCAGCGAATTTCTAATTAACCACCTGCTATCATGAGAGACATCAGGGCTGCATGTTTTGAGCCCAGTACTGAGCCTGAAAAGCGTTTCCAAACCCACTTACAAGTGAAACTTGCTAAAATGTGCCTGGCTGCTCTTCACTGAAAAGCTTGGTTCTGCATAAATTTTTAGCATACGTTTGCTCCTGCTGGGTCAGCCGAGCAGCGAATTTCTACTTAACCACCTGCTATCATGAGAGACATCAGGGCTGCATCTTTTGAGCCCAGTACTGAGCCTGAAAAGCATTTCCAACCCCACTTACAAGTGAAACTTGCTAAAATGTACCTCTCTGCTCTTCACTGAAAAGCTCATTCTGCGTACATTTTTGGCATAGGTTTACTCCTGCTGGGTCAGCCGAGCAGCGAATTTCTACTTAACCACCTGCTATCATAAGAGACATCACGGCTGCATCTTTTGAGCCCAGTACTGAGCCTGAAAAGCATTTCCAACCCCACTTACAAGTGATACTTGCTAAAATGCGCCTGGCTGCTCTTCACTGAAAAGCTTGGTTCTGCATACATTTTTAGCAAACGTTTGCTCCTGCTGGGTCAGCCGAGCAGCGAATTTCTACTTAACCACCTGCTATCATGAGAGACTTCAGGGCTGCATCTTTTGAGCCCAGTACTGAGCCTGAAAAGCATTTCCAACCCCACTTACAAGTGAAACTTGCTAAAATGTGCCTCTCTGCTCTTCACTGAAAAGCTTGGTTCTGCAACATTTTTAGCATACGTTTGCTCCTGCTGGGTCAGCCGAGCAGCGAATTTCTACTTAACCACCTGCTATCATGAGAGACATCAGGGCTGCATCTTTTGAGCCCAGTACTGAGCCTGAAAAGCGTTTCCAAGCCCACTTACAAGTGAAACTTGCTAAAATGTGCCTCTCTGCTCTTCACTGAAAAGCTTGGTTTTGCATACATTTTTAGCATACGTTTGCTCCTGCTGGGTCAGCCGAGCAGCGAATTTCTACTTAACCACCTGCTATCATGAGAGACATCAGGGCTGCATCTCTTGAGCCCAGTACTGAGCCTGAAAAGCATTTCCAACCCCACTTACAAGTGAAACTTGCTAAAATGTGCCTGGCTGCTCTTCACTGAAAAGCTTGGTTCTGCAACATTTTTAGCATACGTTTATTCCTGCTGGGTCAGCCGAGCAGTAAATTTCTACTTAACCACCTGCTATAATGAGAGACATCAGGGCTTCATCTTTTGAGCCCAGTACTGAGCCTGAAAAGCATTTCCAAGCCCACTTAGAAGTGAAACTTGCTAAAATGTGCCTCTCTGCTCTTTACTGAAAAGCTTGGTTTTGCATACATTTTTAGCATACGTTTGCTCCTGCTGGTTCAGCCGAGCTGCGAATTTCTAATTAACCACCTGCTATCATGAGAGACATCAGGGCTGCATGTTTTGAGCCCAGTACTGAGCCTGAAAAGCGTTTCCAACCCCACTTACAAGTGAAACTTGCTAAAATGTGCCTGGCTGCTCTTCACTGAAAAGCTCATTCTGCGTACATTTTTGGCATAGGTTTGCTCCTGCTGGGTCAGCCGAGCAGCAAATTTCTACTTAACCACCTGCTATCATGAGAGACATCAGGGCTGCATCTTTTGAGCCCAGTACTGAGCCTGAAAAGCGTTTCCAACCCAACTTACAAGTGAAACTTGCTAAAATGTGCCTCTCTGCTCTCTTCACTGAAAAGCTCAATCTGCGTACATATTTGGCATACGTTTGCTCCTGCTGGGTCAACCGAGCAGCGAATTTCTACTTAACCACCTGCTATCATGAGAGACATCAGGGCTGCATCTTTTGAGCGCAGTACTCAGCCTGAAAAGCATTTCCAACCCCACTTACAAGTGAAACTTGCTAAAATGTGCCTGGCTGCTCTTCACTGAAAAGCTTGGTTTTGCATACATTTTTAGCATACGTTTGCTCCTGCTGGTTCAGCCGAGCAGCGAATTTCTAATTAACCACCTGCTATCATGAGAGACATCAGGGCTGCATGTTTTGAGCCCAGTACTGAGCCTGAAAAGCATTTCCAACCCCACTTACAAGTGAAACTTGCTAAAATGTGCCTGGCTGCTCTTCACTGAAAAGCTCATTCTGCGTACATTTTTGGCATAGGTTTGCTCCTGCTGGGTCAGCCGAGCAGCAAATTTCTACTTAACCACCTGCTATCATGAGAGACATCAGGGCTGCATCTTTTGAGCCCAGTACTGAGCCTGAAAAGCATTTCCAAGCCCACTTACAAGTGAAACTTGCTAAAATGTGCCTCTCTGCTCTTTACTGAAAAGCTTGGTTTTGCATACATTTTTAGCATACGTTTGCTCCTGTTGGGTCAGCCGAGCAGCGTATTTCTAATTAACCACCTGCTATCATGAGAGACATCAGGGCTGCATGTTTTGAGCCCAGTACTGAGCCTGAAAAGTGTTTCCAACCCAACTTACAAGTGAAACTTGCTAAAATGTGCCTCTCTGCTCTCTTCACTGAAAAGCTCATTCTGCGTACATTTTTGGCATACGTTTGCTCCTGCTGGGTCAGCCGAGCAGTAAATTTCTACTAAACCACCTCTGCTATAGAGAGACATCAGGGCTTCATCTTTTGAGCCCAGTACTGAGCCTGAAAAGCATTTCCAAGCCCACTTACAAGTGAAACTTGCTAAAATGTGCCTCTCTGCTCTTTACTGAAAAGCTTGGTTTTGCATACATTATTAGCATACGTTTGCTCCTGCTGGGTCAGCCAAGCAGCGAATTTCTACTTAACCACCTGCTATCATGAGAGACATCAGGGCTGCATCTTTTGAGCCCAGTACTGAGCCTGAAAAGCATTTCCAACCCCACTTACAAGTGAAACTTGCTAAAATGTACCTGGCTGCTCTTCACTTAAAAGCTTGGTTCTGCGTACATTTTTGGCATAGGTTTACTCCTGCTGGGTCAGCCGAGCAGCAAATTTCTACTTAACCACCTGCTATCATGAGAGACATCAGGGCTGCATCTTTTGAGCCCAGTACTGAGCCTGAAAAGCATTTCCAACCCCACTTACAAGTGAAACTTGCTAAAATGTGCCTGGCTGCTCTTCACTGAAAAGCTTGGTTCTGCAACATTTTTAGCATACGTTTGCTCCTGCTGGGTCAGCCGAGCAGTAAATTTCTACTTAACCACCTGCTATAATGAGAGACATCAGGGCTTCATCTTTTGAGCCCAGTACTGAGCCTGAAAAGCATTTCCAAGCCCACTTACAAGTGAAACTTGCTAAAATGTGCCTCTCTGCTCTTTACTGAAAAGCTTGGTTTTGCATACATTTTTAGCATACGTTTGCTCCTGCTGGGTCAGCCGAGCAGCGTATTTTTAATTAACCACCTGCTATCATGAGAGACATCAGGGCTGCATGTTTTGAGCCCAGTACTGAGCCTGAAAAGCGTTTCCAACCCAACTTACAAGTAACTTGCTAAAATGTGCCTCTCTGCTCTTCACTGAAAAGCTCATTCTGCGTACATTTTTGGCATACGTTTGCTCCTGCTTGGTCAGCCGAGCAGCGAATTTCTACTTAACCACCTGCTATCATGAGAGACATCAGGGCTGCATCTTTTGAGCCCAGTACTGAGCCTGAAAAGCGTTTCCAACCCCACTTACAAGTGAAACTTGCTAAAATGTGCCTGGCTGCTCTTCACTGAAAAGCTTGGTTTTGCATACATTTTTAGCATACGTTTGCTCCTGCTGGGTCAGCCGAGCAGCGAATTTCTAATTAACCACCTGCTATCATGAGAGACATCAGGGCTGCATGTTTTGAGCCCAGTACTGAGCCTGAAAAGCGTTTACCCCACTTACAAGTGAAACTTGCTAAAATGTGCCTCTCTGCTCTTTACTGAAAAGCTTGGTTCTGCATAAATTTTTAGCATACGTTTTCTCCTGCTGGGTCAGCCGAGCAGCGAATTTCTACTTAACCACCTGCTATAATGAGAGACATCAGGGCTTCATCTTTTGAGCCCAGTACTGAGCCTGAAAAGCATTTCCAAGCCCACTTACAAGTGAAACTTGCTAAAATGTGCCTCTCTGCTCTTTACTGAAAAGCTTGTTTTTGCATACATTTTTAGCATACGTTTGCTCCTGCTGGGTCAGCCGAGCAGCAAATTTCTAATTAACCACCTGCTATCATGAGAGACATCAGGGCTGCATCTTTTGAGCCCAGTACTGAGCCTGAAAAGCGTTTCCAACCCCACTTACAAGTGAAACTTGCTAAAATGTGCCTGGCTGCTCTTCACTGAAAAGCTTGGTTTTGCATACATTTTTAGCATACGTTTGCTCCTGCTGGGTCAGCCGAGTAGCGAATTTCTAATTAACCACCTGCTATCATGAGAGACATCAGGGCTGCATGTTTTGAGCCCAGTACTGAGCCTGAAAAGCGTTTACCCCACTTACAAGTGAAACTTGCTAAAATGTGCCTCTCTGCTCTTTACTGAAAAGCTTGGTTCTGCATAAATTTTTAGCATACGTTTTCTCCTGCTGGGTCAGCCGAGCAGCGAATTTCTACTTAACCACCTGCTATAATGAGAGACATCAGGGCTTCATCTTTTGAGCCTAGTACTGAGCCTGAAAAGCATTTCCAAGCCCACTTACAAGTGAAACTTGCTAAAATGTGCCTCTCTGCTCTTTACTGAAAAGCTTGTTTTTGCATACATTTTTAGCATACGTTTGCTCCTGCTGGGTCAGCCGAGCAGCAAATTTCTAATTAACCACCTGCTATCATGAGAGACATCAGGGCTGCATGTTTTGAGCCCAGTACTGAGCCTGAAAAGCGTTTCCAACCTAACTTACAAGTGAAACTTGCTAAAATGTGCCTCTCTGCTCTTCACTGAAAAGCACATTCTGCGTACATTTTTGGCATACGTTTGCTCCTGCTGGGTCAGCCGAGCAGCGAATTTCTACTTAACCACCTGCTATCATGAGAGACATCAGGGCTGCATCTCTTGAGCCCAGTACTGAGCCTGAAAAGCGTTTCGAACCCAACTTACAAGTGAAACTTGCTAAAATGTGCCTCTCTGCTCTCTTCACTGAAAAGCTCAATCTGCGTACATTTTTGGCATACGTTTGCTCCTGCTGGGTCAACCGAGCAGCGAATTTCTACTAACCACCTGCTATCATGAGAGACATCAGGGCTGCATCTTTTGAGCCCAGTACTCAGCCTGAAAAGCATTTCCAACCCCACTTACAAGTGAAACTTGCTAAAATGTGACTGGCTGCTCTTCACTGAAAAGCTTGGTTTTGCATACATTTTTAGCATACGTTTGCTCCTGCTGGTTCAGCCGAGCTGCGAATTTCTAATTAACCACCTGCTATCATGAGAGACATCAGGGCTGCATGTTTTGAGCCCAGTACTGAGCCTGAAAAGCGTTTCCAACCCCACTTACAAGTGAAACTTGCTAAAATGTGCCTGGCTGCTCTTCACTGAAAAGCTCATTCTGCGTACATTTTTGGCATAGGTTTGCTCCTGCTGGGTCAGCCGAGCAGCAAATTTCTACTTAACCACCTGCTATCATGAGAGACATCAGGGCTGCATCTTTTGAGCCCAGTACTGAGCCTGAAAAGCGTTTCCAACCCAACTTACAAGTGAAACTTGCTAAAATGTGCCTCTCTGCTCTTCACTGAAAAGCTTGGTTTTGCATACATTTTTAGCATACGTTTGCTCCTGCTGGGTCAGCCGAGCAGCGAATTTCTACTTAACCACCTGCTATCATGAGAGACATCAGGGCTGCATCTCTTGAGCCCCATACTGAGCCTGAAAAGTATTTCCAACCCCACTTGCAAGTGAAACTTGCTAAAATGTGCCTGGCTGCTCTTCACTGAAAAGCTTGGTTCTGCAACATTTTTAGCATACGTTTGCTCCTGCTGGGTCAGCCGAGCAGTAAATTTCTACTTAACCACCTGCTATAATGAGAGACATCAGGGCTTCATCTTTTGAGCCCAGTACTGAGCCTGAAAAGCATTTCCAAGCCCACTTACAAGTGAAACTTGCTAAAATGTGCCTCTCTGCTCTTTACTGAAAAGCTTGGTTTTGCATACATTTTTAGCATATGTTTGCTCCTGCTGGGTCAGCCGAGCAGTGAATTTCTAATTAACCACCTGCTATCATGAGAGACATCAGGACTGCATGTTTTGAGCCCAGTACATAGCCTGAAAAGTGTTTCGAACCCAACTTACAAGTGAAACTTGCTAAAATGTGCCTCTCTGCTCTCTTCACTGAAAAGCTCATTCTGCGTACATTTTTGGCATACGTTTGCTCCTGCTGGGTCAACCGAGCAGCGAATTTCTACTTAACCACCTGCTATCATGAGAGACATCAGGGCTGCATCTTTTGAGCCCAGTGCTGAGCCTGAAAAGCATTTCCAACCCCACTTACAAGTGAAACTTGCTAAAATGTGCCTGGCTGCTCTTCACTGAAAAGCTTGGTTTTGCATACATTTTTAGCATACGTTTGCTCCTGCTGGTTCAGCCGAGCAGCGAATTTCTACTTAACCACCTGCTATCATGAGAGACTTCAGGGCTGCATCTTTTGAGCCCAGTACTGAGCCTGAAAAGCGTTTCCAACCCCATTTACAAGTGAAACTTGCTAAAATGTGCCTCTCTGCTCTTCACTGAAAAGCTTGGTTCTGCAACATTTTTAGCATACGTTTGCTCCTGCTGGTTCAGCCGAGCAGCGAATTTCTACTTAACCACCTGCTATCATGAGAGACATCAGGGCTGCATGTTTTGAGCCCAGTACTGAGCCTGAAAAGCGTTTACCCCACTTACAAGTGAAACTTGCTAAAATGTGCCTCTCTGCTCTTTACTGAAAAGCTTGGTTCTGCATAAATTTTTAGCATACGTTTTCTCCTGCTGGGTCAGCCGAGCAGCGAATTTCTACTTAACCACCTGCTATAATGAGAGACATCAGGGCTTCATCTTTTGAGCCCAGTACTGAGCCTGAAAAGCATTTCCAAGCCCACTTACAAGTGAAACTTGCTAAAATGTGCCTCTCTGCTCTTTACTGAAAAGCTTGTTTTTGCATACATTTTTAGCATACGTTTGCTCCTGCTGGGTCAGCCGAGCAGCAAATTTCTAATTAACCACCTGCTATCATGAGAGACATCAGGGCTGCATCTTTTGAGCCCAGTACTGAGCCTGAAAAGCGTTTCCAACCCCACTTACAAGTGAAACTTGCTAAAATGTGCCTGGCTGCTCTTCACTGAAAAGCTTGGTTTTGCATACATTTTTAGCATATGTTTGCTCCTGCTGGGTCAGCCGAGCAGCGAATTTCTAATTAACCACCTGCTATCATGAGAGACATCAGGGCTGCATGTTTTGAGCCCAGTACTGAGCCTGAAAAGCGTTTACCCCACTTACAAGTGAAACTTGCTAAAATGTGCCTCTCTGCTCTTTACTGAAAAGCTTGGTTCTGCATAAATTTTTAGCATACGTTTTCTCCTGCTGGGTCAGCCGAGCAGCGAATTTCTACTTAACCACCTGCTATAATGAGAGACATCAGGGCTTCATCTTTTGAGCCCAGTACTGAGCCTGAAAAGCATTTCCAAGCCCACTTACAAGTGAAACTTGCTAAAATGTGCCTCTCTGCTCTTTACTGAAAAGCTTGTTTTTGCATACATTTTTAGCATACGTTTGCTCCTGCTGGGTCAGCCGAGCAGCAAATTTCTAATTAACCACCTGCTATCATGAGAGACATCAGGGCTGCATGTTTTGAGCCCAGTACTGAGCCTGAAAAGCGTTTCCAACCTAACTTACAAGTGAAACTTGCTAAAATGTGCCTCTCTGCTCTTCACTGAAAAGCACATTCTGCGTACATTTTTGGCATACGTTTGCTCCTGCTGGGTCAGCCGAGCAGCGAATTTCTACTAACCACCTGCTATCATAAGAGACATAAGGGCTGCATCTTTTGAGCCCAGTACTCAGCCTGAAAAGCATTTTCAACCCCACTTACAAGTGAAACTTGCTAAAATGTGCCTGGCTGCTCTTCACTGAAAAGCTTGGTTTTGCATACATTTTTAGCATACGTTTGCTCCTGCTGGTTCAGCCGAGCTGCGAATTTCTAATTAACCACCTGCTATCATGAGAGACATCAGGGCTGCATGTTTTGAGCCCAGTACTGAGCCTGAAAAGCGTTTCCAACCCCACTTACAAGTGAAACTTGCTAAAATGTGCCTGGCTGCTCTTCACTGAAAAGCTCATTCTGCGTACATTTTTGGCATAGGTTTGCTCCTGCTGGGTCAGCCGAGCAGCAAATTTCTACTTAACCACCTGCTATCATGAGAGACATCAGGGCTGCATCTTTTGAGCCCAGTACTGAGCCTGAAAAGCGTTTCCAACCCAACTTACAAGTGAAACTTGCTAAAAATGTGCCTCTCTGGTCTTCACTGAAAAGCTTGGTTTTGCATACATTTTTAGCATACGTTTGCTCCTGCTGGGTCAGCCGAGCAGCGAATTTCTACTTAACCACCTGCTATCATGAGAGACATCAGGGCTGCATCTCTTGAGCCCCATACTGAGCCTGAAAAGTATTTCCAACCCCACTTACAAGTGAAACTTGCTAAAATGTGCCTGGCTGCTCTTCACTGAAAAGCTTGGTTCTGCAACATTTTTAGCATACGTTTGCTCCTGCTGGGTCAGCCGAGCAGTACATTTCTACTTAACCACCTGCTATAATGAGAGACATCAGGGCTTCATCTTTTGAGCCCAGTACTGAGCCTGAAAATCATTTCCAAGCCCACTTACAAGTGAAACTTGCTAAAATGTGCCTCTCTGCTCTTTACTGAAAAGCTTGGTTTTGCATACATTTTTAGCATACGTTTGCTCCTGCTGGGTCAGCCGAGCAGTGAATTTCTAATTAACCACCTGCTATCATGAGAGACATCAGGGCTGCATGTTTTGAGCCCAGTACATAGCCTGAAAAGTGTTTCGAACCCAACTTACAAGTGAAACTTGCTAAAATGTGCCTCTCTGCTCTCTTCACTGAAAAGCTCATTCTGCGTACATTTTTGGCATACGTTTGCTCCTGCTGGGTCAACCGAGCAGCGAATTTCTACTTAACCACCTGCTATCATGAGAGACATCAGGGCTTCATCTTTTGAGCCCAGTGCTGAGCCTGAAAAGCATTTCCAACCCCACTTACAAGTGAAACTTGCTAAAATGTGCCTGGCTGCTCTTCACTGAAAAGCTTGGTTTTGCATACATTTTTAGCATACGTTTGCTCCAGCTGGTTCAGCCGAGCAGCGAATTTCTAATTAACCACCTGCTATCATGAGAGACATCAGGGCTGCATGTTTTGAGCCCAGTACTGAGCCTGAAAAGCGTTTCCAAACCCACTTACAAGTGAAACTTGCTAAAATGTGCCTGGCTGCTCTTCACTGAAAAGCTTGGTTCTGGATAAATTTTTAGCATACGTTTGCTCCTGCTGGGTCAGCCGAGCAGCGAATTTCTACTTAATCACCTGCTATCATGAGAGACATCAGGTCTGCATCTTTTGAGCCCAGTACTGAGCCTGAAAAGCATTTCCAACCCCACTTACAAGTGAAACTTGCTAAAATGTACCTCTCTGCTCTTCACTGAAAAGCTCATTCTGCGTACATTTTTGGCATAGGTTTACTCCTGCTGGGTCAGCCGAGCAGCGAATTTCTACTTAACCACCTGCTATCATAAGAGACATCACGGCTGCATCTTTTGAGCCCAGTACTGAGCCTGAAAAGCATTTCCAACCCCACTTACAAGTGATACTTGCTAAAATGTGCCTGGCTGCTCTTCACTGAAAAGCTTGGTTCTGCATACATTTTTAGCAAACGTTTGCTCCTGCTGGGTCAGCCGAGCAGCGAATTTCTACTTAACCACCTGCTATCATGAGAGACTTCAGGGCTGCATCTTTTGAGCCCAGTACTGAGCCTGAAAAGCGTTTCCAACCCCATTTACAAGTGAAACTTGCTAAAATGTGCCTCTCTGCTCTTCACTGAAAAGCTTGGTTCTGCAACATTTTTAGCATACGTTTGCTCCTGCTGGGTCAGCCGAGCAGCGAATTTCTACTTAACCACCTGCTATCATGAGAGACATCAGGGCTGCATCTTTTGAGCCCAGTACTGAGCCTGAAAAGCGTTTCCAAGCCCACTTACAAGTGAAACTTGCTAAAATGTGCCTCTCTGCTCTTCACTGAAAAGCTTGGTTTTGCATACATTTTTAGCATACGTTTGCTCCTGCTGGGTCAGCCGAGCAGCGAATTTCTACTTAACCACCTGCTATCATGAGAGACATCAGGGCTGCATCTCTTGAGCCCAGTACTGAGCCTGAAAAGCATTTCCAACCCCACTTACAAGTGAAACTTGCTAAAATGTGCCTGGCTGCTCTTCACTGAAAAGCTTGGTTCTGCAACATTTTTAGCATACGTTTATTACTGCTGGGTCAGCCGAGCAGTAAATTTCTACTTAACCACCTGCTATAATGAGAGACATCAGGGCTTCATCTTTTGAGCCCAGTACTGAGCCTGAAAAGCATTTCCAAGCCCACTTAGAAGTGAAACTTGCTAAAATGTGCCTCTCTGCTCTTTACTGAAAAGCTTGGTTTTGCATACATTTTTAGCATACGGTTGCTCCTGCTGGTTCAGCCGAGCTGCGAATTTCTAATTAACCACCTGCTATCATGAGAGACATCAGGGCTGCATGTTTTGAGCCCAGTACTGAGCCTGAAAAGCGTTTCCAACCCCACTTACAAGTGAAACTTGCTAAAATGTGCCTGGCTGCTCTTCACTGAAAAGCTCATTCTGCGTACATTTTTGGCATAGGTTTGCTCCTGCTGGGTCAGCCGAGCAGCAAATTTCTACTTAACCACCTGCTATCATGAGAGACATCAGGGCTGCATCTTTTGAGCCCAGTACTGAGCCTGAAAAGCGTTTCCAACCCAACTTACAAGTGAAACTTGCTAAAATGTGCCTCTCTGCTCTTCACTGAAAAGCTTGGTTTTGCATACATTTTTAGCATACGTTTGCTCCTGCTGGGTCAGCCGAGCAGCGAATTTCTACTTAACCACCTGCTATCATGAGAGACATCAGGGCTGCATCTCTTGAGCCCAGTAATGAGCCTGAAAAGCATTTCCAACCCCACTTACAAGTGAAACTTGCTAAAATGTGCCTCTCTGCTCTTTACTGAAAAGCTTGGTTTTGCATACATTTTTAGCATACGTTTGCTCCTGCTGGGTCAGCCGAGCAGTGAATTTCTAATTAACCACCTGCTATCATGAGAGACATCAGGGCTGCATGTTTTGAGCCCAGTACTGAGCCTGAAAAGCGTTTCGAACCCAACTTACAAGTGAAACTTGCTAAAATGTGCCTCTCTGCTCTCTTCACTGAAAAGGTCAATCTGCGTACATTTTTGGCATACGTTTGCTCCTGCTGGGTCAACCGAGCAGCAAATTTCTACTTAACCACCTGCTATCATGAGAGACATCAGGGCTGCATCTTTTGAGCCCAGTACTCAGCCTGAAAAGCATTTCCAACCCCACTTACAAGTGAAACTTGCTAAAATGTGCCTGGCTGCTCTTCACTGAAAAGCTTGGTTTTTCATACATTTTTAGCATACGTTTGCTCCTGCTGGTTCAGCCGAGCAGCGAATTTCTAATTAACCACCTGCTATCATGAGAGACATCAGGGCTGCATGTTTTGAGCCCAGTACTGAGCCTGAAAAGCGTTTCCAACCCCACTTACAAGTGAAACTTGCTAAAATGTGCCTGGCTGCTCTTCACTGAAAAGCTCATTCTGCGTACATTTTTGGCATAGGTTTGCTCCTGCTGGGTCAGCCGAGCAGCAAATTTCTACTTAACCACCTGCTATCATGAGAGACATCAGGGCTGCATCTTTTGAGCCCAGTACTGAGCCTGAAAAGCATTTCCAAGCCCACTTACAAGTGAAACTTGCTAAAATGTGCCTCTCTGCTCTTTACTGAAAAGCTTGGTTTTGCATACATTGTTAGCATACGTTTGCTCCTGCTGGGTCAGCCGAGCAGCGTATTTCTAATTAACCACCTGCTATCATGAGAGACATCAGGGCTGCATGTTTTGAGCCCAGTACTGAGCCTGAAAAGCGTTTCCAACCCAACTTACAAGTGAAACTTGCTAAAATGTGCCTCTCTGCTCTCTTCACTGAAAAGCTCATTCTGCGTACATTTTTGGCATACGTTTGCTCCTGCTGGGTCAGCCGAGCAGTAAATTTCTACTAAACCACCTCTGCTATAGAGAGACATCAGGACTTCATCTTTTGAGCCCAGTACTGAGCCTGAAAAGCATTTCCAAGCCCACTTACAAGTGAAACTTGCTAAAATGTGCCTCTCTGCTCTTTACTGAAAAGCTTGGTTTTGCATACATTTTTAGCATACGTTTGCTCCTGCTGGGTCAGCCGAGCAGCGCATTTCTACTTAACCACCTGCTATCATGAGAGACATCAGGGCTGCATCTTTTGAGCCCAGTACTGAGCCTGAATTGCATTTCCAACCCCACTTACAAGTGAAACTTGCTAAAATGTACCTGGCTGCTCTTCACTTAAAAGCTTGGTTCTGCGTACATTTTTGGCATAGGTTTACTCCTGCTGGGTCAGCCGAGCAGCAAATTTCTACTTAACCACCTGCTATCATGAGAGACATCAGGGCTGCATCTTTTGAGCCCAGTACTGAGCCTGAAAAGCGTTTCCAACACCCACTTACAAGTGAAACTTGCTAAAATGTGCCTGGCTGCTCTTCACTGAAAAGCTTGGTTTTGCATACATTTTTAGCATACGTTTGCTCCTGCTGGGTCAGCCGAGCAGCGAATTTCTAATTAACCACCTGCTATCATGAGAGACATCAGGGCTGCATGTTTTGAGCCCAGTACTGAGCCTGAAAAGCATTTACCCCACTTACAAGTGAAACTTGCTAAAATGTGCCTCTCTGCTCTTTACTGAAAAGCTTGGTTCTGCATAAATTTTTAGCATACGTTTTCTCCTGCTGGGTCAGCCGAGCAGCGAATTTCTACTTAACCACCTGCTATAATGAGAGACATCAGGGCTTCATCTTTTGAGCCCAGTACTGAGCCTGAAAAGCATTTCCAAGCCCACTTACAAGTGAAACTTGCTAAAATGTGCCTCTCTGCTCTTTACTGAAAAGCTTGTTTTTGCATACATTTTTAGCATACGTTT
The DNA here is from genome assembly GCF_964261635.1 of Lissotriton helveticus. Lineage (NCBI taxonomy): Eukaryota > Metazoa > Chordata > Amphibia > Caudata > Salamandridae > Lissotriton > Lissotriton helveticus. The sequence continues at coordinate 1,283,853 of NW_027611690.1, read as the reverse complement.
GCTCCTGCTGGGTGAGCCGAGCAGCAAATTTCTAATTAACCACCTGCTATCATGAGAGACATCAGGGCTGCATGTTTTGAGCCCAGTACTGAGCCTGAAAAGCGTTTCCAACCTAACTTACAAGTGAAACTTGCTAAAATGTGCCTCTCTGCTCTTCACTGAAAAGCACATTCTGCGTACATTTTTGGCATAGGTTTACTCCTGCTGGGTCAGCCGAGCAGCGAATTTCTACTTAACCACCTGCTATCATAAGAGACATCACGGCTGCATCTTTTGAGCCCAGTACTGAGCCTGAAAAGCATTTCCAACCCCACTTACAAGTGATACTTGCTAAAATGTGCCTGGCTGCTCTTCACTGAAAAGCTTGGTTCTGCATACATTTTTAGCAAACGTTTGCTCCTGCTGGGTCAGCCGAGCAGCGAATTTCTACTTAACCACCTGCTATCATGAGAGACTTCAGGGCTGCATCTTTTGAGCCCAGTACTGAGCCTGAAAAGCGTTTCCAACCCCATTTACAAGTGAAACTTGCTAAAATGTGCCTCTCTGCTCTTCACTGAAAAGCTTGGTTCTGCAACATTTTTAGCATACGTTTGCTCCTGCTGGGTCAGCCGAGCAGCGAATTTCTACTTAACCACCTGCTATCATGAGAGACATCAGGGCTGCATCTTTTGAGCCCAGTACTGAGCCTGAAAAGCGTTTCCAAGCCCACTTACAAGTGAAACTTGCTAAAATGTGCCTCTCTGCTCTTCACTGAAAAGCTTGGTTTTGCATACATTTTTAGCATACGTTTGCTCCTGCTGGGTCAGCCGAGCAGCGAATTTCTACTTAACCACCTGCTATCATGAGAGACATCAGGGCTGCATCTCTTGAGCCCAGTACTGAGCCTGAAAAGCATTTCCAACCCCACTTACAAGTGAAACTTGCTAAAATGTGCCTGGCTGCTCTTCACTGAAAAGCTTGGTTCTGCAACATTTTTAGCATACGTTTATTACTGCTGGGTCAGCCGAGCAGTAAATTTCTACTTAACCACCTGCTATAATGAGAGACATCAGGGCTTCATCTTTTGAGCCCAGTACTGAGCCTGAAAAGCATTTCCAAGCCCACTTAGAAGTGAAACTTGCTAAAATGTGCCTCTCTGCTCTTTACTGAAAAGCTTGGTTTTGCATACATTTTTAGCATACGTTTGCTCCTGCTGGTTCAGCCGAGCTGCGAATTTCTAATTAACCACCTGTTATCATGAGAGACATCAGGGCTGCATGTTTTGAGCCCAGTACTGAGCCTGAAAAGCGTTTCCAACCCCACTTACAAGTGAAACTTGCTAAAATGTGCCTGGCTGCTCTTCACTGAAAAGCTCATTCTGCGTACATTTTTGGCATAGGTTTGCTCCTGCTGGGTCAGCCGAGCAGCAAATTTCTACTTAACCACCTGCTATCATGAGAGACATCAGGGCTGCATCTTTTGAGCCCAGTACTGAGCCTGAAAAGCGTTTCCAACCCAACTTACAAGTGAAACTTGCTAAAATGTGCCTCTCTGCTCTTCACTGAAAAGCTTGGTTTTGCATACATTTTTAGCATACGTTTGCTCCTGCTGGGTCAGCCGAGCAGCGAATTTCTACTTAACCACCTGCTATCATGAGAGACATCAGGGCTGCATCTCTTGAGCCCAGTAATGAGCCTGAAAAGCATTTCCAACCCCACTTACAAGTGAAACTTGCTAAAATGTGCCTCTCTGCTCTTTACTGAAAAGCTTGGTTTTGCATACATTTTTAGCATACGTTTGCTCCTGCTGGGTCAGCCGAGCAGTGAATTTCTAATTAACCACCTGCTATCATGAGAGACATCAGGGCTGCATGTTTTGAGCCCAGTACTGAGCCTGAAAAGCGTTTCGAACCCAACTTACAAGTGAAACTTGCTAAAATGTGCCTCTCTGCTCTCTTCACTGAAAAGGTCAATCTGCGTACATTTTTGGCATACGTTTGCTCCTGCTGGGTCAACCGAGCAGCAAATTTCTACTTAACCACCTGCTATCATGAGAGACATCAGGGCTGCATCTTTTGAGCCCAGTACTCAGCCTGAAAAGCATTTCCAACCCCACTTACAAGTGAAACTTGCTAAAATGTGCCTGGCTGCTCTTCACTGAAAAGCTTGGTTTTGCATACATTTTTAGCATACGTTTGCTCCTGCTGGGTCAGCCGAGCAGTGAATTTCTAATTAACCACCTGCTATCATGAGAGACATCAGGGCTGCATGTTTTGAGCCCAGTACTGAGCCTGAAAAGCGTTTCGAACCCAACTTACAAGTGAAACTTGCTAAAATGTGCCTCTCTGCTCTCTTCACTGAAAAGGTCAATCTGCGTACATTTTTGGCATACGTTTGCTCCTGCTGGGTCAACCGAGCAGCAAATTTCTACTTAACCACCTGCTATCATGAGAGACATCAGGGCTGCATCTTTTGAGCCCAGTACTCAGCCTGAAAAGCATTTCCAACCCCACTTACAAGTGAAACTTGCTAAAATGTGCCTGGCTGCTCTTCACTGAAAAGCTTGGTTTTTCATACATTTTTAGCATACGTTTGCTCCTGCTGGTTCAGCCGAGCAGCGAATTTCTAATTAACCACCTGCTATCATGAGAGACATCAGGGCTGCATGTTTTGAGCCCAGTACTGAGCCTGAAAAGCGTTTCCAACCCCACTTACAAGTGAAACTTGCTAAAATGTGCCTGGCTGCTCTTCACTGAAAAGCTCATTCTGCGTACATTTTTGGCATAGGTTTGCTCCTGCTGGGTCAGCCGAGCAGCAAATTTCTACTTAACCACCTGCTATCATGAGAGACATCAGGGCTGCATCTTTTGAGCCCAGTACTGAGCCTGAAAAGCATTTCCAAGCCCACTTACAAGTGAAACTTGCTAAAATGTGCCTCTCTGCTCTTTACTGAAAAGCTTGGTTTTGCATACATTTTTAGCATACGTTTGCTCCTGCTGGGTCAGCCGAGCAGCGAATTTCTACTTAACAACCTGCTATCATGAGAGACATCAGGGCTGCATCTTTTGAGCCCAGTACTGAGCCTGAATTGCATTTCCAACCCCACTTACAAGTGAAACTTGCTAAAATGTACCTGGCTGCTCTTCACTTAAAAGCTTGGTTCTGCGTACATTTTTGGCATAGGTTTACTCCTGCTGGGTCAGCCGAGCAGCAAATTTCTACTTAACCACCTGCTATCATGAGAGACATCAGGGCTGCATCTTTTGAGCCCAGTACTGAGCCTGAAAAGCGTTTCCAACACCCACTTACAAGTGAAACTTGCTAAAATGTGCCTGGCTGCTCTTCACTGAAAAGCTTGGTTTTGCATACATTTTTAGCATACGTTTGCTCCTGCTGGGTCAGCCGAGCAGCGAATTTCTAATTAACCACCTGCTATCATGAGAGACATCAGGGCTGCATGTTTTGAGCCCAGTACTGAGCCTGAAAAGCATTTACCCCACTTACAAGTGAAACTTGCTAAAATGTGCCTCTCTGCTCTTTACTGAAAAGCTTGGTTCTGCATAAATTTTTAGCATACGTTTTCTCCTGCTGGGTCAGCCGAGCAGCGAATTTCTACTTAACCACCTGCTATAATGAGAGACATCAGGGCTTCATCTTTTGAGCCCAGTACTGAGCCTGAAAAGCATTTCCAAGCCCACTTACAAGTGAAACTTGCTAAAATGTGCCTCTCTGCTCTTTACTGAAAAGCTTGTTTTTGCATACATTTTTAGCATACGTTTGCTCCTGCTGGGTGAGCCGAGCAGCAAATTTCTAATTAACCACCTGCTATCATGAGAGACATCAGGGCTGCATGTTTTGAGCCCAGTACTGAGCCTGAAAAGCGTTTCCAACCTAACTTACAAGTGAAACTTGCTAAAATGTGCCTCTCTGCTCTTCACTGAAAAGCACATTCTGCGTACATTTTTGGCATAGGTTTACTCCTGCTGGGTCAGCCGAGCAGCGAATTTCTACTTAACCACCTGCTATCATAAGAGACATCACGGCTGCATCTTTTGAGCCCAGTACTGAGCCTGAAAAGCATTTCCAACCCCACTTACAAGTGATACTTGCTAAAATGTGCCTGGCTGCTCTTCACTGAAAAGCTTGGTTCTGCATACATTTTTAGCAAACGTTTGCTCCTGCTGGGTCAGCCGAGCAGCGAATTTCTACTTAACCACCTGCTATCATGAGAGACTTCAGGGCTGCATCTTTTGAGCCCAGTACTGAGCCTGAAAAGCGTTTCCAACCCCATTTACAAGTGAAACTTGCTAAAATGTGCCTCTCTGCTCTTCACTGAAAAGCTTGGTTCTGCAACATTTTTAGCATACGTTTGCTCCTGCTGGGTCAGCCGAGCAGCGAATTTCTACTTAACCACCTGCTATCATGAGAGACATCAGGGCTGCATCTTTTGAGCCCAGTACTGAGCCTGAAAAGCGTTTCCAAGCCCACTTACAAGTGAAACTTGCTAAAATGTGCCTCTCTGCTCTTCACTGAAAAGCTTGGTTTTGCATACATTTTTAGCATACGTTTGCTCCTGCTGGGTCAGCCGAGCAGCGAATTTCTACTTAACCACCTGCTATCATGAGAGACATCAGGGCTGCATCTCTTGAGCCCAGTACTGAGCCTGAAAAGCATTTCCAACCCCACTTACAAGTGAAACTTGCTAAAATATGCCTGGCTGCTCTTCACTGAAAAGCTTGGTTCTGCAACATTTTTAGCATACGTTTATTACTGCTGGGTCAGCCGAGCAGTAAATTTCTACTTAACCACCTGCTATAATGAGAGACATCAGGGCTTCATCTTTTGAGCCCAGTACTGAGCCTGAAAAGCATTTCCAAGCCCACTTAGAAGTGAAACTTGCTAAAATGTGCCTCTCTGCTCTTTACTGAAAAGCTTGGTTTTGCATACATTTTTAGCATACGTTTGCTCCTGCTGGTTCAGCCGAGCTGCGAATTTCTAATTAACCACCTGCTATCATGAGAGACATCAGGGCTGCATGTTTTGAGCCCAGTACTGAGCCTGAAAAGCGTTTCCAACCCCACTTACAAGTGAAACTTGCTAAAATGTGCCTGGCTGCTCTTCACTGAAAAGCTCATTCTGCGTACATTTTTGGCATAGGTTTGCTCCTGCTGGGTCAGCCGAGCAGCAAATTTCTACTTAACCACCTGCTATCATGAGAGACATCAGGGCTGCATCTTTTGAGCCCAGTACTGAGCCTGAAAAGCGTTTCCAACCCAACTTACAAGTGAAACTTGCTAAAATGTGCCTCTCTGCTCTTCACTGAAAAGCTTGGTTTTGCATACATTTTTAGCATACGTTTGCTCCTGCTGGGTCAGCCGAGCAGCGAATTTCTACTTAACCACCTGCTATCATGAGAGACATCAGGGCTGCATCTCTTGAGCCCAGTAATGAGCCTGAAAAGCATTTCCAAGCCCACTTAGAAGTGAAACTTGCTAAAATGTGCCTCTCTGCTCTTTACTGAAAAGCTTGGTTTTGCATACATTTTTAGCATACGTTTGCTCCTGCTGGTTCAGCCGAGCTGCGAATTTCTAATTAACCACCTGCTATCATGAGAGACATCAGGGCTGCATGTTTTGAGCCCAGTACTGAGCCTGAAAAGCGTTTCCAACCCCACTTACAAGTGAAACTTGCTAAAATGTGCCTGGCTGCTCTTCACTGAAAAGCTCATTCTGCGTACATTTTTGGCATAGGTTTGCTCCTGCTGGGTCAGCCGAGCAGCAAATTTCTACTTAACCACCTGCTATCATGAGAGACATCAGGGCTGCATCTTTTGAGCCCAGTACTGAGCCTGAAAAGCATTTCCAAGCCCACTTACAAGTGAAACTTGCTAAAATGTGCCTCTCTGCTCTTTACTGAAAAGCTTGGTTTTGCATACATTGTTAGCATACGTTTGCTCCTGCTGGGTCAGCCGAGCAGCGTATTTCTAATTAACCACCTGCTATCATGAGAGACATCAGGGCTGCATGTTTTGAGCCCAGTACTGAGCCTGAAAAGCGTTTCCAACCCAACTTACAAGTGAAACTTGCTAAAATGTGCCTCTCTGCTCTCTTCACTGAAAAGCTCATTCTGCGTACATTTTTGGCATACGTTTGCTCCTGCTGGGTCAGCCGAGCAGTAAATTTCTACTAAACCACCTCTGCTATAGAGAGACATCAGGACTTCATCTTTTGAGCCCAGTACTGAGCCTGAAAAGCATTTCCAAGCCCACTTACAAGTGAAACTTGCTAAAATGTGCCTCTCTGCTCTTTACTGAAAAGCTTGGTTTTGCATACATTTTTAGCATACGTTTGCTCCTGCTGGGTCAGCCGAGCAGCAAATTTCTACTTAACCACCTGCTATCATGAGAGACATCAGGGCTGCATCTTTTGAGCCCAGTACTGAGCCTGAATTGCATTTCCAACCCCACTTACAAGTGAAACTTGCTAAAATGTACCTGGCTGCTCTTCACTTAAAAGCTTGGTTCTGCGTACATTTTTGGCATAGGTTTACTCCTGCTGGGTCAGCCGAGCAGCAAATTTCTACTTAACCACCTGCTATCATGAGAGACATCAGGGCTGCATCTTTTGAGCCCAGTACTGAGCCTGAAAAGCGTTTCCAACACCCACTTACAAGTGAAACTTGCTAAAATGTGCCTGGCTGCTCTTCACTGAAAAGCTTGGTTTTGCATACATTTTTAGCATACGTTTGCTCCTGCTGGGTCAGCCGAGCAGCGAATTTCTAATTAACCACCTGCTATCATGAGAGACATCAGGGCTGCATGTTTTGAGCCCAGTACTGAGCCTGAAAAGCATTTACCCCACTTACAAGTGAAACTTGCTAAAATGTGCCTCTCTGCTCTTTACTGAAAAGCTTGGTTCTGCATAAATTTTTAGCATACGTTTTCTCCTGCTGGGTCAGCCGAGCAGCGAATTTCTACTTAACCACCTGCTATAATGAGAGACATCAGGGCTTCATCTTTTGAGCCCAGTACTGAGCCTGAAAAGCATTTCCAAGCCCACTTACAAGTGAAACTTGCTAAAATGTGCCTCTCTGCTCTTTACTGAAAAGCTTGTTTTTGCATACATTTTTAGCATACGTTTGCTCCTGCTGGGTGAGCCGAGCAGCAAATTTCTAATTAACCACCTGCTATCATGAGAGACATCAGGGCTGCATGTTTTGAGCCCAGTACTGAGCCTGAAAAGCGTTTCCAACCTAACTTACAAGTGAAACTTGCTAAAATGTGCCTCTCTGCTCTTCACTGAAAAGCACATTCTGCGTACATTTTTGGCATACGTTTGCTCCTGCTGGGTCAGCCGAGCAGCGAATTTCTACTTAACCACCTGCTATCATAAGAGACATCAGGGCTGCATCTCTTGAGCCCAGTACTGAGCCTGAAAAGCATTTCCAACCCCACTTACAAGTGAAACTTGCTAAAATGTGCCTGGCTGCTCTTCACTGAAAAGCTTGGTTCTGCAACATTTTTAGCATACGTTTGCTCCTGCTGGGTCAGCCGAGCAGCGAATTTCTACTTAACCACCTGCTATCATGAGAGACATCAGGGCTGCATCTTTTGAGCCCAGTACTGAGCCTGAAAAGCGTTTCCAAGCCCACTTACAAGTGAAACTTGCTAAAATGTGCCTCTCTGCTCTTCACTGAAAAGCTTGGTTTTGCATACATTTTTAGCATACGTTTTCTCCTGCTGGGTCAGCCGAGCAGCGAATTTCTACTTAACCACCTGCTATCATGAGAGACATCAGGGCTGCATCTCTTGAGCCCAGTACTGAGCCTGAAAAGCATTTCCAAGCCCACTTACAAGTGAATCTTGCTAAAATGTGCCTCTCTGCTCTTTACTGAAAAGCTTGGTTTTGCATACATTTTTAGCATACGTTTGCTCCTGCTGGGTCAGCCGAGCAGTGAATTTCTAATTAACCACCTGACATCATGAGAGACATCAGGGCTGCATGTTTTGAGCCCAGTACTGAGCCTGAAAAGCGTTTCGAACCCAACTTACAAGTGAAACTTGCTAAAATGTGCCTCTCTGCTCTCTTCACTGAAAAGCTCATTCTGCGTACATTTTTGGCATACGTTTGCTCCTGCTGGGTCAACCGAGCAGCGAATTTCTACTTAACCACCTGCTATCATGAGAGACATCAGGGATGCATCTTTTGAGCCCAGTACTCAGCCTGAAAAGCATTTCCAACCCCACTTACAAGTGAAACTTGCTAAAATGTGCCTGGCTGCTCTTCACTGAAAAGCTTGGTTTTGCATACATTTTTAACATACGTTTGCTCCTGCTGGTTCAGCCGAGCAGCGAATTTCTAATTAACCACCTGCTATCATGAGAGACATCAGGGCTGCATGTTTTGAGCCCAGTACTGAGCCTGAAAAGCGTTTCCAACCCCACTTACAAGTGAAACTTGCTAAAATGTGCCTGGCTGCTCTTCACTGAAAAGCTCATTCTGCGTACATTTTTGGCATAGGTTTGCTCCTGCTGGGTCAGCCGAGCAGCAAATTTCTACTTAACCACCTGCTATCATGAGAGACATCAGGGCTGCATCTTTTGAGCCCAGTACTGAGCCTGAAAAGCATTTCCAAGCACACTTACAAGTGAAACTTGCTAAAATGTGCCTCTCTGCTCTTTACTGAAAAGCTTGGTTTTGCATACATTTTTAGCATACGTTTGCTCCTGCTGGGTCAGCCGAGCAGTAAATTTCTACTTAACCACCTGCTATAATGAGAGACATCAGGGCTTCATCTTTTGAGCCCAGTACTGAGCCTGAAAAGCATTTCCAAGCCCACTTACAAGTGAAACTTGCTAAAATGTGCCTCTCTGCTCTTTACTGAAAAGCTTGGTTTTGCATACATTTTTAGCATACGTTTGCTCCTGCTGGGTCAGCCGAGCAGCGTATTTCTAATTAACCACCTGCTATCATGAGAGACATCAGGGCTGCATGTTTTGAGCCCAGTACTGAGCCTGAAAAGCGTTTCCAACCCAACTTACAAGTGAAACTTGCTAAAATGTGCCTCACTGCTCTTCACTGAAAAGCTTGGTTTTGCATACATTTTTAGCATACGTTTGCTCCTGCTGGGTCAGCCGAGCAGTAAATTTCTACTTAACCACCTGCTATAATGAGAGACATCAGGGCTTCATCTTTTGAGCCCAGTACTGAGCCTGAAAAGCATTTCCAAGCCCACTTACAAGTGAAACTTGCTAAAATGTGCCTCTCTGCTTTTCACTGAAAAGCTTGGTTTTGCATATATTTTTAGCATACGTTTGCTCCTGCTGGGTCAGCCGAGCAGCGAATTTCTAATTAACCACCTGCTATCATGAGACATCAGGGCTGCATGTTTTGAGCCCAGTACTGAGCCTGAAAAGCGTTTCTAACCCCACTTACAAGTGAAACTTGCTACAATGTGCCTGGCTGCTCTTCACTGAAAAGCTTGGTTCTTCAACATTTTTAGCATACGTTTGCTCCTGCTGGGTCATCCGAGCAGTAAATTTCTACTTAACCACCTGCCATAATGAGAGACATCAGGGCTTCATCTTTTGAGCCCAGTACTGAGCCTGAAAAGCATTTCCAAGCCCACTTACAAGTGAAACTTGCTAAAATGTGCCTCTCTGCTCTTTACTGAAAAGCACATTCTGCGTACATTTTAGGCATACGTTTGCTCCTGCTGGGTCAGCCGAGCAGCGAATTTCTACTTAACCACCTGCTATCATGAGAGACAACAGGGCTGCATCTCTTGAGCCCAGTATTGAGCCTGAAAAGCATTTCCAACCCCACTTACAAGTGAAACTTGCTAAAATGTGCCTGGCTGCTCTTCACTGAAAAGCTTGGTTTTGCATACATTTTTAGCATACGTTTGCTCCTGCTGGTTCAGCCGAGCAGCGAATTTCTAATTAACCACCTGCTATCATGAGAGACATCAGGGCTGCATGTTTTGAGCCCAGTACTGAGCCTGAAAAGCGTTTCCAACCCCACTTACAAGTGAAACTTGCTAAAATGTGCCTGGCTGCTCTTCACTGAAAAGCTCATTCTGCGTACATTTTTGGCATAGGTTTGCTCCTGCTGGGTCAGCCGAGCAGCAAATTTCTACTTAACCACTTGCTATCATGAGAGACATCAGGGCTGCATCTTTTGAGCCCAGTACTGAGCCTGAAAAGCATTTCCAAGCCCACTTACAAGTGAAACTTGCTAAAATGTGCCTCTCTGCTCTTTACTGAAAAGCTTGGTTTTGCATACATTTTTAGCATACGTTTGCTCCTGCTGGGTCAGCTGAGCAGCGTATTTCTAATTAACCACCTGCTATCATGAGAGACATCAGGGCTGCATCTCTTGAGCCCAGTACTGAGCCTGAAAAACTTTTCAACCCCACTTACAAGTGAAACTTGCTAAAATGTGCCTGGCTGCTCTTCACTGAAAAGCTTGGTTCTGCAACATTTTTAGCATACGTTTGCTCCTGCTGGGTCAGCCGAGCACTAAATTTCTACTTAACCACCTGCTATAATGAGAGACATCAGGGCTTCATCTTTTGAGCCCAGTACTGAGCCTGAAAAGCATTTCCAAGCCCACTTACAAGTGAAACTTGCTAAAATGTGCCTCTCTGCTCTTTACTGAAAAGCTTGGTTTTGCATACATTTTTAGCATACGTTTGCTCCTGCTGGGTCAGCCGAGCAGCGTATTTCTAATTAACCACCTGCTATCATGAGAGACATCAGGGCTGCATGTTTTGAGCCCAGTACTGAGCCTGAAAAGCGTTTCCAACCCAACTTACAAGTGAAACTTGCTAAAATGTGCCTCTCTGCTCTTCACTGAAAAGCTTGGTTTTGCATACATTTTTAGCATACGTTTGCTCCTGCTGAGTCAGCCGAGCAGCGAATTTCTAATTAACCACCTGCTATCATGAGAGACATCAGGGCTGCATGTTTTGAGCCCAGTACTGAGCCTGAAAAGCGTTTCCAACCCAACTTACAAGTGAAACTTGCTAAAATGTACCTGGCTGCTCTTCACTGAAAAGCTTGGTTCTGCAACATTTTTAGCATACGTTTGGTCCTGCTGGGTCAGCCGAGCAGTACATTTCTACTTAACCACCTGCTATAATGAGAGACATCAGGGCTTCATCTTTTGAGCCCAGTACTGAGCCTGAAAAGCATTTCCAAGCCCACTTACAAGTGAAACTTGCTAAAATGTGCCTCTCTGCTCTTCACTGAAAAGCTTGGTTTTGCATATATTTTTAGCATACGTTTGCTCCTGCTGGGTCAGCCGAGCAGCGAATTTCTAATTAACCACCTGCTATCATGAGAGACATCAGGGCTGCATGTTTTGAGCCCAGTACTGAGCCTGAAAAGCGTTTCTAACCCCACTTACAAGTGAAACTTGCTAAAATGTGCCTGGCTGCTCTTCACTGAAAAGCTTGGTTCTGCAACATTTTTAGCATACGTTTGCTCCTGCTGGGTCAGCCGAGCAGTACATTTCTACTTAACCACCTGCTATAATGAGAGACATCAGGGCTTCATCTTTTGAGCCCAGTACTGAGACTGAAAAGCATTTCCAAGCCCACTTACAAGTGAAACTTGCTAAAATGTGCCTCTCTGCTCTTTACTGAAAAGCACATTCTGCGTACATTTTAGGCATACGTTTGCTCCTGCTGGGTCAGCCGAGCAGCGAATTTCTACTTAACCACCTGCTATCATGAGAGACATCAGGGCTGCATCTCTTGAGCCCAGTACTGAGCCTGAAAAGCATTTCCAACCCCACTTACAAGTGAAACTTGCTAAAATGTGCCTCTCTGCTCTTTACTGAAAAGCTTGGTTTTGCATACATTTTTAGCATATGTTTGCTCCTGCTGGGTCAGCCGAGCAGCGTATTTCTAATTAACCACCTGCTATCATGAGAGACATCAGGGCTGCATCTCTTGAGCCCAGTGTGGTTCTGAAAATCTGGATTCATATAATAGTACTGGACTCGAGAATAAAAACTTCGTCGAAATAGGACGAATTTGGTATCAAAAGACCGAGAATGACGAGTACATCAAGTACATGTATTTTCGGCGTATTCGAGTGACGATTTCACCTCGAAATCGTCATTTACATTCTAAACCCTTGGCTTCATGTTGCCCTTTACATAGGCCTTAATCCAGTTGAATTTGATTCCACAAGGACACATACTCCTTAATCGACTTCTCCCTGACCTCAGTACAAGTTAGAACCATTGCCCCAGGCCGAACTCGTTAGGTCAGTTCCCTCCCAGTGGCCGAGCAAGATAGCATCTAGGCTCAACCAGCCATAAAACCATTTGAGCACGCACACCTGCCATATCTTGCTCACATCTTTCTCCACTCCTTTTCTTTACTTGCTTTACGATGGGGAGGTGACCGTTTTTATTGGGGGTCCAGCGATATCTGATGAAATGTTGGGCCTTGCCGGATGATTTGTTATGGGCAGCACGACATGAAATATGTACATGTCATCATGACTCTGCTTTTCTTTTGTAAACCAGTAACTATAAATGAAATACCACGAATTCAAGGAATGTTTTGCCCAAAGCTGAAAATCAGGTATAAAGAGAGAAGCCTGACTTCGTGAAAGTGTGCAGTCTCCTGAGAACATACCCGTATTGTACTTCTAGGACCCTGTTACCTTGGTTGCAGCCAATAAACTAATCTTTGACTTCACCTGGAAGACTCTGAGTTTCTGTAGGTCTGACTCAGGAGAACCCGAGGTCTCTGGGTGTTGATTCCCTGACACCGCTGGGTTACCGGTTCTGTACCGGTTCTTAAAAACCCAGTACCTCAATTGGCGCCCAACGTTTGGGGCGATTCCAGTGGTACCAGTCAGCCTGAAGATCGTGAGGAGCTTTGTGTGAAAATTCCGGAGGAGGGCCCAACCACCTCATCGACCCCTGCATGTCGACGTGGTCCGAAGGTCTTTGCTGTGAGGTTCCCCGCTTCCTGACGGCTACAAGGACTGCTGCCCTGGCTATCGCCCTGATGTTGGACCCTTGAAGTTTTCGGTAGAGCGAAACGCTGAGACGAGTCTTCTGGTGACGCCATCGATATTTTCAGTTAAGTATAAGTGGAGCGTCTCCCAGTCCTTAGTTGGACTTACTTTGTGGTATCTTTGAGATACAAAAGGTTTTTATTGGTACTTGCAAGCACCATAACCGAAGGACTCGTGTATTCACGAGAAATATCGTAATCGATAAATCCTTTGAAGTTTTGGAACTAGACTAGAGAGCGAGGATGCCTAGTCTTAGACTTGGGAATTTATTTTGTCTTGGTAGTAATAATAGGGACTCCCGATTGGAGGACTCATGTCCGGTTCCTCCAGTTGGAACTCCGACTTACGAGCTATATGTTAAACATGGGGTAGGCCCCATCGTTTACAATGAAGTATGGATTAAATACACTAGGAAAGATGGTGTTTTAAAATGGCCCCAATATGGTAGCTTTGATTCTGAAATCTTAGACAACCTTGAAGTTAAACTCTTCAAAAAGAAAGCCCGGCCGGTGATGTTTGACTCTTTCCGCTTATGGCGCAAAGAAGCCAAGCAAAAAGAAATTAAATTAGCTAAAAAAAATAAGAGAGAAGGAGGACTTTCGGTAATGCAAGCTGCCGTGCAGTTTAAAGATAATGAAGAAGAGCAGATAAATGAGCAGTTGCACAGGCAACGTAAAATGGCAATAGATAAGTGTTATCCAGTTTTGCCGTCTCTTCAGCAAGAGGCAGCAAAAGAGCGTGAAAAAGACCCATTAATGTCGCAATTATTAACTTCACCACCCCCCTATGCGCAGAATGCCACAGCACCCCCGCAACCTTTAGTTGCACAAGCTGCGCCTCCTGCTCTTCCACAGCACCCACCAGCTGTTCTTCAGCTGGCTCCTACTTCTTCGGTGCAGCCTCCTCCAGGCCCACCGACCACTTCTGTTTCACCTGTGTTTTCTACGATTTTGCCTACTGTACTTTTTACATCTCCTAATGCTCCCTCTATGATTCTGCCTAGTACCACATCTATTTTCCCTGATACCTCTTCTGCCATCTCTACCCCCGCCTTATCTCACCCCGTTTTTCCATCTGTTTGTCCTTCAGTTTCACCTTCCATTCGGCAGAAAATGGCCAGCACTGTTACTAATCTTCTTTTACCTCTTTTCGGGTCGCCTGCTACGACCCCTAACATAGGAAGAAGACAGTTGCGAAGTCAACTGCCTGATTATCAAGAGAGAGATTCCCTGAATAGTTTAGCTCGGAAATGGGTCATGGACACTGCAAAATATGATGTACAGTCTGTCATGGAAGTCTTCCATCAATGGGAAGCAGCGACACAGAGATATGTTTTCGAACAGATGTGTGTCTTTCTTGCGAGGATTTAGAAGACAATGATCAAGAATGCATCCCACAAGAGATGTGTCGTGTACGATTTAAGTTTGGAGAGGGTATGATTGTAGGTCCCGATGTGGAAAAGGCAGTTGAAATGCTATTATCATATCGAAGTAAGGGAAGCAGTTCTGGGTCACCATCGGAATCTAGTGCATCTAGTAGGAAAAAGGCACGACAATACCCTATGAGAGAAGTTCCCCCACAGTGGAGAGAGGGTGACGCGACCGCTGTCCCACCTGTCCTGCCACACTTTCACCGTGTACGGGTACATGTCCCATGGAAGCGAGCCGAAGTTTTAGCACTCAAACAAACATTACCAGATCTGCGTAAAAATCCTGCAGGGTACTATAAAGAATTGTCACAAACTGCTGGGTCATGTATAATGAATTTGGCCGATATCGATATGTTATTTGGGAACGTTGTTCCACAGCCTTTACCTTTATGGGGTAAAATTCGTCATGTAGATCATGACCAGGAATTAGGTGACACGTGGGCTAATATTACTGCTGCAGATGCACGACAAGTTGGTGGTGCCAAGCCTGAGCCTCTGATAGCAGAACTACCTGGTAGAATAGTAGATTACATGAAAACGATAATGCCTGCAATACGCGTAAATTGGGATAAGTTATCTGCATGCAAGCAAAAGAAAGAAGAAACTGTTTCAGATTTCTTCACCAGATTTGAAGAAACATTCATTGACCACAGCAGTCAAGATATGACCACAGAAGGTGGTCAGAGATTGTTTGTCGATAAATTTGTACACAATCTGCTTCCAGAATTTTGAAGGAAATTAAAAGATTCAGAAAGTTCTTGGGCAGTCTCATCTTCAGCCCAGATATTAGCTACCGCACAGTACTACGAGAATAGAGACAAAGATGAGAAAGATAAAGTAGAAAAGAAAACTAGAGAACTCAAAACGAAGGTTTTGCTACAGCAAGCCTATCCGCCACGTGGTGGTGGTAATCAAAATAATAATGGTCAGAATCACTACCAGAACACTTTTCAGCAGCCTCAACAATATCAGAGAAACTTGCAAAGACTCGATTACACTCAACCCCGCGTAGGTCCTAACCAGTGTTTATATTGCAAACAGGAGGGTCATTACAAGTATAACTGTCCTGCCCTACCACAACGTGCAAATGGAATTTCTGGTGTAAGAGGTCGTGGCAGTCAGCAAGCACCTAGAGGTAGAGGGCGTGGAAACGCCCCTCAGGACGCGCGTCCCCTTCCACCACAAAACTCTATGAACAGGTTTGATCAGCAAAATAACATATCTGACAGGACAGCTCAATACTACGTTGATGAGTATTACACAGAAAATGAGCAGTGGGAAAATGAGGATTGCTAGGACAGCCATAGACGAAGAGAGGGAGTCGTTTCAGTTCCAGTAGATCAGAGTGGACCTTACGTTGAGGTGATTACATCAGGTGTGTCAGAACCTTTTCTGTTGGATACTGGTGCTACAAAGAGTTCTATTATGCACTCCAAACTCCCTGGCGCACCTTTGTCTGGCGAAACGAACGTTTCTGTAGGTTTTTCTGGCGCCCCGGTTAGAAATCCGATTTCTGACCCTTTATCTCTTTCTGTTGGTCCTTGTGAATTCGAAGCACCCCTTATTTTGACAACAGGTTGTGGTGAAACTTTGCTAGGATTAGATTTGCTAAAAAGATTGTATGCGACTTTGTACTGTTCTCCTTCAGGAGTACAACTTACTTTAGGTAAGAAAGTGGTTTCTCCCATGTATTTATCGAGAAATGCACTTCCAGCAGAATTGTCGATTCTCCCAGATATTCTTTGGGCTACTGGTCCAAATGATGTAGGTCTTTTAGAAATTCCACCATATGTTGTAACATTGAAGTCGAATATCAGAATGCCACGAATTCCCCAATACAG
The DNA here is from genome assembly GCF_964261635.1 of Lissotriton helveticus. Lineage (NCBI taxonomy): Eukaryota > Metazoa > Chordata > Amphibia > Caudata > Salamandridae > Lissotriton > Lissotriton helveticus. The sequence goes on along the minus strand of NW_027611690.1, from coordinate 1,267,566 downwards.
AATATCTAATGAGGGTGAAAGAGCTTTGCTAGCGATCGTTTACGAATTATTCGAAAAAGATGTGATTGAAGAAACACGAGGCAATGTTTGCAATAGTCCTGTTCTGCCCGTTTTAAAACGAACTGACCCTTCTCAGCCACCTGTGTACAGATTCGTGATTGACCTTAGAGAGGTGAATAAAATTGTTGTGCCACAATTCCCAGTCGTCCCCGACATTACCACATTATTGACTATGATTCCAGCCTCTGCCTCCTGGTTTTCGGTGATTGACCTGAAGAATGCTTTCTTCAGTAGCCCGATTGCTGAGGAGAGCAGGGATATTTTTTCCTTTAGTTTAGGAGGTCGCAGCTTCCGCTTCAAACGCGCTCCTCAGGGCTACTGTGAAAGCCCCTCAATATACAGTCAAGCTCTAAAGGCCCAGCTTGACACAATTGTTTTGCCTAAAGGTGCCACTCTTGTACAGTACGTGGACGATTTGCTCATCGCTGCGGATACTGAGAAAATTTGTAAAATGGCCACGTTGTCATTATTGCGTCATCTATGTGATCTGCATCACAAGGTGTCACTTTCCAAGCTTCAATATTGCCGACAAGAAGTGACCTACTTAGGTCATCTCTTATCGAAGGAGGGAAGGAAACTGACCCCAGAAAGAATTCAGGCAATAGCAAAATTGAATGTGCCAAGAACACAGAGAGAAGTACGCGCTTTCTTGGGCATTACATCGTACTGTAGACAGTGGATTCCAAATTTTTCGTTATTGGCCAAACCCTTGGTGGCATTAACGTGTAAAAATACACCCAATCCCATTCCTTGGTCTGAAGAGTGTCAGAAAAGTTTTCTCGAATTACGCACAGCATTATGTTCGGCCCCTGTGTTAGGTAACCCCAACTACAGTAAGCCTTTCACATTATATGTCCACGAGAAGGAGGGCTGTGCATTGTCTGTGCTGACCCAGTTATACGGAGATAGACAGCGGCCATGCGCCTATTTTTCGTCAACTTTGGATTCAGTAGCACGAGCATTGCCAAGTTGTTTAAGGGCCACAGCAGCAGCAGCTGTTTCCATTCGACAGTCTGCTGGTCTAGTAATGAATAATACACTAATCGTGATGGTCCCGCATGCAGTAGACACATTGTTAAATAGGACCAAGACACAGCACTTAACTAGTGCTCGACTGTCCAGTTACGAATTGACGCTACTAGCGAGCCATGTGCACATAAAAAGGTGCAGTACCTTGAACCTAGCCACATTGTTACCAATTGCAGAGGAATCAGATGCTTCAGAACAGCACGATTGTTTCCTTAGAACAGAGGAAGAGACGAAAGGGAGAGTCGATTTGTTCGACACTCCTCTTGCTGAATGTGATGGTACATTATGGGTGGACGGTTCATGCTTTAAGCTCCCAAATGGTAACGTGACTACAGCATATGCTGTCACAACTTTGCACGCAGTCATTGAAACTGCGCGAATACCACATGGTTCAGCTCAAGCCGCTGAACTCGTGGCACTGACGAGAGCATGTGTGTTATCTAAAGGAATGAAAGTGACTGTCTATACCGACAGCCAGTATGCTTTTGGAGTGGCTCACAGTTTTGGACGATTGTGGAGAGAACGTGGGTTCCTGACTTCGCATGGAGCTAAGATTCAGCATGGTCAGTTGGTGAATGAGCTTCTTGAATCACTGACGTTGCCCCTGCAAATAGCGATCGTAAAGTGTAGTGCCCACAAGAAAGTGACTGATGATGTTGGTCGTGGAAACGCATTTGCTGATGAAACTGCTAAGGAAACTGCAAAGAATATGATGAGCCGAATGTATGTTGCGAGCCCAGAAAGATGGACTGGTGATGTTGGAATATGTGAAGACACGATAGAAAGTGTGAAGTCCATCCAAGCTGAGGCCACGGAGAAAGAGTTAAGCATGTGGAGAGAAAGTACAGGGAAAATGGATGCAAATGGTTGTTGGATTGAATTGACAGAGCGACCGAGATGGTTGTTACCCTATGCATATGTGCCTGCAGTGGTTACAATGGCTCATGAGATGGCCCATATCAGCGCGAAAGGGATTTGGGAGTTGTTGGCCCCAGTGTGGAAGAATTCAGGGATTCCCAAGTATGCAGAGAATGTTGTCAAGAATTGCATGGTATGTCTGAAGCACAATCCTGGTAGGGGAACCCCAACTCCAGCTGGTCATTTTGCACCTCCTACGTATCCGTTCGAGGTTTTGCAGCTAGATTTCATACACATGGAGAGGTGCAACAACTTAAAATACGTGCTCGTGGTTGTTTGTGCCTTCTCAAGATGGGTAGAAGCCTATCCCCTAAAAGACAATACTGCCTTGTCTACAGCGAAAGCCCTTGCAAAAGAGTTCTTCCCCAGGTTCGGAATGCCTAGAATGGTCTGGTCTGACAACGGAAGTGAATTTGTGGGTCGTGTGATGAAAAGAGTGTGTGAAGGGCTAGGCATTAGGCAGAAGTTCCACGCTGCAAATCACCCCCAATCAGCTGGATTAGTGGAATGTTACAATGGGACGCTTAAACTTAAATTGGCCAAAATCCAAGCGAGCACAGGTCTTAAATGGCCTGACGCTCTACCCTTAGCACTCCTATCCACCAGAATGACTGTGCATTCGCGAGTTAAACTCAGCCCCTATGAAATAATCTTTGGTCGGCCAGCCAACATATGGGGAGTGCCTAGGCCCACGAAGTTTAGCGAGCTGCAACACCCTATTTTGCTTGACTATTTGTATGAATTGACGGCTAAATTGCGTGTTTTATATCAACAGGTCCACAACACCTTGCCTCCGGTCTCTGAGACACCGGGTCACTCCATTGACCCCGGTTCCTGGGTGCTTGTCCGCAACTTTCAAAGAACAAGAAACGACCAGCCCAGATGGACCGGGCCTCACCTCGTCCTCCTGTCTACAAGGTCGGCTGTTAGGGTGGAGGGGAAGGCCAATTGGATCCACGGGATCCATTGTAAGAAGATACCCTTCCCTCTGCCACATGACCAATGGGCCCAGAAAGGAGGCACTGACTCAGAGCGCACAACTGATGAACGTGTAAAAGAAGCTAACCCTGATTGTAAGAGTGAGAACATTTTCCAAGAAACTGTGCCACCACCAGAACAATTGAACTCTGTGGAACCTGAGCTACTATTTCTTAACCAGACAGTACCCGTGAAAAGACGCTACAATTTACGACCAAGAAAAACAGACTAAAGTAAAAGTGATTTCTTTTATGATCCGAGAGAAAAACCTGTGGACTAATAAAAAAAATGTGTGTTTCCCCAAATCCTATTTTTGAAAGTGCAGAACTCCCATCTAGGTAACTTGCTTATTTTTGGGTTTTTTTTCGAACCGCCATCCGGGTTCCGCTGCTAGGGTTGCGGTTGATTAAAGACTTTTGGGTGCAGCTGACGACGTTAGGTCGCTGGTTCCGGTTGGTCCAAGGGAGCTGCCCTAGACTGACGGAAGCATCCTTTAGCAGAGACAACCTACCACCGCGGGCAGCACCTTAGAGAGGATGGAGTTTCCTGATGTGGAGAGGCCTGCCAAACAAATGAACTTTAAGCAGAGATTTTTTAACACTATGACGAAGAAAAGTTTTATAATAGTGTGTATTTTTATGCTATTCAGCGTAATGGTCTTTTTGATAAGCTATGTTTTATTCTCTTTTCATGTGACATTTGCGCCCACTACATCACCCATACCTCCTCCTACTGTTTCCTCTCATTCTTTCCACCCTCTGCCTGACCACGAATCAAATAGGAGATTAGAATTCATCAATAACTCCTTCGTTCAGTTATTACACCAACACCAACTTGTAATGAACACAACTAACTGTTGGGTGTGTGGTCTCATGCCCCACACCACGGATAGCGGTATCCCCTATTTGGTCCTGCCATTTAGTCACAATGGGTCAGTATGGGCATATAGGACAATGTTCATATATGCACGAGAAATCCAACCCCTACGTTCTGTAAAAGACAACCTCAAGACTAGCGCCCTAGTCAAAGGTATAGTTGACATGATCAAGGAAGTAACTTCTTACGAAGATACCCCGGATGATGAGATACTTGCATATGTAGGTTGGAATGTGACGGATATGGCACTACATTAAGTGAGAAACAGCAAGCCAAGAGATCGTCCCCTATCTGGATCGTACCCCATCAAGGTCACCTGTGTCTGCAAGGTATTGGCAAGAATCCCAGAGCTCAGCTAGGGAAGAGTGTCTGTACAGAAACGTATGTTTTTGGATCTCAGACTTCCCCTGCGTTTTTAGCCGCTAAGGGTACTTATTTCATCTGCCATGATAGAGCCTATACATGGTTGCCCCCTGACTTCTCGGGCTCATGTTTTGTTTCATTCCTGTTACCTCCCACCTACACAGCAGCGGCGGATTACCATTGGACAAGGGTAGTTAGAGGTGTTTTGAGTAAAGAAGACACTGCAGGTCAAGAATTCGGTGACTTTGCAATGGGTTTTCTGCCGTTCTGGGGAGCCATGGCTAACAGCAGAAACATAAGACAATTGACAAGGGTAGTTGAGTCCACCGTGACTGAAACTGCTGGTGCCCTTAGTAACCTGACTGCTGAGCTCCAGTCGGATCGACTTATGACCCTTCAGAACCGGGTCGCTTTGGATGTAATACTTGCGGACCGAGGTGGAGTATGCAAATTGATCCAGTCCAGTTGTTGCATTTTCATTCCAGATAATGCTCCGACAGTGTACAGGGCCATCTCCAAACTACATAAGATTTCCGAATCTATTCATGTGGATAAAGGAGATTGGTCGTTAATGGGATGGTTCTGGGAACTGATATCTGCCTGGGGATGGAAAATTCTGATGGTCATTGGGATGGTCTTAGCCATTCTTTTCCTGTTCTGTCTATGCATACAGTGTGCTCCTGCAATATGTGGCCTCTGTGCTACATCATGTGTAAGGAAGCCTGTGTCAAGAAATGAACTCAGCACTAGAATGATGTTGCAGCAACATCTCAATGACTTTAGGAATATAGATCTGGACTCAGATTAACATGAGGATAGATTAATTGCCTATGTAAGGGCAAAAGGAGGGTCTGTGGTTCTGAAAATCTGGATTCATATAATAGTACTGGACTCGAGAATAAAAACTTAGTCGAAATAGGACGAATTTGGTATCAAAAGACCGAGAATGACGAGTACATCAAGTACATGTATTTTCGGCGTATTCGAGTGACGATTTCACCTCGAAATCGTCATTTACATTCTAAACCCTTGGCTACATGTTGCCCTTTACATAGGCCTTAATCCAGTTGAATTTGATTCCACAAGGACACATACTCCTTAATCGACTTCTCCCTGACCTCAGTACAAGTTAGAACCATTGCCCCAGGCCGAACTCGTTAGGTCAGTTCCCTCCCAGTGGCCGAGCAAGATAGCATCTAGGCTCAACCAGCCATAAAACCATTTGAGCACGCACACCTGCCATATCTCGCTCACATCTTTCTCCACTCCTTTTCTTTACTTGCTTTACGATGTGGAGGTGACCGTTTTTATTGGGGGTCCAGCGATATCTGATGAAATGTTGGGCCTTGCCGGATGATTTGTTATGGGCAGCACGACATGAAATATGTACATGTTATCATGACTCTGCTTTTCTTTTGTAAACCAGTAACTATAAATGAAATATCACGAATTCAAGGAATGTTTTGCCCAAGGCTGAAAATCAGGTATAAAGAGAGAAGCCTGACTTCGTGAAAGTGTGCAGTCTCCTGAGAACATACCCGTATTGTACTTCTAGGACCCTGTTACCTTGGTTGCAGCCAATAAACTAATCTTTGATTTCACCTGGAAGACTCTGAGTTTCTGTAGGTCTGACTCAGGAGAACCCGAGGTCTCTGGGTGTTGATTCCCTGACACCGCAGGGTTACCGGTTCTGTACCGGTTCTTAAAAACCCAATACCTCACCAGTACTGAGCATGAAAAGCATTTCCAACCCCACTTACAAGTGAAACTTGCTAAAATGTGCCTGGCTGCTCTTCACTGAAAAGCTTGGTTCTGCAACATTTTTAGCACACGTTTGCTCCTGCTGGGTCAGCCGAGCACTAAGTTTCTACTTAACCACCTGCTATAATGAGAGACATCAGGGCTTCATCTTTTGAGCCCAGTACTGAGCCTGAAAAGTATTTCCAAGCCCACTTACAAGTGAAACTTGCTAAAATGTGCCTCTCTGCTCTTTACTGAAAAGCTTGGTTTTGCATACATTTTTAGTATACGTTTGCTCCTGCTGGGTCAGCCGAGCAGCGTATTTCTAATTAACCACCTGCTATCATGAGAGACATCAGGGCTGCATGTTTTGAGCCCAGTACTGAGCCTGAAAAGCATTTCCAACCCAACTTACAAGTGAAACTTGCTAAAATGTGCCTCTCTGCTCTTCACTGAAAAGCTTGGTTTTGCATATATTTTTAGCATACGTTTGCTCCTGCTGGGTCAGCCGAGCAGCGAATTTCTAATTAACCACCTGCTATCATGAGAGACATCAGGGCTGCATGTTTTGAGCCCAGTACTGAGCCTGAAAAGCGTTTCTAACCCCACTTACAAGTGAAACTTGCTAAAATGTGCCTGGCTGCTCTTCACTGAAAAGCTTGGTTCTGCAACATTTTTAGCATACGTTTGCTCCTGCTGGGTCAGCCGAGCAGTAAATTTCTACTTAACCACCTGCTATAATGAGAGACATCAGGGCTTCATCTTTTGAGCCCAGTACTGAGCCTGAAAAGCATTTCCAAGCCCACTTACAAGTGAAACTTGCTAAAATGTGCCTCTCTGCTCTTTACTGAAAAGCACATTCTGCGTACATTTTAGGCATACGTTTGCTCCTGCTGGGTCAGCCGAGCAGCGAATTTCTACTTAACCACCTGCTATCATGAGAGACATCAGGGCTGCATCTCTTGAGCCCAGTACTGAGCCTGAAAAGCATTTCCAACCCCACTTACAAGTGAAACTTGCTAAAATGTGCCTGGCTGCTCTTCACTGAAAAGCTTGGTTCTGCAACACTTTTAGCATACGTTTGCTCCTGCTGGGTCAGCCGAGCAGCGAATTTCTACTTAACCACCTGCTATCATGAGAGACATCAGGGCTGCATCTTTTGAGCCCAGTACTGAGCCTGAAAAGCGTTTCCAAGCCCACTTACAAGTGAAACTTGCTAAACTATGCCTCTCTGCTCTTCACTGAAAAGCTTGGTTTTGCATACATTTTTAGCATACGTTTGCTCCTGCTGGGTCAGCCGAGCAGCGAATTTCTACTTAACCACCTGCTATCATGAGAGACATCAGGGCTGCATCTCTTGAGCCCAGTACTGAGCCTGAAAAGCATTTCCAACCCCACTTACAAGTGAAACTTGCTAAAATGTGCCTGGCTGCTCTTCACTGAAAAGCTTGGTTCTGCAACATTTTTAGCATACGTTTGCTCCTGCTGGGTCAGCCGAGCAGTCAATTTCTACTTAACCACCTGCTATAATGAGAGACATCAGGGCTTTATCTTTTGAGCCCAGTACTGAGCCTGAAAAGCATTTCCAAGCCCACTTACAAGTGAAACTTGCTAAAATGTGCCTGGCTGCTCTTCACTGAAAAGCTTGGTTTTGCATACATTTTTAGCATACGTTTGCTCCTGCTGGGTCAGCCGTGCAGTGAATTTCTAATTAACCACCTGCTATCATGAGAGACATCAGGGCTGCATGTTTTGAGCCCAGTACTGAGCCTGAAAAGCATTTCCAAGCCCACTTACAAGTGAAACTTGCTAAAATGTGCCTGGCTGCTCTTCACTGAAAAGATCATTCTGCGTACATTTTTGGCATAGGTTTGCTCCTGCTGGGTCAGCCGAGCAGCAAATTTCTACTTAACCACCTGCTATCATGAGAGACATCAGGGCTGCATCTTTTGAGCCCAGTACTGAGCCTGAAAAGCATTTCCAAGCCCACTTACAAGTGAAACTTGCTAAAATGTGCCTCTCTGCTCTTTACTGAAAAGCTTGGTTTTGCATACATTTTTAGCATACGTTTGCTCCTGCTGGGTCAGCCGAGCAGCGTATTTCTAATTAACCACCTGCTATCATGAGAGACATCAGGGCTGCATCTCTTGAGCCCAGTACTGAGCCTGAAAAGCATTTCCAACCCGTCTTACAAGTGAAACTTGCTAAAATGTGCCTGGCTGCTCTTCACTGAAAAGCTTGGTTCTGCAACATTTTTAGCATACGTTTGCTCCTGCTGGGTCAGCCGAGCAGTAAATTTCTACTTAACCACCTGCTATAATGAGAGACATCAGGGCTTCATCTTTTGAGCCCAGTACTGAGCCTGAAAAGCATTTCCATGCCCACTTACAAGTGAAACTTGCTAAAATGTGCCTCTCTGCTCTTTACTGAAAAGCTTGGTTTTGCATACATTTTTAGCATACGTTTGCTCCTGCTGGGTCAGCCGAGCAGCGTATTTCTAATTAACCACCTGCTATCATGAGAGACATCAGGGCTGCATGTTTTGAGCCCAGTACTGAGCCTGAAAAGCGTTTCCAACCCAACTTACAAGTGAAACTTGCTAAAATGTGCCTGGCTGCTCTTCACTGAAAAGCTTGGTTCTGCAACATTTTTAGCATACGTTTGCTCCTGCTGGGTCAGCCGAGCAGTAAATTTCTACTTAACCACCTGCTATAATGAGAGACATCAGGGCTTCATCTTTTGAGCCCAGTACTGAGCCTGAAAAGCATTTCCAAGCCCACTTACAAGTGAAACTTGCTAAAATGTGCCTCTCTGCTCTTTACTGAAAAGCACATTCTGCGTACATTTTAGGCATACGTTTGCTCCTGCTGGGTCAGCCGAGCAGCTAATTTCTACTTAACCACCTGCTATCATGAGAGACATCAGGGCTGCATCTCTTGAGCCCAGTACTGAGCCTGAAAAGCATTTCCAACCCCACTTACAAGTGAAACTTGCTAAAATGTGCCTGGCTGCTCTTCACTGAAAAGCTTGGTTCTGCAACATTTTTAGCATACGTTTGCTCCTGCTGGGTCAGCCGAGCAGCGAATTTCTACTTAACCACCTGCTATCATGAGAGACATCAGGGCTGCATCTTTTGAGCCCAGTACTGAGCCTGAAAAGCGTTTCCAAGCCCACTTACAAGTGAAACTTGCTAAAATGTGCCTCTCTGCTCTTCACTGAAAAGCTTGGTTTTGCATACATTTTTAGCATACGTTTGCTCCTGCTGGGTCAGCCGAGCAGTAAATTTCTACTTAACCACCTGCTATCATGAGAGACATCAGGGCTGCATGTTTTGAGCCCAGTACTGAGCCTGAAAAGCGTTTCCAACCCAACTTACAAGTGAAACTTGCTAAAATGTGCCTCTCTGCTCTTCACTGAAAAGCTTGGTTTTGCATACATTTTTAGCATACGTTTGCTCCTGCTGGGTCAGCCGAGCAGCGAATTTCTACTTAACCACCTGCTATCATGAGAGACATCAGGGCTGCATCTCTTGAGCCCAGTACTGAGCCTGAAAAGCATTTCCAACCCCACTTACAAGTGAAACTTGCTAAAATGTGCCTGGCTGCTCTTCACTGAAAAGCTTGGTTCTGCAACATTTTTAGCATACGTTTGCTCCTGCTGGGTAAGCCGAGCAGTAAATTTCGACTTAACCACCTGCTATAATGAGAGACATTTGGGCTTCATCTTATGAGCCCAGTACTGAGCCTGAAAAGCACTTCCAAGCCCACTTACAAGTGAAACTTGCTAAAATGTGCCTCTCTGCTCTTCACTGAAAAGCTTGGTTTTGCATATATTTTTAGCATACGTTTGCTCCTGCTGGGTCAGCCGAGCAGCGAATTTCTAATTAACCACCTGCTATCATGAGAGACATCAGGGCTGCATGTTTTGAGCCCAGTACTGAGCCTGAAAAGCGTTTCCAAGCCCACTTACAAGTGAAACTTGCTAAAATGTGCCTCTCTGCTCTTCACTGAAAAGCTTGGTTCTGCAACATTTTTAGCATACGTTTGCTCCTGCTGGGTCAGCCGAGCAGCGAATTTCTACTTAACCACCTGCTATCATGAGAGACATCAGGGCTGCATCTTTTGAGCCCAGTACTGAGCCTGAAAAGCGTTTCCAAGCCCACTTACAAGTGAAACTTGCTAAAATGTGCCTCTCTGTTCTTCACTGAAAAGCTTGGTTTTGCATACATTTTTAGCATACGTTTGCTCCTGCTGGGTCAGCCGAGCAGTACATTTCTACTTAACCACCTGCTATAATGAGAGACATCAGGGCTGCATCTTTTGAGCCCAGTACTGAGCCTGAAAAGCGTTTCGAACCCAACTTACAAGTGAAACTTGCTAAAATGTGCCTCTCTGCTCTTCACTGAAAAGCTCATTCTGCGTACATTTTTGCCATACGTTTGCTCCTGCTGGGTCAGCCGAGCAGTAAATTTCTACTTAACCACCTGCTATAATGAGAGACATCAGGGCTTCATCTTTTGAGCCCAGTACTGACCCTGAAAAGCATTTCCAAGCCCACTTACAAGTGAAACTTGCTAAAATGTGCCTCTCTGCTCTTCACTGAAAAGCTTGGTTTTGCATATATTTTTAGCATACGTTTGCTCCTGCTGGGTCAGCCGAGCAGCGAATTTCTAATTAACCACCTGCTATCATGAGAGACATCAGGGCTGCATGTTTTGAGCCCAGTACTGAGCCTGAAAAGCGTTTCTAACCCCACTTACAAGTGAAACTTGCTAAAATGTGCCTGGCTGCTCTTCACTGAAAAGCTTGGTTCTGCAACATTTTTAGCATACGTTTGCTCCTGCTGGGTCAGCCGAGCAGTAAATTTCTACTTAACCACCTGCTATAATGAGAAACATCAGGGCTTCATCTTTTGAGCCCAGTACTGAGCCTGAAAAGCATTTCCAAGCCCACTTACAAGTGAAACTTGCTAAAATGTGCCTCTCTGCTCTTTACTGAAAAGCTTGGTTCTGCATACATTTTTAGCATATGTTTGCTCCTGCTGGGTCAGCCGAGCAGCAAATTTCTACTTAACCACCTGCTATCATGAGAGACATCAGGGCTTCATCTTTTGAGCCCAGTACTGAGCCTGAAAAGCATTTCCAAGCCCACTTACAAGTGAAACTTGCTAAAATGTGCCTCTCTGCTCTTTACTGAAAAGCTTGGTTTTGCATACATTTTTAGCATACGTTTGCTCCTGCTGGGTCAGCCGAGCAGCGTATTTCTAATTAACCACATGCTATCATGAGAGACATCAGGGCTGCATGTTTTGAGCCCAGTACTGAGCCTGAAAAGCGTTTCCAACCCAACTTACAAGTGAAACTTGCTAAAATGTGCCTCTCTGCTCTTCACTGAAAAGCTTGGTTTTGCATACATTTTTAGCATACGTTTGCTCCTGCTGGGTCAGCCGAGCAGCGAATTTCTACTTAACCACCTGCTATCATGAGAGACATCAGGGCTGCATCTCTTGAGCCGAGTACTGAGCCTGAAAAGCATGTCCAACCCCACTTACAAGTGAAACTTGCTAAAATGTGCCTGGCTGCTCTTCACTGAAAAGCTTGGTTCTGCAACATTTTTAGCATACGTTTGCTCCTGCTGGGTCAGCCGAGCAGTAAATTTCTACTTAACCAACTGCTATAATGAGAGACATCAGGGCTTCATCTTTTGAGCCTAGTACTGAGCCTGGAAAGCATTTCCAAGCCCACTTACAAGTGAAACTTGCTAAAATGTGCCTCTCTGCTCTTCACTGAAAAGCTTGGTTTTGCATATATTTTTAGCATACGTTTGCTCCTGCTGGGTCAGCCGAGCAGCGAATTTCTAATTAACCACCTGCTATCTTGAGAGACATCAGGGCTGCATGTTTTGAGCCCAGTACTGAGCCTGAAAAGCGTTTCTAACCCCACTTACAAGTGAAACTTGCTAAAATGTGCCTGGCTGCTCTTCACTGAAAAGCTTGGTTCTGCAACATTTTTAGCATACGTTTGCTCCTGCTGGTTCAGCCGAGCAGTAAATTTCTACTTAACCACCTGCTATAATGAGAATCATCAGGGCTTCATCTTTTGAGCCCAGTACTGAGCCTGAAAAGCATTTCCATGCCCACTTACAAGTGAAACTTGCTAAAATGTGCCTCTCTGTTCTTTACTGAAAAGCTCATTCTGCGTACATTTTTGGCATACGTTTGCTCCTGCTGGGTCAGCCGAGCAGCGTATTTCTACTTAACCACCTGCTATCATGAGAGATATCAGGGCTGCATCTTTTGAGCCCAGTACTGAGCCTGAAAAGCGTTTCCAAGCCCACTTACAAGTGAAACTTGCTAAAATGTGCCTCTCTGCTCTTCACTGAAAAGCTTGGTTCTGCAACATTTTTAGCATACGTTTGCTCCTGCTGGGTCAGCCGAGCAGCGAATTTCAACTTAACCACCTGCTATCATGAGAGACATCAGGGCTGCATCTTTTGAGCCCAGTACTGAGCCTGAAAAGCGTTTCCAAGCCCACTTACAAGTGAAACTTGCTAAAATGTGCCTCTCTGTTCTTCACTGAAAAGCTTGGTTTTGCATACATTTTTAGCATACGTTTGCTCCTGCTGGGTCAGCCGAGCAGTAAATTTCTACTTAACCACCTGCTATAATGAGAGACATCGGGGCTGCATCTTTTGAGCCCAGTACTGAGCCTGAAAAGCATTTCCAAGCCCACTTACAAGTGAAACTTGCTAAAATGTGCCTCTCTGCTCTTTACTGAAAAGCTTGGTTCTGCATACATTTTTGCCATACGTTTGCTCCTGCTGGGTCAGCCGAGCAGTAAATTTCTACTTAACCACCTGCTATAATGAGAGACATCAGGGCTTCATCTTTTGAGCCCAGTACTGAGCCTGAAAAGCATTTCCAAGCCCACTTACAAGTGAAACTTGCTAAAATGTGCCTCTCTGCTCTTCACTGAAAAGCTTGGTTTTGCATATATTTTTAGCATACGTTTGCTCCTGCTGGGTCAGCCGAGCAGCGAATTTCTAATTAACCACCTGCTATCATGAGAGACATCAGGGCTGCATGTTTTGAGCCCAGTACTGAGCCTGAAAAGCGTTTCTAACCCCACTTACAAGTGAAACTTGCTAAAATGTGCCTGGCTGCTCTTCACTGAAAAGCTTGGTTCTGCAACATTTTTAGCATACGTTTGCTCCTGCTGGGTCAGCCGAGCAGTAAATTTCTACTTAACCACCTGCTATAATGAGAAACATCAGGGCTTCATCTTTTGAGCCCAGTACTGAGCCTGAAAAGCATTTCCAAGCCCACTTACAAGTGAAACTTGCTAAAATGTGCCTCTCTGCTCTTTACTGAAAAGCTTGGTTCTGCATACATTTTTAGCATATGTTTGCTCCTGCTGGGTCAGCCGAGCAGCAAATTTCTACTTAACCACCTGCTATCATGAGAGACATCAGGGCTTCATCTTTTGAGCCCAGTACTGAGCCTGAAAAGCATTTCCAAGCCCACTTACAAGTGAAACTTGCTAAAATGTGCCTCTCTGCTCTTTACTGAAAAGCTTGGTTTTGCATACATTTTTAGCATACGTTTGCTCCTGCTGGGTCAGCCGAGCAGCGTATTTCTAATTAACCACATGCTATCATGAGAGACATCAGGGCTGCATGTTTTGAGCCCAGTACTGAGCCTGAAAAGCGTTTCCAACCCAACTTACAAGTGAAACTTGCTAAAATGTGCCTCTCTGCTCTTCACTGAAAAGCTTGGTTTTGCATACATTTTTAGCATAAGTTTGCTCCTGCTGGGTCAGCCGAGCAGCGAATTTCTACTTAACCACCTGCTATCATGAGAGACATCAGGGCTGCATCTCTTGAGCCGAGTACTGAGCCTGAAAAGCATGTCCAACCCCACTTACAAGTGAAACTTGCTAAAATGTGCCTGGCTGCTCTTCACTGAAAAGCTTGGTTCTGCAACATTTTTAGCATACGTTTGCTCCTGCTGGGTCAGCCGAGCAGTAAATTTCTACTTAACCACCTGCTATAATGAGAGACATCAGGGCTTCATCTTTTGAGCCTAGTACTGAGCCTGGAAAGCATTTCCAAGCCCACTTACAAGTGAAACTTGCTAAAATGTGCCTGGCTGCTCTTCACTGAAAAGCTTGGTTTTGCATATATTTTTAGCATACGTTTGCTCCTGCTGGGTCAGCCGAGCAGCGAATTTCTAATTAACCACCTGCTATCTTGAGAGACATCAGGGCTGCATGTTTTGAGCCCAGTACTGAGCCTGAAAAGCGTTTCTAACCCCACTTACAAGTGAAACTTGCTAAAATGTGCCTGGCTGCTCTTCACTGAAAAGCTTGGTTCTGCAACATTTTTAGCATACGTTTGCTCCTGCTGGTTCAGCCGAGCAGTAAATTTCTACTTAACCACCTGCTATAATGAGAATCATCAGGGCTTCATCTTTTGAGCCCAGTACTGAGCCTGAAAAGCATTTCCATGCCCACTTACAAGTGAAACTTGCTAAAATGTGCCTCTCTGCTCTTTACTGAAAAGCTCATTCTGCGTACATTTTTGGCATACGTTTGCTCCTGCTGGGTCAGCCGAGCAGCGTATTTCTACTTAACCACCTGCTATCATGAGAGATATCAGGGCTGCATCTTTTGAGCCCAGTACTGAGCCTGAAAAGCGTTTCCAAGCCCACTTACAAGTGAAACTTGCTAAAATGTGCCTCTCTGCTCTTCACTGAAAAGCTTGGTTCTGCAACATTTTTAGCATACGTTTGCTCCTGCTGGGTCAGTCGAGCAGCGAATTTCAACTTAACCACCTGCTATCATGAGAGACATCAGGGCTGCATCTTTTGAGCACAGTACTGAGCCTGAAAAGCGTTTCCAAGCCCACTTACAAGTGAAACTTGCTAAAATGTGCCTCTCTGTTCTTCACTGAAAAGCTTGGTTTTGCATACATTTTTAGCATACGTTTGCTCCTGCTGGGTCAGCCGAGCAGTAAATTTCTACTTAACCACCTGCTATAATGAGAGACATCGGGGCTGCATCTTTTGAGCCCAGTACTGAGCCTGAAAAGCATTTCCAAGCCCACTTACAAGTGAAACTTGCTAAAATGTGCCTCTCTGCTCTTTACTGAAAAGCTTGGTTCTGCATAAATTTTTGGCATACGTTTGCTCCTGCTGGGTCAGCCGAGCAGCAAATTTCTACTTAACCACCTGCTATCATGAGAGACATCAGGGCTGCATGTTTTGAGCCCAGTACTGAGCCTGAAAAGCGTTTCCAACCCCACTTACAAGTGAAACTTGCTAAAATGTGCCTCTCTGCTCTTTACTGAAAAGCTTGGTTCTGCATACATTTTTAGCATACGTTTGCTCCTGCTGGGTCAGCCGAGCAGCGAATTTCTAATTAACCACCTGCTATCATGAGAGACATCAGGGCTGCATGTTTTGAGCCCAGTACTGAGCCTGAAAAGCGTTTCGAACCCAACTTACAAGTGAAACTTGCTAAAATGTGCCTCTCTGCTCTTCACTGAAAAGCTCATTCTGCGTACATTTTTGGCATACGTTTGCTCCTGCTGGGTCAGCCGAGCAGCGAATTTCTACTTAACCACCTGCTATCATGAGAGACATCAGGGCTGCATCTTTTGAGCCCAGTACTGAGCCTGAAAAGCATTTCCAACCCCACTTACAAGTGAAACTTGCTAAAATGTGCCAGGCTGCTCTTCACTGTAAAGCTTGGTTTTGCATACATTTTTAGCATACGTTTGCTCCTGCTGGGTCAGCCGAGAAGTAAATTTCTACTTAACCACCTGCTATAATGAGAGACATCAGGGCTGCATCTTTTGAGCCCAGTACTGAGCCTGAAAAGCATTTCCAAGCCCACTTACAAGTGAAACTTGCTAAAATGTGCCTCTCTGCTCTTTACTGAAAAGCTTGGTTCTGCATACATTTTTAGCATACGTTTGCTCCTGCTGGGTCAGCCGAGCAGCAAATTTCTACTTAACCACCTGCTATCATGAGAGACATCAGGGCTTCATCTTTTGAGCCCAGTACTGAGCCTGAAAAGCATTTCCAAGCCCACTTACAAGTGAAACTTGCTAAAATGTGCCTCTCTGCTCTTCACCTAAAAGCTTGGTTTTGCATATATTTTTAGCATACGTTTGCTCCTGCTGGGTCAGCCGAGCAGCGAATTTCTAATTAACCACCTGCTATCATGAGAGACATCAGGGCTGCATGTTTTGAGCCCAGTACTGAGCCTGAAAAGCGTTTCTAACCCCACTTACAAGTGAAACTTGCTAAAATGTGCCTGGCTGCTCTTCACTGAAAAGCTTGGTTCTGCAACATTTTTAGCATACATTTGCTCCTGCTGGGTCAGCCGAGCAGTAAATTTCTACTTAACCACCTGCTATAATGAGAGACATCAGGGCTTCATCTTTTGAGCCCAGTACTGAGCCTGAAAAGCATTTCCAAGCCCACTTACAAGTGAAACTTGCTAAAATGTGCCTCTCTGCTCTTTACTGAAAAGCTTAGTTTTGCATAAATTTTTAGCATACGTTTGCTCCTGCTGGGTCAGCCGAGCAGCGTATTTCTAATTAACCACCTGCTATCATGAGAGACATCAGGGCTGCATGTTTTGAGCCCAGTACTGAGCCTGAAAAGCGTTTCCAACCCAACTTACAAGTGAAACTTGCTAAAATGTGCCTCTCTGCTCTTCACTGAAAAGCTTGGTTTTGCATACATTTTTAGCATACGTTTGCTCCTGCTGGGTCAGCCGAGCAGCGAATTTCTACTTAACCACCTGCTATCATGAGAGACATCAGGGCTGCATCTCTTGAGCCCAGTACTGAGCCTGAAAAGCATTTCCAACCCCACTTACAAGTGAAACTTGCTAAAATGTGCCTGGCTGCTCTTCACTGAAAAGCTTGGTTCTGCAACATTTTTAGCATACGTTTGCTCCTGCTGGGTCAGCCGAGCAGTAAATTTCTACTTAACCACCTGCTATAATGAGAGACATCAGGGCTTCATCTTTTGAGCCCAGTACTGAGCCTGAAAAGCATTTCCAAGCCCACTTACAAGTGAAACTTGCTAAAATGTGCCTCTCTGCTCTTCACTGAAAAACTTGGTTTTGCATATATTTTTAGCATACGTTTGCTCCTGCTGGGTCAGCCGAGCAGCGAATTTCTAATTAACCACCTGCTATCATGAGAGACATCAGGGCTGCATGTTTTGAGCCCAGTACTGAGCCTGAAAAGCGTTTCTAACCCCACTTACAAGTGAAACTTGCTAAAATGTGCCTGGCTGCTCTTCACTGAAAAGCTTGGTTCTGCAACATTTTTTGCATACGTTTGCTCCTGCTGGGTCAGCCGAGCAGTACATTTCTACTTAACCACCTGCTATAATGAGAAACATCAGGGCTTCATCTTTTGAGCCCAGTACTGAGCCTGAAAAGCATTTCCAAGCCCACTTACAAGTGAAACTTGCTAAAATGTGCCTCTCTGCTCTTTACTGAAAAGCTCATTCTGCGTACATTTTTGGCATACGTTTGCTCCTGCTGGGTAAGCCGAGCAGCGTATTTCTAATTAACCACCTGCTATCATGAGAGACATCAGGGCTGCATCTTTTGAGCCCAGTACTGAGCCTGAAAAGCGTTTCTAACCCCACTTACAAGTGAAACTTGCTAAAATGTGCCTCTCTGCTCTTTACTGAAAAGCTCATTCTGCGTACATTTTTGGCATACGTTTGCTCCTGCTGGGTCAGCCGAGCAGCGTATTTCTAATTAACCACCTGCTATCATGAGAGACATCAGGGCTGCATCTTTTGAGCCCAGTACTGAGCCTGAAAAGCGTTTCCAACCCAACTTACAAGTGAAACTTGCTAAAATGTGCCTCTCTGCTCTTCACTGAAAAGCTTGGTTCTGCAACATTTTTAGCATACGTTTGCTCCTGCTGGGTCAGCCGAGCAGCGAATTTCTACTTAACCACCTGCTATCATGAGAGACTTCAGGGCTGCATCTTTTGAGCCCCGTACTGAGCCTGAAAAGCGTTTCCAAGCCCACTTACAAGTGAAACTTGCTAAAATGTGCCTCTCTGCTCTTCACTGAAAAGCTTGGTTTTGCATACATTTTTAGCATACGTTTGCTCCTGCTGTCTCAGCCGAGCAGTAAATTTCTACTTAACCACCTGCTATAATGAGAGACATCAGGGCTTCATCTTTTGAGCCCAGTACTGAGCCTGAAAAGCATTTCGAAGCCCACTTACAAGTGAAACTTGCTAAAATGTGCCTCTCTGCTCTTTACTGAAAAGCTTGGTTTTGCATACATTTTTAGCATACGTTTGCTCCTGCTGGGTCAGCCGAGCAGTGAATTTCTAATTAACCACCTGCTATCATGAGAGACATCAGGGCTGCATGTTTTGAGCCCAGTACTGAGCCTGAAAAGCATTTCGAACCCAACTTACAAGTGAAACTTGCTAAAATGTGCCTCTCTGCTCTCTTCACTGAAAAGCTCATTCTGCGTACATTTTTGGCATACGTTTGCTCCTGCTGGGTCAACCGAGCAGCGAATTTCTACTTAACCACCTGCTATCATGAGAGACATCAGGGCTGCATCTTTTGAGCCCAGTACTGAACCTGAAAAGCATTTCCAACCCCACTTACAAGTGAAACTTGCTAAAATGTGCCTGGCTGCTCTTCACTGAAAAGCTTGGTTTTGCATACATTTTTAGCATACGTTTGCTCCTGCTGGGTCAGCCGAGCAGTGAATTTCTAATTAACCACCTGCTATCATGAGAGACATCAGGGCTGCATGTTTTGAGCCCAGTACTGAGCCTGAAAAGCATTTCGAACCCAACTTACAAGTGAAACTTGCTAAAATGTGCCTCTCTGCTCTCTTCACTGAAAAGCTTGGTTCTGCAACATTTTTAGCATACGTTTGCTCCTGCTGGGTCAGCCGAGCAGTAAATTTCTACTTAACCACCTGCTTTAATGAGAGACATCAGGGCTTCATCTTTTGAGCCCAGTACTGAGACTGAAAAGCATTTCCAAGCCCACTTACAAGTGAAACTTGCTAAAATGTGCCTCTCTGCTCTTTACTGAAAAGCTTGGTTCTGCATACATTTTTAGCATACGTTTGCTCCTGCTGGGTCAGCCGAGCAGCAAATTTCTACTTAACCACCTGCTATCATGAGAGACATCAGGGCTGCATGTTTTGAGCCCAGTACTGAGCTTGAAAAGCGTTCCAACCCCACTCACAAGTGAAACTTGCTAAAATGTGCCTCTCCTGCTCTTCACTGAAAAGCTCATTCTGCGTACATTTTTGGCATACGTTTGCTCCTGCTGGGTCAGCCGAGCAGTAAATTTCTACTTAACCACCTCTGCTATAATGAGAGACATCAGGGCTTCATCTTTTGAGCCCAGTACTGAGCCTGAAAAAGATTTCCAAGCCCACTTACAAGTGAAACTTGCTAAAATGTGCCTCTCTGCTCTTCACTGAAAAGCTTGGTTTTGCATATATTTTTAGCATACGTTTGCTCCTGCTGGGTCAGCCGAGCAGCGAATTTCTAATTAACCACCTGCTATCATGAGAGACATCAGGGCTGCATGTTTTGAGCCCAGTACTGAGCCTGAAAAGCGTTTCTAACCCCACTTACAATTGAAACTTGCTAAAATGTGCCTGGCTGCTCTTCACTGAAAAGCTTGGTTCTGCATACATTTTTAGCATACGTTTGCTCCTGCTGGGTCAGCCGAGCAGTGAATTTCTAATTAACCACCTGCTATCATGAGAGACATCAGGGCTGCATGTTTTGAGCCCAGTACTGAGCCTGAAAATCATTTCGAACCCAACTTACAAGTGAAACTTGCTAAAATGTGCCTCTCTGCTCTCTTCACTGAAAAGCTTGGTTCTGCAACATTTTTAGCATACGTTTGCTCCTGCTGGGTCAGCCGAGCAGTACATTTCTACTTAAACACCTGCTATAATGAGAGACATCGGGGCTTCATCTTTTGAGCCCAGTACTGAGCCTGAAAAGCATTTCCAAGCCCACTTACAAGTGAAACTTGCTAAAATGTGCCTCTCTGCTCTTTACTGAAAAGCTTGGTTTTGCATACATTTTTAGCATACGTTTGCTCCTGCTGGGTCAGCCGAGCAGCGTATTTCTAATTAACCACATGCTATCATGAGAGACATCAGGGCTGCATGTTTTGAGCCCAGTACTGAGCCTGAAAAGCGTTTCCAACCCAACTTACAAGTGAAACTTGCTAAAATGTGCCTCTCTGCTCTTCACTGAAAAGCTTGGTTTTGCATACATTTTTAGCATACGTTTGCTCCTGCTGGGTCAGCCGAGCAGCGAATTTCTACTTAACCACCTGCTATAATGAGAAACATCAGGGCTTCATCTTTTGAGCCCAGTACTGAGCCTGAAAAGCATTTCCATGCCCACTTACAAGTGAAACTTGCTAAAATGTGCCTCTCTGCTCTTTACTGAAAAGCTCATTCTGCGTACATTTTTGGCATACGTTTGCTCCTGCTGGGTCAGCCGAGCAGCGTATTTCTACTTAACCACCTGCTATCATGAGAGATATCAGGGCTGCATCTTTTGAGCCCAGTACTGAGCCTGAAAAGCGTTTCCAAGCCCACTTACAAGTGAAACTTGCTAAAATGTGCCTCTCTGCTCTTCACTGAAAAGCTTGGTTCTGCAACATTTTTAGCATACGTTTGCTCCTGCTGGGTCAGCCGAGCAGCGAATTTCTACTTAACCACCTGCTATCATGAGAGACATCAGGGCTGCATCTTTTGAGCACAGTACTGAGCCTGAAAAGCGTTTCCAAGCCCACTTACAAGTGAAACTTGCTAAAATGTGCCTCTCTGTTCTTCACTGAAAAGCTTGGTTTTGCATACATTTTTAGCATACGTTTGCTCCTGCTGGGTCAGCCGAGCAGTAAATTTCTACTTAACCACCTGCTATAATGAGAGACATCAGGGCTGCATCTTTTGAGCCCAGTACTGAGCCTGAAAACCATTTCCAAGCCCACTTACAAGTGAAACTTGCTAAAACTTGCCTCTCTGCTCTTTACTGAAAAGCTTGGTTCTGCATACATTTTTAGCATACGTTTGCTCCTGCTGGGTCAGCCGAGCAGCAAATTTCTACTTAACCACCTGCTATCATGAGAGACATCAGGGCTGCATGTTTTGAGCCCAGTACTGAGCCTGAAAAGCGTTTCCAACCCCACTTACAAGTGAAACTTGCTAAAATGTGCCTCTCTGCTCTTTACTGAAAAGCTTGGTTCTGCATACATTTTTAGCATACGTTTGCTCCTGCTGGGTCAGCCGAGCAGCGAATTTCTAATTAACCACCTGCTATCATGAGAGACATCAGGGCTGCATGTTTTGAGCCCAGTACTGAGCCTGAAAAGCGTTTCGAACCCAACTTACAAGTGAAACTTGCTAAAATGTGCCTCTCTGCTCTTCACTGAAAAGCTCATTCTGCGTACATTTTTGGCATACGTTTGCTCCTGCTGGGTCAGCCGAGCAGCGAATTTCTACTTAACCACCTGCTATCATGAGAGACATCAGGGCTGCATCTTTTGAGCCCAGTACTGAGCCTGAAAAGCATTTCCAACCCCACTTACAAGTGAAACTTGCTAAAATGTGCCAGGCTGCTCTTCACTGTAAAGCTTGGTTTTGCATACATTTTTAGCATACGTTTGCTCCTGCTGGGTCAGCCGAGAAGTAAATTTCTACTTAACCACCTGCTATAATGAGAGACATCAGGGCTGCATCTTTTGAGCCCAGTACTGAGCCTGAAAAGCATTTCCAAGCCCACTTACAAGTGAAACTTGCTAAAATGTGCCTCTCTGCTCTTTACTGAAAAGCTTGGTTCTGCATACATTTTTAGCATACGTTTGCTCCTGCTGGGTCAGCCGAGCAGCAAATTTCTACTTAACCACCTGCTATCATGAGAGACATCAGGGCTTCATCTTTTGAGCCCAGTACTGAGCCTGAAAAGCATTTCCAAGCCCACTTACAAGTGAAACTTGCTAAAATGTGCCTCTCTGCTCTTCACTGAAAAGCTTGGTTTTGCATATATTTTTAGCATACGTTTGCTCCTGCTGGGTCAGCTGAGCAGCGAATTTCTAATTAACCACCTGCTATCATGAGAGACATCAGGGCTGCATGTTTTGAGCCCAGTACTGAGCCTGAAAAGCGTTTCTAACCCCACTTACAAGTGAAACTTGCTAAAATGTGCCTGGCTGCTCTTCACTGAAAAGCTTGGTTCTGCAACATTTTTAGCATACATTTGCTCCTGCTGGATCAGCCGAGCAGTAAATTTCTACTTAACCACCTGCTATAATGAGAGACATCAGGGCTTCATCTTTTGAGCCCAGTACTGAGCCTGAAAAGCATTTCCAAGCCCACTTACAAGTGAAACTTGCTAAAATGTGCCTCTCTGCTCTTTACTGAAAAGCTTGGTTTTGCATAAATTTTTAGCATACGTTTGCTCCTGCTGGGTCAGCCGAGCAGCGTATTTCTAATTAACCACCTGCTATCATGAGAGACATCAGGGCTGCATGTTTTGAGCCCAGTACTGAGCCTGAAAAGCGTTTCCAACCCAACTTACAAGTGAAACTTGCTAAAATGTGCCTCTCTGCTCTTCACTGAAAAGCTTGGTTTTGCATACATTTTTAGCATACGTTTGCTCCTGCTGGGTCAGCCGAGCAGCGAATTTCTACTTAACCACCTGCTATCATGAGAGACATCAGGGCTGCATCTCTTGAGCCCAGTACTGAGCCTGAAAAGCATTTCCAACCCCACTTACAAGTGAAACTTGCTAAAATGTGCCTGGCTGCTCTTCATTGAAAAGCTTGGTTCTGCAACATTTTTAGCATACGTTTGCTCCTGCTGGGTCAGCCGAGCAGTAAATTTCTAGTTAACCACCTGCTATAATGAGAGACATCAGGGCTTCATCTTTTGAGCCCAGTACTGAGCCTGAAAAGCATTTCCAAGCCCACTTACAAGTGAAACTTGCTAAAATGTGCCTCTCTGCTCTTCACTGAAAAACTTGGTTTTGCATATATTTTTAGCATACGTTTGCTCCTGCTGGGTCAGCCGAGCAGTGAATTTCTAATTAACCACCTGCTATCATGAGAGACATCAGGGCTGCATGTTTTGAGCCCAGTACTGAGCCTGAAAAGCGTTTCTAACCCCACTTACAAGTGAAACTTGCTAAAATGTGCCTGGCTGCTCTTCACTGAAAAGCTTGGTTCTGCAACATTTTTTGCATAAGTTTGCTCCTGCTGGGTCAGCCGAGCAGTACATTTCTACTTAACCACCTGCTATAATGAGAAACATCAGGGCTTCATCTTTTGAGCCCAGTACTGAGCCTGAAAAGCATTTCCAAGCCCACTTACAAGTGAAACTTGCTAAAATGTGCCTCTCTGCTCTTTACTGAAAAGCTCATTCTGCGTACATTTTTGGCATACGTTTGCTCCTGCTGGGTAAGCCGAGCAGCGTATTTCTAATTAACCACCTGCTATCATGAGAGACATCAGGGCTGCATCTTTTGAGCCCAGTACTGAGCCTGAAAAGCGTTTCTAACCCCACTTACAAGTGAAACTTGCTAAAATGTGCCTCTCTGCTCTTTACTGAAAAGCTCATTGTGCGTACATTTTTGGCATACGTTTGCTCCTGCTGGGTCAGCCGAGCAGCGTATTTCTAATTAACCACCTGCTATCATGAGAGACATCAGGGCTGCATCTTTTGAGCCCAGTACTGAGCCTGAAAAGCGTTTCCAACCCAACTTACAAGTGAAACTTGCTAAAATGTGCCTCTCTGCTCTTCACTGAAAAGCTTGGTTCTGCAACATTTTTAGCATACGTTTGCTCCTGCTGGGTCAACCGAGCAGCGAATTTCTACTTAACCACCTGCTATCATGAGAGACATCAGGGCTGCATCTTTTGAGCCCCGTACTGAGCCTGAAAAGCGTTTCCAAGCCCACTTACAAGTGAAACTTGCTAAAATGTGCCTCTCTGCTCTTCACTGAAAAGCTTGGTTTTGCATACATTTTTAGCATACGTTTGCTCCTGCTGTCTCAGCCGAGCAGTAAATTTCTACTTAACCACCTGCTATAATGAGAGACATCAGGGCTTCATCTTTTGAGCCCAGTACTGAGCCTGAAAAGCATTTCCAAGCCCACTTACAAGTGAAACTTGCTAAAATGTGCCTCTCTGCTCTTTACTGAAAAGCTTGGTTTTGCATACATTTTTAGCATACGTTTGCTCCTGCTGGGTCAGCCGAGCAGTGAATTTCTAATTAACCACCTGCTATCATGAGAGACATCAGGGCTGCATGTTTTGAGCCCAGTACTGAGCCTGAAAAGCATTTCGAACCCAACTTACAAGTGAAACTTGCTAAAATGTGCCTCTCTGCTCTCTTCACTGAAAAGCTCATTCTGCGTACATTTTTGGCATACGTTTGCTCCTGCTGGGTCAACCGAGCAGCGAATTTCTACTTAACCACCTGCTATCATGAGAGACATCAGGGCTGCATCTTTTGAGCCCAGTACTGAACCTGAAAAGCATTTCCAACCCCACTTACAAGTGAAACTTGCTAAAATGTGCCTGGCTGCTCTTCACTGAAAAGCTTGGTTTTGCATACATTTTTAGCATACGTTTGCTCCTGCTGGGTCAGCCGAGCAGTGAATTTCTAATTAACCACCTGCTATCATGAGAGACATCAGGGCTGCATGTTTTGAGCCCAGTACTGAGCCTGAAAAGCATTTGGAACCCAACTTACAAGTGAAACTTGCTAAAATGTGCCTCTCTGCTCTCTTCACTGAAAAGCTTGGTTCTGCAACATTTTTAGCATACGTTTGCTCCTGCTGGGTCAGCCGAGCAGTAAATTTCTACTTAACCACCTGCTTTAATGAGAGACATCAGGGCTTCATCTTTTGAGCCCAGTACTGAGACTGAAAAGCATTTCCAAGCCCACTTACAAGTGAAACTTGCTAAAATGTGCCTCTCTGCTCTTTACTGAAAAGCTTGGTTCTGCATACATTTTTAGCATACGTTTGCTCCTGCTGGGTCAGCCGAGCAGCAAATTTCTACCTAACCACCTGCTATCATGAGAGACATCAGGGCTGCATGTTTTGAGCCCAGTACTGAGCTTGAAAAGCGTTCCAACCCCACTCACAAGTGAAACTTGCTAAAATGTGCCTCTCCTGCTCTTCACTGAAAAGCTCATTCTGCGTACATTTTTGGCATACGTTTGCTCCTGCTGGGTCAGCCGAGCAGTAAATTTCTACTTAACCACCTCTGCTATAATGAGAGACATCAGGGCTTCATCTTTTGAGCCCAGTACTGAGCCTGAAAAAGATTTCCAAGCCCACTTACAAGTGAAACTTGCTAAAATGTGCCTCTCTGCTCTTCACTGAAAAGCTTGGTTTTGCATATATTTTTAGCATACGTTTGCTCCTGCTGGGTCAGCCGAGCAGCGAATTTCTAATTAACCACCTGCTATCATGAAAGACATCAGGGCTGCATGTTTTGAGCCCAGTACTGAGCCTGAAAAGCGTTTCTAACCCCACTTACAATTGAAACTTGCTAAAATGTGCCTGGCTGCTCTTCACTGAAAAGCTTGGTTCTGCATACATTTTTAGCATACGTTTGCTCCTGCTGGGTCAGCCGAGCAGTGAATTTCTAATTAACCACCTGCTATCATGAGAGACATCAGGGCTGCATGTTTTGAGCCCAGTACTGAGCCTGAAAAGCATTTCGAACCCAACTTACAAGTGAAACTTGCTAAAATGTGCCTCTCTGCTCTCTTCACTGAAAAGCTTGGTTCTGCAACATTTTTAGCATACGTTTGCTCCTGCTGGGTCAGCCGAGCAGTACATTTCTACTTAACCACCTGCTATAATGAGAGACATCGGGGCTTCATCTTTTGAGCCCAGTACTGAGCCTGAAAAGCATTTCCAAGCCCACTTACAAGTGAAACTTGCTAAAATGTGCCTCTCTGCTCTTTACTGAAAAGCTTGGTTTTGCATACATTTTTAGCATACGTTTGCTCCTGCTGGGTCAGCCGAGCAGCGTATTTCTAATTAACCACCTGCTATCATGAGAGACATCAAGGCTGCATGTTTTGAGCCCAGTACTGAGCCTGAAAAGCGTTTCCAACCCAACTTACAAGTGAAACTTGCTAAAATGTGCCTCTCTGCTCTTCACTGAAAAGCTTGGTTTTGCATACATTTTTAGCATACGTTTGCTCCTGCTGGGTCAGCCGAGCAGCGAATTTCTACTTAACCACCTGCTATCATGAGAGACATCAGGGCTGCATCTCTTGAGCCCAGTACTGAGCCTGAAAAGCATTTCCAACCCCACTTACAAGTGAAACTTGCTAAAATGTGCCTGGCTGCTCTTCACTGAAAAGCTTGGTTCTGCAACATTTTTAGCATACGTTTGCTCCTGCTGGGTCAGCCGAGCAGTACATTTCTACTTAACCACCTGCTATAATGAGAGACATCAGGGCTTCATCTTTTGAGCCCAGTACTGAGCCTGAAAAGCATTTCCAAGCCCACTTACAAGTGAAACTTGCTAAAATGTGCCTCTCTGCTCTTCACTGAAAAGCTTGGTTTTGCATATATTTTTAGCATACGTTTGCTCCTGCTGGGTCAGCCGAGCAGCGAATTTCTAATTAACCACCTGCTATCATGAGAGACATCAGGGCTGCATGTTTTGAGCCCAGTACTGAGCCTGAAAAGCGTTTCTAACCCCACTTACAAGTGAAACTTGCTAAAATGTGCCTGGCTGCTCTTCACTGAAAAGCTTGGTTCTACAACATTTTTAGCATACGTTTGCTCCTGCTGGGTCAGCCGAGCAGTAAATTTCTACTTAACCACCTGCTATAATGAGAGACATCAGGGCTTCATCTTTTGAGCCCAGTACTGAGCCTGAAAAGCATTTCCAAGCCCACTTACAAGTGAAACTTGCTAAAATGTGCCTCTCTGCTCTTTACTGAAAAGCACATTCTGCGTACATTTTTGGCATACGTTTGCTCCTGCTGGGTCAACCGAGCAGCGAATTTCTACTTAACCACCTGCTATCATGAGAGACATCAGGGCTGCATCTTTTGAGCCCAGTACTGAGCCTGAAAAGCATTTCCAACCCCACTTACAAGTGAAACTTGCTAAAATGTGCCTGGCTGCTCTTCATTGAAAAGCTTGGTTTTGCATACATTTTTAGCATACGTTTGCTCCTGCTGGTTCAGCCGAGCAGCGAATTTCTAATTAACCACCTGCTATCATGAGAGACATCAGGGCTGCATGTTTTGAGCCCAGTACTGAGCCTGAAAAGCGTTTCCAAGCCCACTTACAAGTGAAACATGCTAAAATGTGCCTCGCTGCTCTTTACTGAAAAGCTTGGTTCTGCATACATTTTTAGCATACTTTGCTCCTGCTGGGTCAGCCGAGCAGCAAATTTCTACTTAACCACCTGCTATCATGAGAGACATCAGGGCTGCATGTTTTGAGCCCAGTACTGAGCTTGAAAAGCGTTCCAACCCCACTCACAAGTGAAACTTGCTAAAATGTGCCTCTCCTGCTCTTCACTGAAAAGCTCATTCTGCGTACATTTTTGGCATACGTTTGCTCCTGCTGGGTCAGCCGAGCAGTACATTTCTACTTAACCACCTCTGCTATAATGAGAGACATCAGGGCTTCATCTTTTGAGCCCAGTACTGAGCCTGAAAAGCATTTCCATGCCCACTTACAAGTGAAACTTGCTAAAATGTGCCTCTCTGCTCTTCACTGAAAAGCTTGGTTTTGCATATATTTTTAGCATACGTTTGCTCCTGCTGGGTCAGCCGAGCAGCGAATTTCTAATTAACCACCTGCTATCATGAGAGACATCAGGGCTGCATGTTTTGAGCCCAGTACTGAGCCTGAAAAGCGTTTCTAACCCCACTTACAAGTGAAACTTGCTAAAATGTGCCTCTCTGCTCTTTACTGAAAAGCTCATTCTGCGTACATTTTTGGCATACGTTTGCTCCTGCTGGGTCAGCCGAGCAGCGTATTTCTAATTAACCACCTGCTATCATGAGAGACATCAGGGCTGCATCTTTTGAGCCCAGTACTGAGCCTGAAAAGCGTTTCCAACCCAACTTACAAGTGAAACTTGCTAAAATGTGCCTCTCTGCTCTTCACTGAAAAGCTTGGTTCTGCAACATTTTTAGCATACGTTTGCTCCTGCTGGGTCAGCCGAGCAGCGAATTTCTACTTAACCACCTGCTATCATGAGAGACATCAGGGCTGCATCTTTTGAGCCCAGTACTGAGCCTGAAAAGCGTTTCCAAGCCCACTTACAAGTGAAACTTGCTAAAATGTGCCTGGCTGCTCTTCACTGAAAAGCTTGGTTTTGCATAAATTTTTAGCATACGTTTGCTCCTGCTGGGTCAGCCGAGCAGTACATTTCTACTTAACCATCTGCTATAATGAGAGACATCAGGGCTTCATCTTTTGAGCCCAGTACTGAGCCTGAAAAGCATTTCCAAGCCCACTTACAAGTGAAACTTGCTAAAATGTGCCTCTCTGCTCTTTACTGAAAACCTTGGTTTTGCATAAATTTTTAGCATACGTTTGCTCCTGCTGGGTCAGCCGAGCAGTGAATTTCTAATTAACCACCTGCTATCATGAGAGACATCAGGGCTGCATGTTTTGAGCCCAGTACTGAGCCTGAAAAGCGTTTTGAACCCAACTTACAAGTGAAACTTGCTAAAATGTGCCTCTCTGCTCTCTTCACTGAAAAGCATGGTTCTGCAACATTTTTAGCATACGTTTGCTCCTGCTGGGTCAGCCGAGCAGTAAATTAACCACCTGCTATAATGAGAGACATCAGGGCTTCATCTTTTGATCCCAGTACTGAGCCTGAAAAGCATTTCCAAGCCCACTTACAAGTCAGCCGGGTCAGCCGAGCAGCGAATTTCTGCTTAACCACCTGCTATCATGAAAGACATCAGGGCTGCATCTTTTGAGCCCAGTACTGAGCCTGAAAAGCGTTTCCAACCCCACTTACAAGTGAAACTTGCTAAAATGTGCCTCTCTGCTCTTTACTGAAAAGCTTGGTTCTGCATACATTTTTAGCATACGTTTGCTCCTGCTGGGTCAGCCGAGCAGTGAATTTCTAATTAACCACCTGCTATCATGAGAGACATCAGGGCTGCATGTTTTGAGCACAGTACTGAGCCTGAAAAGCGTTTCGAACCCAACTTACAAGTGAAACTTGCTAAAATGTGCCTCTCTGCTCTTCACTGAAAAGCTCATTCTGCGTACATTTTTGGCATACGTTTGCTCCTGCTGGGTCAGCCGAGCAGCGAATTTCTACTTAACCACCTGCTATCATGAGAGACATCAGGGCTGCATCTTTTGAGCCCAGTATTGAGCCTGAAAAGCATTTCCAACCCCACTTACAAGTGAAACTTGCTAAAATGTACCTCGCTGCTCTTCACTGAAAAGCTTGGTTCTGCATACATTTTTGGCATACGTTTGCTCCTGCTGGGTCAGCCGAGCAGCGAATTTCTACTTAACCACCTGCTATCATGAAAGACATCAGGGCTGCATCTTTTGAGCCCAGTACTGAGCCTGAAAAGCGTTTCCAACCCCACTTACAAGTGAAACTTGCTAAAATGGGCCTGGCTGCTCTTCACTGAAAAGCTCATTCTGCGTACATTTTTGGCATAGGTTTGCTCCTGCTGGGTCAGCCGAGCAGCAAATTTCTCCTTAACCACCTGCTATCATGAGAGACATCAGGGCTGCATCTTTTGAGCCCAGTACTGAGCCTGAAAAGCGTTTCCAACCCCACTTACAAGTGAAACGTGCTAAAATGGGCCTGGCTGCTCTTCACTGAAAAGCTCATTCTGCGTACATTTTTGGCATAGGTTTGCTCCTGCTGGGTCAGCCGAGCAGCAAATTTCTCCTTAACCACCTGCTATCATGAGAGACATCAGGGCTGCATCTTTTGAGCCCAGTACTGAGCCTGAAAAGCATTTCCAAACCCACTTACAAGTGAAACGTGCTAAAATGTGCCTGGCTGCTCTTCACTGAAAAGCTTGGTTCTGCATACATTTTTAGCATACGTTTGCTCCTGCTGGGTCAGCCGAGCAGCGAATTTCTACTTAACCACCTGCTATCATGAGAGACATCAGGGAAGCATCTTTTGAGCCCAGTACTGAGCCTGAAAAGCATTTCCAACCCCACTTACCAGTGAAACTTGCTAAAATGTACCTCTCTGCTCTTCATTGAAAAGCTCATTCTGCGTACATTTTTGGCATAGGTTTACTCCTGCTGGGTCAGCCGAGCAGCGAATTTCTACTTAACCACCTGCTATCATGAAAGACATCAGGGCTGCATCTTTTGAGCCCAGTACTGAGCCTGAAAAGCGTTTCCAACCCCACTTACAAGTGAAACTTGCTAAAATGTGCCTCTCTGCTCTTTACTGAAAAGCTTGGTTCTGCATACATTTTTAGCATACGTTTGCTCCTGCTGGGTCAGCCGAGCAGCGAATTTCTAATTAACCACCTGCTATCATGAGAGACATCAGGGCTGCATGTTTTGAGCACAGTACTGAGCCTGAAAAGCGTTTCGAACCCAACTTACAAGTGAAACTTGCTAAAATGTGCCTCTCTGCTCTTCACTGAAAAGCTCATTCTGCGTACATTTTTGGCATACGTTTGCTCCTGCTGGGTCAGCCGAGCAGCGAATTTCTACTTAACCACCTGCTATCATGAGAGACATCAGGGCTGCATCTTTTGAGCCCAGTATTGAGCCTGAAAAGCATTTCCAACCCCACTTACAAGTGAAACTTGCTAAAATGTACCTCGCTGCTCTTCACTGAAAAGCTTGGTTCTGCATACATTTTTGGCATACGTTTGCTCCTGCTGGGTCAGCCGAGCAGCGAATTTCTACTTAACCACCTGCTATCATGAAAGACATCAGGGCTGCATCTTTTGAGCCCAGTACTGAGCCTGAAAAGCGTTTCGAACCCCACTTACAAGTGAAACTTGTTAAAATGTGCCTCTCTGCTCTTTACTGAAAAGCTTGGTTCTGCATACATTTTTAGCATACGTTTGCTCCTGCTGGGTCAGCCGAGCAGCGAATTTCTAATTAACCACCTGCTATCATGAGAGACATCAGGGCTGCATGTTTTGAGCCCAGTACTGAGCCTGAAAAGCGTTTCCAACCCCACTTACAAGTGAAACTTGCTAAAATGGGCCTGGATGCTCTTCACTGAAAAGCTCATTCTGCGTACATTTTTGGCATAGGTTTGCTCCTGCTGGGTCAGCCGAGCAGCAAATTTCTCCTTAACCACCTGCTATCATGAGAGACATCAGGGCTGCATCTTTTGAGCCCAGTACTGAGCCTGAAAAGCATTTCCAAACCCACTTACAAGTGAAACGTGCTAAAATGTGCCTGGCTGCTCTTCAGTGAAAAGCTTGGTTCTGCATACATTTTTAGCATACGTTTGCTCCTGCTGGGTCAGCCGAGCAGCGAATTTCTACTTAACCACCTGCTATCATGAGAGACATCAGGGAAGCATCTTTTGAGCCCAGTACTGAGCCTGAAAAGCATTTCCAACCCCACTTACAAGTGAAACTTGCTAAAATGTACCTCTCTGCTCTTCATTGAAAAGCTCATTCTGCGTACATTTTTGGCATAGGTTTACTCCTGCTGGGTCAGCCGAGCAGCGAATTTCTACTTAACCACCTGCTATCATGAGAGACATCAGGGCTGCATCTTTTGAGCCCAGTACTGAGCCAGAAAAGCGTTTCCAACCCCATTTACAAGTGAAACTTGCTAAAATGTACCTCTCTGCTCTTCATTGAAAAGCTCATTCTGCGTACATTTTTGGCATAGGTTTACTCCTGCTGGGTCAGCCGAGCAGCGAATTTCTACTTAACCACCTGCTATCATGAGAGACATCAGGGCTGCATCTCTTGAGCCCAGTACTGAGCCTGAAAAGCATTTCCAACCCCACTTACAAGTGAAACTTGCTAAAATGTGCCTGGCTGCTCTTCACTGAAAAGCTTGGTTCTGCATACATTTTTAGCATACGTTTGCTCCTGCTGGGTCAGCCGAGCAGCGAATTTCTAATTAACCACCTGCTATCATGAGAGACATCAGGGCTGCATGTTTTGAGCACAGTACTGAGCCTGAAAAGCGTTTCGAACCCAACTTACAAGTGAAACTTGCTAAAATGTGCCTCTCTGCTCTTCACTGAAAAGCTCATTCTGCGTACATTTTTGGCATACGTTTGCTCCTGCTGGGTCAGCCGAGCAGCGAATTTCTACTTAACCACCTGCTATCATGAGAGACATCAGGGCTGCATCTTTTGAGCCCAGTATTGAGCCTGAAAAGCAT
Organism: Lissotriton helveticus; assembly: GCF_964261635.1. Taxonomy (NCBI): domain Eukaryota; kingdom Metazoa; phylum Chordata; class Amphibia; order Caudata; family Salamandridae; genus Lissotriton; species Lissotriton helveticus. Next base: position 1,235,194 of record NW_027611690.1, on the reverse strand, counting down.
TTCCAACCCCACTTACAAGTGAAACTTGCTAAAATGTACCTCGCTGCTCTTCACTGAAAAGCTTGGTTCTGCATACATTTTTGGCATACGTTTGCTCCTGCTGGGTCAGCCGAGCAGCGAATTTCTACTTAACCACCTGCTATCATGAAAGACATCAGGGCTGCATCTTTTGAGCCCAGTACTGAGCCTGAAAAGCGTTTCCAACCCCACTTACAAGTGAAACTTGCTAAAATGGGCCTGGCTGCTCTTCACTGAAAAGCTCATTCTGCGTACATTTTTGGCATAGGTTTGCTCCTGCTGGGTCAGCCGAGCAGCAAATTTCTCCTTAACCACCTGCTATCATGAGAGACATCAGGGCTGCATCTTTTGAGCCCAGTACTGAGCCTGAAAAGCGTTTCCAACCCCACTTACAAGTGAAACTTGCTAAAATGGGCCTGGCTGCTCTTCACTGAAAAGCTCATTCTGCGTACATTTTTGGCATAGGTTTGCTCCTGCTGGGTCAGCCGAGCAGCAAATTTCTCCTTAACCACCTGCTATCATGAGAGACATCAGGGCTGCATCTTTTGAGCCCAGTACTGAGCCTGAAAAGCATTTCCAAACCCACTTACAAGTGAAACGTGCTAAAATGTGCCTGGCTGCTCTTCACTGAAAAGCTTGGTTCTGCATACATTTTTAGCATACGTTTGCTCCTGCTGGGTCAGCCGAGCAGCGAATTTCTACTTAACCACCTGCTATCATGAGAGACATCAGGGAAGCATCTTTTGAGCCCAGTACTGAGCCTGAAAAGCATTTCCAACCCCACTTACCAGTGAAACTTGCTAAAATGTACCTCTCTGCTCTTCATTGAAAAGCTCATTCTGCGTACATTTTTGGCATAGGTTTACTCCTGCTGGGTCAGCCGAGCAGCGAATTTCTACTTAACCACCTGCTATCATGAAAGACATCAGGGCTGCATCTTTTGAGCCCAGTACTGAGCCTGAAAAGCGTTTCCAACCCCACTTACAAGTGAAACTTGCTAAAATGTGCCTCTCTGCTCTTTACTGAAAAGCTTGGTTCTGCATACATTTTTAGCATACGTTTGCTCCTGCTGGGTCAGCCGAGCAGCGAATTTCTAATTAACCACCTGCTATCATGAGAGACATCAGGGCTGCATGTTTTGAGCACAGTACTGAGCCTGAAAAGCGTTTCGAACCCAACTTACAAGTGAAACTTGCTAAAATGTGCCTCTCTGCTCTTCACTGAAAAGCTCATTCTGCGTACATTTTTGGCATACGTTTGCTCCTGCTGGGTCAGCCGAGCAGCGAATTTCTACTTAACCACCTGCTATCATGAGAGACATCAGGGCTGCATCTTTTGAGCCCAGTATTGAGCCTGAAAAGCATTTCCAACCCCACTTACAAGTGAAACTTGCTAAAATGTACCTCGCTGCTCTTCACTGAAAAGCTTGGTTCTGCATACATTTTTGGCATACGTTTGCTCCTGCTGGGTCAGCCGAGCAGCGAATTTCTACTTAACCACCTGCTATCATGAAAGACATCAGGGCTGCATCTTTTGAGCCCAGTACTGAGCCTGAAAAGCGTTTCGAACCCCACTTACAAGTGAAACTTGTTAAAATGTGCCTCTCTGCTCTTTACTGAAAAGCTTGGTTCTGCATACATTTTTAGCATACGTTTGCTCCTGCTGGGTCAGCCGAGCAGCGAATTTCTAATTAACCACCTGCTATCATGAGAGACATCAGGGCTGCATGTTTTGAGCCCAGTACTGAGCCTGAAAAGCGTTTCCAACCCCACTTACAAGTGAAACTTGCTAAAATGGGCCTGGCTGCTCTTCACTGAAAAGCTCATTCTGCGTACATTTTTGGCATAGGTTTGCTCCTGCTGGGTCAGCCGAGCAGCAAATTTCTCCTTAACCACCTGCTATCATGAGAGACATCAGGGCTGCATCTTTTGAGCCCAGTACTGAGCCTGAAAAGCATTTCCAAACCCACTTACAAGTGAAACGTGCTAAAATGTGCCTGGCTGCTCTTCACTGAAAAGCTTGGTTCTGCATACATTTTTAGCATACGTTTGCTCCTGCTGGGTCAGCCGAGCAGCGAATTTCTACTTAACCACCTGCTATCATGAGAGACATCAGGGAAGCATCTTTTGAGCCCAGTACTGAGCCTGAAAAGCATTTCCAACCCCACTTACAAGTGAAACTTGCTAAAATGTACCTCTCTGCTCTTCATTGAAAAGCTCATTCTGCGTACATTTTTGGCATAGGTTTACTCCTGCTGGGTCAGCCGAGCAGCGAATTTCTACTTAACCACCTGCTATCATGAGAGACATCAGGGCTGCATCTTTTGAGCCCAGTACTGAGCCAGAAAAGCGTTTCCAACCCCATTTACAAGTGAAACTTGCTAAAATGTACCTCTCTGCTCTTCATTGAAAAGCTCATTCTGCGTACATTTTTGGCATAGGTTTACTCCTGCTGGGTCAGCCGAGCAGCGAATTTCTACTTAACCACCTGCTATCATGAGAGACATCAGGGCTGCATCTCTTGAGCCCAGTACTGAGCCTGAAAAGCATTTCCAACCCCACTTACAAGTGAAACTTGCTAAAATGTGCCTGGCTGCTCTTCACTGAAAAGCTTGGTTTTGCATACATTTTTAGCATATGTTTGCTCCTGCTGGTTCAGCCGAGCAGCGAATTTCTAATTAACCACTTGCTATCATGAGAGACATCAGGGCTGCATGTTTTGAGCCCAGTACTGAGCCTGAAAAGCGTTTCCAACCCCACTTACAAGTGAAACTTGCTAAAATGTGCCTGGCTGCTCTTCACTGAAAAGCTTGGTTTTGCATATATTTTTACCATACGTTTGCTCCTGCTGGGTCAGCCGAGCAGTAAATTTCTACTTAACCACCTGCTATAATGAGAGACATCAGGGCTGCATCTTTTGAGCCCAGTACTGAGCCTGAAAAGCATTTCCAAGCCCACTTACAAGTGAAACTTGCTCAAATGTGCCTCTCTGCTCTTTACTGAAAAGCTTGGTTCTGCATACATTTTTTAGCATACGTTTGCTCCTGCTGGGTCAGTCGAGCAGCAAATTTCTACTTAACCACATGCTATCATGAGAGACATCAGGGCTCCATCTTTTGAGCACAGTACTGAGCCTGAAAAGCGTTTCCAACCCCATTTACAAGTGAAACTTGCTAAAATGTGCCTCTCTGCTCTTCACTGAAAAGCTTGGTTCTGCGTACATTTTTGGCATACGTTTGCTCCTGCTGGGTCAGCCGAGCAGCAAATTTCTACTTAACCACCTGCTATCATGAGAGACATCAGGGCTGCATCTTTTGAGCCCAGTACTGAGCCTGAAAAGCATTTCCAACCCCACTTACAAGTGAAACTTGCTAAAATGTACCTGGCTGCTCTTCACTGAAAAGCTTGGTTTTGCATACATTTTTGGCATACGTTTGCTCCTGCTGGGTCAGCCGAGCAGCGGATTTCTACTTAACCACCTGCTATTATGAAAGACATCAGGGCTGCATCTTTTGAGCCCAGTACTGAGCCTGAAAAGCGTTTCCAACCCCACTTACAAGTGAAACTTGCTAAAATGTGCCTCTCTGCTCTTTACTGAAAAGCTTGGTTCTGCATACATTTTTAGCATACGTTTGCTCCTGCTGGGTCAGCCGAGCAGTGAATTTCTAATTAACCACCTGCTATCATGAGAGACATCAGGGCTGCATGTTTTGAGCCCAGTACTGAGCCTGAAAAGCGTTTCGAACCCAACTTACAAGTGAAACTTGCTAAAATGTGCCTCTCTGCTCTCTTCACCGAAAAGCTCATTCTGCGTACATTTTTGGCATACGTTTTCTCCTGCTGGGTCAGCCGAGCAGTAAATTTCTACTTAACCACCTCTGCTATAATGAGAGACATTGGGCTTCATCTTTTGAGCCCAGTACTGAGCCTGAAAAGCAGTTCCAAGCCCACTTACAAGTGAAACTTGCTAAAATGTGCCTCTCTGCTCTTTACTGAAAAGCTTGGTTTTGCGTACATTTTTGACATACGTTTGCTCCTGCTGGGTCAGCCGAGCAGCGAATTTCTACTTAACCAACTGCTATCATGAGAGACATCACGGCTGCATCTTTTGAGTGCAGTACTGAGCCTGAAAAGCATTTCCAACCCCACTTACAAGTGAAACTTGCTAAAATGTGCCTGGCTGCTCTTCACTGAAAAGCTTGGTTCTGCATACATTTTTAGCATACGTTTGCTCCTGCTGGGTCAGCCGAGCAGCGAATTTCTAATTAACCACCTGCTATCATGAGAGACATCAGGGCTGCATGTTTTGAGCACAGTACTGAGCCTGAAAAGCGTTTCGAACCCAACTTACAAGTGAAACTTGCTAAAATGTGCCTCTCTGCTCTTAACTGAAAAGCTCATTCTGCGTACATTTTTGGCATACGTTTGCTCCTGCTGGGTCAGCCGAGCAGCGAATTTCTACTTAACCACCTGCTATCATGAGAGACATCAGGGCTGCATCTTTTGAGCCCAGTATTGAGCCTGAAAAGCATTTCCAACCCCACTTACAAGTGAAACTTGCTAAAATGTACCTCGCTGCTCTTCACTGAAAAGCTTGGTTCTGCATACATTTTTGGCATACGTTTGCTCCTGCTGGGTCAGCCGAGCAGCGAATTTCTACTTAACCACCTGCTATCATGAAAGACATCAGGGCTGCATCTTTTGAGCCCAGTACTGAGCCTGAAAAGCGTTTCCAACCCCACTTACAAGTGAAACTTGCTAAAATGTGCATCTCTGCTCTTTACTGAAAAGCTTGGTTCTGCATACATTTTTAGCATACGTTTGCTCCTGCTGGGTCAGCCGAGCAGCGAATTTCTAATTAACCACCTGCTATCATGAGAGACATCAGGGCTGCATGTTTTGAGCCCAGTACTGAGCCTGAAAAGCGTTTCCAACCCCACTTACAAGTGAAACTTGCTAAAATGGGCCTGGCTGCTCTTCACTGAAAAGCTCATTCTGCGTACATTTTTGGCATAGGTTTGCTCCTGCTGGGTCAGCCGAGCAGCAAATTTCTCCTTAACCACCTACTATCATGAGAGACATCAGGGCTGCATCTTTTGAGCCCAGTACTGAGCCTGAAAAGCATTTCCAACCCCACTTACAAGTGAAACGTGCTAAAATGTGCCTGGCTGCTCTTCACTGAAAAGCTTGGTTCTGCATACATTTTTAGCATACGTTTGCTCATGCTGGGTCAGCCGAGCAGCGAATTTCTAATTAACCACCTGCTATCATGAGAGACATCAGGGCTGCATCTTTTGAGCCCAGTACTGAGCCTGAAAAGCATTTCCAACCCCACTTACAAGTGAAACTTGCTAAAATGTACCTCTCTGCTCTTCATTGAAAAGCTCATTCTGCGTCCATTTTTGGCATAGGTTTACTCCTGCTGGGTCAGCCGAGCAGCGAATTTCTACTTAACCACCTGCTATCATGAGAGACATCAGGGCTGCATCTTTTGAGCCCAGTACTGAGCCAGAAAAGCGTTTCCAACCCCATTTACAAGTGAAACTTGCTAAAATGTACCTCTCTGCTCTTCATTGAAAAGCTCATTCTGCGTACATTTTTGGCATAGGTTTACTCCTGCTGGGTCAGCCGAGCAGCGAATTTCTACTTAACCACCTGCTATCATGAGAGACATCAGGGCTGCGTCTCTTGAGCCCAGTACTGAGCCTGAAAAGCATTTCCAACCCCACTTACAAGTGAAACTTGCTAAAATGTGCCTGGCTGCTCTTCACTGAAAAGCTTGGTTTTGCATACATTTTTAGCATACGTTTGCTCCTGCTGGGTCAGCCAAGCAGCGAATTTCTACTTAACCACCTGCTATCATGAGAGACATCAGGGCTGCATCTCTTGAGCCCAGTACTGAGCCTGAAAAGCATTTCCAACCCCACTTACAAGTGAAACTTGCTAAAATGTGCCTGGCTGCTCTTCACTGAAAAGCTTGGTTCTGCATACATTTTTAGCATACGTTTGCTCATGCTGGGTCAGCCGAGCAGCGAATTTCTAATTAACCACCTGCTATCATGAGAGACATCAGGGCTGCATCTTTTGAGCCCAGTACTGAGCCTGAAAAGCATTTCCAACCCCACTTACAAGTGAAACTTGCTAAAATGTACCTCTCTGCTCTTCATTGAAAAGCTCATTCTGCGTCCATTTTTGGCATAGGTTTACTCCTGCTGGGTCAGCCGAGCAGCGAATTTCTACTTAACCACCTGCTATCATGAGAGACATCAGGGCTGCATCTTTTGAGCCCAGTACTGAGCCAGAAAAGCGTTTCCAACCCCACTTACAAGTGAAACTTGCTAAAATGTACCTCGCTGCTCTTCACTGAAAAGCTTGGTTCTGCATACATTTTTGGCATACGTTTGCTCCTGCTGGGTCAGCCGAGCAGCGAATTTCTACTTAACCACCTGCTATCATGAAAGACATCAGGGCTGCATCTTTTGAGCCCAGTACTGAGCCTGAAAAGCGTTTCCAACCCCACTTACAAGTGAAACTTGCTAAAATGTGCATCTCTGCTCTTTACTGAAAAGCTTGGTTCTGCATACATTTTTAGCATACGTTTGCTCCTGCTGGGTCAGCCGAGCAGCGAATTTCTAATTAACCACCTGCTATCATGAGAGACATCAGGGCTGCATGTTTTGAGCCCAGTACTGAGCCTGAAAAGCGTTTCCAACCCCACTTACAAGTGAAACTTGCTAAAATGGGCCTGGCTGCTCTTCACTGAAAAGCTCATTCTGCGTACATTTTTGGCATAGGTTTGCTCCTGCTGGGTCAGCCGAGCAGCAAATTTCTCCTTAACCACCTACTATCATGAGAGACATCAGGGCTGCATCTTTTGAGCCCAGTACTGAGCCTGAAAAGCATTTCCAACCCCACTTACAAGTGAAACGTGCTAAAATGTGCCTGGCTGCTCTTCACTGAAAAGCTTGGTTCTGCATACATTTTTAGCATACGTTTGCTCATGCTGGGTCAGCCGAGCAGCGAATTTCTAATTAACCACCTGCTATCATGAGAGACATCAGGGCTGCATCTTTTGAGCCCAGTACTGAGCCTGAAAAGCATTTCCAACCCCACTTACAAGTGAAACTTGCTAAAATGTACCTCTCTGCTCTTCATTGAAAAGCTCATTCTGCGTCCATTTTTGGCATAGGTTTACTCCTGCTGGGTCAGCCGAGCAGCGAATTTCTACTTAACCACCTGCTATCATGAGAGACATCAGGGCTGCATCTTTTGAGCCCAGTACTGAGCCAGAAAAGCGTTTCCAACCCCATTTACAAGTGAAACTTGCTAAAATGTACCTCTCTGCTCTTCATTGAAAAGCTCATTCTGCGTACATTTTTGGCATAGGTTTACTCCTGCTGGGTCAGCCGAGCAGCGAATTTCTACTTAACCACCTGCTATCATGAGAGACATCAGGGCTGCGTCTCTTGAGCCCAGTACTGAGCCTGAAAAGCATTTCCAACCCCACTTACAAGTGAAACTTGCTAAAATGTGCCTGGCTGCTCTTCACTGAAAAGCTTGGTTTTGCATACATTTTTAGCATACGTTTGCTCCTGCTGGGTCAGCCAAGCAGCGAATTTCTACTTAACCACCTGCTATCATGAGAGACATCAGGGCTGCATCTCTTGAGCCCAGTACTGAGCCTGAAAAGCATTTCCAACCCCACTTACAAGTGAAACTTGCTAAAATGTGCCTGGCTGCTCTTCACTGAAAAGCTTGGTTCTGCAACATTTTTAGCATACGTTTGCTCCTGCTGGGTCAGCCGAGCAGTAAATTTCTACTTAACCACCTGCTATAATGAGAGATATCAGGGCTTCATCTTTTGAGCCCAGTACTGAGCCTGAAAAGCATTTCCAAGCCCACTTACAAGTGAAACTTGCTAAAATTTGCCTCTCTGCTCTTTACTGAAAAGCTTGGTTTTGCATACATTTTTTGCATACGTTTGCTCCTGCTGGGTCAGCCGAGCAGTGAATTTCTAATTAACCACCTGCTATCATGAGAGACATCAGGGCTGCATGTTTTGAGCCCAGTACTGAGCCTGAAAAGCGTTTCGAACCCAACTTACAAGTGAAACTTGCTAAAATGTGCCTCTCTGCTCCCTTCACTGAAAAGCTCATTCTGCGTACATTTTTGGCATACGTTTGCTCCTGCTGGGTCAACCGAGCAGCGAATTTCTACTTAACCACCTGCTATCATGAGAGACATCAGGGCTGTATCTTTTGAGCCCAGTACTCAGCCTGAAAAGCATTTCCAACCCCACTTACAAGTGAAACTTGCTAAAATGTGCCTGGCTGCTCTTCACTGAAAAGCTTGGTTTTGCATACATTTTTAGCATACGTTTGCTCCTGCTGGTTCAGCCGAGCAGCGAATTTCTAATTAACCACCTGCTATCATGAGAGACATCAGGGCTGCATGTTTTGAGCCCAGTACTGAGCCTGAAAAGCGTTTCCAACCCCACTTACAAGTGAAACTTGCTAAAATGTGCCTGGCTGCTCTTCACTGTAAAGCTCATTCTGCGTACATTTTTGGCATAGGTTTGCTCCTGCTGGGTCAGCCGAGCAGCAAATTTCTCCTTAACCACCTACTATCATGAGAGACATCAGGGCTGCATCTTTTGAGCCCAGTACTGAGCCTGAAAAGCATTTCCAACCCCACTTACAAGTGAAACGTGCTAAAATGTGCCTGGCTGCTCTTCACTGAAAAACTTGGTCCTGCATACATTTTTAGCATACGTTTGCTCCTGCTGGGTCAGCCGAGCAGCGAATTTCTAATTAACCACCTGCTATCATGAGAGACATCAGGGCTGCATGTTTTGAGCCCAGTACTGAGCCTGAAAAGCGTTTCCAACCCAACTTACAAGTGAAACTTGCTAAAATGTGCCTCTCTGCTCTTCATTGAAAAGCTCATTCTGCGTACATTTTTGGCATAGGTTTACTCCTGCTGGGTCAGCCGAGCAGCGAATTTCTACTTAACCACCTGCTATCATGAGAGACATCAGGGCTGCATCTTTTGAGCCCAGTACTGAGCCAGAAAAGCGTTTCCAACCCCATTTACAAGTGAAACTTGCTAAAATGTACCTCTCTGCTCTTCATTGAAAAGCTCATTCTGCGTACATTTTTGGCATAGGTTTACTCCTGCTGGGTCAGCCGAGCAGCGAATTTCTACTTAACCACCTGCTATCATGAGAGACATCAGGGCTGCATCTTTTGAGCCCAGTACTGAGCCTGAAAAGCATCTTAGCAAGTGAAACTTGCTAAAATGTGTCTGGCTGCTCTTCACTGAAAAGCTTGGTTCTGCATACATTTTTAGCATACGTTTGTTCCTGCTGGGTCAGCCGAGCAGCGAATTTCTACTTAACCACCTGCTATCATGAGAGACATCAGGGCTGCATCTTTTGAGCCCAGTACTGAGCCTGAAAAGCATCTCCAACCCCACTTACAAGTGAAACTTGCTAAAATGTGCCTGGCTGCTCTTCACTGAAAAGCTTGGTTCTGCATACATTTTTAGCATATGTTTGCTGCTGCTGGGTCAGCCGAGCAGCGAATTTCTAATTAACCACCTGCTATCATGAGAGACATCAGGGCTGCATGTTTTGAGCCCAGTACTGAGCCTGAAAAGCGTTTCGAACCCAACTTACAAGTGAAACTTGCTAAAATGTGCCTCTCTGCTCTTCACTGAAAAGCTCATTCTGCGTACATTTTTGGCATACGTTTGCTCCTGCTGGGTCAGCCGAGCAGCGAATTTCTACTTAACCACCTGCTATCATGAGGGACATCAGGGCTGCATCTTTTGAGCCCAGTACTGAGCCTGAAAAGCATTTCCAACCCCACTTACAAGTGAAACTTGCTAAAATGTACCTGGCTGCTCTTCACTGAAAAGCTTGGTTCTGCATACATTTTTGGCATACGTTTACTCCTGCTGGGTCAGCCGAGCAGCGAATTTCTTTAACCACCTGCTATCATGAGAGACATCAGGGCTGCATCTTTTGAGCCCAGTACTGAGCCTGAAAAGCATTTCCAACCCCACTTACAAGAGAAACTTGCTAAAATGTACCTGGCTGCTCTTCACTTAAAAGCTTGGTTCTGCGTACATTTTTGGCATAGGTTTACTCCTGCTGGGTCAGCCGAGCAGCAAATTTCTACTTAACCACCTGCTATCATGAGACACATCACGGCTGCATCTTTTGAGCGCAGTACTGAGCCTGAAAAGCATTTCCAACCCGACTTACAAGTGAAACTTGCTAAAATGTGCCTGGCTGCTCTTCACTGAAAAGCTTGGTTCTGCATACATTTTTAGCATACGTTTGCTCCTGCTGGGTCAGCCGAGCAGCGAATTTCTACTTAACCACCTGCTATCATGAGAGACATCAGGGCTGCATCTTTTGAGCCCAGTACTGAGCCTGAAAAGCATTTCCAACCCCACTTACAAGTGAAACTTGCTAAAATGTGCCTGGCTGCTCTTCACTGAAAAGCTTGGTTCTGCATACATTTTTAGCATACGTTTGCTCCTGCTGGGTCAGCCGAGCAGCGAATTTCTAATTAACCACCTGCTATCATGAGAGACATCAGGGCTGCATGTTTTGAGCCCAGTACTGAGCCTGAAAAGCGTTTCGAACCCAACTTACAAGTGAAACTTGCTAAAATGTGCCTCTCTGCTCTTCACTGAAAAGCTTGGTTTTGCATACATTTTTAGCATACGTTTGCTCCTGCTGGTTCAGCCGAGCAGCGAATTTCTAATTAACCACCTGCTATCATGAGAGACATCAGGGCTGCATGTTTTGAGCCCAGTACTGAGCCTGAAAAGCGTTTCCAACCCCACTTACAAGTGAAACTTGCTAAAATGTGCCTGGCGGCTCTTCACTGAAAAGCTCATTCTGCGTACATTTTTGGCATAGGTTTGCTCCTGCTGGGTCAGCCGAGCAGGAAATTTCTACTTAACCACCTGCTATCATGAGGAGACATCAGGGCTGCATCTTTTGAGCCCAGTACTGAGCCTGAAAAGCATTTCCAACCCCACTTACAAGAGAAACTTGCTAAAATGTACCTGGCTGCTCTTCACTGAAAAGCTTGGTTCTGCATACATTTTTAGCATACGTTTGCTCCTGCTGGGTCAGCCGAGCAGCGAATTTCTACTTAACCACCTGCTATCATGAGAGACATCAGGGCTGCATCTTTTGAGCCCAGTACTGAGTCTGAAAAGCATTTCCAACCCCACTTACAAGTGAAACTTGCTAAAATGTACCTGGCTGCTCTTCACTTAAAAGCTTGGTTGTGCATACATTTTTAGCATACGTTTGCTCCTGCTGGGTCAGCCGAGCAGCGAATTTCTACTTAACCACCTGCTATCATGAGAGACATCAGGGCTGCATCTTTTGAGCCCAGTACTGAGCCTGAAAAGCATTTCCAACCCCACTTACAAGTGAAACTTGCTAAAATGTGCCTGGCTGCTCTTCACTGAAAAGCTTGGTTCTGCATACATTTTTAGCATACGTTTGCTCCTGCTGGGTCAGCCGAGCAGCGAATTTCTAATTAACCACCTGCTATCATGAGAGACATCAGGGCTGCATGTTTTGAGCCCAGTACTGAGCCTGAAAAGCGTTTCGAACCCAACTTACAAGTGAAACTTGCTAAAATGTGCCTCTCTGCTCTTCACTGAAAAGCTTGGTTTTGCATACATTTTTAGCATACGTTTGCTCCTGCTGGTTCAGCCGAGCAGCGAATTTCTAATTAACCACCTGCTATCATGAGAGACATCAGGGCTGCATGTTTTGAGCCCAGTACTGAGCCTGAAAAGCGTTTCCAACCCCACTTACAAGTGAAACTTGCTAAAATGTGCCTGGCGGCTCTTCACTGAAAAGCTCATTCTGCGTACATTTTTGGCATAGGTTTGCTCCTGCTGGGTCAGCCGAGCAGGAAATTTCTACTTAACCACCTGCTATCATGAGGAGACATCAGGGCTGCATCTTTTGAGCCCAGTACTGAGCCTGAAAAGCATTTCCAACCCCACTTACAAGAGAAACTTGCTAAAATGTACCTGGCTGCTCTTCACTTAAAAGCTTGGTTCTGCGTACATTTTTGGCATAGGTTTACTCCTGCTGGGTCAGCCGAGGAGCAAATTTCTACTTAACCACCTGCTATCATGAGAGACATCACGGCTGCATCTTTTGAGGCCAGTACTGAGCCTGAAAAGCATTTCCAACCCCACTTACAAGTGAAACTTGCTAAAATGTGCCTGGCTGCTCTTCACTGAAAAGTTTGGTTCTGCATACATTTTTAGCATACGTTTGCTCCTGCTGGGTCAGCCGAGCAGCGAATTTCTACTTAACCACCTGCTATCATGAGAGACATCAGGGCTGCATCTTTTGAGCCCAGTACTGAGCCTGAAAATCATTTCCAACCCCACTTATAAGTGAAACTTGCTAAAATGTACATGGCTGCTCTTCACTGAAAAGCTTGGTTCTGCATACATTTTTGGCATACGTTTGCTCCTGCTGGGTCAGCCGAGCAGCGAATTTCTACTTAACCACCTGCTATCATGAAAGACATCAGGGCTGCATCTTTTGAGCCCAGTACTGAGCCTGAAAAGCGTTTCCAACCCCACTTACAAGTGAAACTTGCTAAAATGTGCCTCTCTGCTCTTTACTGAAAAGCTTGGTTCTGCATACATTTTTAGCATACGTTTGCTCCTGCTGGGTCAGCCGAGCAGCGAATTTCTAATTAACCACCTGCTATCATGAGAGACATCAGGGCTGCATGTTTTGAGCCCAGTACTGAGCCTGAAAAGCGTTTCGAACCCAACTTACAAGTGAAACTTGCTAAAATGTGCCTCCCTGCTCTTCACTGAAAAGCTCATTCTGCGTACATTTTTGGCATACGTTTGCTCCTGCTGGGTCAGCCGAGCAGTGAATTTCTACTTAACCACCTGCTATCATGAGAGACATCAGGGCTGCATCTTTTGAGCCCAGTACTGAGCCTGAAAAGCATTTCCAACCCCACTTACAAGTGAAACTTGCTAAAATGTACCTGGCTGCTCTTCACTGAAAAGCTTGGTTCTGCGTACATTTTTGGCATACGTTTGCTCCTGCTGGGTCAGCCGAGCAGCGAATTTCTACTTAACCACCTGCTATCATGAAAGACATCAGGGCTGCATCTTTTGAGCCCAGTACTGAGCCTGAAAAGCGTTTCCAACCCCACTTACAAGTGAAACTTGCTAAAATGTGCCTCTCTGCTCTTTACTGAAAAGCTTGGTTCTGCATACATTTTTAGCATACGTTTGCTCCTGCTGGGTCAGCCGAGCAGCGAATTTCTAATTAACCACCTGCTATCATGAGAGACATCAGGGCTGCATGTTTTGAGCCCAGTACTGAGCCTGAAAAGCGTTTCGAACCCAACTTACAAATGAAACTTGCTAAAATGTGCCTCTCTGCTCTTCACTGAAAAGCTCATTCTGCGTACATTTTTGGCATACGTTTGCTCCTGCTGGGTCAGCCGAGCAGCGAATTTCTACTTAACCACCTGCTATCATGAGAGACATCAGGGCTGCATCTTTTGAGCCCAGTACTGAGCCTGAAAAGCATTTCCAACCCCACTTACAAGTGAAACTTGCTAAAATGTGCCTGGCTGCTCTTCACTGAAAAGCTTAGTTTTGCATACATTTTTAGCATACGTTTGCTCCTGCTGGTTCAGCCGAGCAGCGAATTTCTAATTAACCACTTGATATCATGAGAGACATCAGGGCTGCATGTTTTGAGCCCAGTACTGAGCCTGAAAAGCGTTTCCAACCCCACTTACAAGTGAAACTTGCTAAAATGTGCCTCTCTGCTCTTTACTGAAAAGCTTGGTTCTGCATACATTTTTAGCATACGTTTGCTCCTGCTGGGTCAGCCGAGCAGCGAATTTCTAATTAACCACCTGCTATCATGAGAGACATCAGGGCTGCATGTTTTGAGCCCAGTACTGAGCCTGAAAAGCATTTCGAACCCAACTTACAAGTGAAACTTGCTAAAATGTGCCTCTCTGCTCTTCACTGAAAAGCTCATTCTGCGTATATTTTTGGAATACGTTTGCTCCTGCTGGGTCAGCCGAGCAGCGAATTTCTACTTAACCACCTGCTATCATGAGAGACATCAGGGCTGCATCTTTTGAGCCGAGTACTGAGCCTGAAAAGCATTTCCAACCCCACTTACAAGTGAAACTTGCTAAAATGTGCCTGGCTGCTCTTCACTGAAAAGCTTGGTTTTGCATACATTTTTAGCATACGTTTGCTCCTGCTGGTTCAGCCGAGCAGCGAATTTCTAATTAACCACTTGCTATCATGAGAGACATCAGGGCTGCATGTTTTGAGCCCAGTACTGAGCCTGAAAAGCGTTTCCAACCCCACTTACAATTGAAACCTGCTAAAATGTGCCTGGCTGCTCTTCACTGAAAAGCTTGGTTTTGCATATATTTTTACCATACGTTTGCTCCTGCTGGGTCAGCCGAGCAGTACATTTCTACTTAACCACCTGCTATAATGAGAGACATCAGGGCTGCATCTTTTGAGCCCAGTACTGAGCCTGAAAAGCATTTCCAAGCCCACTTACAAGTGAAACTTGCTAAAATGTGCCTCTCTGCTCTTTACTGAAAAGCTTGGTTCTGCATACATTTTTTAGCATACGTTTGCTCCTGCTGGGTCAGTCGAGCAGCAAATTTCTACTTAACCACCTGCTATCATGAGAGACATCAGGGCTGCATCTTTTGAGCCCAGTACTGAGCCTGAAAAGCGTTTCCAACCCCATTTACAAGTGAAACTTGCTGAAATGTGCCTCTCTGCTCTTCACTGAAAAGCTTTGTTCTGCAACATTTTTAGCATACGTTTGCTCCTGCTGGGTCAGCCGAGCAGTAAATTTCTACTCAACCACCTGCTATCATGAGAGACATCAGGGCTGCATCTTTTGAGCCCAGTACTGAGCCTGAAAAGCATTTCCAAGCCCACTTACAAGTGAAACTTGCTAAAATGTGCCTCTCTGCTCTTTACTGCAAAGCTTGGTTATGCGTACATTTTTGGCATACGTTTGCTCCTGCTGGGTCAGCCGAGCAGTAAATTTCTACTTAACCACCTCTGCTATAATGAGAGACATCAGGGCTGCATCTTTTGAGCCCAGTACTGAGCCTGAAAAGCATTTCCAACCCCACTTACAAGAGAAACTTGCTAAAATGTACCTGGCTGCTCTTCACTTAAAAGCTTGGTTCTGCGTACATTTTTGGCATAGGTTTACTCCTGCTGGGTCAGCCGAGCAGCAAATTTCTACTTAACCACCTGCTATCATGAGAGACATCACGGCTGCATCTTTTGAGCGCAGTACTGAGCCTGAAAAGCATTTCCAACCCCACTTACAAGTGAAACTTGCTAAAATGTGCCTGGCTGCTCTTCACTGAAAAGCTTGGTTCTGCATACATTTTTAGCATACGTTTGCTCCTGCTGGGTCAGCCGAGCAGCGAATTTCTACTTAACCACCTGCTATCATGAGAGACATCAGGGCTGCATCTTTTGAGCCCAGTACTGAGCCTGAAAAGCGTTTCGAACCCAACTTACAAGTGAAACTTGCTAAAATGTGCCTCTCTGCTCTTCACTGAAAAGCTCATTCTGCGTACATTTTTGGCATACGTTTGCTCCTGCTGGGTCAGCCGAGCAGCGAATTTCTACTTAACCACCTGCTATCATGAGAGACATCAGGGCTGCATCTTTTGAGCCCAGTACTGAGCCTGAAAAGCATTTCCAAACCCATTTACAAGTGAAACTTGCTAAAATGTGCCTGGCTGCTCTTCACTGAAAAGCTTAGTTTTGCATACATTTTTAGCATAAGTTTGCTCCTGCTGGTTCAGCCGAGCAGCGAATTTCTTATTAACCACTTGATATCATGAGAGACATCAGGGCTGCATGTTTTGAGCCCAGTACTGAGCCTGAAAAGCGTTTCCAACCCCACTTACAAGTGAAACTTGCTAAAATTTGCCTCTCTGCTCTTTACTGAAAAGCTTGGTTCTGCATACATTTTTAGCATGCGTTTGCTCCTGCTGGGTCAGCCGAGCAGCGAATTTCTAATTAACCACCTGCTATCATGAGAGACATCAGGGCTGCATGGTTTGAGCCCAGTACTGAGCCTGAAAAGCGTTTCGAACCCAACTTACAAGTGAAACTTGCTAGAAATGTGCCTCTCTGCTCTTCACTGAAAAGCTCATTCTGCAAACATTTTTGGCATACGTTTGCTCCTGCTGGGTCAGCCGAGCAGCGAATTTCTACTTAACCACCTGCTATCATGAGAGACACCAGGGCTGCATATTTTGAGCCAAGTACTGAGCCTGAAAAGCATTTCCAACCCCACTTACAAGTGAAACTTGCTAAAATGTGCCTGGCTGCTCTTCACTGAAAAGCTTGGTTTTGCATACATTTTTAGCATACGTTTGCTCCTGCTGGTTCAGCCGAGCAGCGAATTTCTAATTAACCACTTGCTATCATGAGAGACATCAGGGCTGCATGTTTTGAGCCCAGTACTGAGCCTGAAAAGCGTTTCCAACCCCACTTACAAGTGAAACTTGCTAAAATGTGCCTGGCTGCTCTTCACTGAAAAGCTTGGTTTTGCATATATTTTTACCATACGTTTGCTCCTGCTGGGTCAGCCGAGCAGTAAATTTCTACTTAACCACCTGCTATAATGAGAGACATCAGGGCTGCATCTTTTGAGCCCAGTACTGAGCCTGAAAAGCATTTCCAAGACCACTTACAAGTGAAACTTGCTAAATTGTGCCTCTCTGCTCTTTACTGAAAAGCTTGATTCTGCATACATTTTTTAGCATACGTTTGCTCCTGCTGGGTCAGTCGAGCAGCAAATTTCTACTTAACCACCTGCTATCATGAGAGACATCAGGGCTGCATCTTTTGAGCCCAGTACTGAGCCTGAAAGCGTTTCCAACCCCATTTACAAGTGAAACTTGCTAAAATGTGCCTCTCTGCTCTTCACTGAAAAGCTTGGTTCTGCAACATTTTTAGCATACGTTTGCTCCTGCTGGGTCAGCCAAGCAGTAAATTTCTACTTAACCACCTGCTATAATGAGAGACATCAGGGCTGCATCTTTTGAGCCCAGTACTGAGCCTGAAAAGCATTTCCAAGCCCACTTACAAGTGAAACTTGCTAAAATGTGCCTCTCTGCTCTTTACTGAAAAGCTTGGTTCTGCGTACATTTTTGGCATACGTTTGCGCCTGCTGGGTCAGCCGAGCAGTAAATTTCTACTTAACCACCTCTGCTATAATGAGAGACATCAGGGCTTCATCTTTTGAGCCCAGTACTGAGCCTGAAAAGCATTTCCAAGCCCACTTACAAGTGAAACTTGCTAAAATGTGCCTCTCTGCTCTTTACTGAAAAGCTTGGTTTTGCATACATTTTTAGCATACGTTTGCTCCTGCTGGGTCAGCCGAGCAGCGAATTTCTACGTAACCACCTGCTATCATGAGAGACATCAGGGCTGCATCTTTTGAGCCCAGTACTGAGCCTGAAAAGCATTTCCAACCCCACTTACAAGAGAAACTTGCTAAAATGTACCTGGCTGCTCTTCACTTAAAAGCTTGGTTCTGCGTACATTTTTGGCATAGGTTTACTCCTGCTGGGTCAGCCGAGCAGCAAATTTCTACTTAAGCACCTGCTATCATGAGAGACATCACGGCTGCATCTTTTGAGCGCAGTACTGAGCCTGAAAAGCATTTCCAACCCCACTTACAAGTGAAACTTGCTAAAATGTGCCTGGCTGCTCTTCACTGAAAAGCTTGGTTCTGCATACATTTTTAGCATACGTTTGCTCCTGCTGGGTCAGCCGAGCAGCGAATTTCTACTTAACCACCTGCTATCATGAGAGACATCAGGGCTGCATCTTTTGAGCCCAGTACTGAGCCTGAAAAGCATTTCCAACCCCACTTACAAGTGAAACTTGCTAAAATGTACCTGGCTGCTCTTCACTTAAAAGCTTGGTTGTGCATACATTTTTAGCATACGTTTGCTCCTGCTGGGTCAGCCGAGCAGCGAATTTCTACTTAACCACCTGCTATCATGAGAGACATCAGGGATGCATCTTTTGAGCCCAGTACTGAGCATGAAAAGCATTTCCAACCCCACTTACAAGTGAAACTTGCTAAAATGTACCTGGCTGCTCTTCACTGAAAAGCTTGGTTCTACATACATTTTTGGCATACGTTTGCTCCTGCTGGGTCAGCCGAGCAGCGAATTTCTACTTAACCACCTGCTATCATGAAAGACATCAGGGCTGCATCTTTTGAGCCCAGTACTGAGCCTGAAAAGCGTTTCCAACCCCACTTACAAGTGAAACTTGCTAAAATGTGCCTCTCTGCTCCATACTGAAAAGCTTGGTTCTGCATACATTTTTAGCATACGTTTGCTCCTGCTGGGTCAGCCGAGCAGCAAATTTCTAATTAACCACCTGCTATCATGAGAGACATCAGGGCTGCATGTTTTGAGCCCAGTACTGAGCCTGAAAAGCGTTTCCAACCCAACTTACAAGTGAAACTTGCTAAAATGTGCCTCTCTGCTCTTAACTGAAAAGCTCATTCTGCGTACATTTTTGGCATACGTTTGCTCCTGCTGGGTCAGCCGAGCAGCGAATTTCTACTTAACCACCTGCTATCATGAGAGACATCAGGGCTGCATCTTTTGAGCCCAGTACTGAGCCTGAAAAGCATTTCCAAACCCATTTACAAGTGAAACTTGCTAAAATGTGCCTGGCTGCTCTTCACTGAAAAGCTTAGTTTTGCATACATTTTTAGCATAAGTTTGCTCCTGCTGGTTCAGCCGAGCAGCGAATTTCTTATTAACCACTTGATATCATGAGAGACATCAGGGCTGCATGTTTTGAGCCCAGTACTGAGCCTGAAAAGCGTTTCCAACCCCACTTACAAGTGAAACTTGCTAAAATGTGCCTCTCTGCTCTTTACTGAAAAGCTTGGTTCTGCATACATTTTTAGCATGCGTTTGCTCCTGCTGGGTCAGCCGAGCAGCGAATTTCTAATTAACCACCTGCTATCATGAGAGACATCAGGGCTGCATGTTTTGAGCCCAGTACTGAGCCTGAAAAGCGTTTCGAACCCAACTTACAAGTGAAACTTGCTAAAATGTGCCTCTCTGCTCTTCACTGAAAAGCTCATTCTGCGTACATTTTTGGCATACGTTTGCTCCTGCTGGGTCAGCCGAGCAGCGAATTTCTACTTAACCACCTGCTATCATGAGAGACATCAGGGCTGCATCTTTTGAGCCAAGTACTGAGCCTGAAAAGCATTTCCAACCCCACTTACAAGTGAAACTTGCTAAAATGTGCCTGGCTGCTCTTCACTGAAAAGCTTGGTTTTGCATACATTTTTAGCATACGTTTGCTCCTGCTGGTTCAGCCGAGCAGCGAATTTCTAATTAACCACTTGCTATCATGAGAGACATCAGGGCTGCATGTTTTGAGCCCAGTACTGAGCCTGAAAAGCGTTTCCAACCCCACTTACAAGTGAAACTTGCTAAAATGTGCCTGGCTGCTCTTCACTGAAAAGCTTGGTTTTGCATATATTTTTACGATACGTTTGCTCCTGCTGGGTCAGCCGAGCAGTACATTTCTACTTAACCACCTGCTATAATGAGAGACATCAGGGCTGCATCTTTTGAGCCCAGTACTGAGCCTGAAAAGCATTTCCAAGCCCACTTACAAGTGAAACTTGCTAAATTGTGCCTCTCTGCTCTTTACTGAAAAGCTTGGTTCTGCATACATTTTTTAGCATACGTTTGCTCCTGCTGGGTCAGTCGAGCAGCAAATTTCTACTTAACCACCTGCTATCATGAGAGACATCAGGGCTGCATCTTTTGAGCCCAGTACTGAGCATGAAAAGCATTTCCAAGCCCACTTACAAGTGAAACTTGCTAAAATGTGCCTCTCTGCTCTTTACTGAAAAGCTTGGTTCTGCATACATTTTTAGCATACGTTTGCTCCTGCTGGGTGAGCCGAGCAGCGAATTTCTAATTAACCACCTGCTATCATGAGAGACATCAGGGCTGCATGTTTTGAGCCCAGTACTGAGCCTGAAAAGCGTTTCGTACCCAACTTACAAGTGAAACTTGCTAAAATGTGCCTCTCTGCTCTTCACTGAAAAGCTCATTCTGCGTACATTTTTGGCATACGTTTGCTCCTGCTGGGTCAGCCGAGCAGCGAATTTCTACTTAACCACCTGCTATCATGAGAGACATCAGGGCTGCATCTTTTGAGCCCAGTACTGAGCCTGAAAAGCATTTCCAACCCCACTTACAAGTGAAACTTGCTAAAATGTGCCTCTCTGATCTTTACTGAAAAGCTTGGTTCTGCATACATTTTTAGCATACGTTTGCTCCTGCTGGGTCAGCCGAGCAGCGAATTTCTAATTAACCACCTGCTATCATGAGAGACATCAGGGCTGCATGTTTTGAGCCGAGTACTGAGCCTGAATAGCGTTTCGAACCCAACTTACAAGTGAAACTTGCTAAAATGTGCCTCTCTGCTCTTCACTGAAAAGCTCATTCTGCGTACATTTTTGGCATACGTTTGCTCCTGCTGGGTCAGCCGAGCAGCGAATTTCTACTTAACCACCTGCTATCATGAGAGACATCAGGGCTGCATCTTTTGAGCCGAGTACTGAGCCTGAAAAGCATTTCCAACCCCACTTACAAGTGAAACTTGCTAAAATGTGCCTGGCTGCTCTTCACTGAAAAGCTTGGTTTTGCATACATTTTTAGCATACGTTTGCTCCTGCTGGTTCAGCCGAGCAGCGAATTTCTAATTAACCACTTGCTATCATGAGAGACATTAGGGCTGCATGTTTTGAGCCCAGTACTGAGCCTGAAAAGCGTTTCCAACCCCACTTACAAGTGAAACTTGCTAAAATGTGCCTCTCTGCTCCTTACTGAAAAGCTTGGTTCTGCATACATTTTTAGCATACGTTTGCTCCTGCTGGGTCAGCCGAGCAGCGAATTTCTAATTAACCACCTGCTATCATGAGAGACATCAGGGCTGCATGTTTTGAGCCCAGTACTGAGCCTGAAAAGCGTTTCCAACCCCACTTACAAGTGAAACTTGCTAAAATGTGCCTGGCTGCTCTTTACTGAAAAGCTTGGTTTTGCATATATTTTTACCATACGTTTGCTCCTGCTGGGTCAGCCGAGCAGTACATTTCTACTTAACCACCTGCTATAATGAGAGACATCAGGGCTGCATCTTTTGAGCCCAGTACTGAGCCTGAAAAGCTTTTCCAAGCCCACTTACAAGTGAAACTTGCTAAAATGTGCCTCTCTGCTCTTTACTGAAAAGCTTGGTTCTGCATACATTTTTTAGCATACATTTGCTCCTGCTGGGTCAGTCGAGCAGCAAATTTCTACTTAACAACCTGCTATCATGAGAGACATCAGGGCTGCATCTTTTGAGCCCAGTACTGAGCCTGAAAAGCGTTTCCAACCCCATTTACAAGTGAAACTTGCTAAAATGTGCCTCTCTGCTCTTCACTGAAAAGCTTGGTTCTGCAACATTTTTAGCATACGTTTGCTCCTGCTGGGTCAGCCGAGCAGTACATTTCTACTTAACCACCTGCTATAATGAGAGACATCAGGGCTGCATCTTTTGAGCCCAGTACTGAGCCTGAAAAGCGTTTCCAACCCCATTTACAAGTGAAACTTGCTAAAATGTGCCTCTCTGCTTTTCACTGAAAAGCTTGGTTCTGCAACATTTTTAGCATACGTTTGCTCCTGCTGGGTCAGCCGAGCAGTAAATTTCTACTTAACCACCTGCTATCATGAGAGACATCAGGGCTGCATGTTTTGAGCCCAGTACTGAGCCTGAAAAGCGTTTCCAACCCCACTTACAAGTGAAACTTGCTAAAATGTGCCTGGCTGCTCTTCACTGAAAAGCTTGGTTTTGCATATATTTTTAGCATACGTTTGCTCCTGCTGGGTCAGCCGAGCAGTAAATTTTTACTTAACCACCTGCTATAATGAGAGATCAGGGCTGCATCTTTTGAGCCCAGTACTGAGCCTGAAAAGCATTTCCAAGCCCACTTACAAGTGAAACTTGCTAAAATGTGCCTCTCTGCTCTTTACTGAAAAGCTTGGTTCTGCATAAATTTTTAGCATACGTTTGCTCCTGCTGGGTCAGTCGAGCAGCAAATTTCTACTTAACCACCTGCTATCATGAGAGACATCAGGGCTGCATGTTTTGCGCCCAGTACTGAGCCTGAAAAGCGTTCCAACCCCACTTACAAGTGAAACTTGCTAAAATGTGCCTCTCCTGCTCTTCACTGAAAAGCTCATTCTGCGTACATTTTTGGCATACGTTTGCTCCTGCTGGGTCAGCCGAGCAGTAGATTTCTACTTAACCACCTCTGCTATAATGAGAGACATCAGGGCTTCCTCTTTTGAGCCCAGTACTGAGCCTGAAAAGCATTTCCAAGCCCACTTACAAGTGAAACTTGCTAAAATGTGCCTCTCTGCTCTTTACTGAAAAGCTTGGTTTTGCATACATTTTTAGCATACGTTTGCTCCTGCTGGGTCAGCCGAGCAGCGAATTTCTACTTAACCACCTGCTATCATGAGAGACATCAGGGCTGCATCTTTTGAGCCCAGTACTGAGCCTGAAGCATTTCCAACCCCACTTACAAGTGAAACTTGCTAAAATGTACCTGGCTGCTCTTCACTTAAAAGCTTGGTTCTTCGTACATTTTTGGCATAGGTTTACTCCTGCTGGGTCAGCCGAGCAGCAAATTTCTACTTAAACACCTGCTATCATGAGAGACATCACGGCTGCATCTTTTGAGCGCAGTACTGAGCCTGAAAAGCATTTCCAACCCCACTTACAAGTGAAACTTGCTAAAATGTGCCTGGCTGCTCTTCACTGAAAAGCTTGGTTCTGCATATATTTTTAGCATACGTTTGCTCCTGCTGGGTCAGCCGAGCAGCGAATTTCTACTTAACCACCTGCTATCATGAAAGACATCAGGGCTGCATCTTTTGAGCCCAGTACTGAGCCTGAAAAGCGTTTCCAACCCCACTTACAAGTGAAACTTGCTAAAATGTGCCTCTCTGCTCTTTACTGAAAAGCTTGGTTCTGCATACATTTTTAGCATATGTTTGCTCCTGATGGGTCAGCCGAGCAGCGAATTTCTAATTAACCACCTGCTATCATGAGAGACATCAGGGCTGCATGTTTTGAGCCCAGTACTGAGCCTGAAAAGCGTTTCGAACCCAACTTACAAGTGAAACTTGCTAAAATGTGCCTCTCTGCTCGTCACTGAAAAGCTCATTCTGCGTACATTTTTGGCATACGTTTGCTCCTGCTGGGTCAGCCGAGCAGCGAATTTCTACTTAACCACCTGCTATCATGAGAGACATCAGGGCTGCATCTTTTGAGCCCAGTACTGAGCCTGAAAAGCATTTCCAACCCCACTTACAAGTGAAACTTGCTAAAATGTACCTGGCTGCTCTTCACTGAAAAGCTTGGTTCTGCATACATTTTTGGCATACGTTTGCTCCTGCTGGGTCAGCCGAGCAGTAAATTTCTACTTAACCACCTGCTATAATGAGAGACATCAGGGCTTCATCTTTTGAGCCCAGTACTGAGCCTGAAAAGCATTTCCAAGCCCACTTACAAGTGAAACTTGCTAAAATGTGCCTCTCTGCTCTTTACTGAAAAGCTTGGTCTTGCATACATTTTTAGCATACGTTTGCTCCTGCTGGGTCAGCCGAGCAGTGAATTTCTAATTAACCACCTTCTATCATGAGAGACATCAGGGCTGCATGTTTTGAGCCCAGTACTGAGCCTGAAAAGCGTTTCAAACCCAACTTACAAGTGAAACTTGCTAAAATGTGCCTCTCTGCTCTTCACTGAAAAGCTTGGTTTTGCATACATTTTTAGCATACGTTTGCTCCTGCTGATTCAGCCGAGCAGCGAATTTCTAATTAACCACCTGCTATCATGAGAGACATCAGGGCTGCATGTTTTGAGCCCAGTACTGAGCCTGAAAAGCGTTTCCAACCCCACTTACAAGTGAAACTTGCTAAAATGTGCCAGGCTGCTCTTCACTGAAAAGCTCATTCTGCGTACATTTTTGGCATAGGTTTGCTCCTGCTGGGTCAGCCGAGCAGCAAATTTCTACTTAACCACCTGCTATCATGAGGAGACATCAGGGCTGCATCTTTTGAGCCCAGTACTGAGCCTGAAAAGCATTTCCAAGCCCACTTACAAGTGAAACTTGCTAAAATGTGCCTCTCTGCTCTTTACTGAAAAGCTTGGTTTTGCATACATTTTTAGCATACGTTTGCTCCTGCTGAGTCAGCCGAGCAGCGAATTTCTACTTAACCACCTGCTATCATGAGAGACATCAGGGCTGCATCTTTTGAGCCCAGTACTGAGCCTGAAAAGCATTTCCAACCCCACTTACAACTGAAACTTGCTAAAATGTACCTGGCTGCTCTTCACTGAAAAGCTTGGTTCTGCATACATTTTTGGCATACGTTTGCTCCTGCTGGGTCAGCCGAGCAGCGAATTTCTACTTAACCACCTGCTATCATGAAAGACATCAGGGCTGCATCTTTTGAGCCCAGTACTGAGCCTGAAAAGCGTTTCCAACCCCACTTACAAGTGAAACTTGCTAAAATGTGCCTCTCTGCTCTTTACTGAAAAGCTTGGTTCTGCATACATTTTTAGCATACGTTTGCTCCTGCTGGGTGAGCCGAGCAGCGAATTTCTAATTAACCACCTGCTATCATGAGAGACATCAGGGCTGCATGTTTTGAGCCCAGTACTGAGCCTGAAAAGCGTTTCGTACCCAACTTACAAGTGAAACTTGCTAAAATGTGCCTCTCTGCTCTTCACTGAAAAGCTCATTCTGCGTACATTTTTGGCATACGTTTGCTCCTGCTGGGTCAGCCGAGCAGCGAATTTCTACTTAACCACCTGCTATCATGAGAGACATCAGGGCTGCATCTTTTGAGCCCAGTACTGAGCCTGAAAAGCATTTCCAACCCCACTTACAAGTGAAACTTGCTAAATTGTGCCTCTCTGCTCTTTACTGAAAAGCTTGGTTCTGCATACATTTTTAGCATACGTTTGCTCCTGCTGGGTCAGCCGAGCAGCGAATTTCTAATTAACCACCTGCTATCATGAGAGACATCAGGGCTGCATGTTTTGAGCCGAGTACTGAGCCTGAATAGCGTTTCGAACCCAACTTACAAGTGAAACTTGCTAAAATGTGCCTCTCTGCTCTTCACTGAAAAGCTCATTCTGCGTACATTTTTGGCATACGTTTGCTCCTGCTGGGTCAGCCGAGCAGCGAATTTCTACTTAACCACCTGCTATCATGAGAGACATCAGGGCTGCATCTTTTGAGCCGAGTACTGAGCCTGAAAAGCATTTCCAACCCCACTTACAAGTGAAACTTGCTAAAATGTGCCTGGCTGCTCTTCACTGAAAAGCTTGGTTTTGAATACATTTTTAGCATACGTTTGCTCCTGCTGGTTCAGCCGAGCAGCGAATTTCTAATTAACCACTTGCTATCATGAGAGACATTAGGGCTGCATGTTTTGAGCCCAGTACTGAGCCTGAAAAGCGTTTCCAACCCCACTTACAAGTGAAACTTGCTAAAATGTGCCTCTCTGCTCCTTACTGAAAAGCTTGGTTCTGCATACATTTTTAGCATACGTTTGCTCCTGCTGGGTCAGCCGAGCAGCGAATTTCTAATTAACCACCTGCTATCATGAGAGACATCAGGGCTGCATGTTTTGAGACCAGTACTGAGCCTGAAAAGCGTTTCCAACCCCACTTACAAGTGAAACTTGCTAAAATGTGCCTGGCTGCTCTTCACTGAAAAGCTTGGTTTTGCATATATTTTTACCATACGTTTGCTCCTGCTGGGTCAGCCGAGCAGTAAATTTCTACTTAACCACCTGCTATAATGAGAGACATCAGGGCTGCATCTTTTGAGCCCAGTACTGAGCCTGAAAAGCATTTCCAAGCCCACTTACAAGTGAAACTTGCTAAAATGTGCCTCTCTGCTCTTTACTGAAAAGCTTGGTTCTGCGTACATTTTTGGCATACGTATGCTCCTGCTGGGTCAGCCGAGCAGTACATTTCTACTTAACCACCTCTGCTATAATGAGAGACATCAGGGCTTCATCTTTTGAGCCCAGTACTGAGCCTGAAAAGCATTTCCAAGCCCAATTACAAGTGAAACTTGCTAAAATGTGCCTCTCTGCTCTTTACTGAAAAGCTTGGTTTTGCATACATTTTTAGCATATGTTTGCTCCTGCTGGGTCAGCCGAGCAGCGAATTTCTACTTAACCACCTGCTATCATGAGAGACATCAGGGCTGCATCTTTTGAGCCCAGTACTGAGCCTGAAAAGCATTTCCAACCCCACTTACAAGAGAAACTTGCTAAAATGTACCTGGCTGCTCTTCCCTTAAAAGCTTGGTTCTGCGTACATTTTTGGCATAGGTTTACTCCTGCTGGGTCAGCCGAGCAGCAAATTTCTACTTAACCACCTGCTATCATGAGAGACATCACGGCTGCATCTTTTGAGCGCAGTACTGAGCCTGAAAAGCATTTCCAACCCCACTTACAAGTGAAACTTGCTAAAATGTGCCTGGCTGCTCTTCACTGAAAAGCTTGGTTCTGCATACATTTTTAGCATACGTTTGCTCCTGCTGGGTCAGCCGAGCAGCGAATTTCTACTTAACCACCTGCTATCATGAGAGACATCAGGGCTGCATCTTTTGAGCCCAGTACTGAGCCTGAAAAGCATTTCCAACCCCACTTACAAGTGAAACTTGCTAAAATGTACCTGGCTGCTCTTGACTGAAAAGCTTGGTTCTGCATACATTTTTGGCATACGTTTGCTCCTGTTGGGTCAGCCGAACAGCGAATTTCTACTTAACCACCTGCTATCATGAAAGACGTCAGGGCTGCATCTCTTGAGCACAGTACTGAGCCTGAAAAGCGTTTCCAACCCCACTTACAAGTGAAACTTGCAAAAATGTGCCTCTCTGCTCTTCACTGAAAAGCTCATTCTGCGTACATTTTTGGCATACGTTTGCTCCTGCTGGGTCAGCCGAGCAGCGAATTTCTACTTAACCACCTGCTATCATGAGAGACATCAGGGCTGCATCTTTTGAGCCCAGTACTGAGCCTGAAAAGCATTTCCAACCCCACTTACAACTGAAACTTGCTAAAATGTACCTGGCTGCTCTTCACTGAAAAGCTTGGTTCTGCATACATTTTTGGCATACGTTTGCTCCTGCTGGGTCAGCCGAGCAGCGAATTTCTACTTAACCACCTGCTATCATGAAAGACATCAGGGCTGCATCTTTTGAGCCCAGTACTGAGCCTGAAAAGCGTTTCCAACCCCACTTACAAGTGAAACTTGCTAAAATGTGCCTCTCTGCTCTTTACTGAAAAGCTTGGTTCTGCATACATTTTTAGCATATGTTTGCTCCTGCTGGGTGAGCCGAGCAGCGAATTTCTAATTAACCACCTGCTATCATGAGAGACATCAGGGCTGCATGTTTTGAGCCCAGTACTGAGCCTGAAAAGCGTTTCGTACCCAACTTACAAGTGAAACTTGCTAAAATGTGCCTCTCTGCTCTTCACTGAAAAGCTCATTCTGCGTACATTTTTGGCATACGTTTGCTCCTGCTGGGTCAGCCGAGCAGCGAATTTCTACTTAACCACCTGCTATCATGAGAGACATCAGGGCTGCATCTTTTGAGCCCAGTACTGAGCCTGAAAAGCATTTCCAACCCCACTTACAAGTGAAACTTGCTAAAATGTGCCTCTCTGCTCTTTACTGAAAAGCTTGGTTCTGCATACATTTTTAGCATACGTTTGCTCCTGCTGGGTCAGCCGAGCAGCGAATTTCTACTTAACCACCTGCTATCATGAGAGACATCAGGGCTGCATCTTTTGAGCCCAGTACTGAGCCTGAAAAGCATTTCCAACCCCACTTCAAGTGAAACTTGCTAAAATGTACCTGGCTGCTCTTCACTGAAAAGCTTGGTTCTGCATACATTTTTGGCATACGTTTGCTCCTGCTGGGTCAGCCGAGCAGCGAATTTCTACTTAACCACCTGCTATCATGAAAGACATCAGGGCTGCATCTTTTGAGCCCAGTACTGAGCCTGAAAAGCGTTTCCAACCCCACTTACAAGTGAAACTTGCTAAAATGTGCCTGGCTGCTCTTCACTGAAAAGCTTGGTTTTGCATACATTTTTAGCATACGTTTACTCCTGCTGGGTCAGCCGAGCAGCGAATTTCTAATTAACCACCTGCTATCATGAGAGACATCAGGGCTGCATGTTTTGAGCCCAGTACTGAGCCTGAAAAGCGTTTCGAACCCAACTTACAAGTGAAACTTGCTAAAATGTGCCTCTCTGCTCGTCACTGAAAAGCTCATTCTGCGTACATTTTTGGCATACGTTTGCTCCTGCTGGGTCAGCCGAGCAGCGAATTTCTACTTAACCACCTGCTATCATGAGAGACATCAGGGCTGCATCTTTTGAGCCCAGTACTGAGCCTGAAAAGCATTTCCAACCCCACTTACAAGTGAAACTTGCTAAAATGTACCTGGCTGCTCTTCACTGAAAAGCTTGGTTCTGCATACATTTTTGGCATACGTTTGCTCCTGCTGGGTCAGCCGAGCAGTAAATTTCTACTTAACCACCTGCTATAATGAGAGACATCAGGGCTTCATCTTTTGAGCCCAGTACTGAGCCTGAAAAGCATTTCCAAGCCCACTTACAAGTGAAACTTGCTAAAATGTGCCTCTCTGCTCTTTACTGAAAAGCTTGGTTTTGCATACATTTTTAGCATACGTTTGCTCCTGCTGGGTCAGCCGAGCAGTGAATTTCTAATTAACCACCTTCTATCATGAGAGACATCAGGGCTGCATGTTTTGAGCCCAGTACTGAGCCTGAAAAGCGTTTCGAACCCAACTTACAAGTGAAACTTGCTAAAATGTGCCTCTCTGCTCTTCACTGAAAAGCTTGGTTTTGCATACATTTTTAGCATACGTTTGCTCCTGCTGATTCAGCCGAGCAGCGAATTTCTAATTAACCACCTGCTATCATGAGAGACATCAGGGCTGCATGTTTTGAGCCCAGTACTGAGCCTGAAAAGCGTTTCCAACCCCACTTACAAGTGAAACTTGCTAAAATGTGCCAGGCTGCTCTTCACTGAAAAGCTCATTCTGCGTACATTTTTGGCATAGGTTTGCTCCTGCTGGGTCAGCCGAGCAGCAAATTTCTACTTAACCACCTGCTATCATGAGGAGACATCAGGGCTGCATCTTTTGAGCCCAGTACTGAGCCTGAAAAGCATTTCCAAGCCCACTTACAAGTGAAACTTGCTAAAATGTGCCTCTCTGCTCTTTACTGAAAAGCTTGGTTTTGCATACATTTTTAGCATACGTTTGCTCCTGCTGAGTCAGCCGAGCAGCGAATTTCTACTTAACCACCTGCTATCATGAGAGACATCAGGGCTGCATCTTTTGAGCCCAGTACTGAGCCTGAAAAGCATTTCCAACCCCACTTACAACTGAAACTTGCTAAAATGTACCTGGCTGCTCTTCACTGAAAAGCTTGGTTCTGCATACATTTTTGGCATACGTTTGCTCCTGCTGGGTCAGCCGAGCAGCGAATTTCTACTTAACCACCTGCTATCATGAAAGACATCAGGGCTGCATCTTTTGAGCCCAGTACTGAGCCTGAAAAGCGTTTCCAACCCCACTTACAAGTGAAACTTGCTAAAATGTGCCTCTCTGCTCTTTACTGAAAAGCTTGGTTCTGCATACATTTTTAGCATACGTTTGCTCCTGCTGGGTGAGCCGAGCAGCGAATTTCTAATTAACCACCTGCTATCATGAGAGACATCAGGGCTGCATGTTTTGAGCCCAGTACTGAGCCTGAAAAGCGTTTCGTACCCAACTTACAAGTGAAACTTGCTAAAATGTGCCTCTCTGCTCTTCACTGAAAAGCTCATTCTGCGTACATTTTTGGCATACGTTTGCTCCTGCTGGGTCAGCCGAGCAGCGAATTTCTACTTAACCACCTGCTATCATGAGAGACATCAGGGCTGCATCTTTTGAGCCCAGTACTGAGCCTGAAAAGCATTTCCAACCCCACTTACAAGTGAAACTTGCTAAATTGTGCCTCTCTGCTCTTTACTGAAAAGCTTGGTTCTGCATACATTTTTAGCATACGTTTGCTCCTGCTGGGTCAGCCGAGCAGCGAATTTCTAATTAACCACCTGCTATCATGAGAGACATCAGGGCTGCATGTTTTGAGCCGAGTACTGAGCCTGAATAGCGTTTCGAACCCAACTTACAAGTGAAACTTGCTAAAATGTGCCTCTCTGCTCTTCACTGAAAAGCTCATTCTGCGTACATTTTTGGCATACGTTTGCTCCTGCTGGGTCAGCCGAGCAGCGAATTTCTACTTAACCACCTGCTATCATGAGAGACATCAGGGCTGCATCTTTTGAGCCGAGTACTGAGCCTGAAAAGCATTTCCAACCCCACTTACAAGTGAAACTTGCTAAAATGTGCCTGGCTGCTCTTCACTGAAAAGCTTGGTTTTGAATACATTTTTAGCATACGTTTGCTCCTGCTGGTTCAGCCGAGCAGCGAATTTCTAATTAACCACTTGCTATCATGAGAGACATTAGGGCTGCATGTTTTGAGCCCAGTACTGAGCCTGAAAAGCGTTTCCAACCCCACTTACAAGTGAAACTTGCTAAAATGTGCCTCTCTGCTCCTTACTGAAAAGCTTGGTTCTGCATACATTTTTAGCATACGTTTGCTCCTGCTGGGTCAGCCGAGCAGCGAATTTCTAATTAACCACCTGCTATCATGAGAGACATCAGGGCTGCATGTTTTGAGACCAGTACTGAGCCTGAAAAGCGTTTCCAACCCCACTTACAAGTGAAACTTGCTAAAATGTGCCTGGCTGCTCTTCACTGAAAAGCTTGGTTTTGCATATATTTTTACCATACGTTTGCTCCTGCTGGGTCAGCCGAGCAGTAAATTTCTACTTAACCACCTGCTATAATGAGAGACATCAGGGCTGCATCTTTTGAGCCCAGTACTGAGCCTGAAAAGCATTTCCAAGCCCACTTACAAGTGAAACTTGCTAAAATGTGCCTCTCTGCTCTTTACTGAAAAGCTTGGTTCTGCGTACATTTTTGGCATACGTATGCTCCTGCTGGGTCAGCCGAGCAGTACATTTCTACTTAACCACCTCTGCTATAATGAGAGACATCAGGGCTTCATCTTTTGAGCCCAGTACTGAGCCTGAAAAGCATTTCCAAGCCCAATTACAAGTGAAACTTGCTAAAATGTGCCTCTCTGCTCTTTACTGAAAAGCTTGGTTTTGCATACATTTTTAGCATATGTTTGCTCCTGCTGGGTCAGCCGAGCAGCGAATTTCTACTTAACCACCTGCTATCATGAGAGACATCAGGGCTGCATCTTTTGAGCCCAGTACTGAGCCTGAAAAGCATTTCCAACCCCACTTACAAGAGAAACTTGCTAAAATGTACCTGGCTGCTCTTCCCTTAAAAGCTTGGTTCTGCGTACATTTTTGGCATAGGTTTACTCCTGCTGGGTCAGCCGAGCAGCAAATTTCTACTTAACCACCTGCTATCATGAGAGACATCACGGCTGCATCTTTTGAGCGCAGTACTGAGCCTGAAAAGCATTTCCAACCCCACTTACAAGTGAAACTTGCTAAAATGTACCTGGCTGCTCTTCACTGAAAAGCTTGGTTCTGCATACATTTTTGGCATACGTTTGCTCCTGCTGGGTCAGCCGAGCAGCGAATTTCTACTTAACCACCTGCTATCATGAAAGACATCAGGGCTGCATCTTTTGAGCCCAGTACTGAGCCTGAAAAGCGTTTCCAACCCCACTTACAAGTGAAACTTGCTAAAATGTGCCTCTCTGCTCTTTACTGAAAAGCTTGGTTCTGCATACATTTTTAGCATATGTTTGCTCCTGCTGGGTGAGCCGAGCAGCGAATTTCTAATTAACCACCTGCTATCATGAGAGACATCAGGGCTGCATGTTTTGAGCCCAGTACTGAGCCTGAAAAGCGTTTCGTACCCAACTTACAAGTGAAACTTGCTAAAATGTGCCTCTCTGCTCTTCACTGAAAAGCTCATTCTGCGTACATTTTTGGCATACGTTTGCTCCTGCTGGGTCAGCCGAGCAGCGAATTTCTACTTAACCACCTGCTATCATGAGAGACATCAGGGCTGCATCTTTTGAGCCCAGTACTGAGCCTGAAAAGCATTTCCAACCCCACTTACAAGTGAAACTTGCTAAAATGTGCCTCTCTGCTCTTTACTGAAAAGCTTGGTTCTGCATACATTTTTAGCATACGTTTGCTCCTGCTGGGTCAGCCGAGCAGCGAATTTCTAATTAACCACCTGCTATCATGAGAGACATCAGGGCTGCATGTTTTGAGCCGAGTACTGAGCCTGAAAAGCGTTTCGAACCCAACTTACAAGTGAAACTTGCTAAAATGTGCCTCTCTGCTCTTCACTGAAAAGCTCATTCTGCGTACATTTTTGGCATACGTTTGCTCCTGCTGGGTCAGCCGAGCAGCGAATTTCTACTTAACCACCTGCTATCATGAGAGACATCAGGGCTGCATCTTTTGAGCCCAGTACTGAGCCTGAAAAGCATTTCCAACCCCACTTCAAGTGAAACTTGCTAAAATGTACCTGGCTGCTCTTCACTGAAAAGCTTGGTTCTGCATACATTTTTGGCATACGTTTGCTCCTGCTGGGTCAGCCGAGCAGCGAATTTCTACTTAACCACCTGCTATCATGAAAGACATCAGGGCTGCATCTTTTGAGCCCAGTACTGAGCCTGAAAAGCGTTTCCAACCCCACTTACAAGTGAAACTTGCTAAAATGTGCCTGGCTGCTCTTCACTGAAAAGCTTGGTTTTGCATACATTTTTAGCATACGTTTGCTCCTGCTGGTTCAGCCGAGCAGCGAATTTCTAATTAACCACTTGCTATCATGAGAGACATCAGGGCTGCATGTTTTGAGCCCAGTACTGAGCCTGAAAAGCGTTTCCAACCCCACTTACAAGTGAAACTTGCTAAAATGTGCCTCTCTGCTCTTTACTGAAAAGCTTGGTTCTGCATACATTTTTAGCATACGTTTACTCCTGCTGGGTCAGCCGAGCAGCGAATTTCTAATTAACCACCTGCTATCATGAGAGACATCAGGGCTGCATGTTTTGAGCCCAGTACTGAGCCTGAAAAGCGTTTCGAACCCAACTTACAAGTGAAACTTGCTAAAATGTGCCTCTCTGCTCTTCACTGAAAAGCTCATTCTGCGTACATTTTTGGCATACGTTTGCTCCTGCTGGGTCAGCCGAGCAGCGAATTTCTACTTAACCACCTGCTATCGTGAGAGACATCAGGGCTGCATCTTTTGAGCCGAGTACTGAGCCTGAAAAGCATTTCCAACCCCACTTACAAGTGAAACTTGCTAAAATGTGCCTGGCTGCTCTTCACTGAAAAGCTTGGTTTTGCATACATTTTTAGCATACGTTTGCTCCTGCTGGTTCAGCCGAGCAGCGAATTTCTAATTAACCACTTGCTATCATGAGAGACATCAGGGCTGCATGTTTTGAGCCCAGTACTGAGCCTGAAAAGCGTTTCCAACCCTACTTACAAGTGAAACTTGCTAAAATGTGCCTGGCTGCTCTTCACTGAAAAGCTTGGTTTTGCATATATTTTTACCATACGTTTGCTCCTGCTGGGTCAGCCGAGCAGTAAATTTCTACTTAACCACCTGCTATAATGAGAGACATAAGGGCTGCATCTTTTGAGCCCAGTACTGAGCCTGAAAAGCATTTCCAAGCCCACTTACAAGTGAAACTTGCTAAAATGTGCCTCTCTGCTCTTTACTGAAAAGCTTGGTTCTGCATACATTTTTTAGCATACGTTTGCTCCTGCTGGGTCAGTCGAGCAGCAAATTTCTACTTAACCACCTGCTATCATGAGAGACATCAGGGCTGCATCTTTTGAGCCCAGTACTGAGCCTGAAAAGCGTTTCCAACCCCATTTACAAGTGAAACTTGCTAAAATGTGCCTCTCTGCTCTTCACTGAAAAGCTTGGTTCTGCAACAATTTTAGCATATGTTTGCTCCTGCTGGGTCAGCCGAGCAGTAAATTTCTACTTAACCACCTGCTGTAATGAGAGACATCAGGGCTGCATCTTTTGAGCCCAGTACTGAGCCTGAAAAGCATTTCCAAGCCCACTTACAAGTGAAACTTGCTAAAATGTGCCTCTCTGTTCTTTACTGAAAAGCTTGGTTCTGCGTACATTTTAGGCATACGTTTGCTCCTGCTGGGTCAGCCGAGCAGTAAATTTCTACTTAACCACCTCTGCTATAATGAGAGACATCAGGGCTTCATCTTTTGAGCCCAGTACTGAGCCTGAAAAGCATTTCCAAGCCCACTTACAAGTGAAACTTGCTAAAATGTGCCTCTCTGCTCTTTACTGAAAAGCTTGGTTTTGCATACATTTTTAGCATACGTTTGCTCCTGCTGGGTCAGCCGAGCAGCGAATTTCTACTTAACCACCTGCTATCATGAGAGACATCAGGGCTGCATCTTTTGAGCCCAGTACTGAGCCTGAAAAGCATTTCCAACCCCACTTACAAGAGAAACTTGCTAAAATGTACCTGGCTGCTCTTCACTTAAAAGCTTGGTTCTGCGTACATTTTTGGCATAGGTTTACTCCTACTGGGTCAGCCGAGCAGCAAATTTCTACTTAACCACCTGCTATCATGAGAGACATCACGGCTGCATCTTTTGAGCGCAGTACTGAGCCTGAAAAGCATTTCCAACCCCACTTACAAGTGAAACTTGCTAAAATGTACCTGGCTGCTCTTCACTGAAAAGCTTGGTTCTGCATACATTTTTGGCATACGTTTGCTCCTGTTGGGTCAGCCGAGCAGCGAATTTCTACTTAACCACCTGCTATCATGAAAGACATCAGGGCTGCATCTCTTGAGCCCAGTACTGAGCCTGA